>NC_059364.1:4905000-5650000 GCF_019703515.2 Myxocyprinus asiaticus | reverse complement strand
TAAATGGGCACTAAGTCACAATTTTCGCATTACTAAATATTTGAGCGTTGCACCATTAAATTTAGGTAGGACGTAACCCTACGTATAAACTAAATATTTACGGAAGCCTCTGACCAGGAGCAGCTGATGGAATAAAAAAGCAGACTCACTTAATGACATCAATGAGCTCATGTTTTGGTTGACAGGCTTCATTCTTTTTGACATATATGATAATGTTGGCATTTACATTCGTTTACATTTAAGGGAGAAAACATTATGTAAAAACGTACTTCTTCAGCATTAAACCGATCTAATAGTGCACTTTCCTGTGTATGCCGCCCGGTGTCAAGTTTCAACATAATATGTAAAATAGTAAAATTAATAAATGTCTATTTTTCCAGCCTGTTGTATTAGTATTTATTTATTATCCCTTATTCATTTTAGATACAGTTACTGAATATTGTTATTTACATAAGCTAAATATACCATTAATGAAATCCTGTTCTATTACGTATTGTATTTCGATGAGGATATAATTTATTACAGCTGACATTTATGTGAGCAGACAAGGTTTGAACATCAACTGTAATGAGATAAAAATTGAAATTCATGGCTTTTTAACACTTCTGTGTACAAATTTGAAGGCTGCCTATTGGATAAATACAGGTAAACCTCATATTATGCGACTATGCATTGCTTTATAGAGAGCTTATGATCTACTAGTTAAGTCTTGCTTTAAGAACAGGTGGTGCAACCAAATTAAGCACTGACTTAGTTACAAACTAACTAGTAGTTACTAAGCCCATAGTGTGAACTTTATGTCTCAACTTAAGTGAGACCTTACACACGGCTGGTGCAACCCTACCCAGAAGAATAAACTATAAGAGCAGGGCCGGCCCGTGGGTTTGTGGGGCCCTAGGCGAAATCATGGAAATGGGCCCGCCGGTGTGAAAATTGTCAGAACTTTAAAACATCCATAAAACCACTGCAAATGTGATAAGCAGATTTTTTTAACAGAAAGCACAAAAAAAAAAAAAGGATATACTATACTGTATAGCTCGGTAGATGACAAATAACATGTCCAATAGCTTTTTTTCCCAACATGAAGATGTTTGGCAAAGATGTACGTTTATTTTAGGTGCTGTGCACATAGGGGCCCTAGACGGTTGCCTGTTTCGCCTGTTGGATGGCCTGGCCCTGTATAAGAGTAAAATTTGGGGAAATCAGCCAAACCTTATGTTGTTTCTGGCTGAGTGTAGCACCTGCTGCACTACATTAAAGAACCAGCTGAAGTTCATTTTACTAAGATCCCATTTTAACAGTTTGAGTGGGACATTTCAGCATGGATTATTTTATGAATCTGTCACAATGTACTTCAGGCTTTGCAAACAGGCTGTTAGTGGACCTTATACACAGTAGTGCCATCTTTAATTTTTTATAGAAATGACAATGAGTGATAGACTCTTCAAATGGGTTGTACTGTTATTTAAAGTGTTTTTGGATCGTTCTGCTGATGAAACATGGAAAAATTATATTTCTAATTAATTTTAGTAGAGAGAAAAACTCCAGAAAACATGACTTGTGGAAAATGACATGTGATCTAGTAGCTTTTTGATAGCTTTATACAGTGGATGTCATTGAAGAGACTGTAAGTTTATGCCTCACAGCCTCGTTTTCATTCATGTCAAAAATAAAACATTGCATGTTGGGCTCAAAAGCAAACTTCTAATCTATATGTTGGCGCATAAACAGCTATTTAGAAAAATAAGAGATACATTTTTATTAACACATCCAGGCAACAACCGATACATAACATAAGACATTTTTATTCTGTGTATTCTGAATGTTAAAAGTGTAATGTGTCTCTCTGTCTGTCTCTCTTTCCTTCAGTTTTGTGTGTGCGTGTGTGTGTGTGTATGTGCGTGCAGGGCTGATCTCTTCATTTGGATTCAAAGCCACTTCATGATGTTTAGACACACTGAGAGTTAAAGATCTGAGAATTTGTTACAGATGTTTTGTTAAGCTGCCTCTGTGTGTGTGTGTGTGTGTGTGTGTGTGTGTGTGTTCATTCACTGGAGGTTAACACAGTCTGCCCTCATTGTATGCATGACCATCTGTGTGTTTGCAGCACTACTGTGACTGTGTCTATTCTCTCTCTCTCTCTCTCTCTCTCTCTCTCTCTCTCTGTGTGTGTGTGTGTGTGTGTGTGTGTTTAGTCCTAGAATAATGATGTACATCACAAATAGTTATTCAAACAAAGTCTCATGCAACTCACGATAATTTGTGATAATTTGAGATGGCAACATCATTATAGATAGATAGATCAAATTTGTGATTTTTCTTACTTACCCAAGGTATTCTTTGCTTCCTTATAGATAAAGACAGCATGAAATCATACAACGATCAAAGTGCAAGTTGAAAAGTAGACTTGCATTACACCCCCCTCTTTTTCTCTGCCTCCGGCAAATCATTCTCTCTCTTCCATTCTATTCTCTCCCTTTCTCTCTCCCCCTCTGTTCTGGTTGGGCTGTAATTTATGATGTTGCAGCAGTGCGAATAAAGCTTTTATAACAGATGCCTGCTGACACACTTCACCTCTCCCTCTCTCTCTCTGTTAGGGAAAGTTATTGGGCTTGTTAGTAACAGTCATAAAAAGCTTGGGGTCGTTCACACTGTGCTTGTCATGATGTAGTTTAGTTAATGTCATTGTTTCAAGAGGGTGAAGTTAATAAATCACTAACTCCTCTTTGTGCCTCACACCAACGCACACACACTCGCAAACTCACTCTCTCTTGTTCTCTCACACATACATGCCTATAAATAAGAAAGTTTTTCTTTTTTCTTCATAAAAATTACCTTAATGTTTTTTCTTTAATTTTTAAAATAAAAAAATAACTTTTATTAACAATCATTAACAAAAATTGTGTGTTTATGTGCATGCAATATTAATATAAATCAGAATATATAAATAAAATGTTTCATGACATTTCGTGCTTTTTGAATGTACGAACATAATGAAGGTTCTATCAAGCATTATATAATGTAATATTCTTTGTTAATATTATTTATTAAGTTATATTTCAGTTTATCTATTACTGCAATCAAAAACATTCTTTTATCCAAAATATTTTTTTTTATCAAAATAAGTTTCAAGATTCTGATGACACAAAGTTAACACTCAGCTCTCTGATTGATAATATAACAGGTGTTTAATGTTTCTACAATAAGTATTGCAAGTATAGCCACTGTATGTATATACAAGTCTGTGCATTCACATTGCTCATTTAATACAAATAAAAATAATAATAAAAAGATCTTAAATTGCAGTCAGATTGCTTCTTCTCAGGTTAGGCAATAGAAAAAAAAATACTATAAAAATTTTAATATAATAATAAAGTATTTACTGTCAACAGATCATGATTTTTTTTTTTTTTTTTTTTTGTCCAATATATATATATATAAACAAGTACTGTGTACTCATTATCTTGATTATTTAGAAATAATAATATGTTGTCATTTTTTTAATGCTGTCTTTGGTGTTACCACTTGTCACAGTAACACCATGGAACTGCTTTAATTTAATTGATTTATTGAAATCAATTTAATTTAATCGATTTATGAAAGAATAATGATAAAATGCTTTCAAAAATACCAATACATTTATCTCATCTGGTTTGTAACCGTAACATTTAGTTAAAGAATAGTATATTTAACTGTAGCTTTATCTGTAATTGAATATTGGGTTAAAAAAGCATCAACGAATGCCTTATGAATGTGTTTCAGCACCATTGAGGCCGGATTTCTCAGTTTCAAGAGCTTAAGATCTCTGCAACTGTTGTCTGTGAGTGTGTGTGTTTGAGCTGAGCTCTAATCCTCACTGATCTGATGAGGCTATACATGTACAGCTCTGATAATACTCTCATTTTCTGCTTACCTGAACACTGACAATCCACTCACACTCGGGTCTTTAACAACTTAGGACAGTCAAACACTTAAATTCCAAGTTAAAGACACACAGATTATGCATAAAAGAGGTAGAGCAGCGAAGGGATACTCTTTCATCCATTCAGGAATATATTCAGCCTTTCTTTCTCTTGTATTTTCTTGCTGTGTGGCCTGTGGATAAAGTAAACACATGAATGAAAATAAAGCTCTTAAACACTCTTATGTATTCATAAGCACACACACAAACAGATGGGCATTTTACAACATCACCCATTGAAACTGAAAAACAGAGATGTTTCTTGGATGTTTTCACATATTTGCATGAAAATATTGAATTGGTTTTAATACAGATCAGCATGGCTTAAAAGGATAGTTCACCCTCAAAATGAAAATTTTGTCTTTTGTTGTTTCAAACCCGTATGACTTTCTTTCCTCTATGGAACACAAAAGAAATTGTTAGGCAGAATGACAGCCTCAGTCACCATTCACTTTTATTGCATCCCGTACCCCCCCCCCCCCAACCCCCATACAATGATTCCATCCTTTTCCAATTGGTTTTGCACTTGGTTCTCACGTGTTTTTTAACTGAAATTGGTGTGACAATTAAAAGAATATTCCGGCTTCAATCCAAGTTAAGTTTAATCGCCAACATTTGTGTCATAATGTTCATTACCACAAAAAGGTATTTCAGCTTGTCCCTCCTTTTCTTTAAAAAAAACGCAAAAATCCGGGTTACAGTAAGTCACCTACAATGGAAGTGAATGGGACCAATCCGTAAACGTTTAAATACTCACTGTTTTAAACATATAGACACAAGACATAACCAATATACTTGTTAGCATGCATTTAATATGATAAAATCATTACTAACCTTTTCTGTCTAAAGTTATATCCAATTTTACAACTTAGTAGCCATGACGACGTAACACTGAAAACCCTAAATGGCCATAAATGGTAAGTAATAAAATAAGTTTTTAACAGAAGATTAAGATTAATGTAAGTGCTTTTATAAAATTATAAGCTTCACATTTGTGCCTTTAAACCCTCCAAAAATTGGCCCCATTGACTTCCATCGTAAGTGCTTCACTGTAACCACAATTTTTGCTTTTTTCAGTCCAAATTATTTTTTGTTGTAATCAACATTATGACACAAATGCTGTTGATTGAGCTTAATTTGAACTGAGCCTAGAATATTCAGTTAACATACTGTATATGGGATGGAGAAAGAAATTTGAGAGCTACAGTGCTTGGAGAGTAGGATTTTGAGTTAATAACGACTTCAATTTCAGCCTTTTTCTCACACAAAGCTATTGCATGACTTCAGAAGTTTATTATATTCAGAATATTGTGGATGGACTACTTTTATTGTGCTTTTATGCTGTTTTTGGTCCTTTTTGGAGCTTGGCAATCATGGTCACTATGAGCTAAATATACTAAAATCACAAATTATATTAATACATCAAATGATTTGATGCAGACGGACAGGGAAAACAAGTTGACTGAAATAGCTGTGTCATGCCACATTGGGTGCTTCCAGGTTAGCTTCATTGATCATTATGAGAGCAATCTAGTTTTTTGTAGACACAGTATGTGTGTTTTAAAGTGTGTAATGGAGATGGTAATGACTCCACTATAAGGAGAGCAGTTCTACTGGATAATAACTCTCTTGTTCTTTAGTACCTCTCAAACTGGCCCTCCCTTGCCCTCCACAGGCGCATTTCACAGGCTGTTCACACTCTATATGTTCTTATGGAATTCAGCCTTCCAATGTCTTTAGTGCCAAGTTAAAGTGTACCTAAACTGCCATTCGAGTAATACATACCCTGTTGATGTGTATACACCTCGAAATTGTCAGGCAAATCTCACAAAACCTGTAAAGAACATCTCCAGGTCACTCCAAAATCAAAAGAATAAAAATTAAAATGAAAGAAAATTGCAAGAAAATTAAGCCTGTTTTTAGGACCAGACTGAACTATATACACTTCTTCTTCTTTTTTCAGTATTTAATGAAATATAAATCGATATATATATATATATATACTATCAATCCTGTATATATATATATACAGGATTGATAGTATATATATATATATATAATGAGAAAGAGAATTCTCAATACAATGCAAAAAAATTTAAATGTCCAAAGAAATAAAAATAAATTCTATATATGTCCATCTTTACAAATTAATCTTTAAGCAAATATTTATTTATTTACTTATTTATTTATTCTATTTGAGGAGGAGGGCGTGGCCAGGCCGTGATGGAGCAGCTGATCAGTGGGAGAGCGAGATAAGGGGTGGCCAGAGACACTGCTTCAGGAGAGAGAGAGACACACGCGGCCGTGTTGCATGTGTGTCTGTTTATGTTTGTTTAAGTTAATTTATGCATTAAAAGTTTATGTTGATTGTTCAGCCGGTTCCCAATGCAAAAAACCTTAAAGGTCCCAAAAATACTTTCTTTTTCCATTTGTATAAATGTATCATAAACATTTTATTTATTCATTTACTCTATTTGATTTTGACTTGTCCGCTGCTCTTGACAGGTTTAGTGAAATTCTCCCTTCAACTGTTAATGGATCATCTAAACACATTCTTAAGAAAGGATTAAAGATAGTTAAGAGAATAACTAAGCATAAACATGAATCGTAATCAAACCACTTGCTTATATTTCTTTTTCATTTTTTTTCTTCATTTTTTTTCTTCAGTTTGTACATATATGAACTAGCAACTATAGATTCATTAGAAACAAGGTGCAAGTTTTTTTGCACATATGTGTGTGAATGCAGTTTTGTGTGTCTGTGTGTATGTGTGTTTGAATGTGTGTATGTGTGTGTGAAGGCGGGGTGTATACGATGCATTTGGGACAGGGAAGGGGTGTGTGGGGGTGAAAGTGTGCCCCCTCTTTCATTGGCTCATTGGCTCTGGGCCTAATGTCACATTATGCATCTCATTGTGTCTTTGTAGAGTATAAATACAGCCCCCTCAATGTTCACACACACTCACATACTCATTCTTCCTGCAGATCCACGAACTGAACCCTCAGAGAAAGACAACAAGAAAGACAGCGCTGTGTTTTAGGTTAAAAAAATTGTCCTGAGATATCTTTAGATATAAATTCAAATTGTTTAAACTTTTGTTTTAAATTTGTTTCAAAAGTGGACTGTTTTTTTTTAAGAAGATTGCAAATTCTCAGCCAAGCAAGAAACTTTGAGGTCATTAGCCTACGAAGTTCCAAAGATTTTTGGCTTCAGTTTTGTTGCTAATAAAATGGATTCTGATGCAAGTTCCACATGCAGCCGGTCTTCTTCTCCTGACTTAGTCATAGACTCTGCTGTGGGAGGCTTTTTCTCCAACAAGATGTTCCAGGCGTATTGTGGAGACCGGGAACCAGGACAACACACTGAGAAGGGTTCTGGACAGCCGCAGAGTTCTGGATCTGGTGGAAAGGGCCAAATGCAAGCAGAGCTCTCCACAGACGACCTGCAGGACTTGCGACTAAAAGTCAACAGCCGTGAGCGCAAACGAATGCACGACCTAAACCAGGCGATGGACGGACTCCGTGAGGTGATGCCCTACACACAAGGCCCATCTGTTCGCAAGCTATCCAAAATCTCCACCCTCCTCCTTGCCCGAAACTACATCCTCATGCTGTCCAGCTCCCTGGAGGAGATGAAGAAGCTAGTTGGAGATGTGTACGGAGCAAGTGCTCAGAATCACTCAGCTAGAAGACTTTTACCCCCAACCTCAGCTGCTCCTGCCCCCCAGTTTTCCCTGCTCTCGCTCGCCCCGTCCCTGCACTCTCTGGTGGGCAGCACCACCACACCAACTGTAGCTCAAGCCCCACACTCTCCACCCTCTGCTGGATATCTAGGCTTCCATGCACCACCTCTTCCCACCCTGCTGAAGGACCCCCTGCACCTCTCAAGCAGCTACAGGCATTTTCCTGGCATGCCCTGCCCATGTTCCCTTTGCCAGCCTCTCCCTGCATCCACAGCCTGCCTGCACAGCCTCTCCATGGGGAAGTGATTCAGGCGAGGCCCAGGCTTCAGGCTTGAGTAGGCCGAAGTTAAATTATAGACAATTATGAAGAATTGAAACATCTAGATGTGTTTCTAGATGTGTTGTATACATGTAAATGTACTGTACAGAATGTTCTTTTTAACAAGCTACTGCAATTTTTCTTTTCAATTTTGTTTTGTAATTTTGAAAAGTGTTTTTGAAAAGTCACTGTATGAACATGCTTTTATGTTTTTTGTAGCAAAATTGTGCTTGACATGTCTAGTTTTGTTACAGCTCACGGTTTCTTAAATTAAAGATCTATTATTGTAATGAAAAATGTATCTTCTCATTTTTCAACTTTTAGAGATTGACTTACAGAGCCTTACAGTAGATTTAAAGGGATTGTTCACCCAAAAATTAAACTTCTGACATATATGTCTTACCTTTATGCTGTTCTAATCCTGTATGACTTTATTTCATGAAACACAAGAGCAGATATTAAGCAGAATGTTAGCCTCAGTCGCCATTCACTTTCATTGTAGTACAATGAGACTCACATCTGCCTATCAAGAATGCAAACATTTACAAAACATTTTTTTAACTTTTGACACATTTTTAACCCATTTCCAATATAGTATTTTATTCACAGAACAAATCTGACCAATAGTCAAAGAACCAAATCCAGCTTTTACTTTTTGTCTGATATTGTGCATCTTTAATATTTTAAAGCTTTTTAGTTTTTTTCTGAAATCTATTAATTAAATCTGACCCAAAATATTTTACAATTATGCTACAAGATTTAGCATTTTCCAAACTCTCACCCATATTGTTCTCCAATGCCAAAATTTTCAATATTGCAACACAATTTGGAACCAAAAAAAAAAAAAAAAAACCCTATTAACAAATTATAAATTATATAAATTATAAGTCAGTATAGATCAAATCTGATGTAAGGTTAAAGTGGTTGCTATTTTCTAGGTCCATAGGAGGGTTAAACATTATCAAAAATAAAAGTTACAGTTGTGAAATTGTAGTAAATTACCTTATTAAGTAAATCAAGAGGAATGACATGAGACCAAATATGCATTAAAACATCATATAGCCCAATCTACAGTAAATAGATATTAAGTACATATATAAAGTCTATAATTAAACATTTAACTGACTGACTGAAATAATGAGGCACTAAAACCCTGTCAAATGGACATCTGCTCAACCTGTCTGTTATATGAGATCATGTGTGAGTGTCTTTTATAATATATATGAATATAAAATTAGTCCATATGCGTCCATTCTTTCCTGCATCATTACCACAATATTGCCCGTAACATATTTATGCTATTAGCATATGCTAACAAACACGGGCATCATTTTAGCCCAATATAAAATGCTTCTGAACCATCTGTAGTGAGACTAGTTAATGCATGAGAAAGACACAGGGCCAGACTGCTCGGAGCCCGGGGCCTACTCTTGCCCATCAATCAGAGAGAGAGAGAGAGAGACGCAAGCTGTCGCCAGGTTGGCGCGTCAGCATTGTGCCGCACACGCAGGGGATGGGCAGCGCTCCTTTTCATGTTAGCACAGGAAGATTTGTCACTGTCCAATAAAGCTGTGATCATATTCACTCGTACACACTAGGAGTCATTTTCACGAGAACCTCTGACAGCTCAGCACACCATCATTTTTTAGCTTGAGAGATCAGAAGACATTTGACTGTTTGGTCTTTCTAATAAGACCAGTAGAATTAAAACGGTGTTGAATAAGTTAAACTAGAATTTCAAACATTTAGACACAGTTAACATGAACGCATAAGACCTAAAACTTACTCTAATACATGAACGCTTCTTGCTATGCAAGCTCGATTGTTGCATTCCGAACAAAGAGACCAGATGATCATGTCAAAAATCAGGACACATGTAGAAACCTCCATTTAAAAAGTTAATTTATTTAATAAAACTAAAGCTAAGACTAATTATTGGGACAAAAAAAGCGTCCTGGCTGTAACATGGGACACCTGGCCACCCTAGTTCTGAATGTGTAAGACATAAAGCAATGCAAGCACGTATTCCCAGCATTGCCACAAAAGGCATAAAAGCGAATATTTAGCATAAACTTCTACAGCCTGTTTTGTCTTTCAGGTCAGCTACTGTCATGGCGGAGGAACATTTTGAAGAAAATCTTGTTGAGCAAATTTAAGTTGTAAGCAGGGACTAAAAATGAAATGTTTTTCATTTTAGTTTGTTCTGAGCAAAAACTATATTTTTTTGTTCCAGTTCAAAAGTTCTGCAACCTCCTTTCCAAATGGTTACCGGTTAGAACAAAATAAAAGAACAGTTAATTGACTCCAGCCAGGGTCTCCTAAGCAACCAAATTGGCCCAGTTGCTAGGGAGGGTAGAGTCACATGGGGTAACCTCCTCGTGGTCGCTATAATGTGGTTCGTTCTCGGTGGGGCGCGTGGTGAGTTGAGCGCGGATGCCACGGTGGATGGTGTGAAGCCTCCACACATGCTAGGTCTCTGTGGCAACGCGCTCAACAAGCCACGTGATAAGATGCACGGGTTGATGGTCTCAGATGCGGAGGCAACTGGGATTCATCCTCCACCATCCGGATTGAGGCGAATCACTACGCAACCACGAGGACTTAAAAGTGCACTGGGTTATTGGGCATTCCAAACTTGCGAAAAAGGGAAAAAATCAAAAAAAAAAAAAAAAAAAAAAAAACAGTTAAAAGTGTTCTTTTAAAATGACAGTACTCTGAGCTAAGGGGTGGATGAAATACAAATTGCAGCATTGCCAGATCTTACAAAAGAAACAAGCAACTTGGTCTGGAAAAACAAGCCCAAAATATGCAACTTGCCTCAAAATAAACAAAACATTTGCAATTAATCACAATAGAAATCGTAACAAGCATACAATTAATTACCAGTTAAGTAAAATTTTAATTAACGTCACAACCCGGCAGCATCAAATCTGTATTAATGCATCATCTCTAACAATAATTCAGTGAAGACTTGGAAACAACTGAGAAAAGTACTTTTTATATCTAATAACGTTTTCCTTGTATCTGGATTAACCATGCATGTATATGTGGTATTTATACATAGTTGTTAAAAAGGTCTTTATTCACAGAATACGATATCCACAAGGGGCAATTAGGCAAAGAAATGTGTGATGCAGCAGTTTCCTTCAGGATCAAACATGTTTCATTTTTTCAGGCAACATGAAGTGGTGAAGTTCCAAAAATTTACTATGATAAACTGTTTGGCCTTTAGTTTTATTTCACTAGCAAGGACCACACCACAATGATGACGATAAAGTATTTTATTGAAATGGTCGGGTTTGGAGGGAAAGGATGTTGAGGTCCTCGATCCGGCTGATCAGGGAATCTTGGCCAGGGAGACTCAGAGTGGGGGCTTCGTCTCAGTAGGTAGCAAGCCAGGTGACTTCAAGACCCCCAAGGTTTTGAATGAGCAGATACGGGCTTGAGCTTGACGGAGATCGTTGAGATTATTGCGGATGTATGAACGATATGCTTCGGATGACCAGCGACCTAGGACTCTGATTGTTTCGTCTTAGATACCTGTACTGGCAGCCATAGTGGCTGCTCCGATCCGGAAGGAATGGATGGAGTAGTGTTCGGGAGATATGCCGGAGGTGCTGAGAATATTTTGAAAGTGTTTGTTAAACCAGAATCTTGTAGCCAATTTTTGTTCTCTGTGAGAAAGAGTGGTTCTTGAGGTGATGAATGGTTGGCATATCTGGAAAGGATGTATTCCGAAAGTGGCTTGTATGGACTGAGGAAGATGTTGAGGCGAAAAATGTAGATGAGAAATTACTCTCCAAGTTGGTTGGTTTTACTTTTCTTCAGTGTGTATATGAGAGAATCTGAAGTATGAGCTTTGAGAGGCTGGGATGAATGGTGGGGTTGAAGGCGGAAGTAGATGGGGCGAATTCCAAGAAACTTAGGAAGCTGAAGAATGCGAGAAGGAACATAGACTCCAGTGTTTTGTCGACCGAAGTACTCAAGTAGCCTGAGCGTAACGTGAGGATGCATTGGCTAAGAAGGTCGGAAGTTAATGGCAAGTGTTTAATGATGGGGACTGGTTCGTGTTTCCATAGACCTTTAATGAGCATTGACACGTGTGAATGAGAAATGGAGTGGCACTGGTTGCTGGTAGCAAGTTTGTAGATAAAGTTGATTTTGTAGGTAGGTCTGAATGGAGGACGCACAGATTTTTGGAATGGAATGGGCATGAGTGATGAAATTGCAAATGGACCAAACGTCTGTTAGGGGAAGAGGGAGTTGGTAGAAGGAGTGGTATGCCTTGAAACAGTTTCAACCGGTCAAGTGAGCAGAGAGGGTACTCTGGGTGAGGCCTTCGAGGATAGCTTCTCATGAAGCATTTGAAAGATCTTCCAACTGTAGATTTAGTTGAAGATGGAGGCTGAAAATGGTGGAACTGTCATGGGGTGGATGTCTGATTCTGGAGTCAAGGTTCTGAACTTCTGGAAGGAAAAACGAGACAAAGAGTCAGCTATGGTATTGTGGTAGCCGGGAACATTAGCTGCTTGAATGAGAAACTGGTGTTGGGCGGATATTAGTGTTAGTCTGCGAACGAATGGCATGATGGCTGGGGAACGAGATCGGCCTTTATTTATGATTTCAACTACTGCTGAGTTATCTGAGTCAATGAGTATGGAGTGTCTGGACCATTTGTGGCCCCAAAGGATAGCTGCTATAATGACGGGATACATTTCGTAGAGTGCAGATGAGGAAACGTCTGATTGTTGGACGAAGCGGCTAAACTCGGGCGGCCATTCGGAAGCGAACCAACGGCTGCTGTAGTATCCCCCGAAGCCGGTGGAAGGTGCTGCATCTGTCTACAGCTGAATGTCTTCGGGTTGTGTGATGTAGTCATTTTAAATGAAGGATATGCCATTCCATGAAGACAGGAATTGTTGCCAGAGGTGCATTTCCATTTTACAAGCTTCATCCAGAGTGACTTTGTCATGGAGGGAGGGAATTGTTGCTGCTTTTGTTAGGAGGTTGGAAAGGAAAGATTTTCCTTGGGGAATTATTCTGATGGCATAGTTAAGGTGACCGAGGAGGGCTAACAGTTGTTGCTTTGTGCACCTGACTGCTAGAAGTTAATTTGATAAGAGCAGTGATAGGCGATGTATTTTTGTGGGAGGCAGAGATGCTTGGAAGGAGACGGAGTCTAAGGTGATACCTAGAAACTCGATAGAAGTGCATGGCCCTAAGGTTTTCTTTTTTGAAAGGGGAACACCTAGTTCGGAAAAGACTTTGACGAGAGTGGAAAGCCCTGAGTGAGGAGACGCGGATGGAGGTGTGATGATTAGGAAGTCATCAAGAAGGTGGAGGATGTAGGGAAGCTCGTAGTCATTGATGATAATCCAGCATAAGGCCTCCGAGAGGGAGTTGAAGATCTTGGGGCTGCTTCTACAGCCAAAGGTGAGGCGCACTGCAAAATAATAAGCTCCTTTCCAGAATATTCCAAAGAAACGGCAGAATTCTGGGTGAATGGGCATGACTTTGAAAGCATTGGTGACATCTGCTTTGGAGAGCCATGCTCCATAGCCTGCCTTGCAGATGAGAGTGATGGCATGGTCAATGGTTGCGTATTGCATAGAGAAGTTGGGGGCTGGAATGAAATGAAATGAAATCAAATCAAATCACTTTTATTGTCACACAACCATATACACAAGTGCAATAATTCTTGGGTGCAGTTCCGAGCAACATAGTAGTCATGACAGTGATGAGACATATACCAATTTACAATAAACATCAGATTAACACAACACAATTTAAAATCTAATATACACATAATTACACATAACACAATATACAAATAATAACATACAATGTACAGTATACAATACACACAATATAGAATACACATTATACAATAAAAAAAGTATATATAGTATATATAAAATGTACAGTAGGTTGTATTGTACTGTATTGACATTCAGGCTGTCAGTTGATAGTAAGTTGCCAGTGTGTTGTTAAGAGAGAATATAATATAATAATAATATAATTTATGACAGTCCGGTGTGAGATATAAGAGTAATAAAGTGCAGTGCTGATGTATTTTGATTGTGGGGGATCAAGAGTTCAAAAGTCTGATTGCTTGGGGGAAGAAGCTGTCATGAAGTCGGCTGGTGCGGGTCCTGATGCTGCAACACCGCCTGCCTGATGGTAGCAGTGAGAACAGCCCATGGCCCAGGTGGCTGGAGTCTCTGATGATCCTCTGAGCTTTTTTCACACACCGCCTGGTATATATGTCCTGGAGGGAGGGAAGCTCACCTCCGATGATGTGTCTGGCAGTTCGCACCACCCTTTGCAGGGCTTTGCGGTTGTGGGCGGTGCTATTGCCGAACCAGGCAGAGATGCAGCCAGTCAGGATGCTCTGTACAGTGCTGGTGTAGAACCGTGTGAGGATGTGGCGGTTCATTCCAAACTTCCTCAGCCGTCTCAGGAAGAAGAGGCGCTGATGAGCCTTCTTCACAACGGCTTCAGTGTGGATGGACCATGTGAGTTCCTCAGTGATGTGGACATCCAGGAACTTGAAGCTGCTTACTCTCTCCACTGGTGCTCCATTGATGGTGATGGGACTGTGTTCTCTATCTCTTCTCCTGAAGTCCACCACAAGCTCCTTTGTCTTACTGACGTTGAGGAAGAGGTTGTGCTCCTGACACCAGTGTGTCAGAGTGTGCACCTCCTCTCCTCTCTCACCTCCTAGCGTCTGCTTGACAGGAAGTCCCGGATCCAGCTGCACAGCGAGCTGTTTGAGCCCAGAGCCCAGAGTTTCTCATCTTGGCTGGCTGATATTTAAGAGGGATGGCTGAAGAAGTTGGGCTAGGTCGATGTAGTTACCTGATAGGATTTGCAGACGAAAGGATGAAGAAACGGGGTAGGGCCGATGAATTGATGTAGCTGGGCGAGGAGGTTGTGCTGCTGTAGCCAGGGTATATGGGCTACTGTTTATTGGCAGGATGTGAGGGTATTGGGAAGGGGAGGGGTTAGGATAGGCGAGGAAGGGGAAAAGGGATAGATTAGTTGGAAAGAAAGAAGAAATAGGATGAGGTTGAAAAAATCAGTTGAAAGGTAGAATTCCTGGGTTTACTGCAAAGGGAACTTGTTTTGGGTTGGTTGATAGAGAGGAACCGGGAATGACAGGAGCCGTGCTGCTATTAACGGCTGAAGGAAGGGTAGAGGAATGGATGGTGGGATGAAAGGATGTAAGTGTGTGAGAATTTGGAGCTGTTTGTGAGCATAGGGATGAAAAGAAGGATGTAATGATCTGGGATAGATCTGAGGTGGAAGGAGCAGATAATGCTGGAATTTGCGCTTGGACTCCACTAGGTGGCGCGAATGCTTCTGGCTGAGGTTGTTGTGGAGGATGCTTGGTGACGTCACGAATGACGGTGGGAGGATCGCGTGAGAATGCCGGAAATGTTTAGGGCTCTGAGTTTATAGTTGCTGATGTTTTGTTGGATGCTGTGTAAATTTGAAATAATCTTGATTTTTTGTTGGAGTGGCTGAAGTGGATGACTTTATCCTTAAGAGCTCGCTGAAGGTGAGCCACGGTCCACTCCTTGATACTGGTCTCTCGTCTGGAGACGTGCCGTGAACGTGAACGCGCTGAGGAGGACTGCGGGTGGATGGATGAGAGACGCTGTTGACGAGGAGAACGATCACGTCGGCTTCCGTGCCTGTGGCGATCTCGGATGGTAGATCTCGTGAGCGGAGAAGAGCGGTCCTATGATCAAGTCAGGGTTGGAGAAATCTCTGACAGTGAGCTTGGATGAGAATGCCCGCGGGGTTGGGGAATAAGAACGGTGGAACGCAGCCGGTGTGGAATTTGGCTCGTTGAGGACTGTTGAGATGATTTCCTGGGTGAAGGAGAATTTATTCAAAATAAATCATCATCTGAGTCAGAAGGGTTGATCTGAAGCTCGGGAGCCATGGTAAGTGAGTCCGTTGAGAAACTGAGACAAACGGAGCTGAGGAGGTTGGTTCAGTATAAGTGCGTTGATGGGAAGTAGCTGATTGGTTGAGGCATAGCCTGCTCCCGAACTTTATTTAACTTGTTAACTTCATGAAAAATTGTTGGAATAAAAATTAACCAGTTTATAACCAGTTTCCAGCATTTAAAAATAAAGTTTTCACTCTGGAACAATTGAAAATCACTTTGTTTCAGTTTTCAGTTACATTCTGCTAAAAATTTAGTTTGTTTTTGGTTTCGTTTTCGTTCCTTGAACCGATTTTAGTCCCTGGTTGTAAGCATAAACATGTTTAAATCTGAATAACAACAAATCCAGTTTAACAGACATTTGAAGGTAACTCTATCACCCCATTGTGTACGGAGGTTTGTTACCACCACAGCAACATACCGTAAGAGCAAATGTCAATGTTCATTGTTCCACTGCGTTAAGTATATTTCTGGCCTATGAAGCCTCTTCATGCACACAATATAGAATTAACCCTTAAACGCATAACTCATTCCAGCCCCTGTACCTCATCCATTTTTTGGAATTGTGCCCAAACCTCTTTACTATTCCTCAATCTATCTCTTATAAACAGTGTAACACACACACACATACACACACACACATACGTCAAAATTGCAACAGAATTTTTTTTTTATATTGGTTTAAGTACCAAAAATGTATAGGGTCTTTATAGAGACCCGAGGTAATTAGGAGTGTCAGTTTTGTTTCGCACTTCCATAAATTGCATATTTTATGATTATTTCTACTATTTAAGTTTACTATCACAGGATATCTATTTCTTTGTTTATTACAAGAGAAATTAGTACTATATTCATTCAAATAAACACTATACCATGTTGATTTTCTGTGCAACAATGAATTATCAGTATTTATATGCATGTACACATACATATTATACTTGTTATTTCTTACTCAAGGTGGCGCTGATGTTTCAGTGATTGATTTGATTTACATTTGACATTGCTAGCTGAAGTAGAAACAACACTGAAGTAAACTATAGCAAGTGTAACACATGAACAGTATGATATGATTATTGTCATTTGGGTGTACTAGTGAAATTATGTAAGTTGTGACTCTATAAGTGCCTGAGAAAATACATATGTGTAACGAATGTGTAACTTAGGTGTAGCTGATGTGTATATTATGTGTTATGTGTAGCTCAATATGTGAAAATTCTCTAATGAGTTTTTTAGCTATTATTTGACTAAAGGCTAGTGTATGCTTTGTTTTTCCACATGGGGTTCTGTCTCTTTTAAAGCATACTCTTTTTTACCACAAGCCTGTATGGACACATTAGGCGCATGCACACTACGAATGCTTGTGATACTGTCATGTGCATGCGCTGATGACGTGCAAAGAAAAATCCTGTGTGTTTGAACTTGAAATCTTCATTTGTACAAAATCCTTTTATACACACACAGTTTGAGTCTGTATTTCTCAAGAGCTTAAATCAAGCGTGAAAAATACACATTTCTCCAAGCAGGAATCCTGGCCTGACAAGAGAAAGATCAGAGGAGAGATGAAGAAATATCTCTCCTCTCCTCCTCTCTTCTCCTCCCTTTCTTTCTCACCCTAAATGGAGTGAGACAATAGCACTCGCTCCGAGCATAAAGAAAGAGCGCAGGGGGCAGCCAGTAACACAGCCCCCTCTTTTTGTCCTTTTATCCGCTCTGTTTCAGTATGGTAACGGGCCTGGCTGGCCTGCAGAGGGCTCTGACACTCCAACGGCAACACAAAGACACTTAGCTCCTTATTTATGGGCCCATTGACAGCGCTAAAGAGCTCCTGTCAGGGGCTGCCGCGCAGTCAGCTGGTGAACGTCCCAGCTGGGGGAAGCAGCTGCCATGCTGCCCAGTGAAGAAGCTCCCTCAGCGGGTCTTCGTGTCCCTGCGGCCCCCCTGAGCCAGGGGCACCCTCCAGGTCCCAGGCACAGGTGGGTATGGGAAGCTGAACACATTGAGGGGATTACTGGGATCTGTGGCCTGGCCTGCTGCACAGGGATAATTAGACACATTGACTTGTGCAAAGCTGGTGTTTCCTGATTGGGGCAGATGGTAACTGTCCATAGAGAGATCACAGCAGGGTGTGTATCTGTATGTGTGTGTACATTGTTAGGGCAAGGTAGAGACACATAGGCAAACATACAGTATGTACAACTATATATAAAGAAATAAATACTGGATATACTGTGTACTGTATGTATTGTTGTAAATGCTTGTTTCTTCAAAGGCACTTTAAGCATTGTGAACGTCAAGAAAAGTAAAGTCTGGTTATAACATTATTCACACTGTCTACTAATAAAGCCCACAGTGTATGCACATGAATCACAGAAGATTTATTTAATTTTTGAAACATTTTTATGGAAGTCATGAAAATTCCCACCATATTGTCATTTCCAGCACATCTAAAATTCTGTATTGTTTTTAATAGTATTTTGTGGTGGAAATTACGCTGATGGAAATTAACATTTTTACTTTTTTTTTTTTAGTAAAGTGTCTGACTCCTTTGTTTTGCTGAAGCTAATTTTATAGCTAACATTTTATGTATCCTAAATACACACAATGAAATAATATTTTCATACCTTTTGCATAATTTGGCAAAATTACAACTTGATTAGAAATGAATACCAATAAAAATATTCTGCTCACAAGTGATATCTACCTTGAATTTCCTTTGTTTTCTTCAGACATCACTTGCCTCTTGCATGCTCTTCACTGACACCTTTGTTGACTTTGTTAACAAGTACACTAACATATTAAAGGTCAAATTGTTTGGTGTGGTGAAAGGTAAAATTTAAGTTTGGGACTGGGACAAGGCCAAAACAGTTAAATCTGTTAATAAAAAAGGCATTTGAATAGTACCAAAAATAAATGATGAAGGCCTGGTAAAAGTCAGTTTAAATGTGACCTTCATATAACAAAGAGAAAAACGTTGCAATATTTTAGTTTGAATAAAAATCAACCCCTGGGACATGAAAGGGCCCAGAGTTGAAAAAACACCAATATATAATAAAGATTTAAACCTTAGAGTCTTATATACAAAGTATACATATCAAAGATGTTTATGTATACAAGTGAATGTCTCACAATCGATTATATCGCACAATGTTTGCATGTGAAAGTGTGACTGAGATTTGAGAACTTCGGTGGAATATTTTCATTGAATAACAATCTGCTCCTTGCTTAAAGCTATCGTAAGACTTATCAAATGGCTAGGAAAGACATTTTTGTCCTTTATGGAGCATGCTTTTGTTGTATGGAAATTCGCAGCGTGGACACTCTTCAAAATATATCCTTTTATGTTTCACAGAGGAAAGAAAGTGATTGTTTAGAATGACATGAGGGTGAGTAAGTGATGACCAAATTTTACTTTAACTTTTGCTTAAAGCATTTACATCCAGTCAATATTTTGAATAACCTTTTTAGTTATTGAATGAATAATAACATATTTAATCAAATCTGTCTGCGATTTAAGCTTATGCTGTTTTCAGCGTTTGTTTACATGACATTTTCATTCTCCGTGCTTGTGATTTTGGTGCCTAGCGATGCCTCTGCAATCTGTTCTAACTGTGAGATAGAGGGAACGTCTAATCAATAAATAAAAAACGCCTTCTGTGGCCCTGGATTCAGACTGACAGAGTTAATAAGGGAGCCAAAGGTCCCAATTAGTGGGACTGGGGAGCATTTGGGGGACATATTGTGTAACACACGCACATATTGCTCAATGTCTGGATACCGGGAGACTTCAATTAAGAGAGAGGCAGAGCGCTGACCTTGTGACATCCTGTTAAAACCTCACTTCCTGTCAACTGCTCAGTGACAAGCTAAATACAGCTGGGATGGGGGTCTTCTGTTAGCCTGTATATAATGTGAGGGGCCCAGGGCCTCAGGTGTGTAGTTAAGCATTCCCAATAGGGCTTCATCCATATGGGCTGCTCTGAATTCTAATGAGGTGATAAACTCCTCATGTCAGTTCCATTATGAGCAAATTCATTTCTTGATTATGTGTAGCAGCGTGACGAGACAAGCCCTTTCCCCTGAGGCTTTAAACCACTTCTGATGCCATTTAACTTCTATAAGACAACAAACTAAGATTTTGACAAAATGTGTAAAAGTTCAAGACTTTTTGCTATAGCTGGTGAATGTTTAGATATACCTGTAATAGAAATATAGCCCACATAGCGTATTTATTTGTTATATGGTTATTTTAACACTTTAAATATATATATATATATATATATATATATATATATATATATATATATATATATATATATATATATATATATTAGAGGGGATGTCTGGGTATTTAAAAAAAAAAAAAAAAAAAAGAGCTTATTTTTGTTTTGTTTTTTTTTAAAGTAAAAGTATTAAACAGAGACAATAAAAAATTTGAAAGCTGATATAATCTATTATTTTACACTAGAATGATTGTGTTGTTTTCTTCTTCAAAATCATCATAGGGGACAGAACGTTTCCCCTAATGTAACATATTTTATTTTTCTCATAAGAAGTTTGTCTGTACATCAGGACTGTCTCTTAAACTTTTCTTACACTACATGAAATCAAAAGTCAAATGTACAGTATATAGCATTTTTATATATTGTTTTACATAGTGATAAAAATGTGGGATAAATCAAGTGTACATTTCAGCAATATTTCTGGCATTTATATATATATATATATATATATATATATATATATATATATATATATATATATATATATATATATATATTTTTTTTTTTTTTTTTTTTTTTTCCTTTAGCTTATCCTTACAAATTGCATTTATTTATAGATTTATTTATTTGGAAAATTGTTCATTTATTTTGTTTGACTAAACAACTAAAAATAAAAAATAAAAAATAAAAAATAAAAAATAAAAAATAAATAAATAAATAAATACATAAATAAATAAATAATAATAATAATAATAATAATAAATAGTGTGAGGTTGCTGCTTTAGTCGCCCCCTGCACAATCGACGAGGGATTTTGCGTTTTATCACAAGTTTGATAATTTTCGGTTGCCGTACTCAGCAGTGTGAGATAGAAAATGTTTTTAATTAACAATTTCACATATATTTTCATGTTTAATGTGATAAATTGGTTCTAATTACTCTTAAGATGATGAATAAATTATCTCTTAGGTTATACATTTGGTAGTTTTTTGATGCGCTGCAGAGGTCAGAGTTCAGGCCATACGTATGACGTCATGCGCTGAAGATGGCAGACGGGTGAGTTCACAGCCCACAAACATTCACTTTATCACTTAAATACATTATATTAACATTCTGTTCGCGTTTAATAACGCCAATCTTACTCATAAGGACGCATAGCTGCATTAAACGCATGTTATTGATGTTTTTTAAATGATGCGTTTGATGGCGGATGTCAAGGAGGAAGTGAGACGGGTTTGTTTACAAAAATCTCACCGAGTCATGTACACGACATGAACAAAACATATGTGAAATAAACAGGACTTTAATGATTATATGAGTATAATTCCATCGCATACAAACCTAGAATAGGCAGAGATCATTTATATTCACATTAGAGGAATGAAATAGCGTGATCAGGCATTAAAATGGAGTCTAAATTCATATGTTACATATTGTTCTAGACTGTTAACTTTAAAGTAACTGTATCATTGCTACAGAGATTAGATTATTCACTCACATTGTGTTTAATGATTATTAATTTTATGAGTCATTATACTACTATAGAGAAAATATCTGTGTGCTCATTATGTAAACTATGCAGTTATGCTTATTTAATTATAAGTATGTCTTGGTTTGGTGAATAGTGCTGTTTTTGTGCATTTTTTTTTTTTTTTTTTTTTTTAAACATGAAAAACTTGCAATTAATTTAGAAATATTCCAGGTCAGGTTCAGAAGTTAAGGGGGCTCGGGCAAAAATGCCACTAAAATACAAAAATATTTGAATCCTTGTTATACATATTATGATATAAAATATTAGTTGATCTTAGGGTAAGATTAAAGAAGTAATTATTTATTTAATCTTGAGAATTTGTATTTAATTAATTGAATTGACATATATGACATAAACGCATGAGACACAGTTTGTTTTAAGTGGTTAGGAAAAATATGCCATTGTGTAAGCAATCAAGTTACTTAAAAACGTTTAGTTGCCTGAGCTTGACCAGAGCATATTTCTGAACGTTTGGTGTACTGTTTTTTTTTTATTTTTATAAAAATACATTATTAAATCACAACACAAGCATATGCATTTAAAAGTTACAGAGTTTAAAAGGTGCTTAACAGGAATGACCCAAATACATCATGTCCGTGATTGTTAATTATTATTAGGTTCATGTGTTATGATCTCAGGGAAGGAGGATGGTGGGGGGGCTGGCTGACACAAAGTTTCCAGACCGTCAAAGACAAGGTGAGTCTAATCCAGATCAGATACAGACTAATAATCTAGATCAGAAGTGGATTTATCATATGGAGAATAATGACATGTTTTTAGTATCACAGTGCCAGTAATATGTTAAGGTTACATATACCGTGGGGTCAAAAAGAGTCTGAGACTGTTGTCTGTGAAAGTGCTTCTATTTTGTTTTCTTTTGCATGTTATTATCTGTCTTAGCCCTTTACTTAGTTATTATAATAAAATGATCTTTTGTCTCAACAGTCAGCTGAGGCTTATGAGTTCATCAAACGGGACCTGACAGAATTCTCCAGCGTGGTCCAACATGACACTGCTTGCTCCATTGTCGCAACAGCTACCGCTGTTAAGAACAAACTGGCTGTAAGGAGACAATTTTTTACCAAACCAAAACCATGTTGATGGTTTTGGTTTAGGTTGTTGTCTTCAGTGCTAGCACTAGATGTGGCATCTCTCTAGTTTGATTAATTTAGATACAGTAAGAGAGTAGCTCCATAAACCCTAGTCACATATAGCTGTTTAAAGGAATATTCAAGGTTCAATGCAAGTTAAGCTCACTCAACAGCATTTTTGGCATAATATTGATTACCACAAAAAATATTTTTTACTTGCCCAAAAATCTGGGTTACAGTGAAGCACTTACAATGGAAGTGAATGGGGCCTATCTGTAAATGTTAAAAATACTCACTGTTTTAAAAGTATAGCGACAAGACCTGAACAAATGCGTGTTAACGTGATTTGAGTCCTTTTATAAAATTATAAGCTTCACATTTGTGTCTTTTAAACCCTCCAAAAATTGGCCCCATTCACTTCCATTGTAAGTGCCTCACTGTAACCTCCATTTTTACTTTTTTTTTTAAGGCACAAGTCCAAATGATTTTCTGTGTTGATCAACATTTGCCACATATACTGTACATTGAGACTGAACCCAGAATATTCCTTTAAATGCAGTTTTTAAAGTTCATCTTTTCCTTGTAGGTTGAAGGTTCATCAGAGGCCACAGAAAAGGTGAGGAAGGGCCTTTCCAATATTCTGGGCGTGATCACAGACACTTTGGCCCCTCCCCCAGACATGACCATTGACTGTGATGTCATCACGCTGGTAGCCACTCCAGCAGGCACAACAGAGGTGTATGACAGCAGCAAGGTCAGTCCTCTTTCCTGACTCATCTGTACAGCTCTGTTTTAGAGGCTGCTGTCGTGGAAAATACACTGGCGGCCAAAAGTTTGGAATACTGTACAGATTTTGCTCTTATGGAAATAAATTGGTACTTTTATTCACCAACGTGTCATTCAGCTGATCACGATGTATAGTCAGGACATTAATAACATGAAAAATTACTATTACAATTTGAAAAAAAAATTCAAATGTTAAACTACTTCAAAGAGTTCTCATCAAAAAATCCTCCACGTGCAGCAATGACAGCTTTGCAGATCCTTGACATTCTAGCTGTCAGTTTGTCCAGATACTCAGGTGACATTTCACCCCACACTTCCTGTAGCACTTGCCATAGATGTGGCTGTCTTGTCGGGCACTTCTCACGCACCTTACAGTCTAGCTGATCCCACAAAAGCTCAATGGGGTTAAGATCCATAACACTCATTTCCAATTATCTGTCGTCCAATGTCTGTGTTTCTTTGCCCACTCTAACCTTTTCTTTTTGTTTTTCTGTTTCAAAAGTGGCTTTTTCTTTACAATTCTTCCCATAAGGCCTGCACCCCTGAGTCTTCTCTTTACTGTTTTACATGAAACTGGTGTTGAGCGGGTAGAATTCAATGAAGCTGTCAGCTGAGGACATGTGAGGCGTCTATTTCTCAAACTAGAGACTCTGATGTACTTATCCTCTTGTTTAGTTGTACATCTGGTCTTCCACATCTCTTTCTGTCCTTGTTAGAGTCAGTTGTCCTTTGTCTTTGAAGACTGTAGTGTACACCTTTCTATGAAATCTTCAGTTTTTTGGCAGTTTCAAACATCGTATAGCTTTCATTCCTCAAAACAATGATTGACTGACGAGTTTCTAGAGAAAGCTGTTTCTTTTTTGCCATTTTTGACCTAATATTGACCTTAAGACATGCCAGTCTATTGCATACTGTGGCAACTCAAAAACAAACACAAAGACAATGTTAAGCTTCATTTAACGAATCAAATAGCTTTCAACTGTGTTTGATATAATGGCAAGTGATTTTCTAGTACCAAATTAGCAATTTAGCATGATTACTCAAGGATAAGGTGTTGGAGTGATGGCTGCTGGAAATGGGTCCTGTCTAGATTTGATCAAAAATGACTTTTTTCAAATAGTGATGGTGCTGTTTTTTACATCAGTAATGTCCTGACTATACTTTGGGATCAATTAAATTAAAGTAACAATTTCCTTCCGAAACAGCCAAATCTGTACATTAATCCAAACTTTTGGCATCCAGTGAATGTCAAACAAGCAATCTTTTCATTGGTGGGACACTTTTTAACTTCTGACATGAGTCTACGAGAACGAACGTTCTGCTTACTATCATGTTCATGATCTGTATGAGTGAATCTTATTGAAACATAAAATCAAAAGTAAAAAAGTGCATTTTACATAAAGAAAATTAAGCTTACCATTATGATTTTTTGCATTGACAATAAAAAAATAAGCTTTTGTTTTTTTGTTTTTGTTTTTTTGTATTGCTTGCTTTACTCCTTTTTTTAAGCTTTTTTTTAAATGTATTTATTTTTAGCTTTTTTGGCAGTTATAATTTGATTCTCATTACTCTAGTAGCTGCCTTTTACTCTATTATATTGAAAAATAATGTTATACTATATTTGTTTCTAAATTAATTTATTTACAATACTTAAATCAATTTAAATATATATATTTTTTTCGTATTACAATCGTGAGAATAGGATTTATTGTAATTACTGTAATAAAAATTGGGCTTATTGCATGCTTTTTAGTGACATGTACTGGATTTCCTTTCAGGCTCGACTATACAGTCTTCAGGCAGACCCTGCTACCTACTGCAATGAACCTGACGGTACGTAAACGCCTATTTTCTCTCTCTCTCTCTCTCTCTCTCACACACACACACACACACACACACACACAGGTGCATGGAATTTTTTTTAATATCAAATGTGTGCTTATGAGAGATTAAGGTTTAATTCATGCACTTTTCTTTTTCCAGGCCCTCCACATCAGTTTGACGGCTGGATGTCCAGTTTCAGTTTGGAAGAGAGGAAAGCGGAAATCTCAGAGCTGCTGGTCAATAGTCCCGCCATCAGAGCTCTCTACACTAAGATGGTATGATGCTTCATGCCATAATCGTGAAAAGTGTAAATTACAG
Organism: Myxocyprinus asiaticus; assembly: GCF_019703515.2. Classification (NCBI taxonomy): domain Eukaryota; kingdom Metazoa; phylum Chordata; class Actinopteri; order Cypriniformes; family Catostomidae; genus Myxocyprinus; species Myxocyprinus asiaticus. The sequence continues at coordinate 5,624,312 of NC_059364.1, read as the reverse complement.
CATTCCATTTAGGTGTACTCCCATTGCGGCAAAATGTTCTATTTAAAACATATTTTGGGCCGTTGTGTGCTTGAATGCTTGAAAGGAGCACTTTGTATATGATGCACAAAGTTGCTGCCTTTGCTTTCCAAATCGGTCACCTTTGTAGTTACATTTTTATGAGAATGCTGTCTAGGCTGTGGATTGTGAGGCGGCTCACTAGGTTTTTGAAACTGAGTCAAACATTCTCTGTATTGCATAATTAATTTGATACTAAAGCAGACTTTATGATTCAGAGTGTTTTCGATCAACACAAATTCTCATTCTAAAAGGTGTTTCTCTTGATTGTGTTTATGGCAGGTGCCTGCAGCAGTGGCTCACTCTGAGTTCTGGCAGCGCTACTTCTATAAAGTGTTCCAATTGGAGCAGGTAGGTAAAGCTTAGAGATGTTTCTAATATAGACCCTTGAGCTGAAATCAGGCTTATGAGCTTATCTGGACTCAGAGAACCTAATAATCAACAACATTTCATCAGTACACATAACACTCACCAGCAAAACAATTTCTCTCTTTGAGTTTTCATATTTGCTTTAGCTTGTGGTTTGGTGTGGTATCAAAGATGTGTTCACAGTCAGTTAAAGATTAACATGATATCGCCCTCTGCTGGACAGAATATGTATCTACCATAAGGTTTGCAATCCAAAAGGCATCTATGCAACAATCTGATGGTGAAAATGCAAAGCATCAATTACGGAATTTAATAATCGAATATAAGTCATATAATAACACTTTATGTATGTCCCATTCATTTATTTTCCAAAATGCAATTAAAGTTATGAAACAAAGCCCAGCACGAAAGCATTCAAATGTCCCTCTAGTGACTTTTCGATTTTTGAGTGATGAAACAAATAAATTTTTTTTTAAATTGGTTCACTGAGTTTGAACTGATTCACGTAATTAAAGGAATATTTCCCCAAAAATGAAAATTCTCAGTAATTAATAGATTTTTTTATTTTAAATGGATAGTTCACTTTTGCTCTCCAAAATTCTCATCATTTACTCACCCTCATGCTGTCCCAGATGTGTATGACTTTGTTTCGACTGCAGAACACAAACGAAGATTTTTAGAAGAATATCTCAGCTCTGTAGGTTCATACAATGCAAGTGAATGGTGAACAAAACTTTGAAGCTCCAAAAAGCACATAAAGGCATCATAAAAGTAATCCATTCGACTCCAGTGGTTTAATCCATGTCTTCTGAAGCAGTCTAATGGGTTTTGGATGAGAACAGACCAATATGTAACTCCTTGTTCTTTGTACATTTTACCATTGCAGTCTCTGGACACGATCATGATTTCAAGCTCGATTACACTTCCTAGTGCTTGACGCATGTGCAGAGCACTAGATGGCGCCATAGGAAGTGTTATCGAGAAATGATCGCCAAGCAGACTGCAGATGTCAAGATGTACAGATGAAAAGGAGTTTAATTTTGGTCTGTTCTCACCCAAAACTGATTGCATCGCTTCAGAAGACATGGATTGAAACAGCTGAGTTCTATGGATTACTTTATGCTGCCTTTATGGTTTTTGAGCTTCAAAGTTTTGGACCTTGTTGACTTGCATTGTTTTGACCTACAGAGCTGAAATATTCTTAAAATCTTTGTTTGTGTTCTGTTGAAGAAAGAAAGTCATACACATCTGGAATGGAATTTTGGGTGAACTATTCCTTTAATAGAACTAAGCAGCTCTAACGCCATTTTTGCTGCTAAACTTTAAACAAGAAGCACAATTAAAACATGTCTTAATTCTCTCATATCATCGCCAGACAAGAATGGATTGAGAAATTAGTCTATGATACTCTCTTTAAGAAACTTGATAGCCAAACAAAAGTGTATTAAAATCATTATGATATTCATGTTTCCTTAAATTCATTTTATCGCCCTTTTTTTTATCATTTTATTGTCTTCGTTTTAAGTACCTATTATGATTTGAACCAAAATAATTGAATGGAACAAAATTGTGACCAAAGTACAGATTTCATGATGCCTTGTATAATTTAGTAAAGAATTATAATAAAATCATTGTCAAAACAAATATTTACCACTGTTTATGTGGCAGAACTGATACTTCAGGTTAGATTACAACATTAGCTCTCTTTGTTCCATGTTGATTATGAGGTTTTATTTGGTAAAGTGTGTTTTTGTTTATAGGAGGAGGCCAGGAGGGTGGCACTGAAGCAGAGAGCAGAGCAGACGGATCATTCTGAGAGTCTGGGCTGGGAGGAAGAGGATGAAGAAGGTCTGACCAAAATAAACACAATTTAGAGCATTTCAATTGAAAGTTTTTTTTTGGAAAGTGTGTACTGCATATCTTTTGGATTACCTTTTGCGTCAGAAATGCAGCTCACTAGGTTTTGGACCCAAAGCCATTATATTCCTCTGTCGCTATTTTTTTTTCTATCCCCAGGTGAGTTTCTCGGGGCCACGTCTGCATCTCGCTTAGATTTCACCCCCCCTGTCGAGGAGCCACAAGTCCCTGCGGTCACAATAGAGACCACCCCTGAAAGCTCTTCCGTCCCTCAGGTGATGGTTTCCCCCAGCAATGTAGCATCTGATGTCACTCCCTCTGTGAGCAGTGACAGCGTCAGCTTCCCCACCCAGATCGAGAATCAAGCGGACCCCGTCACCATCAGAGTGACCCAGTCGCCGCCCGCTGAAGAAGAGGTGGTCTTGCTCAAACTCTCAGAGGCCAGTCTTCAGGTCACAGCAGTCCCAGAGGAGAGGCCATCACAGCGTGAAGAGACCACAGGAGAGGACGTAGCTCAAGACCTCCGAGTGTTCGAGCTCAACTCAGACAGCGGCAAATCAACACCCTCTAATAATGGCAAGAAAGGTGATTATATTGATCCAAACTATCTTAAAGGTGCACTCAGTAACTTTTGTCTTTGTGTCATCTTGGACTTACAGTGACACCTAGTGGCTTGGATGCAGCAACAGTAAAAATCAATAGTTTTCAGTTTCAGATGTCATTGTAGAAATGTAGTATTCACAGTCATCCATGATTACTTTAATCAGTGAGTGAAAGTGTCAAATAACAGGATGGTTACTGAGATTAAGCGAGGCTGGTCATGTGATTCTAACGTGGCAGCCCCCATGTGCGGACCGTCTCCATGTAGAATAAAACAGCTTTTATAAGGTTACTGATATGACTGGAGTCTTCATTTTAATGTGACTGCTCATGATTTCCTACATATATTGCAAAATTACAATTAAATTCTTTAGGAGTTAAACTTTTTTAATGAGGAAAAAATTACTGAGTGCACCTTTAACACAAAAACAATACCAGTTTTGGTACCTTGTTTTAATGTAAAGGAATGGTTATCTATAGAAGAATATCTCAGCTCTGTTGGTCCATACAATTCAAGTGAATGGTGACCAGAACTTTGAAGCTCCAAAAGCACATAAAGGCAGCATAAACATAGTCCATATGACTCCAGTGGTTAAATCCATGTCTTCAGAAGTGATAAGATTGATGTGGGTGAGAAACACATCAATATTTAAGTCCGTTTTTTTTTTACAATAAATTCTCCTCCCTGCCCAGTCTGCGGTGATATGCATGAAGAATGTGAATCGCCAAAAATGAAGAGTGGAGGTTTATGGTAAAAAATAACCTAAATATTGATCTGTTTCTCACCCACATGTATCATATGGCTTCTAAAGACATTGATTTAACCACTGGAGTCTTATGAGTTACTTTTATGCTGCCTTTATGTGCAATTTGGAGCTTCAAAGTTCTGGCCACCATTCACTTGCATTGTATGGACCAACAGAGCTGAGATATTCTTCTAAAAATCTCAGTTTGTGTTCAGTAGAAGAAAGTAAGCATGAGGGTGAGTAAGTGATGAAAGAATTTTCATTTTTGGCTGAGCTGTCCCTTCAATCATTTGTATATATTTGATATGATTGAAGTGTTTGTATAATCAAATGTGTGTGTATGCATAGGTTCAAGTACAGATGTGAGTGAAGACTGGGAGAAGGATTTTGATCTGGATATGACAGAGGAAGAAGTTCAGCTGGCTTTGTCTAAAGTAGATGTAACAGAAGAGGTTTGTTCTGCTTCACCAAACAATCAACATTAAACTAGAAATGGCAGAGAAGTGTTTAGGAATAAAAGTATTTATATTACTCCCTCTTTATTGCCTTATCATGCCTGGATTGGCCAAGATTCTGTACACCAAATAGGTGTTGTTGATATGTAAATTTTGGCAATCACGTGTGCATGAATTTCAGATTTCAGAATGAATGTTTTTGCAGCTTGCTTCAATATATGGTCTTTTTGGATCAGGGTGGAAGTTTTGAGCTCTGATGTTACAATATGAGTTACAATAGTATCTCCTTTATGTCAAAAGATCAAGGAAAACTTGATTTCTCATGATGAATTAAAAATCTATATGCATACACTGCCAAGTATTTCCCAGCACAGTATGTTGATGTTAATTATGAATCTCAGCAATGATGTCTGTCTTTACAGTAGGGCTGGGCAATATATCAAATATATGATTTTGCTGGCTATATAAAATTAAGCAACACTGAATATCACTTAGATTTGAATTCACTTTTTACTTTGCCATTAAGTTTCCTAAACAGCCTGTCAGCTAATTTTGCAATCCCTCCTTGTCTTGCAACTTGTGAATATGAGAGTGTTAAGACATTTTACAGTGTAATTAATGCCATTTTCATTATTCTATCTTTCCATCAGTTGGTGGATGAAGACTGGGAGAATTGGGAATGAAAATCTGGTGGAGGGATTTCCAGCCTGATATCGATGCGAGACATTGCTGCGCCAAAAATGAACCATGCTTAATGTATTTTACTCCTAATCTACGGCCACACCTGCTCATTCAGCCAGTTAAGTGAGCGGGTCACCTCCTTCAAATGAAATTTACATTCAAGTTAAACATCAGTGGTGGTTAGAAGGTGATCTGTTCTAGCTCTGGCTGTCCTAAAAATGGCCTGTGGTGAAACACTTAAGACTGTTCTGAGAAAGCAAGGATTGGTTAATGGGGAGAGGTCATCTTGTGATGCCATTTGTATCTGCCGTATGTAAATTAATGTGATTCTTCTTGGGAGATTTCAGTGGAAGAATGCAAATTAACTGTCGGGGCTCCTGATTAGCTGTAATCTATTAAACTGTTCATTATTCTTATGGGATTAGGAAATAATCCTTCATGTGAAAATGTATGTAAGTTATGTTTTTTTTTCTTTTTTTTCTGACATGGAGATATTTTGCTTCTTTTTTAGGTTTGGTTCTCTTTAAATACTAACACCTTTTATCGTATGCAAGTTATTCTAGCATTGAGAATGAAAATGGAGTGATGCTTCATTCGATCTGCTAATGCTCCATGGCCTTGATCATTGTTGTGTTGTGAGTGAATAAAAAAAGTGTCATGTAAAAGTAAAAAAATGTTACTATTTCACTGAAAACAACTTGTTTCCTGTGCTATCCATTTAATTTCCCTCTCATTTTCTTTAAATCATAGTTTGACATGTAATATAGACACGTAATTATGATATTGGTGCTCAGAATTTCACCCAGATTAAAACTTGGTTTGTCTAACAGGACTTTTCTTCAGATAAATAGAATTAAGGACATTGGAGTTCTCATTTATTGGTCAGGTAAATAACTCTTGGTAACAATACAGATTTAAACAGCGGGCTAATCTGTTGTACGTGAGGGTTAGATTCTGATTTGTTTTAAGGTAAATTAATCATAGGGAAGTGTTTTTCTAGCCTTTTACTTTGAGTGTAATCTGACATAAGAGTGGGCTGTCAATATTTTTCAACTATATTGTCCTTTATTTTTCCAGTACGCATCACAATTAAAAGCAATAGCATGCATAAATGGGGTTTTGTTTGAAAATCCATTTTTTAATTATTATTATTTGTAAGGTGAAATTACCCTTTTAACTCACACGTTCCACAATTTATATATATACAGGTGCTGGTCATATAATTAGAATATCATCAAAAAGTTGATTTATTTCACTAATTCCATTCAAAAAGTGAAACTTGTATATTATATTCATTCATTACACACAGACTGATATATTTCAAATGTTTATTTCTTTTAATTTTGATGATTATAACTGACAACTAAGGAAAATCACAAATTCAGTATCTCAGAAAATTAGAATATTACTTAAGACCAATACAAAGGAAGGATTTTTAGAAATCTTGGCCAACTGAAAAGTATGAACATGAAATGTATGAGCATGTACAGCACTCAATACTTAGTTGGGGCTCCTTTTGCCTGAATTACTGCAGCAATGCGGCGTGGCATGGAGTCGATCAGTCTGTGGCACTGCTCAGGTGTTATGAGAGCCAGGTTGCTCTGATAGTGGCCTTCAGCTCTTCTGCATTGTTGGGTCTGGCATATCGCATCTTCCTCTTCACAATACCCCATTTCTATGGGGTTAAGGTCAGGTGAGTTTGCTGGTTGCTTTGGCACTGTGTGCAGGTGCCAAGTCCTGTTGGAAAATGAAATCTGCATCTCCATAAAGTTGGTCAGCAGCAGGAAGCATGAAGTGCTCTAAAACTTCCTGGTATACGGCTGCGTTGACCTTGGACCTCAGAAAACACAGTGGACCAACACCAGCAGATGACATGGCACCCCAAACCATCACTGACTGTGGAAATTTTACACTGGACCTCCCCTGGTGGATTGTGTGCCTCTCCTCTCTTCCTCCAGACTCTGGAACCCTGATTTCCAAAGGAATTGCAAAATTTACTTTCATCAGAGAACATAACTTTGGACCACTCAGCAGCAGTCCAGTCCTTTTTGTCTTTAGCCCAGGCGAGATGCTTCAGACGCTGTCTGTTGTTCAAGAGTGGCTTGACACAAGGAATGCGACAGCTGAAACCCATGTCTTGCATATGTCTGTGCGTAGTGGTTCTCCCCCACATTTTTGAATGGGTTTTGTTTCACAGTCCTCTCCAGGGTGCGGTTATCCCTATTGCTTGTACACTTTTTTTCTACCACATCTTTTCCTTCCCTTTGCCTCTCTATTAATGTGCTTGGACACAGAGCTCTGTGAACAGCCAGCCTCTTTTGCAATGACCTTTTGTGTCTTGCCTTCCTTGTGCAATGTGTCAATGGTTGTCTTTTGGACAACCGTCAAGTCAGCAGTCTTCCCCATGATTGTGTAGCGTACAGAACTAGACTGAGAGACCATTTAAAGGCCTTTGCAGGTGTTTTGAGTTAATTAGCTGATTAGAGTGTGGCACCAGGTGTCTTCAATATTGAACCTTTTCACAATATTCTAATTTTCTGAGATACTGAATTTGGGATTTTCCTTAGTTGTCAGTTATAATCATCAAAATTAAAAGAAATAAACATTTGAAATATATCAGTCTGTGTGTAATGAATGAATATAATATACAAGTTTCACTTTTTGAATGGAATTAGTGAAATAAATCAACTTTTTGATGATATTCTAATTATATGACCAGCACCTGTATATATATATATTTTTTTTTTGTTTTTTTTTTTACAGTAACCACAATTTTTTGCCTAAATAACATAGTTACAACAGTTTTGTTTTTTGCTGTAAAACCATAATACATTATTCTTAAATTCTTAAATTAAAAATTGTTTAAAATGATGAGGACAATGACTATTACCAAATTGACCACAATGCAGGGGGTAACAATGACTGTAGTAACTATAGTAGTTTGGCGGGAACTAACATGTTACATGTTAAAAGAGTTATGAGACCATTTGAACTCCAACCTTGGCAGACGGTGGTTGGATTTTTTTAATGCTCCACTTATGGACGAATGCTATAGAAACACAAAGAGATTTATTCACTTGTAAAATTACCGTAGAGGGTATTTGAACTCTAAATGTAGGGCACAACAGGGTGATGAGTAAATCTGATGAAGAGAATCCTGGAGATTGACTACAATTCTACAATTTCTCTGTTCTACATTTTAAATCATCATAAATGCTTATTATTTTAAACGAGAATGTGTTTTTCAGGCATTTTTGTCTGGGAAATGAAGTGTTATTTAAATAAATCTAAAGGAAAAAATATTAAACATACATAATTTAAACACAACCCTCATTATTTAAGTTATTTAAACAATGCAGCAGACACTGAGTAAAATTATTATTTAGTCTAAACATGAAGCAAGTAGTTACTTGGGAGGACACCAGATGGCAGACTTGACCCAAACAATTTTCCTGGCACGCAGAATTTTATTGATTTGTTTTAAATAAATATGCATTTTGTTAATTTACGAAATGAATACTAGTAAGTTGTCTTATCTTGGTTTCTAACTTCTTGTGTAAACATATGTGACTTGCATATGCACACAAAAGTGGGCACTTGCAATTTTACTTTTTATCACATGAACACAATTTCTTGGTTTATAGCTATTTGAGATGATCAGTGATCATTTACCGAGTTTAATACACCTATTTCTGCAGAGGTGCCCTAAACAGGCGTTATCATGTAATGTAAGAGCTTTGACTCAAAGATTAATTTTATTTGCTTTAGTGTATGTTTATCATCTCCAGGGTTGTTGCCACACTCATGTGACTTAATACAGCTGCATCTCGAGTTGTCTCCTCTCATGCTCAAGTTGTGGATTTTCAACTTCAAGTGGCATTCTATTACACTTTTCTATTGCAACTTCCAAGTAGGGCGTTGGAAATGTTGACTGTCAGAGTTGAATGGAATGCAGGGGGTTAGAACAAACTTTAACCAAAATGTTTGAGGAATATCAATATAGTGCTGCCCTGTGAGCACTGTAAACATGTTTGTGTGTTCATGTGTTATGAAGAAGCTAGGGAGAGATACTGTATAGTAATTGAGCATTAGTGAGTTGGAGAGAGAATGGATTTGCAAAAAAAGAGAAACAGGAAGGGGCGTGGTTGCTCATTAACAAGTTCCTATACATTTAGCCAAGCCAATTAAAAATAATGAGAATCTTAATGAACTCTCCTCATCACTCACTCTTGGCTTCTTAACTTCCCGTCTTTCTAAATCTCTTTCAGTGACTTCAAATTCAGACTCTCTCAGAACTTGTGACCTGAAGAGGCCTTCACTGTTTTAGACGCGCACACACGCATGCACACACACACACAAACTTGTTTTTATATCATAGTGGGGACTCTCCATAGACTCCCATGCATTTTATGGATTTTATACAGATCTAACAATAATTTCTATCCCCTAACCCTAACACTACCTTTAAACCTAACCCTCACAGAAACCTTTTTGCATTTTTACATTTAAAAAAAAAATTTGTTTAGTATGTTTAATAAGCCATTTCCCTCGTGGGTACCTCTGGCTGGGCCAGGTAGGTGATCTCAGGTTTATCTATCCTTGTGGGGACATTTGGTTCACACAATGTTGTATAAACATGTACACACACACACACACACAAACACACACCTGATACCTCTTTAGATTGTGAAAGCTTTGAACAGAGAGTCTGAAGTGTTTCGGTTTTCGTTCACCCTTCCTGTCTTAGAAATGGAACACTAGCTTACTAACCAAATTTTATCCAGCACACTTTATACTGTGTAATGTTAAAATAAAAAAAATAAAAAATAAAAAATGAAAAAGTAAAAAAGTAAGCATTATTCCAGGACAAACGTTTCAAACAGTACACTTTTGCACTTGCTGTCACAAAACTTTAGTGACCATCACGTTACACGTCATATTTAGTGGTGTCGAGTTACTCTGTTGGAAAATAAAAACGGTTATTTGTTTGCATTTCAATTTTGTGCAAAAATGACTTTAAGGAATATTCCGGGTTCAATGCAAGTCAAGCTCAATTGACAGCATTTGTATAATTGTTAATTACCACAAAAATAAATGTCCTTTTCTTTAAAAAGGCAAACATCTGGGTGACAGTGAGACACTTACAATGGAAGTGAATGGGGCCAATCCATAAACTTTAAAATACTCACTGTTTCAAAAGTATAGCCACAAACCGTAAACAATATGCATGATTTTAGTGTGATAAAATCACTGACTAACTTTTCTGTGTAAAGTTATATCCAATTTTACAACTTTGTTGCAATGCCGTAAACCCTGTAATCCCACAAATTTACAGCTCAAATAATACACAAGTTTAAACAGAAGAATGAATGTACAGTAATTGCTTTTATTAAATTATGAGCTTCACATTTTCACCTTTAAACCCTCAAAAATTTGGCCCCATTCACTTCCACTGTAAGTGCCTCACTGTAACCTCGATTTTTGCTTTTTTTTTTTAAGAAAAGGAGGACACAATATGACACAAATGCTGTCGATTGAGCTTAACTTGTACTGAAATATTCCTTTAAGTTGTATTAAACCCAGAATAATCCTTAAAATTTTGGCAGTCCAATTAAATAATGAGTCAGAAAATAAATTCTTTAAAAATTATAGTTTATATTACTTTTCATTCATCACACTGGAAATGATAGGTCACGTCCTGTGCATTGCATTACATTGCAGGATACAGAATTCCTGTATAGTACAAAGTGTTATACTGTATATACTGCAGAAATTGTAAGAGGAGAATAGTAGTTTGCTATTCCAAACATAGCCAAAGACATTTGAAGGTTAAACTAATCACATCAATTATCGCATTTAACAAATTTAGAAAGCTGATTTTGGAGAGACTGTAATTGCTTACGTCTGGCGTAGTAATTCAAAGTTGGACACAGTGGCACACATTAGTGGTCTACATCGCTTAAGTTGGCTTGCTTGCTTAGGCTGGCTCTTTTTGGTTTCCAGTGCAGTGGTTGGCAACTTTTGGATTTAATTTACGTGTCATCCATCGACAATGTTTGCTTTAGTAAAAATCAGTATGAAATAGTTGACGTGGCAGAGATTCGTGTTTGTGTGGCTTGACAGCACTGAGAGTCAGGGGCGTAGATTCCAGGGTGGATAGGGGGAGGTAAACCCCCCCCCCCCATAATCAAAACAAGCAAGTACCCCCCCCCCCCAAATGTATCCATGATCAACAGAAACATGTAAGTGCTTTACACTGCAATGTGCATTCTACTAGATTACATTAAATATGGTGAATGGGAACCAATTAAGTATGTTCAACAACATGTTCAACTTAATTAAATTGAGTTAATGCAACAAAATTCTTAAACATTTAATCAAATCTTAATTTCATTGCATTCAGTCTACTTCAATTTGTTTAATAATTTTTTCATTAGTTTTTACATTTATTTAATGTTGAGACTATAATAATATTTTTTTTACATAACTGAAACTGGGCAGGGGATTTGTAGTTACCAGCATGATTTGCATGGGACTTGATGGGCGGAGTTGAAATTAAGTTTTATTTCATGTATTTATATTTACTTACGTTATAGTGTTTAATATTACTTTGGGGTTTAGAACTGATTCTGCTACACTGGGATACCATTGTGGTGAAGTGTAAAGCTTTTGCTTACTTTAAGGATGGGTACTCAATGCACATGCTGTATGTTGCTTTTTCTTAAGAAGCAATCACTTCTTAACATTTAGCATGTTAATGTGCACTCATTAGCTGCTTTTCCACTATCAGCCAAGAGCGAGCCAGGGTTATCAACTGACCAGCCAGGGCCAATAGCCTCGGACCTCGAGCCGCAAGACCAAAATCAATTGTGTTTAAACCATTGGGCCAATAGCCCTCAGTTAGACTGATCTTGTTTTAGAAACAACACTGCATAAGATATTTAGGTTTTTCAGAGAATGTATTTTTAACATGTGTATTTTGTCTTACTGTACTGGCAGAGTTTTTATAGTCAAAACAAGTGAAAAAATCTACCAGTTAGACTGTTAGACTGATCTTGTTTTAGAAACAACACTGCATAAGATATTTAGGTTAAGGATTTTTAGATATTTTTACAGGAAAACAATACAAAAATTATTACCAAGAATAGGATTTTTACCCTAATATTAAAGGTTATACAAGAAAAAAAGAAATGATGATCCAACGTGAATTTTCTTGATAAAAAAATATGATCGTGTCTGGTAACGTCCAAGTAAAATGGCTAGAAATAGCATTTTAGCTTAGTGTAAAGCTGACAATTTACACAAGGTTTATTTCTATTTCTTCTGCTCCAAACTTACTTCAAAATTAATTCTCTGTCTGCTCGTATGAATGTAACACATCATAAGAAAGTGTTTCATCACCGCTGTTCAAATGCTCTTTGAATCACATCATTTATATGTATAAATGTTTTCCATCTGAAAGGACTAAATATTAAATGAAACAAATGACAATAAAATGCAAAGTAATCTCTTCAGTAATCCAAATACCTTTTGAATGTAACTATATTCTAATTACCAATGATTTAAATTGTAACTGTAGTGGAATACAGTTACTTATATTTTGTATTTTAAATACGTAATCCCGTTACATGTATTCCATTACTCCCCAACCCTGATCACAAGCACTTCACTTTTATTGTCACACAACCATATACACAAGTGCAATAGTGGGTGAAAGTCTTGGGTGCAGTTCCGAGCAACATAGCAGTCATGACAGTGATGAGACATAGATGAGACATATACCAATTTACAAGAAACAGATTTACACATCACAATTTACATATCTAATATACACATAAATACACACAACACAATATACAAATAATAATATACAATATACAGTATACAATACACACAATATAGAATATTGTACAGTATACAATACACACAATATAGAATACACACAATATAGATACACATTATACAATAAAAATAGTATATATAGTATATATAAAATGTACAGTAGGTTGTATTGTACTGTATTGACATTCAGGCTGTCGGTTGATAGTCAGTTGCCAGTGTGTTGTTAAGAGAGAATATAATTTAAGACAGTCCAGTGTGAGATAGTAAGATTAATAAAGTGCAGTGCTGATGTATATTGATCGTGAGAGATCAAGAGTTCAGAAGTCTGATTGCTTGGGGGAAGAAACTGTCATGAAGTCGGCTGGTGCGGGTCCTGATGCTGCGATACCACTTGCCTGATGTTAGCAGTGAGAACAGCCCATGACTCGGGTGACTGGAGTCTCTGATGATCCTCTGAGATTTTTGAGGGATGAGGGAAACTCAAGCTGAGGTATCATGTTATCTAGTTATCTGGAATATGGGGTTTATATCGAATGTAAACATTAGCTAGCTAGCAAGACAAGTTAGCGTTGACAACTCACCGACTGTAACTGCCATGGTGTCCCGAGTGGTCTCTCCATTAACAGCGGGAAGATGTCCCAGTACACCATCCATGATCTCAAACCATGGAAAGTTCTGGGTGTTGTATTGAAGTTTTGGGAACTGCTTTGTCCATACGTGTGTTTTATGAATTTTTTTACTGTACCTGCAATTTTGACATTTTCCCTAACATTTACCATTGTGTGCTGGATAGACAAACTGGCAAGTTCAGCGAAACTCCGCCTTTGACATTGACCCAGCCTCACTCCCCAGTTGGCATTGTTTGGCCCAAGGGTAATTGGTGGGCCAAAGGCCATTGGCCGCTGGCCCTGAGAAAGCCCCGAGGTGGCACGATGAAGCCCTGGAAGTGACAGTGGGATTGCAACTGGCCCTGGCACGCACTAGCACGCCCTCATTTGGCCCGATAGTGGAACAGTGGCTACTGAGCACTTTATTAGGAACACTATGGTCCTAACAAAGTGCCTGACCTGGTCTTCTGCTGTTGTAGCCCATCCACCTTAAGGTTCAACGTGTTGTGCATTCTGTGATGCTATTCTGCTCACTATAATTGAACAGATCGGTAATCTGAATTACCGTAGACTTTCTGTCAACTCGAACCAGTCTGTCCATTCTCCGTTGACCTCTCTCGTCAACAAGGCATTTCTTTCCGCAGAACTGCCGCTCACTGGATGTTTTTTGTTTCTGGCACCATTCTGAGTAAACTCTAGAGACTGTTGTGCGTGATAATCCCAGGAGATCAAGAGTTACAGAAATACTCAAACCAGCCCATCTGGCACCAACAATCAAGCCATGTTTGAAATCACTGATTTATTACATATAATGTTCCCCATTCTGATGTCTGATGTGAACATTAACTGAATCATGTCAGGGACAGGGACACATATAAAATACTACTTATTTTGTTAATTAATATATATATATATATATATATATATATATATATATATATATATATATATATATATATATATATATATATATATATATATATATATTATATATTATGTTGAAATTACGTTAACAAATGAAGATTTTCAAAGAATTAATGAACTAAACCAAGCAGAAAAATTTTCTTAATTACAATCTTAATTGATTCATGTGGAACCCGTCTCGTTCCAAAAACAATGTTTCTTTCTTCCATGGTACACAAAACGTATTTTCCTATTAAAACCATGGATCAGTTTAGTGTTTGGAAAAAAGGTTTGTAGACTTTATGGTTAGGTTTGGGTTAGGGTTTATAGGAATATTCCCATAATTCTCTTCCTTTGTAAGCACCTCACTGTTGATATTTGCAGGGGATTGTTTTTAAAGAAAATGTGGGAAGAGTCGAAATACATTTTTGCGGTAATAACATTATGGCATAACATTTTGTCGATTGAGTTTTACTTGAATTAAAGCCAGATATTCCTTTAAATTTAGGAAAATCATAACATTGCTCATTGGTCTGTATATTTTTCTCCATGGGAGTATAAGTGGTATGTTTTTTTATGAACCCACTCGTATGATTTATTACGATTTCTACATTTCACACCAATTATTACAACTTGTCATGAGACTGTTTGTTTCTAGCTGGTCCAGGGTAGTAATTTATGGTCATTAGCTAACCCACATGGAATCTGAAGTCAAAAAAATGCTCTGCACAAACACATTCTCCGCCCATTGTGTGTTTGTTTATTGCAAACTTGGGCTTATTTGATTATGTTATCAGCCACCAATAAGTCTAGTACTCAGCTCCATTTTGTACATTTATTTAAACTGATTCCACAGGTTTTCCTAAAATGTCAGCACATTATGTCTGGGCTTGGTCATTAGCTCGTTCATGCAGGTCTAGATGATGGATCAGATGGTTTACCAACTGGTGGGGTTGAGGTTGTCCTGGTAGACCATCTTGGTGAAGCTGGTTAGAGCTGGTAGACCTTAGCCTCAAGCCAGCCATGTTCCAAAAACCATCTTTACCAAATTGACCTCTTTTTGGTTTTTTTTCCCAACAGGGTAAAACTGTTGAATTGAGCTGCTAATAGTATGCTTTTCTACAAGTATTATTTCTGGTGAAAGGTTGGGATCTTTTATCAGATCAGTTTCTTCCTCCAAACTTCCAGGCTCCAGGAGTTCCTCTGAATGTTTGCTTCAAACCATCTTACTGCCTTGTGTTGGCAATTTATTCAGCGCCTTTTTGAGTTTTTCTCTCCTTCTGCCAATCTTGAAGTCTGTTGGATGACAGATCTCTTGTCAGTATAAGATTCCAATATTATTTCTTTTCTCATCCATAAACATGAATGGAGGGACAGGAGTGTTGCTAGTGGCAATGGAGCAATGCTTGCCACTGAGGAATGCTGGGAATGTTTCCTCTGAACAGCCGAGAATGGAATACAAAGAGACTCTTTTCCTTTGCTCTTAAGCCCTGAAGGCAGAGTCACCATTTCCAAGAATCTTGTGGGAATTGTGTGTGTTTCTGAGAGTGTGTATGTGTGTGTCTTAAGTGCTCTAAAAGATGAGAATGTGTTTTGAAAGTTTTAACTGTTTTGAAAAAGTTTAACCTCAAAGCTGCAGCGACCATGAACTGGAATACCTTTCATTTAGGATCTGATCCCCTCAAAAAACAATTTTTAATTATTGCAAATATCAAGTTCTGCTTTACCAGATTTAATCTGTTTACACAAGGAATCAGTCTATGGGCCAGGGCTTACTTTCATTTGAGCTTTAAAGGAAAAGTTCACCCAACACTGATTTACTTACCCCCATGTTGTTTCAACCCCGTATTATTTTCTTTCTTCTGCAAAACACAACATCTCTGAGCTTTTGTTTTTCATACAAGGAAATTAGACAGTGATTTATTCTGCCAAGTTCCTAAAACATCATAAAAATATGTGTGCACTATGTTCCAAGTCTTCTGAAGCAATACTTTTTTCCCCCTCTGCTCTCATATATCATTTGTGCTTGTGTTCAATTTAAAAATGGTGCTTTAGACATGTCACACAAGGTTTGATGTCACTGACGCCAAATGGCATTGGTTCTTGCATGTCACGTAACTGATTATGAAGTGGCAAGTTTGAAAAACGCAATCGCAAAAGGTATCTGAGGGCTACAACGGAAGGGAAAATTATCAGCAAAAGGAATAGTTCACCCAAAAAGGATACTTCTCTTATCATTTACTCACCCTTTTGTCGTCTTAAAGTCGTATGACACAACACAACAAGTGAACACAAATGATGATATTTCAATGAGCATATGATGGGTTTATATTTTTGACCAAACTTTGAAGCTCCAAAAAAGGATATAAAGGTAATCCTCCAGTGGTTTAATCAATGGCTTCTGAGGTGATCGCTTTGTTTTTGGGTGAGAACAGTCCAAAATAATGCCATTGAAATTTCTAGGCACGATCATAATTTCAATGATGATTACATGGACGTGTAATCGAGCTTGAAATCTGGAGACTGATGATGTCAAGATTTATAGTGAAAAAGGAGTTATATTTTGAACTGTTCTCACCCAAAATCGATTGGATCGCTTCTGAAGACATGGATTAAACTACTGGAGTTGTATGGATTACTTTAATGCTGCCTTTATGTCCTTTATGATCTTGAAAGTTTGGTCACCATTCACGTGCAGTGCCTCACTGTTACCCAGATTTTTGCTTTTTTAAGAAAAGGAGGAACGAGTCGAAATTAATTTTTGTTATAATCAACATTATGACACAAATGCTTTCGAATGAGCTTAACTTGTATTGAACCTGAAAAATTCCTTTTAAATAGAAAGTTATATTAGGTCAGAGCATCACGAGGGTGAATAAGTGATAGCAAAATTTTAATTTTGGATAAACTATTCCTTTAAGGGAATTTGGAATGGGAGGCTGACACACACCATGCAGGAGCTACTATTTACAAATATTTTGTATTCCTGAAAAACGTAAGAACATGATTAATAAACGTATTAAAACAATTATAAAAGATTTTCATGATTCTGGCTACAGTATTTTAGACCCCTAGAGAGCTGAATGAATTTTTAGAACTCACTAGCATAAATGGGATCTATGAAAAAGTAAATTTAATAACCACACCGTTCTCAGAGTGATCGTCTAAACAAATTACCTCAAATAATCAGACAAAAAAAAAAAAAAAAAAAGAGACAGCCTTAGAAATGTGCTCAATAAATAAAAAACTTATTAAAAACTGATTCTTGTGATAGCACAATAGCTCTACAGCCAACACACACACACTCACACACATCCATTTCACAGAGTGTGTCTTGTTTCCTTGGGGAATGTCAGGCCCTGTTTCATGGCACTCGTTTATCTCTTTTATCACTCTACTCAGAGAAAGAGAGAGAGAGAGTCAAAGAGATAATGAAAGCATGTCTGTGAAAATGATGGATGATCAGAAGAAATGTGAAATCTGAGCATGCTCTATGCTTTCTCTCTCTGTTCAGCCTTGAGATAAACCACAGAATAAGAATACGAGAGAAAAAGAGCTAAATAAAGGTAAAAAGCACTGAGGGATTCCTTCAATACTTCTAAAATAATTGTATAGACCAGATATTAGCAACTTTGGACATTTTCGATGTTTCTTGTTCATAACTGTATAACACAAAAAATGAGAATGAGAGAGAATGAGCTATATTGCCAAGTATGCTTACACATACAAGGAATTTGTCTTGGTGACAGAAGCTTCCGGTCTTAATACACAATAAGACTATATATATATATATATAAACTCAGCAAAAAAATAAACGTCCTCTCACTTTCAACTGCTTTTATTTTCAGCAAACTTAACATGTGTAAATATTTGTATGAACATAAAAAGATTCAACAACTAAGACGTAAACTGAACAAGTTTCACAGACATGTGACTAACAGAAATGGAATAATGTGTCCCTGAACAAAGGGGGGCGATCAATATCAAAAGTAACAGTCAGTATCTGGTGTGGCCACCAGCTGCATTAAGTACTGCAGTGCATCTTCTCCTCATGGACTGCACCAGATTTGCCAGTTCTTGCTGTGAGATGTTACCCCACTCTTCCACCAAGGCACTTGCAAGTTCT
The DNA here is from genome assembly GCF_019703515.2 of Myxocyprinus asiaticus. Taxonomy (NCBI): domain Eukaryota; kingdom Metazoa; phylum Chordata; class Actinopteri; order Cypriniformes; family Catostomidae; genus Myxocyprinus; species Myxocyprinus asiaticus. Next base: position 5,606,068 of record NC_059364.1, on the reverse strand, counting down.
CAGACATTTCTGGGGGGAATGGCCCTAGTCCTCACCCTCTGAACCAACAGGTCCCAGACGTGCTCAATGGGATTGAGATCCGGGCTCTTCACTGGCCATGGCAGAACACTGACATTCCTGTCTTGCAGGAAATCATGCACAGAACGAGCAGTATGGCTGGTGGCATTGTCATGCTGGAGGGTAATGTCAGGATGAGCCTGCAGGAAGGGTACCACATGAGGGAGGAGGATGTCTTCCCTGTAAGGCACAGATTGCCTGCAATGACAACAAGCTCAGTCCGATGATGCTGTGACACACCGCCCCAGACCATTGATGGACCCTCCACCTCCAAATCGATTCCACTCCAGAGTACAGGCCTCGGTGTAACGCTCATTCCTTCGACGATAAACGCGAGTCCGACCATCACCCCTGGTGAGACAAAACCACGACTCGTCAGTGAAGAGCACTTTTTGCCAGTCCTGTCTGGTCCAGCGAAGGTGGGTTTGTGTCCATAGACGACGTTGTTGCCGGTGATGTCTGGTAAGGACCTGCCTTACAACAGGCCTACAAGCCCTCAGTCCAGCCTCTGTTAGCATATTGTGGACAGTCTGAGCACTGATGGAGGGATCGTGCGTTCCTGGTGTAACATGAGCAGTTGTTGTTGTTGCTATCCTGTACCTGTCCCGCAGGTGTGATATTCGGATGTACCGATCCTATGCAGGTGTTGTTACACGTGGTCTGCCACAGCAAGGATGATCAGCTGTCCTTCCTGTCTCCGGCGTCTCACAGTATGGACATTGCAATTTATTGCATGCCTACACCATGTTCACGCAGATGAGAGGGGACCCTGGGTATCTTTCTTTTGGTGTTTTTCAGAGTCAGTAGAAAGGTCTCTTTAGTGTCATAAGTTTTTATAACTGTGACCTTAATTGCCTACCGTCTGTAAGCTGTTAGTGTCTTAACAACCGTTCCACAGGTGTATGTTCATTAATTGTTTATGGTTCATTGAACAACCATAGAAAACATTGTTTAAACCCTTTACAGTAAATATCTGTAAAGTTATTTGGATTTTTACAAAATTATCTTTAAAATACAGTATCCTGAAAAAGGGATGAGTCTTTTTTGCTGAGTTTATATATATATATATATATATATATATATATATATATATATATATATACAGTGGTGTGAAAAAGTGTTTGCCCCCTTCCTGATTTCTTATTTTTTTGCATGTTTGTCACACTTAAATGTTTCAGATCATCAAACAAGTTTAAATATTAGTCAAAGATAACACAAGTAAACACAAAATGCAGTTTTTAAATGAAGGTTGTTATTATTAAGGGAAAACAAAATCCAAACCTACATGGCCCTGTGTGAAAAAGTGATTGCCCCCTAAACCTAATAACTGGTTGGGCCACCCTTAGCAGCAACAACTGCAATCAAGCGTTTGCGATAACTTGCAATGAGTCTTTTACAGCGCTGTGGAGGAATTTTGGCCCACTCATCTTTGCAGAATTGTTGTAATTCAGACACATTGGAGGGTTTTCGAGCATGAACTGCCTTTTTAAGGTCATGCCACAGCATCTCAATAGGATTCAGGTCAGGACTTTGACTAGGCCACTCCAAAGTCTTCATTTTGTTTTTCTTCAGCCATTCAGAGGTGGACTTGCTGGTGTGTTTTGGATCATTGTCCTGCTGCAGAACCCAAGTTTGCTTCAGCTTGAGGTCATGAATAGATGGCCGGACATTCTCCTTCAGGATTTTTTGGTAGACAGCAGAATTCATGGTTCCACTTATCACAGCAAGTCTTCCAGGTCCTGAAGCAGCAAAACAGCCCCAGACCATCACACTACCACCACCATATTTTACTGTTGGTATGATGTTCTTTTTCTGAAATGCGGTGTTACTTTTACGCCAGATGTAATGGGACACACACCTTCCAAAAAGTTCAACTTTTGTCTCGTCAGTACACAGAGTATTTTACCAAAAGTCTTGGGGATCATTAAGATGTTTTCTGGCAAAAATGAGACGAGCCTTAATGTTCTTTTGGCTCAGCAGTGGTTTTCGTCTTGGAACTCTGCCATGCAGGCCATTTTTGCCCAGTCTCTTTCTTATGGTGGAGTCATGAACACTGACCTTAACTGAGGCAAGTGAGGCCTGCAGTTCTTTGGATGTTGTTGTGGGGTCTTTTGTGACCTCTTGGATGAGTCGTCGCTGCGCTTTTGGGGTAATTTTGGTTGGCCGGCCACTCCTGGGAAGGTTCACCACTGTTCCATATTTTCGCCATTTGTGGATAATGGCTCTCACTGTGGTTCTCTGGAGTCCCAAAGCTTTAGAAATGGCTTTATAACCTTTTCCAGACTGATAGATCTCAATTACTTTCTTTCTCATTTGTTCCTGAATTTCTTTGGATCTCGGCATGATGTCTAGCTTTTGAAGATCTTTTGGTCTACTTCACTTTGTCAGGCAGGTCCTATTTAAGTGATTTCTTGATTGAGAACAGGTGTGGCAGTAATCAGGCCTGGGTGTGGCTAGAGAAATTGAACTCAGGTGTGATAAACCAGAGTTAAGTTATGTTTTAACAGGTGGGGGCAAACACTTTTTCACACAGGGCCATGTAGGTTTGGATTTTGTTTTCCCTTAATAATAACAACCTTCATTTAAAAACTGCATTTTGTGTTTACTTGTGTTATCTTTGACTAATATTTAAACTTGTTTGATGATCTGAAACATTTAAGTGTGACAAACATGCAAAAAAATAAGAAATCAGGAAGGGGGCAAACACTTTTTCACACCACTGTATATATATATATATATATATATATATATATATTAGGGGTGTAAATCGGAAGTTTCATCAGGATATGATCTTATATCGATTCTCTTGGCCTGCGATCCAATTTTTGCAGATACTTCAAAGTCTGCTGCGATACGATTTTGATTTGATTCGATTCAGGGCCCTGCGATCGATATTCCGATATTATGTGCCTATTTGACACAATCATAAAATAATAAAATAAAAAAATTGCCCTCAAATGCAACCAAAATATAATTTTAATATTTTACTGAGCTCTCTGAAAAGTGCAAATTTAGTATCCACATTGGGACATCCAAAACAAAATAAGGTACTTAAGATGCTGAAAAAAAATTATACAGATAATAATGTAAAAAATAACGTCACACACAAGTGATCATCACTCGTTTGATTACAGCTAATTTTTCAGTTTAATCCAATTCAAAATACTTATATACCCATGACTTGTTTCCAACTATCCGTGGTTTTCTTGGCTACATCTTCCACAGTTGTAATGAGAAATGCTGTTACAGTGAACTGGGATAAATGTTAGTAAGGGTGTTGATGTGTCGATGTTTAAAGTCTTATAACTGATGCTGGAGCTGAGCAGGTGTTTCTCTTTCCCTCATTAGTGCTGTTCAGTATGTCGGCATTGTCAAGATGTTTCACATGATGGTTGAACTTCTCCGTGGTACTTTAAAATAGCAAATTCTCATGTAAAATTCAAATGGGTCACATGCGCAATGATATCGATGGAAGCCCGAATTAATCGTGCATTTGAGCCGCTCTGTGTTTGTCACAAGAGCTCACATTTTAAGAAGTGCCCGGTTGATGAGCTCACATGGATAGCAGAGCGCAATATTTAGCGCTCATAAAGTGAAATGAATGTAATAAGTTTGCTTCATCGCCTGACGGAAATGTGTACGGATGTGGCTGACATGAGAGTATTAAAATAAAGGTACATCTTAAAAAAATGTCTATATCGATATTTACGCTTTGCATCGATAACATTGGATCGTTGATTATTGGATCCAGATCGGTGAATCATTACATCCCTAGTATATACATTTGTACAAATACAAATCTGTTATATACAGATAGTGCAAGGGAATGTAATGGCAGAAGAGGTAGGATATGTTGGATAAATATAAACAGACTAAGCTGTGTGTTGCACATAATTAGTCTTTTTATATTTATCCAACATATCCTACCTCTTCTGCCATTACATTCCCTTGCACTATCTGTATATAACAGATTTATATTTGTGTGTGAATAAATGTGATCAGATTAGCCAATCAGAAGTCTTTGAAGTGCTTTATGCCTGTCAATCATTTTGCACATTCACAGGGCAGCCCATCTGGAAAACAAAAAGCTGAGAGCATTGTAGTTAAAAGCCATATTCAGCTTCATAAGCAGTTGTTAGTTTGTCATGCAAGAATTTTATCTTCTGTTGCATTTGACATCTTTGACAACACTGAAATTACGCGCTACTGCTCTCCTGCTCCATCTCTGATTACAATGTACTTTGTAGGGCAGCATTTTGAAAAGAGGGGTGTGTCTTATTTAGTAGCAAAGTCTGGAGATACTTTTATGATGTGATTTTGAATGTCAACATCATCATTTTTTGTGTTGGTAAATACAGTGCATCCGGAAAGTATTCAGAGCGCTTCACTTTTTCCACATTTTGTTATGTTACAGCCTTATTCCAAAATGGATTAAATTCATTATTTTCCTCAAAATTCTACAAACAATAGCCCATAATGACAACGTGAAAGAAGTTTGTTTGAAATCTTTGCAAATTTATTAAAAATAAAAAACGAAAAAAATCACATATACATAAGTATTCACAGCCTTTGCCATGACACTCAAAATTGAGCTCAGGTGCATCCTGTTTCCACTGATCATCCTTGAGATGTTTCTACAACTTGATTGGGGTCCACCTGTGGTAAATTCAGTTGATTGGACATGATTTGGAAAGGCACACACCTGTCTATATAAGGTCCCACAGTTAACAGTGCATGTCAGAGCAAAAACCAAGCCATGAAGTCCAAGGAATTGTCTGTAGACCTCCGAGACAGGATTTTATTGAGGCACAGATCTGGGGAAGGGTACAGAAAAATTTCTGCAGCACTGAAGGTCCCAGTGAGCACAGTGGCCTCCATCATCTGTAAATGGAAGAAGTTTGGAACCACCAGGACTCTTCCTAGAGCTGGCCGCCTGGCCAAACTGAGCGATCGGGGGAGAAGGGCCTTAGTCAGGGAGGTGACCAAGAACCCGATGGTCACTCTGACAGAGCTCCAGCATTTCTCTGTGGAGAGAGGAGAACCTTCCAGAAGAACAAGCATCTCTGCAGCACTCCACCAATCTCAGACCATGAGAAACAAAAATCTCTGGTCTGATGAAACAAAGATTGAACTCTTTGGCCTGAATGGCAAGCATCATGTCTGGAGGAAACCAGGCACCGCTCATCACCTGGCCAATACCATCCCTACAGTGAAGCATGGTGGTGGCAGCATCATGCTGCGGGGATGTTTCTCAGCGGCAAGAACTGGGAGACTAGTCAGGATCGAGGGGAAGATGAATGCAGCAATGTACAGAGACATCCTTGATGAAAATCTGCTCCAGAGTGCTCTGGCCCTCAGACTTGGGCGAAGGTTCACCTTCCAACAGGACAATGACCCTAAGCACACAGCCAAGATAACAAAGGAGTGGCTACGGGACAACTCTGTGAATGTCCTTGAGTGGCCCAGCCAGAGCCCAGACTTGAACCCGATTGAACATCTCTGGAGAGATCTGAAAATGGCTGTGCACCGACGCTCCCCATCCAACCTGATGGAGCTTGAGAGGTCCTGCAAAGAAGAATGGGAGAAACTGCCCAAAAATAGGTGTGCCAAGCTTGTAGCAGCATACTCAAAAAGATTTGAGGCTGTAATTGGTGCCAAAGGTGCTTCAACAAAGTACTGAGCAAAGGCTGTGAATACTTTTTTTATATAAATTTGCAAAGATTTCAAACAAACTTCTTTCACATTGTCATTATGGGGTATTGTTTGTAGAATTTTGAGGAAAATAATGAATTTAATCCATTTTGGAATAAGGCTGTAACATAACAAAATGTGGAAAAAGTGAAGCGCTGTGAATACTCTCCGGATGCACTGTATTTATTACTAAATGCATGTCCCAAAATGTTATTGTCTTGTTCTGCAGAGATCCTTGTTTTAAACCCCTGCTGGTGGTAACTCATCTTCTCATTTATGGGTGTTTCTTGAACTTTGGGTACTTTTAACATTGTGGACATTAAGATAGTAAAGTCTTACAATGTCCAACAAATCTCCACAGGAGATTTACGTAATTTTTGGCATTTTTCTTCATGAAAATTCCCACCACAGTGTCATTTCCACCATATCTCCCATTCTGTATTGTTAAATAACATTTTAATATAAAATCAATAACATTTTATGTATACTAAATACGCAGTTAAATAACATTTTCACACTTTTTGCATAATTTGGCAAAATAACAGCTTGATTGGAAATGACACCCAATAATAATAAAAAGATATTTACTTGATTGTTTTCTTCAAACATCACTTGTCTCATATTTCATTTAAAGCGTGCTCTTCACTGACACTTTTATTGATTTGGTTAACAAGTAAACTAATTAAAAAAACATTATTAAGGACAAAATTTTTTGGTTTGTGGAAAGGACTGTTGGAACTGTGGGACAGTTCACATTATTTTTAAATTGACAGAAATAATGTCACACAATAAATACTGAAATGGTTTATTTGACTCTTTGTTTAGATTATCATAGTTTTAATCGGGTAATCATTTTTATAGTTTATTATGGACATTCTCTGTCTGGGACAAGGGTACAAAAAAGCCATTTGAAAAATACCAAAAATAAATAACAATGGTTTGGTAAAAAAAGTTTCCAATTCCATTTTAATGTGACCTTTATATAACAAAAAGAAAAAAGTTAAAATGTATTAGTTTTAATAACAATCAACCTCTGCGACCTAAAAGTGCCCAAAGTTGAAGAAACACCCATATTATTCAGAGAACAAAAAGCAACAACAACAAACAACAAATGGCACGAGTGGCACAACGTGACCCACTGGATAGTTTGCTTACGCAACAGTCTACTTTTTCACTGGGTCATAGTTTATTCATAGTTGATCCATGATGCAGGGTTCATTTGGAGAGTTGGCTTCACATGCACCTAAATGAAATTAAATAAAACATGCTTCGTAAGTCTCTACCCTGCAGGCACTCCTATTGGTTGTAGCTGCGCAATAATGCTCCGCATTTGCATAAAGTTGAACATTACTCAACGTTGTTGCAACTCTTGACGCTGTCACTCGTGTCGCCGGAAGTCGCCAGCTCTCATTATAAATGAATGGTCTCCTGCGAGTCACTGGCAATGTGAACTGGGCTTGACAATGAGGAAAGACAGTTTGGTATGCATTAAGCAAGTTTTCTTTTCAAACAAATCTTTATACATTTTTCAGAGATTTGATGCCACTAGCTATCCAGCTATTAGTTTTTCCCCAGAAGCACTCACTCGTTTGTTTAATAGGAGTGTTGGCCCAGGACCAACAAAAGATGCTGATCCAGGAACTCATCCTACTTTGTGTCTTCAGGATGTGCCAATGGAAGCCACACATCTGGTCCATACATCTGATTTTACTCAACACACAACCCATTGTAAAGCCATTGAGGCCACTCTCATGTGAACGAATGAAAAATAATGCATCGTTTTCATACAAATGATGGAATTACTTGGTCGGAAAGAGAGATTTCACCACCGACTGCGTCTCGAACATCTGTGATCCATTACAAACGCCCTCTCTCTGACTCCGTCTTTGAGTCTGTTATTCTTTCGTCTTATCTTTGCACTCTTTCAACAGATGAATAGGATCTATGCTCTCTGCCTTTGTCCTTTTCTGCCTTTCCAAGTCAATTTCTTTCTGACGAACCCTTATTCAAGGCAATGATTATTTTCATTTCATCTTCATTTCATCTCTTTATTGTGTCTCTCTCAGGTCTTGTTCCTTCAGTGAATGGAAGATACATACAGTACAACAAGATCTTAAAAGACAGGCCTACAGTGTCTGGAGCATTCTTACAATGCTTTACAATTCTGTCTAGGTACAAGGTAGTGCTCTAAATTTGTATTGATGGTATCTGTTGAAGGGATTGATCCTCACACGATGAGGTGAGACAGAAACAGTGATGCGTGTTTAATGGGGAAATTAAATATTGTTTTAAATAACTGTGTATTTTCCTCTTCAACGTCTTTACCAACTATTTAAAAAAATGCATTTGTCTGAATAGTTTCAATTGATAGAGGTTTAAATTAACAAGCAGGATACAATGCTGATATTTCTCTAATTTATCTCATTTGTGGAGTGGTGAATGAGTGATTTTCTTGCAGGGTTGTTGTAGTCTAACACATGTGGCATTCAGGAATCTGAGCAATGATGTTGTGTTTGTCAGTCCTATAAATGACTGTGAAATATATTTCCTAATTGGACCAGTCCTCTAACCACTAAGCGCCTCATGTTTTCTTCTGCTATGTGCAGTGTTGCACATTCTTCAGTGTAAGTGTCCAACCATGTGTTATTTATGTGTTTTGTGCACAAGAGAGGCATATGAATGTGTGAGAGCATGCATGCGCTTTTCTGTGACATGAAGATAAAAAATCTAGCATGTTCCCTTTAAACGAAAATTGAAATATAAAGATTCCCTTGGTGTGCAGATGCTGTTACATTTTGTGTCTCTGTCAGTTAGTTGGTGTTGTGTCTCTGAGTATGATTCTTTGCTGTGGCTGTCAGACATTTCAGCCGTGTCACATATGACTGGGATTTTCACCTCTCTTAAATCTGCACATGGTCTGTTCAAGAAAAAAAAAAGAAAAAAAAAGAAAAAAATCCACAGAATTCTGAGAGTGAATAAATAAAAAAATAAAAAAATAAAATTAAATAAAAATAAAAAAATAAACAAATCCAGGTCACATTTCACCCCCAAGTCAAAAAGAAATAATTAATAAGTTACATTTTGCATCAGGCAACAAAGACTATTTTAGAGCCATTAAGAGTTTTTGCAATGTGACCTTATTTTAATGACAGTTAAAGGGTCATTTTTACATACAGAGAATGCAAGCATATGCAAAGAAGTTTTGTCTTTCGTTGCATACCAAAGTTCAAGTTTGGTAACCTATGAATTTGTATAGCGAAAGACATTTGGCCAGTGTAAACATCACAGATTGATCTCTTTGCTCATTGTAAGCTTCAAAGCTGCATGGTTGTGTGGTAAAAGGAATAGATAAATAACATTTTTTATTTTTTTTATATAATTATAATTATTTCTAATTATTTGACATTTCAAATGAAGTATGTGAACCCTTTGTAATTGCCTGCATTTTTGTATAAATTTGTCTTAAAATCTGATTTGATCTTTATCTAAGTTACAATAATGAACAAACACAATCTGTTTTAACTAATAATACACAAATTATTGTGTTGTTCTTGTACATATTGAATACATCATTCAAACTTTCACAATGTAGGCTAATGACGTCAACAAAAGCTAATTAGAGTCAGAAGTTAATTTGGCATCCAGTTAATGTAACGAGATTGGAGGTGTGGGTTAGAGCTACTTTGACTTATAAAAAGCACTCAGACATTCTGAGTTTGCTATTCACATGAAGCATCTGTTGGTGTGGACCATGCCTCGTGTAATGGTAGCCAGCTGGTAGGTAGCTGTGCAGTGTGTAAACCTCAGTCCCTGGCCTCAAGAGGCGCACAGGAGACTGATGCTAGAGACTTTAGCCTCCTGGTTAGCATGCCTGCCTCCCACACCAGAGACACTGGTTCAAATCCCATTCGGAGTGGGTCGAGCAGGACCGGTTACAGTGGTGCCGTGACCCGGATGGGAGTGAGGTTTAGGGTGGTGAGTGTAAAGGTAGCCAGCTTGTAGGTAGCTGTGCAGTGTGTAAACATCAATCCCTGGCCTCAAGAGGCGCACTAGCGATTGACGCTAGAGGCTGTAGCCTTTAGCGTGCCCACCTCCCACATCAGAGATGCCGGTTCAAATCCCGTTTGGAGCGGGACCGGTTACACTCGCAAAAAAATTATATCTTAGAAGACCTTCAATCAAGAATTGTTGCTTTGCATAAAGTTGGAAAGGGTCACAAAGATATCTCGAAGAGCTTAGATATCCATCTGTCCTCAGTTAGACAAATTGTCTATAAATTGAGACAAATTAGTACTGTGGCTACTCTCCCTAGAAGTATCCATCCAGCCAAGATGACTCAAAGGACACACCACAGAATGGTCAATGAGGTAAAAAAACAAACCCTAGAGTGACAGCTAAAGACGAAGGAAGCCACTGATCCAAAAAAAAAAAAAAAAAAAAAATTCTGCGTGTCTGAAGTTTGCTAAAGACCACCTTGACACTCCAAAATGCACCTGGGAAAATGTTTTGTGGAATGATGAAACTAAGGTTGAATTGTTTTGGAAGAACAAGCAGCACTATGTATGGTGTAAAAAGTGCACCACATACCAACATGAAAACATCATCCTGATGGTGGAGGGAGCATCATGATTTGGGGCTGCTTCGGGACCTGGAGGATTGACCAGTTATTAAATTCAAGGGTTCACTTATTTTTTTCCACAGCATTGTGAATGTTTAATGGGAAGTGTTCAATAAAGACATGAAAGATTATAATTGTTTGTGTGTTGTTAGCTTAAGCACATTGTTGTTTGTCTATACTTATGACTTTGATGAAGATGAGATCACATTTCATGACCAATTTATGCAGAAAACCAGCTAATTCCTAAGGGTTCAAATACATTTTCTTGCCACTGTATTTAAAACAGAAGCCCTAGAGTGTGACATCATATCCTGTAGCCCATATTCTCTGCAGGGTACTTTCGCAGGTAATTTGGCATGCCTAAAGCCTCTCTCTCTCTCTCTCTCTCTCTCTCTCTCTCTCTCTCTCTCTCTCAGACACTTGCACAGTTATGCATAGGGTTGTAGTCTCTCATCTTTTACTCTTTTGTTTTTTAAGGAGTCAGCTCTCTCTGTGTGACGGTGTTCAGGGGGATTTTGGGGGGTGTTTCTCAGGACCCCAGTAACAGGTTTGATTGGAAAGCATGTTGCCCTCAGCAACCAATCCATCGCTAGTACCACACTGGCTGTTACCATGGCAACCCAAGGGGGCAGGAGGTGAAAACAGGATTTGGTCTGTCGAGTGAGCACAACATTGTGCATGTGTGTTTGGGGGAAGATTGGGATAAATTTAAGAACTACACAAAGATTCACATCATCATTAGATCCACAAATCATCCCTAAAATATCCCATACAGTCTCTGCCTATAATCAACAGTAGAAGGTAATTAGGGTTTGAAGGTTGTAAACTTTATTTTTTCAGGACCAAGATTTTATATTGGACTTCAAGTGGTCCCCAAACATGGTACAAAATTTTTTTTTATCGTACAAGAAATGTGCATAAGTGTCGTGAAAATAATGTCACAATTCAACTTATTTATGCAATAAATAAATACAACTTAATGTTTCTAAATGTAGTTTAGAAACCACAAAATATTATTTTATATTTTTTTAGAGCTGTCAAAATTTACATAACACATGCGATTAATTAAAAAAGTTTAACACATTAATTTTTCTTAATCACGATTAATGCATTAACCGTTAATAAAGCATAACTTAACAACATAAACACTGGTTGGAAGGGTGGAACCTTTGCGATGTGTCCGCCTGGAGTCATTACACTGACGGACACACCACAAACTCACACACAACAGCGATTCCGTGTCAGTGGTCAAATGATGGAGAAAGGAGCTCTATCAAACTCTATTTGTTGTACAAAACAAGCCTAGATGGGACTTGTGATTGAAATCAAATATTTTTCAGCCTATGCAAGCCGTATTTTAATTACCACAGTCACGTCAAGTCTTAACTTCTACCAAAACACAGAACGAGACGTTTTTGTCTGGAAGCGCTTTTCATGTGGAGTTCAAAGTGCCGCTTGACGCTGGCATTGACGCCCTGATGCGAATTGTGAACACGGTTTTACAATTGCTGTAATAAAGCGGATAGCCATAGTCTGCCAGTTGATTCATATTTTAAAGCAGGGCTACTCAACTTCGGAAATGTCAGGGGCCGGAAAGCTAGATCCCTGTACCCTTGAGGGCCTCACTCTTAATTGTTATGATTATATATATATAAATAATAAACTATAAATAATTTACAATTTTTATAGTAAGAATCTTGGAATGAATCGGGATAGTTCACCTAAAAATGTAAATTCTCTGATAATTTACTCACCTTCATACCATCCCAGATGTGTTGGGAGGTTGTCAATGTTGATGACAGATCAATGTTTAAGTTCTTGACTTTTTTTTTTGCTATAAACCTCCACTTTCACTTTAAGATTTGAAAGTGCCAAATGTGAGTTAAAGATGTGAAAGTGAAAGTGGAGTTTTATAGTAAAAAAGGACTTAAATTTTGATCTGTTTCTCACCCACACCTATCATATCGCTTCTGAAGACATGGATTTAACAACTGGAGTCATATGGATTACTTTTATGCTGCCTTTATGTGCTTTTTGGAGCTTCAAATTTCTGGCCACCATTAATTTGCATTCTATGGACCTACAGAGCTGAGATATTCTTCTAAAAATCTTAATTTGTGTTTTGCAGAAGAAAGTCATACACATCTGGGATGGCATGAGGGTGAGGAAATGATGAGAGAATTTTAATTTTGGGGTCAACTATAACTTTTAGCAATTATTTTAAACATAAGGGGTGTAACAGTTCGATTTTCTAATATAGATCAGATCTGCTGTCACTGTGACTGTCAAATAACAAACACCATGAGTGTTCAACATCACATACACCAGAGATGTGTTTAAAAACAAGAGCAATATATCCAAAATTAGCACCAAAAGGCTTTCAGTGACAAGTCATAAAGATTTGTTCAACCCCCTTAGCATTTTGAGCTGAAGTAGATCACTTGTGTGAAGGCATCTCACTGCAGAAAAAAATGTTATTTTTTCCTCTAAATACTGTTGTCATGACGAGTATCTCTGATGAGCCATTCAAGAGATTGGACAGATTCACGCCGTGTTGAGTAACTCTCAAGTGAGATTGTGTGCGCACATGTACTGTGTATGAACGTGCACACAGACTAACTGCTGCTCTCATAACATCTGCGATGCTCAGATATATATATATATATATATATATATATATATATATATATATATATATATATATATATATATATATACAGTTGTGCTCAAAAGTTTGCATACCCTGGCAGAAATTGTGAAATTTTGGCATTGTTTTTGAAAATATGACTGATTATGCAAAAAAACTGTCTTTTATTTAAGGATAGTGATCATATGAAGCCATTTATTATCACATAGTTGTTTGGCTCCTTTTTAAATCATAATGGTAACAAAAATCACCCAAATGGCCCTGATCAAAAGTTTACATACCCTTGAATGTTTGGCCTTGTTACAGACACACAAGGTGACACACACAGGTTTAAATGGCAATTAAAGGTTAATTTCCCACACCTGTGGCTTTTTAAATTGCAATTAGTATCTGTGTATAAATAGTCAATGAGTTTGTTAGCTCTCACGTGGATGCACTGAGCAGGCTAGATACTGAGCCATGGGGAGCAGAAAAGAAATGTCAAAAGACCTGCGTAACAAGGTAATGGAACTTTATAAAGATGAAAAAGGATATAAAAATATATCCAAAGCCTTGAAAATGCCAGTCAGTACAGTTCAATCACTTATTAAGAAGTGAAAAATTTGGGGCTCTCTTGATACCAAGCCAAGGTCAGGTAAACCAAGAAAGATTTCAGCCACAACTGCCAGAAGAATTGTTCTGGATACAAAGAAAAACACACAGGTAACCTCAGGAGAAATACAGGCTGCTCTGGAAAAAGACGGTGTGGTTGTTTCAAGGAGCACAATACGACGATACTTGAACAAAAATGAGCTGCATGGTCGAGTTGCCAGAAAGAAGACTTTACTGTGCCAATGCCACAAATGACAACACCTTGATTCTGGCACACTGTAATTTGGAGTGATGAGACCAAAATAGAACTTTATGGTCACAACCATAAGCGCTGTGTTTGGAGAGAGGTCAACAAGGCCTGTAGTGAAAAGAATACCATCCCCACTGCTGTTTTGGGGGTGTGTGAGCTCTAAAGGCATGGGGAATCTTGTGAAAATTGATGGCAAGATGGATGCAGCATATTATCAAAAAATACTGGCAGACAATTTGCATTCTTCTGCACGAAAGCTGTACATGGGACGCTCTTGGACTTTCCAGCATGACAATGACCCTAAGGACAAGGCCAAGTTGACCCTCCAGTGGTTACAGCAGAAAAAGATGAAGGTTCTGGAGTGGCCATCACAGTCTCCTGATCTTAATATCATCGAGCCACTCTGGGGGGGATCTCAAACGTGCGGTTCATGCAAGACGACCAAAGACTTTGCATGACCTGGAGGCATTTTGCCAAGACGAATGGGCAGCTATACCACCTGCAAGAATTTGAGGCCTCATAGACAACTATTACAAAAGACTGCACGCTGTCATTGATGCTAAAGGGGGCAATACACAGTATTAAGAACTAAGGGTATGCAGACTTTTGAACAGGGGTCAAATCATTTTTTTCTTTGTTGCCATGTTTTGTTTTATGATTGTGCCATTCTGTTATAACCTACAGTTGAATATGAATCCCATAAGAAATAAAAGAAATGTGTTTTGCCTGCTCACTCATGTTTTCTTTAAAAATGGTACATATATTACCAATTCTCCAAGGGTATGCAAACTTTTGAGCACAACTGTGTGTATATATATATATATATATATATATATATATATATATATATATATATATATATATATATATATATATTGTGGCAGCGGGGGCGTGGTCAAGCATCTCTCCGGAGAGAGAAAGCGGTAAGGGCGCTTACACCTGAGCTAAATTATGTCTAACACCTGTCTCTAATTTCAGTGAGCACGGGGAGAGCGACATAAATAGAGCGACACAACACTCAGTCGAGAGAGAGACTGGATATGACAGAGCCGAGCCAGAGCAAGGATTTCCTAATAGTGAGAGTTTATTTGTGGAAGCAGTGTGTGTTAGTGTTTAGACAGTGCATAAAGGTAAACTGTAAAGTGGTGTCGAGGAAGAGGGGAAATAAAGCCTCACCTGAAGAAGGAAAACTGCTTCTCGCGTCATCTTTTACACTGGTGCCGAAACCCGGGATTGAAGTTTGGGTCGAAGATGGATGGAGGTCGTCCCGTAGAGTCCTCCCAGTTGGCGGCGATCCTCCAAGCCCTCGTCAGCCTACATCAGAACCACCAACAAACGCTGCTTGAGCTCTGACAAGATCAAGACCGCCGGTTTGTCGAGCTCATGCATGCTCAAGCCGAGGACCGGCAGGCGATCCGGAGCCTCCTCAGCCAGGGGGCACCCTCAGCCACGACCCCGGACACACCCACGCCGTTACCCCCGCCAGCATTACAGAAAATGGGGGCGGCGGACGACCCCGAGGCTTTCCTGGATTTGTTTGAGCGGACCGCCGAGATCTGGGGCTGGCCGCTCGGCCAATGGGCAGCCCGATTGATCCCACTATTGTCCGGGGAAGCCCAGCTCGCGGCTCAACAACTGCCAGCGTCGAGCCTCCTGGCCTACGGAGATCTAAAAAAAGCCATCTTGCAACGGGTTGGTCGCACTCCGGAGGAAAGTCGTCAACTCTTCCGGAGCTTGAAGTTGGAAAGCTCTGACCGCCCGTTTGCCTTTGCCCAGCGGCTCCGTGACGCCTGCCGAAGATGGCTGTTAGTGGGGGATCGCGACGTCCAGGGAATTATCGACTAGGTGGTACTGGAACAGTTCATAGTTCGACTGCCAAAAGGGATGGCGGAGTGGGTCCAGTGCCACCGCCCGGCATCATTGGAGGAAGCTATCCGACTTGCGGAGGACCACATGGTGGCGATCCCGAGGGCAGAAGATCCCTCCTACGTTTTCTCTCCTCCCTCTGTTTCTTCCCCCTCCCCTCTCTCTCTCTCTTCTGCTCTCTCTCCAGGTCCTGTTCCTGCCCCACGCAGACAAGGAGGAACTCAGCCCCTGAGACCAGTTCCCCGGGTGTGGGAGGCGACACCTTCCCCTACTCCAATGCCCCGCTGCTCTCCCCCTCAGGGGGGGGGCGCCCGCCGACGCAAGTGCGGGCGTAGCGCCTGGGCCGGCCTGCCGGAGGTGCGGAGACCCGAGCCACTTCCGAGATCAGTGCCCTCTGATGGAGCTGGGGATGGTGGTGCGGGTCTCTGACCTTCCACGGGCCGGAGCGTACCGGATACCGGTAAGTGTCAAGGGGGGTACTCACTAAGCGTTGGTGGATACCGGGTGTAATCAAACCACTATCCACCAACGCCTGGTTCAACCCGAGGCATTGGTCACATCCAAAACGGTGAAGGTGAAGTGTGTACACGGGGATATTCACAAGTATCCGGTGGTGACCCTGACAATTAAATTTCGGGGGAAAAAGCATAGAGTGGAGGCTGCGGTTAGTTCCCGCCTCACCCATCCGCTGATTTTGGGAACTGATTGGCCTGATTTTAGAGTTTTATTAAAGGGAATTTGCGCGGGTGGCTCCTGTGTGAAAATAGGGAGATGTGTGATGTGCGATGCTCTGGCAGGGGAGGCGGAGCCGGGGCCATCCTCGACAGCTCCACGTCATGATGACGAGAGAGGGGGAGAGGCTGCGTAAAAATGAAATTCAGTACGTTCTTGATCTTAGAGCAAAACTCCACACCTTGGGGCAACTAACACAGGAGAATTTGCTCCAAGCTCAAGAACGACAGCGCCGACTGTATGACAGGGGAACTCAGCTAAGGGAATTTGCACCGGGAGATAAAGTACTTTTATTGCTTCCCACATCGAGCTCTAAATTACTCGCCAAGTGGCAAAGACCCTTTGAGGTCACACGACGAGTGGGAGATCTTGATTATGAGGTTAAACGAACCGATAGAGGGGACGCACGTCAAATATACCACCTCAATCTCCTAAAATTGTGGAGGGAGGCGGTTCCTGTGACGTTGGCTACGGTGGTTCCCGAGAAGGCGGAGCTCGGACCAGAGGTGAGTTCAAAACATAAACAGTTCACTCCGGTCACTTGCGGAGACCACCTCTCACCGAGCCAACTCGCGGAGGTTACTAAGTTGCAACAGGAGTTTGCTGATGTGTTCTTCCCTCTACCGGGACGTACAAACCTCTTCCATCACCACATCGAGACCGAGCCGGGGGTGGTGGTACGTAGCCGCCCCTACCGACTACCCAAACACAAAAAGAAAATTGTTCGGGAAGAATTGGATGCGATGCTTGATATGGGGGTAATAGAAGAATCCCACAGCGATTGGTCCAGTCCAGTTGTTCTAGTGGCTAAGAGCGACTGGTCTGTATGATTCTGTGTGGATTACAGGAAAGTCAACGCGGTGTCTAAATTTGATGCATATCCAATGCCTCGCGTTGATGAGTTGCTCGATCGGTTGGGCACTGCTCGTTTTTATTCGACATTGGATTTGACGAAGGGTTATTGGCAGATCCCCTTGACACCAATTTCCCGTGAGAAAACCGCCTTCTCCACACCGTTTGGATTACACCAATTTGTGACACTTCCGTTCGGTTTGTTTGGAGCCCCGGCTACGTTTCAGCGTCTCATGGACCGAATCCTCAGGCCGCATTCAGCTTATGCCGCTGCCTATTTAGATGACATCATCATTTACAGCAATGATTGGCAGTGGCATATGCAACATCTGAGGGCGGTTCTGAGATCGCTGCGCCGAGCGGGACTCACAGCGAACCCGAAGAAGTGCGCGATTGGACGGGTAGAGGTACGGTATCTAGGGTTCCACTTGGGCCACGGGCAGGTGCGTCCCCAAATTGACAAGACAGCGGCGATTGCGACCTGCCCGAGACCCAAGACCAAAAAGGGGGTGAGACAGTTCCTGGGGCTGGCTGGCTATTATAGAAGGTTCGTGCCTAATTATTCGGACGTCACCAGCCAGTCAGTTTATTATGTACATGTGATTTTATTTATTTTATGTTTTTTTTCGTTTTTTATTTGTAATAAATTTGCAAAGATTTCAAACAAACTTTTCACGTTGACATTATGGGGTATTGTTTGTAGAATTTAGAAGAAAATAATGAATTTAATCCATTTTGGAATAAGGCTGTAACATAACAAAATGTGGAAAAAGTGAAGCGCTCTGAATACTTTCCAGATGCACTGTATTGGCTGCTTTTCTTTATTATTTGGTCCAAGTCATCAATTTCAAAAACTTTTTTCTTTTTAAATAAAATTTTAGTTATATAATGAAATAAATTAATATGGTGGCACAATTATATTTTTGTCTACAAAACTAATTTCAAACACTTAAGCATACACCTTCAGATCAAAAGATTTTTAAGATCATGAGAAACATTTCAGTCAAGTGTTTCAAAACTTCTGACCGGTAGTATATATATTTTCTTTTCTTTCTTTTTTTTTTTTTTTGTAACATCCTCTTGCAGCTGAATTCCCTCTGTAAAGTGATTAAGCAATGTAGAGAACTAGCAAAAATCATCATGAAAATGAAAAACACAATTCATACAGATTTGATAAGCTGCTGATAAATAATAATAAAAAATATATATACTCAACCTATGGAAATAATTATTTTAATTAGTCAACCTTCCACTTAGACTTCAGGAAACGTTTAATGTTACTTACATTTTTGTTATTTTAGTGCATTTCTATCTTTATACTGTGGAAGGCTTTGTTTGGAAAAGCATTATATTGTTACATATTGTTTTGTTATCTTTCCTAAAAAGGAAATAAATTACATGAAAAGAAGTATATAGAGTGTCAAATTTAATCACTTTCAATATCTGCGATTAATCGTGATTAACTACGTAAAAGTATGCGATTAATCGCAATAAAAAATAATCTCGATGGACAGCACTCTCTTTTTTTTAATCAATTTGCAGTTACATATGACCATGACATTTTTCATCTCAAGTTATTATAATCAGTGAGCAAAATTACAAAATAAATATAATCAAATGTGTCCCTGCTACTTAGTTTATTGAAACCTGAGTATGATGTCATAACCATGATGTTTTCAAAGCTTAGTTTCAAGAATGGTCTGTGCATGTTTCTTTTAAAGAATGAGAGAGAGAGAGAGAGAGAGAGAGAGAGAGAATAATAAGTGAATGGTGTTTTTCCTGTGAATCTCACTTACATTTATGAACTATTGGATATAGCATCCATCCATTTTCCCAATATAATATATATACATATATCGAACCACTAGAAGCTATGATTGTGAGGAGTCATATATAGTTATGCACAATCCATAATGGCCTGTGTTTCCTTGCCATCGCAGGGTGACATTCATGTCTGAAATACTATCACTCCAGAGTGACGCTAAAATCCATCCATCCACCCATCCATCTATCCATCCATCCATCCATCCATCCATCCACCCATCCATCTTCTATAGCCACTTGTCCTATGCATGGTCGCGGGAAATGCTGGAGCCTATCCCAGCTGTCTCAGGCCGAAGGCAGGGAAACACCCTGGACAGGCAACCAGTCAATCACAGGGCACGCTAAAATACAGACAAATATATTGCACTCTACACATCACATTATTCATCTACCCTGCAGGCACTCTCTAATAGAGGCATATCACCATTAAGAAATCTCATTTATGATATATCAATAAATTAATTATCTATTTCCAAGGGTTATTTTCATTATAATAATGCAACATTTTATAACTGATCGAGTGTCAAACTGTCACATTCATTGTAGCCAAATCAATTTAATCTATTTAAATGAGTGCTCTGGGTGGTGTGGAACGAGTAGATATGGGAATCGCAAGGCATTTAATGATTCTGGTTCAGATTCCTCTTAATGATTCTGGTTCCATCATTTATTATTTTAATACTTTTGAGGAATAATTATTTGGAAATAAGAAATGCACTGCACTGCCTGAATAAAGTTGCACAAGCCTTAAAGGAATAGTTCACCCAAAAATTTTAATGATCTCATCATTTACTCACCCTCATGCCATCCCAGATGTGTATGATCTTCTGCAGAACACAAATTAAGAATTCTCTTCTGAAGCGATCCAATCGGTTTTGGGTGAGGATAGACCTAAATGTATCTTAATTTTCACTATAAACCATGACATCTGCTGTCTCCTTGGCGATCATGATTTCAAGCTCGATTACACCACCTAGCTCCATCTAACGTTCAGTGCATGCATCAAGCCCTATTGAGTGTAATCAAACTTGAAACCATGATCGCTGAGGAGACTGCAGATGTCAAGATTTATAGTAAAAATTTAGTTACATTTTGGTCTGTTCTCACCCAAAATATTTGGATCGCTTCAGAAGACATGAATTAAACCACTGGAGTCTTATGGGTTACTTTTATGCTGCCTTTATGTGCTTTTTGGAGCTTGAAAATGTTGGACCCCATTCACTTGCATAGTATGGACCTTCAGAGCTGAGATATTCTTTTACAAATCTTCTGTAGAAGAACTAAGAGAATTAAAATTTTTGGGTGAATTTTTCCTTTAAGTACAACATTCATTTCGAGTTGGGCCTGACCAAAGTCATTATTTGTGTGTCAGTATGATTAATACTGACCGCTGGCTTATGTATATGTATTCTGATTCACAAACTGAGCCAGCTCATAAGAGTCATTGTTTCGGAAATTGGCTCATAAGAGTCATTAGTTCGGGAATCAGATCATACTGGTCACAATGTGACTGTCAATGTCATGCACTGAAGGAAACACTCCCTGCATCCCAATGCACACCCTATCCACCCTAAATAATATCCGAGATTAGAATGAGAATGTCCCAAATCACAGTATGTTGAAATTTGTGTCCCAAAGTTCCCCGGATGGTCTACTATTTCAGGTAGATTTTCGAAGTGTGGATTCGTGAACACTTTTTCAGCTAATATTGCCCACAATCCCTTGCTCGAGGGAAGAGTTCGTGTCAGACTACAGTTGTCATAAGTGGAAAAGTACAAACATGCCGGTGAGATTGATGGCACATCATTAGTTCATCATGTTTTTACAACATAAAATCAACATTAAACATTATGTAAGTTTGGTTGAACGCTGTGAAGAGAAACTACTTTGTTCTTGCTGTAGGACGAAGATGCAGATCGGCTCATTAAACTGCGAACGATCAATCAGCTACATTTACAGTGATCAGAAAAGGATGAGTGATTAATAATTCTCATGTTGCTATCATGCATTCTTTTATGTCTATCTACTGTATTTGTACTGCTTACTGTGGATGCTCTTGTGTGATCTAAAGAGCTTCTTTCTCGAAAATAATCTTTAAGGAAAAGTGTCAGCACTATATTGATTAAAAACAGGATGATCACAAAGAGAAAATGAATCGAATTAACACAATTATCTGTTCTCATTTTATTTTTGACATTTATTGTGTCACTGAAATTTAGCAGATCAGAAAAAAAAAAAAGAAATAAAAAAAGAATAATAAATAAAAGAATCAGCACAATGTCATTGAAGTCTTTCCAACTTGGTATAACTTTCAAGTTAAGAAGACAATACTAGATTTTTACTTTAGTTTATGATGAATCATAAGATCACATCTTTAAACTTAAATAAAAGTGTAATCCAAGCATTTATTATTTTTTTTAAATGGAACCAGTTCTTGGTTCCCAACCATAGGGATGAGTTATTCACCAAAGGTTACTAAAAATGACCTGTAATGTGACAAGTCATGGCATAACCAGTGGTGAATAGTTGTCATTAGATCACACTACAAGCTCATTGGGCAGAGCAGCTTCAGTCTGTAGAGTCAAATCCAATCCAATCGCTGAAATTGACCTATTTCTCTTAGCATGCTGATTTCTACTACTGTAGTGATTTTGTGCAGATATTTAGGTCACAGTATGTGTCTACGCTGCAGACAGGGGCTTAATACGCTACAGTAACCTCAACATCCAATTGAGATGTAATTGAAAACATACAAATGGATTAAATGCAGGATTCAATGCCAGCCAGGGGTAACAGAGGGAAATAGACAGAGAGAGAGAGAGAGAGAGAGAGAGAGATAGATAGAGAGAGAGAGAGAGAGAGAGAGAGAGAGAGAGAGAGAGAGCGAGAGAGAGACAGTCCAAAAATCTGAAGACAGTAGTGAAAATATTCTTTTTTGCATTCTTTTCTAGAGCACCTATTATGGTTTTTAAATGTGCCTAATTTTGTTTTAAAGGTCTCATACAATAGATTTACATGCATCCAAGGTCAAAAAACACTTTAATTTGCTCATAATTTAAATTGCAGAATTACTCTTTTTTTACCAGTGTCAAAAATGACTCGTTCAATGATCCGTACTAAAGGATTCATTCTAAACTCCTCCTTTCAGAGAGCCTACTCTGCTCTGATTGGTCAGATGTCCCAGTCTGTTGTGACTGGTCTACCGCTGTGTAGTGTTTGAGGGCGGGTCAAAGCGGTTTGCAAGCAGCCAATGAAGACCAGATGTGGGTTTTTTTGTTACCAAATTACGTAGGTTAGTACAGGAAGTAAATCTGGAATTACTAACGACTCGTTTCAGATGTTCAGAATCGGTTCTTTCTTTTGGGAGTCAGTAACTCGATTTGTAATGCACTTTGATTTTTGAGACTTTGCAGATTTTTTTACATTCACAAACAGCTATTTAACACACTAGATGAAAGGTAATATTTGAAAAACCATAATAGGCGCTCTTTAATAATCCCCCCCCCCCCCCAAAACATATTATATTATCAGCATAACAATTGCAGAGAAAGTTTAAATAAAAAGTATCACGAATTTGTTGAATGTTGTCCTTTTACTTTAATGACAGCATGCACTTGAGCTGGCATGGCTCCACAGGTTTGTGCAAAACTTGATGATCCATGTTATGCAGCAGGATTTGAGAATTTTCCAACGAGCATCTTTTGTGCTTCAGTGGAGGCAAGGAAATATGACCTTTTGCATTTGGCAAATAAATATTTCTAATTCAAATGAACAAAATCCTAGATTGCTAATGTGATCTCATACTTTTGGACCCCACTAAATGTCTCTGTTGAAACACATAAAACATAAAAAAAATAAGAACAAAAAAATCTGAAACATCCACATACATAATTTTAGAAAATTGGACAGATCAAACCATCTTTTTAGTTCTGTCTGTAGTAAGATTACAGAAAGAGATACAATAGATTAGAGTGGATTAGACTAATCTGTTGTGTACTAATCCTGTGCTAATATGTGTTAATGTATGTAAATCTGAAATCAGTGCTAATTTAGAGAGAGGCTGTTTAACAGTAACAGCCGTAATCTCGGGCCCAGATTACTGGGTCTAAAACAATCATTAAATTGCAAGATTAACTTTGAAGCAATAGCACTCTGGTTTCATCAATATTGCTACCATTTAAATACTACCATCAAAGTGCAGTTAAAAATCTCTGGTGTCTTTGGCCAGAAATGACCTTTAATCAGATATAACCAGAAACTATTTTGAAAAGCAGAAATAGCAATTGTTGCTTATGTTTGCTGCATTTTTGTGCATATGCTTACATTTATACAGTAGCTTATGACTCTTCGCTGTCCATTATGACAACATCTCTTTAAATAATATTGCTAGCTAGCTAAATAGATTTTCGGCCTACAAGTATACACATGCCTGTTGCGTTTGAAAGCAGCCAAATTGAGTTCATATTCGAACTACCAAAACTACAGAAAGTTTTTTTTTTTTTTTTTTAATCACTTTATGACTTTTGGCATCCCTATGTGATTTCCCTGGGTATCAAGTCCAGGATAAATATAATCCTCAACAAATGTCAAAATGATGAATCCACACTCATTTGATAGTTTGCTTTTTGTCTCCATGTGTGTGTTTCATCCCAAGATACACAGTCAAATGCAGTTCAGGCAACATTTTGTTCATAAACCACTGAAGGAAACTGACAGTAAGTTTGTTGTGTGAAGCTTGTGCTGGCATGATCATAGAGAAACGTGATCAAAGCAGAAAACAAACCGACACGTGTAACACCTGCAAACACAGCACTAAAGTTTACATCAAAACCGCTTACAAAGACCCCAACAAAGACCACGCACTACACAAACACACATGCATGCTTTGTTTGAATATCAATGTGTATGTATTTTCTTCTTTTATATGATATATTTATCTTTCTTTGTAGTTTGTTGATTGTCATTTTTTCATTGGCTGTGTTTGTTTGATAAAATTAAACAGAGAGAGCTGTGCTGAAGCAGTCTGTGTATTTCATCAGAGCATCTGTGACCTAGATTCCCCGCTTTTCCCCAGATATCCCTCTCCTTTACTCATTCCTGCCTCCCCCTTCATCCCTCGCTCATAAATGTTTGATTATTTCTCCTACAATAGCAGTATTTATGCCACAGCACACATAGAGACTTAAAGCTCAGAGCAAGAGAAGTGACAGTTAGGAGAGGTACAGAGAAAGAGGTAGTGCTTGTGATGGACAGATATTTTTTATTGTATGCTAGGACTGAATGATTAAACTCCTTACTATTCATTTCTTTAATGTTTCCATGCAATATCATAAAAAAGAAGGATCTGTCTGTCTGTCTGTCTGTCTGTCTGTCTGTCTATCTATCTGTCTGTCGTCATTTATCTATCTGTCTGTCTATCTGTCGTCATTTATCTATCGGTCTGTCGTCATCTGTCTGTGTGTCTGTCTGTTTTCATCTATCTATCTGTCTGTCTGTCTGTCGTCATTTGTCTGTCTATCGTCATTTTTCTGTCTGTCATCTATCTGTCTGTCTGTCATCTATCATCATCATCTGTCTGTCTCTTTGTTGTCATTTATCTATCTATCTATCTGTCTGTCTGTCTGTCTGTCTGTTTTCATCTATCTATCTATCTATCTATCTATCTATCTATCTATCTATCTATCTATCTATCTATCATCATTTGTCTGTCTGTTGTCATCTATCTATCTATCTATCTATCTGTCTGTCTGTCTGTCTGTCATCATTTGTCTGTCTGTTGTCATCTATCTATCTATCTATCTGTCTGTCTGTTGTCATCTATCTGTCTGTCTTTTTGTCTGTCTGTCATCTATCTATCTATCTATCTGTCTGTCTGTCTGTCTGTCTGTCTGTCGGTCGTTATCTATCTATTATCTCTCTATCTGTCTATTTTTTTGTGTTGTGGTTCAGACTTGACGATCAGTGTGTGCGTGTCATGACCGCATTTATGCCCTGGATGCAGTTGTCATGGTTACAGTGCAGCAGTGATGAGCATGTCTCCAGGGTTACCCATGTGGGTGCACATGCAAAAATTGAGGGGGACCAGTAAAGATGAATTAAACAACAGAATAGAACACAAACTTGCTTAGCTGCGTCTCCAAATCTCTTCTTTCCACTCTCTTTTTACTCTCTCTCTCTCTCTCTCTCTCTCTCTCTCACTCACACACACATACACACAGACACACAGACACACAGACACAGACACAGACACAGACACAGACACAGACACAGACACACACACACACACACATACATAATCTTGTTCCAGGAAGCAGACAGAACTGGCTCAGAAAGGCAATCTGCAGAAAACCTGCGTTTTGAACACACTGGGACAGCTGGCAGCAAACATAGCCAATATACACACACATGAAAATAAATAAAAAAAATTTTTTTTATTTTTTTACCTCCATCTCATTCAAACACAAACATTGTGTGTGTGTGTGTGTGTGTGTGTGTGTTTGTGTGACACGAATGCAGAATTGTTTTAAGCTATAAGGCTTTGTTCACACTGCACTCAATTCTGATGATCTTTACTGACTGTCTGCGCTGTCATTTTGCAAGTATGCGTTTGTTCAGACAGTATAGGCAATGTTCAGTATATCTACTTCAGTTGCAATAATAAAGTAAAAAGACATAAAATAATAGCTGTCAGTGTTGAAAGAGAGGACAGAACAGTTTTCAGTAAAATATTACTGAAATATTAAATATTTTAAATTACTGAAAAAGTAACATATTAGTAATTGTTAATGTTCCTTTTCCATTTTGGTAGCTTTTACAGAATATTTGTGGGTGAGTTTGGTTTATGCTTTTATTACTTTTTGGTCAATGTGCAGTAGTCATGTGTCATCTGGATGTATTTAGCCATTACATCACATCTTGCAGCAGTGTTTCACAGCGTGTCGTGTTTAAAATAGTTTAAAAACACATCTTGGTTGACACATTTCTACTGTCACACTTTATATATTGCCATACTACCCAGCCCAAACCCCCACAAATGCAAACATACACGGTGTCACCCTGGGCCCCTTATGTCACCCCTGTTGAACCTACTGTCTGCGACTGGCTATTTAAATGAAATAACATTGACAATCCAGAGAAGTCACACACACACACACACACACACACACACACACACACACACACACACACACACACACACACACACACAGGAAATCAAATCCAGGCAATGAAGGCCAGAGGGGCCCTGTGACAGGGTGTGGACAGAGCTTAATGGAGAGTGTGATGGTTGATGCCCCTGTGGACAGCGGTCTGATCCATTAGTCTATATTCTTTCTGTAAGACAGCTGCTGAAACCCTTCATACACACAACTGACCTCTGAACTCACAGTGGATATTAATGAGACAAGGGCCACTGCAAACACACAGACACATTAACTCTGCTGAAAAAAAAAAAAAAAGTTAAACCAGTCTAAGGTGGTTAACATTAACTAGTTTAAAATGGTTAAGTGGGTCTCTCTGCCTTGCTAAGCTGGTGTTCAACATCTTGCTGGTTTAAGATTTGTTTGACAGGTTCCATTAAACTTTGAAAGTCTTAATGGGATAGTTCACCTAAAACAATAATGATTCTGTCATCATTTACTCAACTTTATTTCTTCTGTGGAACATGAAAACAGCCTCAGTATACATTCACTTTCATTGTATGGAAAAAGATAGTAAATGGTGACTGAGGTTAACATTCTGCTTTACATCTCCTTTCGTTTTGCCACTGGTTGGACAAATGCCCCAAAGACATGCCATTGGAAAGGCCAGTGTTTTCGTGTCAGTGTTAATGGAATGCGGCATTATTTAGGTTTCAGAGCCTTCTAATGACAAACACAACACTCAGCATCAAGCTTCTGGATTCTGCAGAAAAATACACACACCCATTCAAACTCGCATACCAGGAAACTGAGATTGTGACCTCTGAACTAGTCCAACTATACATCATTGGTTGGCCTCATCGCAGTTCGGATGGGTCTGCCAGCTGTGTAAATCATACACACAGGCATCTGTCACCCATCTGCACACAGCGAGTCTTGGGGGCCATTTATCAAACGCTGGAGACACCGAGACAAACTTTCATAGGCAGACACCCCCCACCACCACCACTCCTCTTTTTATACTTGTATATTTTTCAGGGTTACATTGGTACACCTTTAAAAAAAAAAAAAATGAAGATAATAATCACAAATATGAAGTAAACAGCCGTTAAAGTGTCTACCATGCTCATGTACTTGTACTCGTGCTCCTTAAAATGCTCCAATACCAAAAACCGATACCATCGGACGTACGAATGTCATTTCATAAACATTCAGTGCACTAACTGAAATCACGTTATGTCCTAGTGGGATTATTTAACCGCAAAAGCTGCGATTTAATGAGATAAATATATAGTATGCATGTTCTGCGTGCTTCAAATGTGAGTGTTTGTGAATGTGTGGAGCCGGTGTTGTGCTGACATAAAGACACAAAGTGCTCATACCTTTTAAAGCTTCTTGGCTCATTCATGCAATACACCATCATGAGCATCACGTTCCTTGATGTAGCAAATGGCTGTGAGCAAAGTGCTAATTCACTTTGTAGCGAGAGACACATACAGACTACGTATGTATTTAGTAAAATAGCATTCTTTTGCGGTTTAATAATCAGTTTGAGTCACATAGCGACCGGCTTTTCTGAAAAAGTATGACAGAAATAAATCCCTACTGTATAGTTATGTAATATTCACTGTAATACTACTACTACTACTAATAAATCAATAGTAAATGTATTATATTTAAGCAATATATCACTTATGTGATGCTCTGTTATGCAGTACTTTATTTAGCTAAATATAACTCTAATGTTGTATTTTGGATTGTGCTGTGAGGTTCTGAATAAAAGCACTTCATTTGGTAAAAAATAAAACAATATTATGTTGAAAATTAAGTTATATTTTCATTTGATTCAAGTTTTAATTATATTAATTAATTTAAACACTATTTTGATGAAAACATTTAAACTGTTGATTTGGAATTTCAGAAAAAATCAAACAAAAAACAGGTATCTGATTCGGTATTGGTGAGTACCAAAAAGGTAGTATCAGTACTTGTAGTCGTTCTCAAAAAATGGTATTGGGACATCCCTAGTTATAATGGTCAAAGACATCAGTCTAGTACATGTTAACAAAGAAAAACACTTAAAAACAGCATAGATGGACGGAAGAATGCGCCCTGTGTGAACGGCCCCTTACACATGAGGAAAAACAAGTAATTAAATAATTCTCTATCTGTCTGTCTTTCTGTCTAATTACTGCCTTGCAATGCCATAGCACTACCCAGAACACCCTAGCAACTGCCTAGCAATGACCCAGACTGCTCTAGCACCTGTCTTGGCAAGATACTGTACTTATCGTACCACACCTTATTTTGCATATTTCCTGTAACTTGTCTAATATTGTACATTTTCTTTGAATTTCTTTTGGTTCGTTATGGATGCCATTTGAAATTAACCAAGGTCCTTTAAAGCTATAATTGCACTTTTATCTCATTATATTACTCTTCATTAAACAGTGTAAGCTTTTTATTGTTTAACAGTTACCATCAGCCTTGTGATGATGTCATGAGCCCTGACTGTTTATTTGTTAGTTTGGTTCAATGATTTGGCTAATTAATCACTTAAAATGTAATCAATTCAGTGATCTGGACACCAGAAACAGCAGTTAGTCTTTCTCATGGACAGAATGTTTTAAATTTGAGCCGCTGGATGTTGTTGTAATTTTCTGAAGTGATCTCTTGAGTAAAATTCTAATACTTAGTTTCATTATTTTCTTGTCTTCGAATGAAGTCATGTTATTGTGGTCCAGAATGAAATAAAATCAGACATTCAGCAGATGGAAATTTCTTGCAGAAAGAAAGCCAAGCACAGATGGAAAAGTTTTTGGTCCGGCTTAAATCCAGGCTTGCTCTCGAATGGCAAAAAGGACAAAGATCTGCTTCAGGTCAAGCTCAGTTTAATGCGTCATTGCATTCTGAAATGCATCAGAGTGAAATTCATAATGCAATGCAAGTATGTATCACATTCTCAGCATTGCCACTAGGAGAGCTATACTGTAGCAAACATCACTGTAAACTCTTTCTTATTGTCATGGCAGAGCAGATTCTTGTTTAGCAGGTTAGTTAAAACTGTCGACATGTTTATAGCAAGCTTCCTGAATAATAACACGAATCGGTTTAATAGTACAGACATTTGAAGGGAACTCTGTTGCCGCCTTGGGTACTAAGTATCGTTTCGGCACTGTAATGCAAGAACGCATGTTAAGCATGGACACCATGGCAGTACATTGGCCAAGTATTTGCATCTGTGTATATGTATAAAGTATGTTTCTGGCCTATGAAAATCATATTTGCTTAACCAAGTGTCAGCGCATGTTTTATCACATACCACAAACGGCTTCTTAAATGTCATTCGTATTTATCCAGGCATTTAATCTTATAATGAAGCTACAACTGTATGAGTGTACTATAATTTAGTGCTATTTCGAAGTAGATGTCTTTGGATTTCCTCTGAGAGCATATTGGATCAGAGTGTCCATTCCATTCTTATATCCAGCTCTTATTTATCTCTCTCACTCTAATGTTCATAACTCATTCCAAATGTGGCCGATCCCACTCCCAATTGTCCTCCATACACACCCTGTTTGGAGCCTGTTTTTGGGTGGTGGGTTAATCAGAAGCAGGTTTGTCCACACCCTGTACAATGGGTCACACTCACATAAACACAATGGACAGTGATAGAGCGATTTATGATTGATTACATGCGCCATACACCTTCTTTTCACTGGAAAAGTGTAAAAAGATGGATCTTCAACGCAAACACACCCAAAGATGGCTGGAATGCATTTCAACTCACTTACACATTACAATTCAGTCTCTTTGTGTAATGTACCGAGTGAATCTTATTCGTATTTGTTGATATCCATATGTAAGTTATACAGTCTGTACATTTACATGCAGAGCTACAGCAGGTTTCTGCATAGCTGAGAAACAGTCTTCATGTGTCTGTCCAAGTATACATGACACAATGCATAATTGAATATTTTAAAGGTAGGACATCAGCACTTAATGCAGAGCAACGCCGAGGCTGTGGTCAATTAATGTGAATACACTGATGAGCAAAAACATGACCACCTGCCTAATATGCTGTTGGTCCTCCACGTGCCGCCAAAACATCGTGACCCACCGAGGCATGGACTCTACAAGACCCCTGAAGGTGTCCTGTGGTATCTGGCACCAAGACATTAGCAGCAGATCCTTGAAGTCCTGTAAGTTGCGAGGTGGAGCTGCCGTGGATCGGACTTGTTGGTCCAGCACATCCCACAGATGCTCAATCAGATTGAGATCTGGGCAATTTGGAGGCTAGGGCAACACCTTGAACTCTTCATTATGTTCCTCCATCCATTCGAGAACAATGTGTGCAGTGTGACAGGGCACATTATCATGCTGAAAGAGGCCACTGCCATCAGGGAATACCATTGCCATGAAAGGGTGTACCTGGGCTGCAACGGTGTTTAGGTAGGTGGCACGTGTCAAATTGAAGTCCACATGAATGGCCAGACCCAGGGTTTCCCAGCAAAACATTGCCCAGAGCATCACACAACCTCCACCGGCTTGTCATCTTCCCTCAGTGCATCCTGGTTCCATCACTTCCACAGTTAAATGGTGCACACATAAACGGCCGTCCACGTGATGTAAAAGAAAATGAGACTCATCGGACCAGGTGACCTTCTTCCACTGCTCCAAGGTCCAGTTCCAATGCTGGCATGCTCATTAGTCCTGACAAACAGCACAATTTCCATGCATATATAAGGGGCATGTCAGTCATAGAAAGATACCTGACATTCAACAGGGACGACGTTAATGCGCAAAAGAACTTAAGACACAAATGGTCCATATTTCAATTAGGGCCGTCAAACGATTTAAATTTGTAATCAAATTAATTACATGGTATGCCGATTAATTCATCGAATTAATCGCAATTAATCGCATATTTGCTGAGAAAGCCCCTCAAATAAAAATAATTCAATATATAATGATTTAATAATTATAAATAGTTATATTTAAATAATTATAAATTATACAGTTCACATCAATCCATTTTGCAATTGAATTCCTCAATCACGCCGAGATTCATTATAAGGGCTTGTCTAAGGACGCGTCAGTGTACACCTGCATCAGACGGACGCTTTTGGAGTGTACCGGTTGCGTTGTGTCATGAACATACTATTTTTTGGTCCCTTTGTCAGGTTAAACGAAGTTCAAAACTTAGAAAAACACTTCTTGAGATCCCTGCCTTTAGATTTGTGCTCCATCAAGCTGTGTTTGTATGCAAGAACATGTTCTAATCTTGTGTTGTCTGCACTCAGTAAGTGTGGTTTGTTCTCTGTCTGAGCTGTGCATTGCCTATACAGCTGGAGTTTCATTTACTGCCTCCTGGAGAAAACAAGTGGTACTCCATGCTTGAATTGCTTATATGTAAGAACATTCCTTATTACGGTCCGGGGACATGATTAATGGCTTTAATTTTTTTAACGCGTTATTTTTTATATAATTAATCGCACTGAATTAAAACGTAAAATCGACAGCCCTAATTTCCATACTTTTAATGCATTGCATACAGAGCATTTACACTCTCAAGTTTCTATGAATGGGCTGTCTTCGTTTATATCGACGTTGCTTGACAGAAATTGGAATATCTTATATAGAATAGAATTATTGTAAAATGTTAAAGCAGTGCTGGTTTTGATGGTAATATCTGCTTGAGTGCTGTTCTCACTTCATTCTCAAAAGTTGGAACAGAAATCCTAATCTTTTTCCAGATTTGCAAACTGTTCTATCGCTTTAACTCTTCACACTTTTGTCCCATGATTAATATACAGCCCCAAACTCTTGTTTTTTCATCTCCACTTATGGAAGTAGCTCTTGATCCCCTCTGTTTTCCCCTCTTCCCGCCCACAATACACACCCACATATTTACATATTTCCCCGCCTATTTCGAGAGTCATTTCTCAGTCTGAGGTGTGAAAAATTGGAGGCCAATTGGATAGTCTTTATAATTCACACAGAACAGAATGAAACCATTATGTCAAATTAGGTAAACGCATTAACTGTGTTAAACAAATGTGATGCTGTAAAATATCTAATTTATTAGAAATATAAAAAAAAAAAAAAAAAAAAAAAAAAAAAAAAAAAAATCAACCTGTTTAAATTTTAAAAGAGGTCCTGTGAAATAAAATACATTAGATTTTTTTGGCAATATGATGTCCCAGGGGTTTATTTTTATGAATATGAACAGATTTCAACTTCAAATTCATTTTGTTATATGAATATTAAAACTGACTTTTTCCAGGCCTTGCTCATTTATTTTTGGCACTTTTTAAATTTTAAAATTGGCACAGATTTTAATGTTTTAGCCTTGTCCCAGACCCAAACTTTCAAAGTTAAACTATGAAAATCCATTATAAAAATGTGTAAAACTATGATAATTTAAACAGAGTGAAATAAGCATAAACCATTTCAGTGTTTACTGTGGGGAAATGATTTCTATGAATTTATTAAAAAAAATTACGACTGTCCCACGGTTGTTTTTATATATATAAAATTACGACTGTCCCACACAAACAATTTTACAAAAAAATAAAAAAATAAATAAAATTAAAATAAATAAATAAAAATTCTCTAATTTTATTATTACCAAGTTGCCAAAAGTGCCAGTCACGAGCATGCTTCAGATAAAATATGAGACAAGTGATGTTTTTTTAAAAAAACATATCAAAGTTCAAGCTAAATATCACTTGTGAGCAGAATGTTTTTATTGGCTGTCATTTCCAGTCAAGCAAAAAGTGTGAAAATATTATTTAAAAGTGTGTGTTTAGGATACACAAGATGACATTAGCCTTAGTGAGACAAAGGAGTCGGACATTTTATTCCAAAAATTATTTAAAAATGTCATTTTCATCACCGTCATTTTAACTGCAGAATTCTAGAAACACAATACAGAATTTGAGATGTGCTGGAATTGACACTGTGGTCATAATTTTTATAACTTTATGACCTATGATGCATGTACACACACTACTGGAAATTGTTATCAGACATCCACAGCACTAAAAATGCCCAAAGTTGAAGAAACATACGCATGTATCCGTGACTAACTATATATAAATAAATAAATAAAAATGTTTGTGTGCCAGAACCACACTTTACATACACATACCTATGACTGAGATGAATGTACAATGTGAGTGCACGCACACTAGCAGTAGGAAAACTGCTGAGCTGGCTGTAATCTCAGCCATTGCATCAAACATACAATATGTCTGGACTCAACATGCACACAAACTGAATGAACATCTGTAGAATGCGCACTTTCACTCTCTTTCCTTCTGTCATTCATGCATCCCTCCTTCACTGGAACAGCTATTTCCTGTATTCCATCTTTGTAGGCATTTCTTGATGCATCTTATCTGTTGTTTGCCTTGTGTCAGCAGAATGAATATCCCTTACACGCTGTAAAATGTGAACATATGAAGTTGTAACCTTGAGTAGCTATTCCTACCTTGGTCAAGTTCAGCTCTTTATTGTCAGTGTACAGGTACAACAAGATTACCACAAGGTTGTTGCATTGCATTTAAATAGGCATATAGTGAGAGCATGACAAACAGATGTATAATTATAAAGAGAGATGCACTGATGTGAAAAGCAATTATCTGCACTATCTGAACATCAACTAATTGTTTAAAAACAACTGATGATCAGGGCTGATTATTTCCCGTCAAAGGAGGTGGAAAAACACTTTGGACTATTAGCCGACATCTCATGCTGTGTGTAAGAAAATGTATCATGTGTGGAAATGTAAGCGCAGCGTAGTTCTAGCGGGAAGATTAGCAGCTGTACGTCATCGCACCATTAGCTAGGTAACTCCTAGCCAATCACATGTAAGCCAATGCTTTATAAGTCTGCTCACATTCTATCACATTGCTGTTTCAGTTGTGCTAACACGGCTACCTCCACCACCCCACCACCACCAGTTGAGTCCCGTCCTGCATGGGGGTAGGCTCATCGCCCCTGCCTCCTATCTCCAGCAGGATATGACGGTTCAGAGTACAACTTCTTCAGACCGCCAGATGGGGCTTACGCCAAAGAGAGACATTACATTTCTGTTTTATATCCATCAAATAAATGTCATCTTAAATTTCACTCAAGTCTGCGAGTCTTCCTGATAGAATTACTTTGAATGGAGTCTACAAGGCTCTCAGTCAGATTAATTATACAGCAATAGAATATGTACATAATGATGCTGCCATATAGCAAAAAGCTTTTAACAGAGAGTTAGTGTGTATGTGTGTGTAAAGCTGAGCAGTGTGAAAGATTCAATGATATCAGATTAACCCTCAGGCCAGTAAAAGGTCACAAGGTTTCATTCCCAACATCAAAAAGGACAGGACCCAAATTAAATGAAATCTATTATTTCTGACTTCTATTTATTCTGAGTGATTATCTTACAAATGGCTTGAACTGTCCTGACATTTCCTTGAATTTTAACATCGCCTTTCATACTTTCAAAACAGTTTGTTACACACTGCAGAGATTGCTGTGCAGAAAACCCCAGAAAGTTGAAAGAGAAATTATTTTTTGTTGGGCAGAAAGCCATCTCTAAACCAAAACTCCACACAGAGTGAATACATAAACATTAGCTTTTATTTTTAAGAAAACTTTACAATACCAATACTTTATATTTACACCCATATCTGCATTCAAAAGCTCTCTAAAATGTGAGCGGTTTCTGAAAATGTGAACCAGCTAGAAACCAGCTACCATGTTCAAAAACGCAGTTTGTAAATTAAAGTGATAGTTCACCCAAAAATGAAAATTCTCTTATCATTTCATCACTTTCATGCCATCCCAAATGTGTATGATTTACTTTCATCTGCTGAACACAAATGAAGATTTTTTTTAAAAATATCTCAGCTCTGTAGGTCCATACAATGCAAGTGAATGGTGACCAAAACTTTCAAGCTCCAAAAAGCACATAAAGGCAGTATAAAAGTAATCCATAAGACTCCAGTGGTTTAATATATGTCTTCTGAAGCGATGCAATCACTTTGGGTGAGAAAAAGATCAATATTTCAATCATTTTTTACTATAGATCTCCAATGTGAAAGTGGATATTTATAGTAGGAAAGAACTTAAATATTGATCTGTTTCTCACCTACGCCTATCATATCTTTGTTTGTGTTCTGCAGAAGAAATTAAGTCATACACATCTGGGATGGCATGTAAAGTGAGTAAATGAGAATTTTCATTTTTGGGTGAACTATACCTTTAAACTGGATTTCCAGCAAAGTAAATACAACACACAAGAGAACAAAAACCACAACATATCATACACACTCTTCACCTGAATACCAGTCTCACACACACACACACACACACATGTACCACCCAGCGTGAGAACATTCTTCTGTACCCTCTTAATTTTTCTTGTTCTCAATCTTTCTCATGGTCCGGGCGTCTCCAGCTGTTTCTAATACTACTCTCAGTCATGCTGATTGCTTTGGAACTATAAGATTACAGCTCTCTCTCTGTCTGTGTGTGTGTGTGTTTGCATTTGAACCATATGTTCCCGTCTGGCTCCATCCCAGGGGAAGTCGAGCCACTCTTAAAGAGCTTGGCTCAGGTTTTACTTTCTTCCTTTGGGTTTTCCATAAAGAGATGCCGATTCAGTGGTGCATTTAAGGGATAGTTCTCCCAAAAATTTACATTCTGTCAACATCTTAACATTCTGTTTTATAACTTCATTGCCATGACGACGTAACACAGTAAACCCAAAATTGACCGCAAAAACAACAATTTAAACAACTTTACAGGTTAAATAATACACAGTTTTAACAGAAGAATTCATGTTAGTGCTTTTATAAAATTATATGCTTCACATTTTTGTCTCTACACCCTCCAAAAATTGATCCCATTCACTTCCATTGTTAGTGCCTCACTGTAACCTCGATTTTTGCATTTTAAAGAAATCATACACTCAAAATTAATGGATTTCAATGTGGATTTAAATAATCCTGTAAATGTGTTTGTGGTGCTGTCTGCAAATGTTATAAAGTCTTCTGGAGCCTGTCAAATGGGGTCACGAGTGAAGTGGTGGCATATTTTCACTGGGTGATTCACACATGGAACATTCTGCAAACGCGGGGGAACATGGTTTAAATATTTTGAAATGAATCATTTGAAGGGGAATGAATTGTATTCTCAAGTGGGTTTTGTGGTAGGAGCGTACGTTCCCCTTAGATCTAAGAATATGACATTTGAAAACGGTTTCCTCACGCAATGAGAAGGTTTCTGCTGCGGTTAAAGGGTTCAGTCTTGCTCACTGTATATGTGTCTGGGTAGATGATAATCAAAAAAAGTTGTTGGATTCGTATTGTAAATAAATAGTTGTATGCTCGTCACATAATATTTGGTATGGATAGTGAATAGAGATGCTTAATTGTTTCTCACAAGGCCTAATCTGTGCTCTTGTTCATGATATTTTCTGACTTTTTTTTGCCATTAACACACAACTGCCAGTTTTACAAGTCACCTACACAGAATGTATGATAGTCGTAACTGTAGAGAGATCATAAAATGTTAACCAGTTTTAAAATCGTGGCCGGAAGTTTTTTTTTCATGTCTGAAAAAGAGGACGTATCGTCACCCTATTTAACAGATACGAGAGGAAATCAGTAAACTTTCTTATGATTTTCCTGACCACATTTGTTTTGACCTTTGTACAGTGCTCAGGCTTCTATTAGACTTTTTGATGTATAATAAAATTTCCTCTTGTGATCTGCTTGAAGTTCAGTTAGGACAACTCTCGAATAGTTTATACAAAATTTTTATTGTGTAAATGGTATTAAGAGTAGGTTTTGGTCTTGGCATACTAGATCTGCCTACGCATGCTGCTGCTGCTGCTTGACATGGTCAATATGCTGCTGCTGTTGAGATGCTGCAGAATACGACAGTTTAACCCCCCTTACGTAGCTGATCTAGACAGGGGGAGCTGGGGAGGTGGAGGGTGAATGCCATATAACACTGCACTGCTGGACTGTAGTTGAAGCTGTAGAGGTGAGTGCCTGCTTATAAATGATTTGACAGAGGGCTAACAACTCCTGATTGGTTATGGAAGAGGCGTGTCGGGAACCGGACATATCGACCTGCACCACATAGATTTTCCTAACTGAACTAATAGGTTATTACTTCACTGTTTTGTTGCTAGCTACCCTGATAGCACACGTCTAAACGTCTGTTTGATGTGTGTGTTTACATCTGGAAGATTTCTTTTTTTAGCTTGTTTGCTCGTCTGCAATACGTCTATAAAACGTATGTCAATAAGTATGCCTCAGATGTCAATAAGACATTCAGCAGATGTCTGTGATAAACATCTCAGAGACATCTGCTGAATGTCTAATTGACATCTGAGACATACTTATTGATTTAGAATGTTTGTAAATCTGATCTTTTTAAGATGTGTAGCAGATGTTAATTTAGATTGTGATGTTTTCCAGATGAAAAGATCTAAAACAGATATCTTGGTGATGTACATGTGCTATCTGGGTACCATATTGCTAACCGGAGCAGTCACAACTGTTGAATCTGGAATACAAATTTAATTAGATTTGTTACACAAATTTCAACGTTATAATCGCAAAAAAAAAAAAAAAAAAAAAAAAAAAGACCATACCAAACTTTGATAGCTTACACAAGAACATTATGATGCACATCATAATATATTTTTTGTTTACAGAAGTGAGGCTGCAGCGTAGTGCTGCTTTCACACCCAGCAGTACAAACTCAGGATAGGTATATTAAAAGTCTTTAATGTTTTGACAGTTGTAGGTGTGTGAGTTCAAATATAATATATATATCAAATATAATCAAATATAGTTTTCTAACAGAAAGCTAGAGAGTTACTTACTTTTACACAATTACTGTAGCTTCTGCTGCCAATGTGGACACTGCTAATGCAATTGATGTTACCACTATTGTTGCTATGCTAGAAATGGAGTGGGTGGTAATAATCAAATGTTGAATAGTTTTGGGCATGTTGACAGCTGCCTGAACCAGGGGTGGACTGGCCATAGGGAGAACTGGGACTTTTCCCGGTGGGCCAGCAATGAAATGGGGCCGAATGGGGCCAAACGGGCAGAGAAATGCTTTAAAGGTAGGCCATGACTGGCAGCAGAGGTCCACAAAACAGCACCGTGATATGCCGAGGAGGCCGCGATATGTAGAAAAGAATATTGACAGCGGGTACGAGTCCTGAAGAGCATGCAAGATGACACGTGAGCCAAAAGTGTCATAGAAGCACCACAAAATGACATGGTTGCTTTAGCAATTGCGTTTTTCATCTCACATTTGCTTTTTATGCCGCTATCGGTTAAGTTTAGGTTTTAGGTTTATGGTAGGTTGATTGTTGATTTAAAACTCAATAGAGCATTAACCTTAAAAACCTTATCTATTTGGGAGAACATTTAACTCACTTTTAGCGCCACACAGTGGACATTTCACCTCAGAACTGCCGTGATACATTTAAGGAACCACGTAATGGTTTTTTTTTTTTTATTTGCCACAGTGCCGTAATTTTCAGGTGATCAGGCTGTACATATTAGTAAATTGTGGGTTTCAGTTAATGGGGATTTGCTAACCACTATCATTGTCTGTTAAAGGGATAGTACACCCAAAAATGAAAATTCTGTAATTTGCTCATCCTTATGTTGTTCCAAACATGACTTCTTTCTTCCATTTCATGTTGTTTACTCTCTCCGTCTGCCTTAGTGGGTGGTTCTTGGTCAAAATAAGCTGCAAAGTGGACCAGACTTCATGCTGATAGTCAAAAGTCTGGCTATTCGAAACTAGGCCAGCGTTAACCAGCATGGGAATTCATTCTGGTGTAAGCTGGCCTTTTCAGCCGGGTGAAAGAGCAATATGAATAATCCGAGAGAGGTATGGAGAGGGAGCAGAGGTTGTGGAAATGACTGAATGGTGGGAAAGTGAGAAGAAAATAAGCCAAAGAAAAAGTGGCCTGCAGTAGTAGGGTCACATGGAGAAAGAGCTCTTTAAAGGGGGGTATGGGAATGAAAGAGAGGGAGATTTAGTTGTGTAGTTGGGTGTGGGAATGCTGGGTTACAGCTCTGCAGGAAGAAGAGGCTCTTAGCAGGACTCAGCTGAATGGGATTGTGGGAATATACACAGGATTAGTGGAGAGCCTGATGATGATGCACTGCAACACACACAATCATCCACACACACAACTACATGTTAACACTAGGGCCGGGCAATTTATCAAACATTTCATAACATCTCTGATTTAAACGTTAGAGGATGATTCTCATGGGTCCTAATAAAGTGCCCGACGTGGTCTTCTGCTGATGTAGCCCATCTGCCTCAAGGTTCAATGCGTTGTGCATTCTGAGATGCTATTCTGCTCACTACAATTGTACAGAGTGGTTACCTGAGTTACCGTAGCCTTTCTGTCAGCTCAAACCAGTCTGGTCATTCTCCATTGTACTCTCACATCAACAAGTTATTTCCGTCCACAGAACTGCCGCTCACTGGATGTTTTTTGTTTTTGGCACCATTCTGATTAAACTCTAGCGACTGTTGTGCGGGACAATCCCAGGAGATCAGCAGTTGCAGAAATACTCAAACTAGCCCGTCTGGCACCAACAATCATACCACAGTTGAAATCACTGATTTATCACATATAATGTTCTCCATTCTGATGTCTGATGTGAACATCAACTGAATCATGTCAGGGACAGGGACACATATTTTTTTTTCCCCTTATTCTGATGGTTGATTTGAACATTAACTTAAACTCCTGACCTGTATCTGTGTGATTTATGCATTGCACTGCTGCCACATGATTGGCTGATTTGATAATTGCATTAATAAGTTGGCTTCCAGGTGTTCCTAATAAAGTGCTCAGTGAGTATATAATCAAATGGCTTAAAAAAATAGAGAATTTAGCTATATTGCTATGCTACCCTACACATAGTGCAATTCATATGCACACATAGATACACATTTGTTAAGGCAGCCAGTGGTGGATATAGACAGAAAATTAAATGTTCTCTTTGGCTCTTCTGTGGGATTTGGGCCTGTGTTGACTTTGGGATCTGGTAACGTTCCTTTGCAGTCTTCCATGTAAGCTAAGAGAAGTTATAGCATCACAGAACTCTGAAGGAAAATCAGCTGATTTTCAGCACTGTTTGTACACATCTGGAGAAGATCACAATAATCTTGTATGTGTATGTTACTAGACAGTTTTGTTCTAGATCTTATTTTGGAACCGTAATTTCAACCAAACACCCACTGATGACAAATAAAAGGAATGTTCAGGGTTCAATACAAGTTAAGCTCAGTCGACAGCATTTATGACATGATGACGACTCTTACCTTGTTTGTTTATAAAAAAATCGGGATTACAGTGAGAAACAAGATGCAAACATTATACGTTAACATGATTTTAGTGTGATAAAATCACTTACAAACCTAAACTGTGAAATGTGATTTGCAATACTACAACTTTGTTGTCATGACAACATAACATAATCT
Source organism: Myxocyprinus asiaticus (assembly GCF_019703515.2). NCBI lineage: Eukaryota > Metazoa > Chordata > Actinopteri > Cypriniformes > Catostomidae > Myxocyprinus > Myxocyprinus asiaticus. The sequence continues at coordinate 5,565,260 of NC_059364.1, read as the reverse complement.
AGTAAATGTTGTAATGCCAGTAAATCTCTGATTTTATCAAACATTTTCATACATGCATCATGATAGCGAACGTTAGTTTTGTGAAACAATTATCTGAGGGCTGCTATAGATCTCTGATCCTGTCCAGGGCTTCAAAACAGGAAGTTGGTGTCTTTACAAGCCCTCGTAAAAACCGCTAACAGCCCGCTGCAGATTCTGGTTGCCGTGGTGAGTCCTGCTGGAATGCTGCTTCATCATAATGTGGTAGGCTGCAGTCAACATGGAGCTTAATGTAAGGCCAGTAGCAGTGAAACCATTATCATTTCAGCTCCACCATCAGGTTTTTACTGTGTGTCTTTAATGATTTACATTCTCATTTAAAAGGGTTCAGATACTGGCTGCTGTGGCCAATTATTGAGCGAGAAAGAGAGAGATAATTACATTACTGTTAAGTGTCACAATTAATATACTTGAAATTAATCTCTGTATACTGAGAAATAAATAAACTAGATTTTACCTTAAAGGTATAGTTAATGCAAAAATGAAAATTCAGTCATTGTTTACTCACCCCTGTGTTGTTATAACCCTATATGACTTTCTTATGCTTAACACAAAGGGAGAAATTGTACAAAAAATATATGCTCAGTGATGTCATACGATGGCAGTTTATGGTGACCACCTCTTCAAGCTTTATAAAGTATTAATTCAGAAGTCCAATAAATTATTCTATGCAACTCATACCTTGTTTTGAAGGAAAACGATAAGGTTTGGTGAGAAACGAACTGAAATCTAATGAATTATGTAAAACTCTTGATTGACTATTGCTGTTCTGTGTGAATTAATGAGAGTGCACGAGAGCAGCAGTTCTGCTGCCCCTGCTCATGAGATGGGCGTTCAAGTGAAAACCCATTTTGTTTCATCTAAAAACAGATCTGCCACAGCAATAATAACAACAGAGCTGCACACAAAACAAGAGAACAGAACTTAACAAACATGTCTGAAGAGTTTAAAGTTGCAACAGTTTTCAAAACTGCTTGATATCTTGTCATCAGGTGTGCGCACTTATCTGACGAGCAAGAGAACGACAGTGAGCCACAGACAATGAAATATAGAGAGAGCGCAAGAGGAGGGCAAGGTATTAGGAAGCAGAAGATTATAAAATGAAATGAAATTTCACCCACATCTCCCTAGCTGCTGTCTTTATTATCAGCTGTTTTTATAATTTTTTATTTTCCTTTGCAAGTGGTGCCTTGCAAATCTGGCTGTCTGAACAACTGCAGTTGAGGGGCGTATTCAGAAAGCTGAATACAATGCAAGTTCTCGCGAGAACTGCTAACGAGCTTCTCTCATGCGCTCATGGACAAGCAATGGACGTTACGATTTTCACTGAAAAATGGCTTTCATTCTTGGTTGTTTCTCGCCAAAACATATCACATGCCTTCAGAAGATTTGGAATATAATGCATGAGCTGCATGGACTAATTTTATAATTACTTTTGAAAAAATGTAAAGGATTCAATACAAGTTCAGCATTTGTGGCATGACACTCGTCTCTCCTTTATTTATAAAAAAGCAAAATCATGGTTACAGTGAGACACACTGTACAATGGTAGTGAATGGGGCCAGTCCATAAACATTAAAATACACTGTTTCAAAAGTATAGCCACAAGTAGGCCTGGCATTGATTATTAATTAATATTTTGATTGCAGTTATTTGATAGAACCGCAATTACTGTGCACTTCAAATTACAATCACATTTTAATGGCCAAATAAGGGAATTATAAGTAAATATATAAATGCAATGAACGTCGCGTTTGTGTGTCATTCAGTTGAACTGCATCACTGAGCCGCACCACGGATGTCAGCCCAGAGCAGCTCCTGTCCGGAAGAGTGTGTGAAGCGCTTCTCAAACGCTTTGATGCGTGCGTCCATCAGCAGAGGCTCGTGCCAAACTTTTGCAAAATATAAATGAAAAAAATATAAACGCTGATAGTGAACGCAATTTTAAAATGCCTTATTTTATTATTTGTTTTATATATTTGAAGTTAAATATGTACAAATGACTTCTTAAGCTGTATGAAGCACACAGTGACCGTAAGAAATATGACAATTAATCATGAAAGCCCTAAAAGAGACAATTATTCATCATAATTGCAATTATTTGTTGGATAATTAATCATCAGCCAAATTTCATAATCGTAACAGCCCTAGCCACAAGAAGTAAACATTATATGTATTAACATAATTTTAGTTTGATAAAATTGGTTACTAATCTTATCTTATATCCAGTGTTACAACTATGTAAACCCTGCATTCGAATGTATCACACTAAATTAATGTAAACATGTAAAATTGTTATGTCTTGTGACTTTTCAAACAGTGTGTATTTTAATGTTTATGGACTGGCCCAATTTACTTCCATTGCAAGTGCCTTGCCGAAACTGACACAGCAGCATTGGTTCAACCAATAACGTGAGTTTGAGGTGGGGCAACCTGGTTCTTCAACTAATGGCAAATGGGGGAGTGTTTAGGAAACCTGTTTGGAAAACAGTTAGAAACAGTTGGAAAACTGGTGACGCTTGTGGCACAGAAATTAAATACTTCGCCTTTAATATGGGTGCAAAAATGAAAACATTGCTTATGTACCACAGCTGTGAGATGTTTAAAACTGGTCTTATAGTGTGAAGGGGATTTCCTCTTTCTGCACACACCCCCCACACACTCTCTGTTTGATTGTGTGTATGAGTGTGTGTGTGTGTGTGTGTTTTCTTCAGTGATTTGCATTACTCACTATTCTTGTGATTCAGCCTCTCTCTCTCTCTCTCTCTCTCTCTCTCGCTCTCTCATTCTCTCTCTCTCTTTCTATTTGTGTGATTTGACTCCATTATTATGTACACACTAAAATAGCAGAGACTGAAATACCAATGGGGAAGTTTCTTGAGTTGTGCGTGTTGGCTGCCAACATGTACTTGAAGTGGGTGAGCAAGACTGCGTGTATGGGTGTACTTAACTATTTGGGGGCAAAAATAATTCCAAAGAAATGAGCAAAAACGACAAAACCTTGCTTATGGGGATGTCCTCAATTGAAAAATCAGTGCATAAATTAAGCAAATACTGTTTTGTACAGTTCTAAAAAGTGCAAAATAGTTTCTTTTAGGGGTAGGGTTTGGGTTTGAGTTAGTCTATAGTAAATATAATTAGCTTGATTTAAAAAACAAAAAACAAAAAAACAATAGAGGTCTATGCAATGTCCCCATTTAGATAAGTAAACGTCAAGTAAATATGTGCATGCTTGTGGGTGCGAGTATGTGAGAGAGTGGGCAAAGAGGAAGTGACACACAGAGTCTCGCTAAAATAACATGCTCATGTGTTACCCACAAGTTTCATTATTGCTGTAGCAGAAGCAAAAATTCAAATTAGAAACTATACTAAATGGTTTCCATGCTAGAACGCACACACACAATCACCTGCAAAAAGTTTAACCATTTAAAACTGGCATAATATGAATCATCTGTCTTGTCTATTTAATAATTTATGATGTAAAACAAAACCGCTCATTCATTCCTTTTTTTTCCTTTTTTTTTTTTAAAGTCAATGTGAAAGGCTGATTGAAACACACGGGTGATTTTACTTCCGTAATCTGATGTACTTACAAGTCAAACAGTATTCACGGAGAAAAAAAAAATGTAGGACAGGATTTGATATTATCCATCAGGAATTGATTGGTGTGTACAAAGTAGCCGTTACTTACAAGCACTTACAATAGATGTGAATAGGGGCATTTCGTAAACGTTTAAATACTGTTTCAAAAGTATAGCCATAAAGACGTGAACAATTTGCGTGTTAACATGATTTTAGTTTGATAAAATTGCTTACTAACCTTTTCGGTATAAGTTCTATCCAATTTTACAACTTTGTTGACATAACATTGTAAACCCTAAAACGACTGTAAAATGACAATTTTACATAGAGTTTAAATTATTTTTCATGGTAATTAACATTATGCATCAAATGCTGTCGATTGAACAACTTGTATTGAACCTGGAATATTCATTTAATAACAAATATATTTAAAACATGTTATGGATGTTTTTGCCGCTGGATTCCACTGTGTTTATGACCTATCCATCTTGTTGCGTATACAGTGCATCCGGAAAGTATTTACAGCGCTTCACTTTTTCCACATTTTGTTATGTTACAGCCTTATTCCAAAATTGATTAAATTCATTATTTTCCTCAATTCTACAAACAATACCCCATAATGACAACGTGAAAGAAGTTTGTTTGAAATTTTTGCAAATTTATTAAAAAAAAAAAAAACCCCACACATGTACATAAGTATTCACAGCCTTAGCTCAATACTTTATTGAAGCACCTTTGGCACCAATGACAGCCTCAAGTCTTTTTGAGTATGATGCTACAAGCTTGGCACACCTATTTTTGGGCAGTTTCTCCCATTCTTCTTTGCAGGACCTCTCAAGCTCCATCAGGTTGGATGGGGAGCGTCGGTGCACAGCCATATTCAGATCTCTCCAGAGATGTTCAATCGGGTTCAAGTCTGGGCTCTGGCTGGGCCACTCAAGGACATTCACAGAGTTGTCCCGTAGCCACTCCTTTGTTATCTTGGCTGTGTGCATAGGATTGTTGTCCTGTTGGAAGACGAACCTTCGCACCAGTCTGAGGTCCAGAGCACTCTGAAGCAGGTTTTCATCAAGGATGTCTCTGTACATTGCTGCATTCATCTTTCCCTCGATCCTGACTAGTCTCCCAGTTCCTGCCACTGAAAAACATCCCCAAAGCATGATGCTGCCACCACCATGCTTCACTGTAGGGATGGTATTGGCCAGGTGATGAGCAGTGCCTGGTTTCCTCCAGGCATGACGCTTGCCATTCAGGCCAAAGAGTTCAATATGTGTTTCTCATGGTCTGAGTGCCTTTTGGCAAACTCCAGGCGGGCTGTCATGTGCCTTTTACTGAGGAGTGGCTTCCGTCTGGCCACTCTACCATACAGGCCTGATTGGTGGAGTGCTGCAGAGATGGTTGTTCTTCTGGAATGTTCTCCTCTCTCCACAGAGAAATGCTGGAGCTCTGTCAGAGTGACCATCGGGTTCTTGGTTACCTCCCTGACTAAGGCCCTTCTCCCCCGATCGCTCAGTTTGGCCAGCTCTAGGAAGAGTCCTGGTGGTTCCAAACTTCTTCCATTTACAGATGATGGAGGCCACTGTGCTCATTGGGACCTTCAGTGCTGCAGAAATTTTTCTGTACCCTTCCCCAGATCTGGCCTTGATGCAATCCTGTCTCGGAGGTCTACAGACAATTCCTTGGACTTCATGGCTTGGTTTGTGCTCTGACATGCATTGTTAACTGTGGGACCTTTATATAGACAGGTGTGTGCCTTTCCAAATCATGTCCAATCAACTGAATTTGCCACAGGTGGACTCCAATCAAGTTGTAGAAACATCTCAAGGATGATCAGTGGAAACAGGATGCACCTGAGCTCAATTTTGAGTGTCATGGCAAAGGCTGTGAATACTTATGTACATGTGATTTTTTTCATTTTTTTATTTTTAATAAATTTGCAAAGATTTCAAACAAACTTCTTTGGAATAAGGCTGTAACGTAACAAAATGTGGAAAAAGTGAAGCGCTGTGAATACTTTCCGGATGCACTGTATAATCAATACACACTGCTTTTATTAAATGTTTCAGGAATCAAGCAGTGCTCTAATAATCAACATTATAAAAGTGTTTTACCAGAATTCTGTTTAATTGGTAATTTTATATCATCTACAACATTGTTTATGGCAAATAAATATTGTGAAAATTGCCTGGAAAAGACTCCAGACTGTTGCTGTCAATTCACTTTGAATGTGTCTTATCAGAATGCCGTCTTTTTTAGAATGTTTTAAATCTCACAGAATTGTATTATTATATTATTATTTCATAGAATGAGATGAGTTTTTGCAAGTTATGATGTTTAATTTTTCTCGTTTTCTCTGCGTTGGCCCAGGTGATCTAGCCTATAGCGTATAACAGGACGCTAAAGGCTAACTGAACAGGACAGGCTCTATGCAAGCGTGTGTGAAATAACCCAGAGGGTCTCTGTGCCGGGGGCCAATCACTATCACATCGAATGCTAATACTTTATTGTTGCACAGTATGTATAATAATGTTGTAGTTTGTTTAATTATTGTATCAACAGTATATCCCTCTCAGTATACAATCTAACTCAGGTGTCGGCAACCTTTTTGGCATGGGGTGCCCTTTTTTTGTTTTTGTTTTTTTTCTGGTCAATGGCTGTGGCGTGACCAAGCGCGAGTTTCACGCATGAGGCTTTAAGGACATGCTTGTTAATATTATGCCCTTACCCAAACCCCTTATCTAAGCCTGACTGATCAGTAGAGTGTAAACTTGATAGGAAGCTGTTGTGTGACAGAAGCAAGTATTTGTTACGTATTAGATGGAAACGATGTCCAGCGATGTCATTGGCTGTAGTGAAAGTCCTACGAATTCATATGAGTGCAGTCATAAGATATCATACGAATTAGCCAACTTTAGAAAAGTCATATGAACCCTTATGATTTCATCGTGAGAGTGTGTAGGAGAAGCAGGCTGCTTTATTTATAAGACGTTTTCTGCACCTGTGTTCCAGTTTACATCTTGATGTAATCCTTCCTTATGATCACGCAGCATGTTTTCATCAGCTGAATGGGAGGCTAAACACTATTAAAGTGTGACGAGACTTGAGCTGTGCGTGCAAACCATTCGCTCATCACAAGCCGATCAACTATTTAGACCTTTTCAGTTAATCGCACCTGCAAAATCCTAAAACTTTATTTCCAGGTTTAATTTATATTTTGAATAGACTCTTTTGAATATACATTTTGAGTTCCACGATGTGGGTTTATGTTCTCTCTTTTAATCGTTTAATATAATTTTGATTGTGACTATGGTTTAACGAGGGTGTACCTGTATGCTGGGTTGGAAATCTCAAGGATTAATAGTGGTGTTTTCCTTATTATATCACGTGTTGTTCTGAAAGCAAAAAGAAACAAATAAAACACAGAATGCAGGCTGTCATCCGCGCAGCCTGACCGAAGCAAAGTGGGCGTGTTTACTTGCGCGATTAACTGAAAGTGAAGCGCTGCTGGCTCCTGATGCACGAATGGCTTGCACGCGCTGCACGAGTCTGTTGGGCATACTGCAGTCTTGTCACATTTTAACTTTTTGTTTAGCCTCCCATTCAGCTCATGAAAACATGCTGCATGATCATGAGGAAGGATAACATCAAGTTGTAGATTGGAATGCAGGTGCAGAATTTATATATATAAAGTCTACTTCTCTTTCGCTGTTGCTGGCATGCCAGTGATTACCCCTATTGGCACGTGTGCCATAGATTGCCAACCCCTGATCTAACTGTTGAAACTCATATAAACTGACTTGTTTGGGCCTGTGGGTAATGTGTTCCAGATTGTTTGGTGTCAGTTGCTGTATTGTGTGATAGAAGTGCAGGTGTTTAAGAGCGAATCTTTCCCACAGTGATACGGCACTTGGCTGATACCTTTCCACAGTATGGCCCAGATTTCCTCAGCAAGCGAGTAATGTCAATAAATAATGTTCAGTCATTTTTAAATCATGCACATGTCATCACGCAATCCACTGAAGATGAAGTTTGAGAGAGGTTTGTGCCAGCACGGTGCTTCAGGCAGGAACTGAACTGAGTCTTAGGTTTTCTGCCAAGAAACCCTGGCGTTCACATGGTCATTTTCGCTTCTCCCTACTCTCTCTGTGTTGATGCTGATAAGTTTGTTGTTCAGTCTTTACATTCCCTGAACATAACTATGATAAATGATGAATCAGAGATGAGTCCAAATCTGAAAATTGATGTGTAAATTTGCCAAATGAGTAAAAAATGATTTTGGAGAGTAAATATGTGTGCTTTTACACTAGCGCTTTTGGTGCGGTCCCAAGACTGTTTGACATTATATAATTGGTTGTTGTGAAAGTGGTTTTCCGAACTCACCAGTGAACCTGAAAAGATGGTCTGGAGTGCGGTCCTGTGAAATCCACTTCAGTTCGTAATTGGTATGTAAGTATTCTGTTCAAACTCCCAGAAGTGAATTCTACTTTAGAATCTATTATTATTTTAGTTCAACTGAAGTCATACTGTTAAAGTGCATGTAAATGTACTGAGTGATTTAAATCAAAGACATAAAGATTCTCCAATAAAGATGCTGTACTAAAAGATCAGTGACTGTTGCGATTCACGCTTCCTCTAACAGCTTTTACCATGTGCCGAAACATTCACTACACATGTACGTGAGCGTAGACACTTTTAGATATGCAGACATGGTTTTGTGTGCCATTGTATTGTGAAATTTGTAAATGAGAGCAATTTATAACACAACCCTAGTACATGTTGCATTCTTAGCATTGCCACAAGGGGCGCTATAGTGGGCAATAGCGTTAAAGGGTTAGTTCACCCAAAAATTTAAATCCTCTCATTATTTACTTACCTTTAAGCCATCCCAGATCTGTATGGCTTTCCTTCTTTAGCAGAACTGAAGTTAAGATTTTTATAAGCAGTTTTCAGCTCAGTTTGTCCATACAATGCAAGGAAATGGGTGCCATCAGGCTGCTGGTTTGACAGTCCAAAAGTCATATTTAGGCAGCATTTTGTGGGCCATATTGTGATTTCAATCTTAATTCAATCATGCAGCATTAATGGGTATCATACTGAAGTCTCAAAAGTCAAAGGGGTGAAATCTCTAAACAGTTATGTCACTTGAGCGAGGTATTTCAGTGCAAAACCTGCTACTTATTTACAGGTGCAAGCAGTGCTGAAATTGCACTGCATTTTGCGTATTTAAATGTAGTCACACTTTAGTCATTCCTTTCTGAACAAATATGCCTAATTTCTATGTAAATTAGGCTTATTGTAGACTCGTCTTCATTCTTAAAAAATGCAATTTACATCGTGCTGTTGTAATTCATCAAATAATGATCCGATGATGGAGAAAAGCGTTATAGCCTGGCATATAATCTGTTTAAGAGATGATTCAGGTGTCTGGATTACAATGATGCTGTACAGTCCTGGCAAAGTGTGTCAGATCACGGTGGTCCGCTGCATCCTCTGCTATATAGCGCTCAGGATCAGCCCACAAGATCAGAATTGCACGTACAAATTGTGTTCAGCAGATATTTTGTGGGTACATTTGCACTGTTGCCTGATAATTCCTTGAATCGGGCACTCAACTAGCGCAGACAGCGTGTGCAAAAAAAAAAAAAAAAAAACACACACACAAAAAAAAAAACAGCACTTTTACTGGCTGCTATTCATTCTTAGTGAATTCCCTCCAAAGTGTTTTACATACTGTGGCTGTTATTATTTCTGGACTGTGCTTTTAAATTCACAGCTTTTTTACATCATGTGTTACTAATTAATTATAAATAAACCATCATTTTTCATATCATCATTTTCATGATGATATCTGATGGTTTTAATTTGGTCAATAATTGGCCGATAAATATTGGCAGCCAATATATCAGTGGATCCCTAACTTTAAATACAAATAATGCAATATCATATTTCAGAGCCAGTAAATTTTCTTCCATGCACTTACCACAGCAAACATTTTCGGCCCTGGGCAAGTCTGAAACATGGCAGCAGGATTGTGTATTTTACCTTTCTCCATCCATCCTATCAGTCTCTCTCTCTCTCTGTGTGTGTGTGTGTGTGTGTGTTTGTTTGTTTGTTTTGCAGACAGCAGAGGGAATGATGGAGGAGAACACAGGAATGCAGGACTGTGATGCATCTGTGCTGCATGAGACTGCGATGCTGTACGATTGTGTTTTTGTGTCCTATCAATATCAGTAACGCTGGAGATGAACTCTGCATAATCTGTCAACCACAGCCACAACAGAAGCCAGTGACAGACACACACACACACACACACACACACACACACACACACACACACACAGTGTTTCCATACCTCAGCATCTGCCACACACTAACAGGGAAAAGGTTAACCATATTTATTTGCCTCAACCTATGTGCTCATAAACTGTGTGAGTAGGAGACACATATAAAACGGACTGAATTGAACACACACACTTCTGCTTTTCCTCCACATGTGTTTGTTTAATCTTTCTTCCTTAAACACACACACATATTCACACTGAAACGTAGAGTTCACCAGCCCTTACATGGTCTGTTTACTGTGGACTTGAGCTGTCAAGTACTGTTGTGTGTTTTCTCTCCAATTACTATGAGGAAGTTTTCATCTATTCTAGATGCTTTTTAAGGGGGCTTTAGCCTCTCTATGTGTCATACCAGTCCCCTGAAAAAGTCTGCAAAATAACTTCAAACTTCAAATAACCCTCCAAAATCTGTGATTTGCTGAAAAAAAAAAATAATAATAAAAAAAAATTTAATAAAAAAAACAAAAAACATTCTCAATCCATATTTTTGTCTCCAATGTTTTATTCTTGTTTCCGGCATTTTTTCGGTTTATATACACTCGAAAAAAGTTTTAGCCTGTTTTTAAGATTTACGCATTTCAATTCCATTAATTCCAACAAATTTAATTGTGTAATGTTATGTAATGTTAATGTAATTTTGTTATGAAATTGAAATTGAATAATTTTTTTAGTGTACAGTTTGCCAAATGGTATATTATTATTATTATTATTATTATTATTATTATTTTTATACCTATTCTCAGAAAACTAGTCTTATTATATTTCACAATTTTGCTCCTTTAGTAAACTTATCTTATTTTAGGGATGTTTTTTACTGGAAGGCAAGACAAGAATATAAACTAGATAAGTACATTTTGTCATGATGGCTTGAAAAAGCCTGGTCTGAAAGATTAAACTAGTTTTAAAAGTTTGATGGTTATAAAGATATTACAGAAAGACCGACGTTAAAATTCTTTCTCGTATCCAGGTTTAATATGTAGTAAGCTCAAGTAAGTATAGCTGATTTCACTGATTCTACTGATGGGATTGCCCCTCGAAAAAGTGGTGGGGACAAAATTGGCAAAGGCAAAAAGAGGTAGGGACATGTCCCACCTGTAAATGATGCCTATGGTAGGTAGTATACAGTGGATTCATAGTATTCAGTAAGTAGTATGTTAGTTTTCCATTCTAAACATAGCCATTGTCTTATTCTCTTTGTCTGTCATTCTAGAGCTCTTTCCATGTTCCTCAGACTTCAGATTTCTCCTCCTCAACCCCACCACACCGTTGTTACTCAAATCACTCCACACTTTAACAGAAATGTACAGCTTCAGTAAATCACTCAATACTCTTCACCGCATGGAAACTAGTTTAATCGCTGACGACATTATTTGTCCTTTATTTCAACAGGCAGTCTGCAGAATTAAACAAGCCCTGTCAATTCTTGGTTTCTTGAAATTTTAATTTAGGATTTCTCTTTTTTTTTTTTTTTTTACCCATTTAGCCATTGGCCATGTCCACACTAATACACTTTTGTTTAAAAGTTCATTTGTATTGCTACATTTACAGCTCTCATGCACACTTTAACAGCTTTTTCCTCCACCGAAAATGGAGCGTTTCGAAAATGCTCTGCATTACCAGATACTTTGGAAAACAATGCTGTTAGGAACTGAAAATTTAGTTTTCAAACGAAAACGGATTAATGTGGATGTAGTCAAAAGAGTTTTGTAATGATGTACAGTATGTATTAACTGAGCTTCGGACATGTTTCATATTATCTGTGTCATTGCATGCTGATATAAGGCACACTAAAGTTGAAGTGTTTTGTGTGTAAACTGTATGTGTGGACTTTTCCGTTTTTTTCTGATCAGACTTTTTCACTTTTGAAGCTGTAATTGTAGTCTGCAAAGTTTAAAACCCTTGTTTTAGCACAATGGTTGATTGACAGGTGAATTGGCGGTCCTACGCTGCGGCCCGAGAAGCATCAGGACAGATTAGTATTTACACTACAAATGCAATGTGGTCACATACTTTTGGGTGAAATGTAAGTAGTGCAATACACTACAAATGTCCAGTCAACCAAAAATGCAAGCAGCTGAAAACTGCATCACACACTGGTGATATCTATCTTTGGGTGGAAGAGCCAGAGATAAGGAAATAATCTGTCAGCACACTCTTAATGTTTGTCCCTCATCAGTCAACACTAAGAAGGCCTATAACTCCTTGAGAAATCTACCCATTAGCATTCCCATTCATCTCAATGGCAGCTAAGATGGTGTAGTTACAGCATCTACTAGTAAGGACTAACTGTTGAAGCTAACCAGCCAACCAGTGCTGTTTGGATGAAATCTCTTTTAATGGAGTCATTATTCTAACTACTAATCAATGAAGGATTCATCATGAGATACAGACTAATCACAGGCTTTCTATAGCCCTCTTTTGCCATATATAAAGAGGCTGCTACACAATCACACATACATTCACAGACACATTATACCCCAGGGCTCTCTTATCTCTATACCTGTCAAATAGATAAAGCCCATGTGGGCAGTAGTGGTTCTGTATCCTTCAATTCATCAGCTGTGACCAACCAAAGTCAGACAGTAAGTGACAATCCAAACCTTCCTTTGGGATTCGAAACACATCCGTGTGGTCAATACACCTCTATATATCCCACACGTTCTACTCCTGGTGGTCAAGTCAATCAAGCTGATTGTAGAAAAGAGAAAGTGAGATGACAGTTTGACAGTCTGACAAATGCACTACCTTGTGGAGACCTCCTGAGGAAAATTTCTTCACGTATGGACCCTTTTCACAGACTGTAATGATGCATTTCCATCTTAATTTAGCAGCATAAATCTAGCAAACTTTTTTATATTTTATATTTTTTAATTATTTCAAGGAATAGTTCACCCAAAAATGAAAATTCTCTCATCATTTACTCACCCTCATGCCATTGCAGATGTGTACGACTTTCTTTTTTCTGCTGAAAAAAAAGATTTTTAGAAGAATATCTCAGCTCTGTAGGTTCAAACAATGCAAGGGAATGGGTACCAAAATTGTGAAGCTCGGAAAGACGAATAAAGGCAGCGTAAAAGTAATCCATAAGAATCCATATCTTCAGAAGTGATATGGTAGGTGTGGGTGTTCAATATTTAAAGCAATAGTTCACCCCAAAATGATAATTCTCTCATGATTAACTCACCTTTAAGCCATCCCAGATGTATATGTCTTTTCTTCTATAGCAGAACCGAAATGAAGATTTTTATAAGCACATTTCAGCTCTGTTTGTCCATACAATGCAAGGAAATGGGTGCCATCAGGCTGCTGGTTTGACAGTCCAAAAGTCATATTTAGGCAGCATAAAAGTAATCCACACGACTCCAGTAGATCAATTAATGTCTTCTAAAGCAAATCGATAGATTTGTGTAAAAAATAAATCAATAATTAAAACTTTATTAACTTTATAAAAACGCTCCCTGCCACCAGTCGACCCATCACGGAGCTATCGCGTAAGCGTGATGGCGCGTTCATGTGAGAAGATTGAAGTGTGAGTTTTGTATTCAACAGAGGAACGAACGTCATGCGAGAGTTAGTTCATTTCAAACAGGAAAACAGCGCTGGCGGGAAGTAAAGATTTATAGTTAAAAACGTTTTAATTATCGATTTGTATCTTACACAAACCTATCGACTTGCTTCAGAAGATATTAATTGATCGACTGGAGTCGTGTGGAATACTTTTATGCTGTCTAAATATGACTTTTGGACCATCCAACAGCCAGTAGCCTCACGACACCCATTCAGTTTCATTGTATGGACAAACAGAGCTGAAATGTGCTTATAAAAATCTTCATCTCGGTTCTGCTAAAGAAGGAAAGACATACATATCTGGGATGGCTTAAAGGTGAGTAAATCATGAGAGAATTATCATTTTTAGGTGAACTAATCTTTCAAGTCCTTTTTTTACTGTAAATTCTCCTCCCTGCCCAGTAGGTGCCGATATGCATGAAGAATGTGATTCACCAAAAACAAAAGAAGAATGTAAAAGTGAAAGTTGAGATTTACACCTATTATATTGCTTCTGAAAATATGGATTTAATCACTGTAATCGTATCATGAATTACTTTTACACTGCTTTTATGTAATCAAAATGTTGGTACCCAATAACTTGCACTTGGTCTAGAGGGGGAAAAGGGAAAAGCACATACACTATAAACTTTGCCAATTATTTCAATAAAAGTAATTGTTGTTTTAGCGCCTCTAGTGTTTATTTTATCAGGAAACTGCCGCGAAACCTACAACTAGCCATGTCAAAATCTATTTGCAAAAATGTAGCTATAGTAACGTTGTTGAGACCAGGTTGGCTGTTTATATGACGAACTGTGTAGCTGCCTATGTAGAGCGTTCTAAATCAGTCACTTATGAGAAGTGACTTCAGTTAGGATGCTGCCTTAAAATGCAGCTGCCTATGTAGTCAGTAGACACTAAGGTAGCTCATAGGTTATGGAACAGAGACATTATTTAACACCTCTCTCACAAACACTCTCCCTCTCTTTCCTATTTTTTTTCTTCTTCTTTGCATCTGTTACGCTCAGAGTTTGTGTCTGTGAGGCAGCACACTGCCAGATCTCACAGCTGCCAGAAAGAGAGGGAACATAAACCATTGCGCAACTGGAATGCAGTCAACAGTCAGTTCCTCAGGCATCTGTGATGTCACACGTAGGCATCTGTGTCGCTGCTGCGACAAACCTTAACTCTGACCAGCTGGTCACTCTTTTTAGTGTAAACACACTGGAAATCTCAAGTGATTATGTCAATATCCAAAGCCTGTTAACAGTCCCCGACAGTTAAATCATGGTTTACAATCTCTCTTTACACAAAAAAAGGCAGGATATCTTTTTCATGAGCATTTATGGTAGGGGCTCCATTTCTATGTAGAACACAAATTTGGTGCCGTGATCTTGTCGACCAAATTTACTATAGTTTGACCAGAGTTGGAAAGTAACAAATTACAACTACTCTCGTTACAGTACTTGAGTAATTGTTTCACAATTTTCTACTTTTTAAAGTATAAATAAATAATAGTAAGTTTACTTTTACTTGAGTTGTTTAAAAATGAAGAATTCAACTTTGCTACAGTTATTTTTTTCATTGCAATTACAAGTACAAAAATTCATGGCACAGCATCATGAGCACAGCAGCTTGCATAAACTGCCGCTGGTGTCCTCTTTTCTCTAGCTTCTCATAGACTTTCTGACCTGTCACTATACAGTAACTGTAATACTGTGATTTTCTGCATATTTCATTTTATTCTGGAAAGGAGCCATTTATTCAGGTACAAGGGAACCGTCTGAACACGTTTAATCACTGATCAAACTTGTTTTTAATGTAGGCAATGTTTTAACTGTCAAACATGAACACAATGTGTTTGACATATACCGTATGTGGGGATATCTTCTTTACTTGCTACTATATGCCTAAAACAAACTTTTTAAATACCTTAGACAGATACAATGCCAATAGTGTCGGAAATTAACGTGGACTCGGGGCAAAAACGCGACTGAAATTGACAAAAATATCCCCGAAATTCAAAATATGGGGGGCAAAACGTTTTGTACAGTATGTTAATAGCCAAAATTCTTGGACATACGTGAATGAGAATAAACCTGAAATAGGAATGTGTTTCAGTTACAATGAACATTATGTAGTTTAGAGATGATTTAGAGACATTTAGAATGTTAAAAATGGCTATTTCTTTTTAAATAAATGTTGTATTCTTAAAATTTTCTGTCTGTCTAAGAATCCTCTTGCAGCAATGCAGGTCTTTGGCATTTAGAAGCTGCTAGTTTAGGACCTGTGAGGAGTCTGTTTCTCAAACTAGAGACTGTGATTTACTTGTCTTTTTGTTGTGCATATGGCCGTCCACTTCCCTCTCTATCCTGGTTAGAGATTATTTTTTCAAAACAGTAATGCATGGAATAGCCTTCATCTCTCTAAAACAATAGACTTTAGAAGAAAATAGAATTTCATGAGAAATGTGTTCCTTTTTGCCTATTTTTAAAACCAAAATTTGACTTGCAAGTGTAAAGCAACTTGTAAGAACTCAATACCTCAGCAAAAAAAAAAAAAAACACTGTATTGTGATTTCCTCATGGTAGCACAACCATTTTCAACTGTTCCAATAATGAGAAAATATTCTTGAGTACCAAATTAGCACTTTAGAATGCTTTTGTAAGGAATAGGTGACACAGTATATGTTTGCCATCACAGGTAAAGAAAAAATTGAATAAATACCACTTAAAACAATTATTTCAAACCAAAATCATCATTTGCAATTAATAATTTTGGCATTATTTTTGATCAATTTAATGCATCCTTGAAAAAAGCAAGCATCAGTTTCTTTCAAGAACAAAAATGTTTATGTGTTCTAAAAATGGAAGCGTATATACTATATATAATATAATTTTCATAAAGTAACTTGTAATTACTTGAGTAGTTTTTCGGCAAACTACTACTCTTACTTGAGTCATAATATTTCTCAGTACTTCTACTTGTACTCAAGTGAATTATTTACCAGTACTTTTACTTAAGTAAAACAAATCAGTACTCTTACCACCACTGAGTTTGACTGACCTTACTCAGATGTGTATGGTAACAAAGAACAAAAACTGTACTTTGTTACTGTACTTAAGTACGTTTTTAAATATTTCTACTTTACTTGAGTATGCATATTTCACAATGTGACTTACACTTTTGCTTCACTACATTTTAAAGAGAAATTAATACTTTTACTCCAGACCCTTTTGTTACTTTTGTGACTGCACACTGCAAAAAACACACAACACACACACACACACACACACACACACACACACACACACACACACACATGTTGGTGCAGCTATCATTATGAGGACTCTCCATCGACATAATGATTTTTATACTGTACGAACTATAGATTCTATCCCCTAACCCTACCCCTAAACCTAACCCTCACAAAAAACTTTCTGTATTTTTACATTTTCAATAAAACATCGTTTAGTATGTTTTTAAAGCAATTTAAATTAAGGGTAGCATAATACCCTTGTAATTACCAGATTGTAACCTAAAAAAAGTCCTCGTAAACCCCTTAAACCACACAAAAACATCTGCAAAGATAAACTGCATCGGACTCATGATAGTGATGTCTGATATTCTGTGTTCCAATCAAATTGGTTTGATTTTACTAATGCAAAAGACATTTGGGAGCTATGAAGGAGGGAAACAAACATTGTATTTCGAAACTAGCATATGATTTCAGAACATTTAGGATATAGTGCATGGACTAGCAAAATTATAATTTTATGGTACTTTTTTATATTTTTTAAAGCTTGACAGGGTGAACATTCTGCAAGTTTTCTTTTTCCATGGAAGAGAGAAAGTGACACAGGTTTAGAACAACATGAGGGGGAGTAAATGATGACAGAACTTTAATGTTTGTTCTTTTAAAAGCTCTTTAAAATACCTTAACATGAATAACATTAAAGACAAGCATAAGTATTCAACATGAAATTTAGACATCCTGTGTGCGAAAGATTATTGAAAGAGTGTTAAAAACCTATGCTCACACACTAAAATCAATAGACAACAAATATTTTACATTTTGCAATTCATACTCCAGTCGCTTGCATCATTCTGACATAAGACAAAACAGTGTTGACGTCTTTTCCAAACATCTTCAACTCTCCATAAAGTCTGTGGTGACATGCAGGCTAAATGAAAATGAAAATAAATCAACAGAAGTATGTTTAAATTATGAGCGGCTATCGCTCTTTGCATCCATCTAGGGCCTGGAAATGAACTGTAGTGGAAACTAATTTTCCCTCTCTGGCCGTGTGCCTCCAACAGTGTGATGTACAGTCTGTGTGACAGGCAGTATTGTTTGACAGCACTTACAGAAGTGTACGTTCTTTTCCATACAACAACAGTTCATAGTGACCAAGACTGTGAAGCTGCAAAAAGAACCAAAGAAACAGCGTAAATGTAGTCCATTAAACCTGTGCACTGTATTTCAAGTTTTCTGAAGTCATATGTGAGATAAATAAGTGTGAGATAAAAACCAAACATTTAAGTAATTATTCACTGATAATCTTCAGACCATTGTTTGCATTGAATTCAAATATGGCACCTTTAGATGCATTGCATCAGGTTTAGCGTCATTGGCTTTCACATGTAACGACCACGGCATACTAGTTTGAATATTTGGAATGGAGAATGATATTTGAGATTTTCAGAGAAGAATTACTTAAATGTAGGTTTGTTCCTCATACAAACAGTGTTGCGGAGTAACTAACTAAATGTAGCAATGCTACCAACTTAACTACATTTAACAGAAGCATGACAGTAGCTCAGCTACTTGCACAATAGTGCAGCCTTTCCATTATCAAGCAACATTTTCCAACAAGTAATATTGTAGCATCAAAAAACGCTACATTTGTCGCATTGTATTGCGAACGCAGAAATAGAGCCAAAGCAGTAATTACACTCTCACCTAAACCAACCTTTCTCTCTCATATGTTCTCAGTGCTTGTTGATTTGATGCGGCTCGCCAATCACTTTTATCACATCAGAGTCTGAAACATCCGAGCGCTCTGTGCACAAATATAGGTGAGTTTAACAACACTCAGTGGCACATGCCACGGCATCAGTTTCGTCAGAAGTGATCTGTGGTTCAGTTCCGGACAGAAGCGTGCATGTTTTAGCTTGTCTGGGCATTGTTCAGTTACACTACTCTCCAAAACATGAACCAGCAACTTTTAAGTGAGCACATTCTATCACGTCTATCAATTTTTTTTTTTTAAATACCTCTCAGCTGTTACAGAAGTGTGTGTGTGTGGGGGGGGGGGGGGGTTAGGTAGTATTTACATGCAACAAAAAAATATCTTCTTTGCACTAAACGCAAATAGTGGCAGATACAATTTGCACCCCTAATTAAATACTAACATACAGTATAGTGGCAACAATGCAGAATGTTTATTGTGTTTATTTAGAGTCCCACAGACACAATACACCAACCCCTACCCCTAAACCTAACACTAACCTTCCCCTACAAAAATTACTACAGTAACCAAAAGTACTACAGTCACCATAATATCAACATGATATTTTGTAGTAAAATCATAGTAACCACAAAATTAAACATGATTGCTATATTAACACCACATTATTATAGTAACATGGTTAATTGCATTAAAACTATGGCTTGCACCAAAAAGCATGGTTACCATATTACTTGTAAAACCATGGTTAATTTTACCTGGATCAAAACTTTCTCTCAATTCCCAGACCTTTACCGTAATCAAATCACTATGAGGAAATCAATATTTATATGCATTTTTATTTATTATTATAAGTAGTATTAAAGGAAATATTAAGAATGGAGACAGGAGACAGGATGGGAAAAAGTGGGACAAAAGGCGGAATCGAACCTGGGTCGTCTACACTAGAAAAACACATTCACCCTGTCATTACACACCACGCCACTGCAGCTACACTAAGGATACAATTTGCCTTAAATTTCTGTTTCTATCAGACTACTGGACAGCAAATAGCCGTGCTGTGGCAGGTGCTATTTTCATAGTGCAAATAGTCACTCCGTTTTTTAACAGAAGGTAAATCCATGATGAAAATCGAACCTTCAAAGAAAATGCACAGAAAACTTTGCTTTTTCTCCATTCTTCAACTGTTAAACGTGCGTCACACACGTGCACAGATAGACCCCAGGTGGTGCTCAAGCACCTGCCCTTTTGGCCTCTTACTAGATAAGTGCCCTTTTTGCAAGATATTTATTTTTTCTATTTGTATATTTTAGTTTTTATATTTGGCTAATGGCATCAATTCTCAATTAAAAGTGTGTTGTAATGCCCGACAACTGCATTTGAGTTCTAATTCGGCGAGACCGCATGAGCCCCTCCCTCTTCGACTTCCCTTGTCACAGCCACCAAAGTTAACACACGCAAATCGAGCGCCCTGTAGAGCAGCATCCACGTCTCCAGGTAACGATAATGTTTGCCCTAAGCTTCGGCATTGTTTGTCACTGTTGTGAAATTAAACCACTATTAAAACATCTCAATATAGCCAGATTAATTTAGGCAATAGCCCTCCATTAAGCTTAACAACAAGCAAGCTACTCTGGTGTTGGCATAAAATAGCGTTGTGATACCGTCGTCAATGAAAAACGAGTGAAATCCAGTAGTCTAGTTCCTTTGTCAGGCAACTGAAACAAATGAATATGCATTATGTGGTTAATAGTCAATCATATTTAGATATCAGAAACGTTAGCCGACCTATCACCTGTCACAAGAAAATGTGCAAATATATGATTCGTCCATAATACTGATAAGCAAAAGCTTTAAGATACAGTTGTGCTCAAAAGTTTGCATAACCTGACAGAAATTGTGACATTTTGGCATTGAATTTGAAAATATGACTGATCATGCAATAAAACTGTCTTTTCTTTAAGGACAGTGATCGTATGAAGCCATTTATTATCACATAGTTGTTTGGCTCCTTTTTAAATCATAATGATAACAGAAATCACCCAAATGGCCCTGATCAAAAGTTTACATACTCTTGAATGTTTGGCCTTGTTACTGACACACACATGTTTAAATGGCAATTAAAGGTTAATTTCTCAAACTTGTGGCTTTTTAAATGGCAATTAGTGTCTGTGTATAAATAGTCAATGAGTTTGTTAGCTCTCACGTGGATGCACTGAGCAGGCTAGATACTGAGCCATGGGGAGCCGAAAAGAACTGTCAAAAGACCTGCGTAACAAGGTAATGGAACTTTATAAAAAGTTCAATCACTTATTAAGAAGTGAACATTTTGGGGATCTCTTGATACCAAGCCAAGGTCAGGTAGACCAAGAAAGATTTCAGCCACAACTGCCAGAAGAATTGTTCAGGATACAAAGAAAAACCCACAGGTAACCTCAGGAGAAATACAGGCTGCTCTGGAAAAAGACGGTGTGGTTGTTTCAAGGAGCACAATACGACGATACTTGAACAAAAATGAGCTGCATGGTCGAGTTGCCAGAAAGAAGCCTTTACTGTGCCAGTGCCACAAATGACAACACCTTGACACGCCTCACAGATTCTGGCACACTGTAATTTGGAGTGACGAGACCAAAATAGAGCTTTATGGTCACAACCATAAGCGCTATGTTTGGAGAGGGGTGAACAAGGCCTATAGTGAAAAGAATACCATCCCCACTGTGGAGCATGGTGGTGGCTCACTGATGTTTTGGGTGTGTGTGAGTTCTAAAGGCACGGGGAACCTTGTGAAAATTGATGGCAAGATGAATGCAGCATGTTATCAGAAAATACTGGCAGACAATTTGCATCCTTCTGCACGAAAGCTGTACATGGGACGTTCTTGGACGTTCCAGCATGACAATGACCCTAAGCACAAGGCCAGGTTGACCCTCCAGTGGTTACAGCAGAAAAAGGTGAAGGTTCTGGAGTGGCCATCACAGTCTCATGACCTTAATATCATCGAACCACTCTGGGGAGATCTCAAACGTGCGGTTCATGCAAGACAACCAAAGACTTTGCATGACCTGGAGGCATTTTGCCAAGACGAATGGGCAGCTATACCACCTGCAAGAATTTGGGGCCTCATAGACAACTATTACAAAAGACTGCATGCTGTCATTGATACACAGTATTAAGAACTAAGGGTATGAAGACTTTTGAACAGGGGTAATTTCATTTTTTTCTTTGTTGCCATGTTTTGTTTTATTTATTGTGCCATTCTGTTATAACCTACAGTTGAATATGAATCCCATAAGAAATAAAAGAAATGTGTTTTGCCTGCTCACTCATGTTTTCTTTAAAAATGGTACATATATTACCAATTCTCCAAGGGTATGCAAACTGTATAGCCTAGTAAATTATTGATTCTTACACCTGTGACACAAAATGTACTGGTAATTTTTGCAAAGCCAGCTGATTGTCATTTCAATACAATAGTCCAGGGCCTTTACAAGCTCAGATTTGAAAGTTTAATTTTAATTTTAAAAGCAGGAGAATGATCCTGCTCCAGTCACCTTAGTAAACAGAACATACTTAGCCTAATTGTTGCAACTGAACATAGGCTTTCTTTGTAGTTTGGAGGGTAGATTGGTTGGTTCATTATTTTATTTATTCAGAGAACAGCCTTTTTCAATTTTGTGTACAGATTTGTTGATTTTGAATGGTTATTTATTTTATAGACCATTAAAGCATGCACAATGTGGCATTGTTTTCTTTGTTGTTGCCTGTTCTTGTGATAAATGTAGAAATAGCAGTGTTTCCCATTAATTACCTAGACTGTGGCTGACTGACACAGTTTAATTTGTCCTGCCACAGTTCCATAATGAACCGAAAATATAATAACATAAAAGATCTATAGCATTGTGTTTTGCGCCGTTGCTTCAGCAAAGCATCTCTCACTCCCTGTCAGCATTTGAGGAGCAAGTTCAACACAGGTAACCACTTTTGCTTCATTTATTTGGTGGCTCGAATGTATGCTCTAGTCGATTCTGTTTTGACCATTTGTGAACTGCGTTAAACTGCGTCTCGTTTATGCTTTGTGGGTCTGACTTTATTGCCGTGTCATCACCATTCATATGTATACAACCAATGTGTTTATGATTAAGAGCATAAAATTGTTTACCAGAGCACAAAGTTCTTCATAGATCTAGCCTCTTAATTTTGCTCTAAAAGTGCACCAGATTGATGCATTTAACTTTAAAATGTACAAAATGTTCTTACGGGGGAGCACGACCCCGGACCCCCCCTAGAGGGTCTGAGGTCCACCCACCACAATCTCACAAAATCCTGTAGGAAACACTGTTAATAGTGAATGCTAAAAACCATCGTCTCTGTGTGAATTGATAATTTTGTAGAAATCTGTCGAGTATTAAATATCTGCACGGTATGTGTATGGGTATTGAAATAAAAAATATGTAAGTAAAAGATGTGCTACTGTATGTAACTTTATTTTTTATGAATAATTATAAAAGGGGTGCCCTTTCTTTTCACTTGAGCACCTGCCTCCCAAAATGTCTGTGCATGGGCCTGATGTGCGTGTTCAGTGTCTGTAGTGCTAGTAAAAAGTGATAACGTGAAGCGTCAGTGAACCTGCACACATGCAAACACCCTGACACTGTTTGGTTCTATATACAGATGTGTGTCAGAGTTCTCAATCCCAAATTTAATCAAATCAATTTGTTCTCTGTTTACAAATGATTATCTGCACAAGGATCTGGCTCCAGCACAAATTCACTATATGTTCAGGACAAAGAAAGGCTAATCTTCCCCTCAGTGAATGGGAGGATAATAGAGGCAAAGGAACAACAAATATTGCTCTTTTTTCAGTTTGACATTTATTTTGTATAAAAAGACAGTTCTGCATTAGATTGCCATTGCTTCCTTCAACAGATATAAATGCTCTTCCTCAGTTTTCATAAACAAAAACCCTACATGGTGTTTTTATTTTCAAAGTAAAGTTAAACAAAGCCCATTTGTTAGATGAGGGTGTGAGGTCATGTTTGTTCTTCAGCAAGATCTTAAGAAGGAATTTATGACCTTAAAAATATTAATTGAATACCCCTGACTATTTTAATGTCAATAAACACATATTATTAACAGTTTTTTTGTTTTTCAGGTTAACATGTTAGTTACAATGAAAGTGTTTGGTAAGATAAATACGGAAAAAAGTTTAGACCCCGTTGCGTTTTCATCTGGATAATCTGTCCCCTGCAAGAAAGAAGTTGAAGAGCCATGCTGTATACAGTAGTATAAACCGGCAAATGTATCAATTCATTTTTAAATAAACATATGTTGTGAACAAAAGCAGTCTCAGAGAATCATTTATTTACCAAAAAAATAAAAAAAATAAAAAAATAAAAATAAAGTTTAATACTAACAAGGCGAGTGCCTGCACTTTTTTCTTCCACTTCAAACACTGTATGCAGTGCTGAGAAATCCAAATAAATTTAGTGAAACGGTTCTTTCAGACAGTTCATGTAAATGAACCGGTTACAATAAACGATTCACTTATATATTTAGTGTTGGAAACTTTTATTCATTTTAGTGAGTTTGTTCATTCAGATGGTTCTTCTAAATGAACTAGTTCACATAAATGATTCACTTGAGCTTTAAAAGGACTTTGCCTCATTTTTCTTTTTATGAAATATTTAGTTCATTGCTGCTGTTTATCACAATAGTTTTCTAGTTTTATTTATATTTAATATACTGTAAATGTACACTGGCCGCCAAAAGTTTGGAATAATGTACAGATTTCGCTGTTATAGAAAGAAATTGGTACTTTTATTCATCAAAGTGGCATTCAACTGATCACAATGTATAGTCAGGACATTAATAACGTGAAAAATTACTATTACAATTTGAAAAAAAAAAAAAAAAAAACTACTTAAACTACTTCAAAGAGTTCTCATCAAAAAAATCCTCCATGTGCAGCAATGACAGCTTTGCAGATCCTTGACATTCTAGCTGTCAGTTTGTCCAGATACTCAGGTGACATTTCACCCCACACTTCCTGTAGCACTCGCCATAGATGTGTCTGTCTTGTCGGGCACTTCTCACGCACCTTACAGTCTAGCTGATCCCACAAATGCTCAATGGGTTTAAGATCCATAACACTCTTTTCCAATTATCTGTTGTCCAATGTCTGTGTTTCTTTGCCCACTCTAACCTTTTCTTTTTGTTTTTCTGTTTCAAAAGTGGCTTTTTCTTTGCAATTCTTCCCATAAGGCCTGCACCCCTGAGTCTTCTCTTTACTGTTGTACATGAAACTGGTGTTGAGCGGGTAGAATTCAATGAAGCTGTCAGCTGAGGACATGTGAGGCGTCTATTTCTCAAACTAGAGACTCTGATGTACTTATCCTCTTGTTTAGTTGTACATCTGGTCTTCCACATCTCTTTCTGTCCTTGTTAGAGCCAGTTGTCCTTTGTCTTTGAAGACTGTAGTGTACACCTTTGTATGAAATCTTCAGTTTTTTGGCAGTTTCAAGCATTGTATAGCCTTCATTCCTCAAAACAATGATTGACTGGTGAGTTTCTAGAGAAAGCTGTTTCATTTTTTGCCATTTTTGACCTAATATTGACCTTAAGACATGCCAGTCTATTGCATTCTGTGGCAACTCAAAAACAAACACAAAGACAATGTTAAGCTTCATTTAATGGACCAGATAGCTTTAAACTGTGTTTGATATAATGGCAAGTGATTTTCTAGTACCAAATTAGCAATTTATCATGATTACTCAGGATAAGGTGTTGGAGTGATGGCTGCTGTCTAGATTTGATCAAAAATGACTTTTTTCAAATAGTGATGGTGTTGTTTTTTTACATCAGTAATGTCCTGACTATACTTTGTGATCAGTTGAATGCCACTTTGGTGAATTAAAGTACCAATTTCCTTCCGAAACAGCAAAATCTGTACATTATTCCAAACTTTTGGCTGCCAGTGTATGTGTTCATGCTAACGTTGTCACCCTAGTTGTTTTAAGTACACTGAAATAGATTCAGTGTACTTAAAAACTACTTTTAAGCTACTTTTTATTAGTAACTTGTAGTGTAGCTAACTACATTTTTTAAAGAGTAGCTTGACTGTACAGTAGTTTAGCTACTTTAAGTTATGAGTAGCTTAGGAAGCTTTGAAATGAGTTGTGATGTATTCACAGATATAAGATGATGTTTTCTTAGGCTTGAATCTTTCAACAGGAGGGGATGGGTGGTTGAAAGTACTACAGTCAATTATTCAATGTGTATATAAGACATTCTTTAACAAAGTACAGTAATGAGTATTTCAGCTGTTTGAATCAAATTCCATATTGCAAAAACAAGCCTAGCCCTTGTTTCATAAAGAATAACTTCACACCTTTCAAAAGTTCACAGAGGTTTTGTTGCTTTAAGGGCCCTTTGCGAGCACAAAAAGAGGAAATATAAGATTAATTGTTCTGAATTTCATACAGTAAAGTATTTTGGGCCAAGTTTTGGATTACATTTTGATAAAACCTGCAGCCCTCGTAAGAGAAATGTTTCTGACATGCCGAAACATAACACCGTAATAAATATTGGGGTGAGAAATGTATTATTGTTATGTTGAGTTTCTATTGAACTCACTGATGTAAGAATGATGATAAAACTAATCTTTCATCAGACCCAAAACACATGTACACATTGGCTCCGTTCCAAAACCTAGTGAGCTGCCTTGCTGTCTACTCCCTACAAAGGAAGCTGATTTCTAAGGCCGAATCCTAACTGAAATGGAGCCTCACAAATGACTGATTTGGAACGCTCAATAGGCAGCTCCACGTGTCAGTAAAATTTAGCTCCAAAACTCAATTGATACTTTTCAGTATTGAATTAATTATAAAATCAACACTTTCACTTCATATGCCATCTTAAAATAATTATTTTCACTAAAATTTTCCAATTGCCTTGGAAAGTGAAGGATGCATTGCTGCTCTGGTGTGGATGAGAGGTGTAAATGTAGCAAAATCAATGCGTTTAAAAAAAAAAAAGTATTTGTGTGGAAGTGTCCTTAAAAGGAGGCATAGAACAACTTTCATGTGAGAAGTGGGATGCCTGCTACCTACATTGACAGCTCATTACATTTTGGATCAGAGCCATAAATAAGAACATAAAGGCCTTGTGGTTGTGTGTGTGTGGTTTTTTTTAACATCTTCCTTTGTATTAAAATTATGTGTAGTGATGTATGTATCATTGCTATGTTTAGAAAGAGGAAATGTTTACCTAAAAATAAAAAAAATGATTGGTTTAGTTTGTGCCGTTACATCCTAATAAAAGTCCACATAACAAATGTCCACTCTGTTATGGGACGCCGGATATGTAACTATTTAAAAGTTAATTTTTAATTCTCATATGGCCTGAAAGATCAGCTGTCCCTAAAAAGTTAAATAGATCAAATAAAGCAATAAGCCGCTCAGCTTGTTGATTTTAAACTGTCCAAACAGTGTGAATATATCACACAAAATTATAGGTCACGCACAGCCTCAAGTGGCTTTTAGAAAACATTTATTGCTGAAAAAATGATAAAAAGACACAAATGTTCAATAAATAGTTACATTTATTATTAATAATAATAATAATCAGAATAAACAATTATTTGGCCAAGTAATATAGTGCATTATCGTAACTGTAGGTTATTTAAGGTCACTAAGCAATGAAACAATTTGGGTTAGGTTAGGAGTTTTTTCAACTCATCCAATCAGAATTTAGAGTCTGAACTATCCATTTTATAATGTAAATTAACTGTCCACATCTTTTTAACAGTGTAGGTTTAAAAGAGTATACATCTATAAGCGTTAATGCGCTGACACTGTGACTGTTGGAAATACAGCGTTCCTGTAGTTTCGATTTATCTGCCTGTCATCATACACACTGTATTTGGATCCAGTACCAAACCTGCCTTACACTATCATTAGAAGAGATGACAGCAGGTTATACAAAGTCATACACTCTCTTCCAAACCTTAGTGAGCTGCACCGCCGTCTATTTTTTCATACGATGAGTCGATGTGTCTTTCGACTACGTCTGCCTAATATCATTAGATGACATTAATAATCAATATTTGAAATACCATCAAAAGAAATGTGTATTTAATTGACATATTTCATTCTATTTAATAAACTAACTTCCATCTCATGTACCATGGTGGAAGATTATTTTATTTACCAGAATTTTCCCCCCAGAGTCTTTAAAATTGAGCCAAACATCAATCTATAATTCATAGATTTAAATTTGGATGTCAATTTTTATTTTATAAAGGTATGTAAAAACAGTATGGTGGATATTTTGTGGCATTGTTTTGAAAAATATAAATCTTATGTTTGTTTGTTTTGTTTTTTGTGTGTGTCTTTTAATTGATTATTATTTTATTTTTATTTTTTTTACCATACAGAACTTATGTTTTATGTTTACTACATACCAGGAAACAAATAGACATATAATGTGCGTGATTTAATGATGCAATTATTATTGATTTGGTCAGAAAAACTTACTAATGAAATTACCCTGTTGTGACTATTTTGGATTTCTTTGAATTGCAATTCAGTAAATTCCTCTTCCTGTCATTCCCATTTTAATTCAACATCCTGTACAAACTGACCAATTCAATTCAAATCTCACTGAAATGAAACTCATGAAAGGCAGTTCTTGAATTCCAGAATTTGCCCAATCCTGTTGACAGCACATGATTATATTTTTTTCACAACTACGCTGGAATTTGAGTTTCACACATCACAAGACATACTTTAGATGAATCACTCCATTATGTGTCTATTATGAGTAAATGATGTGTTCTGAAATATGAGTTATGAAGAGGCTGGGTTGTATGTGTAATAATTTTTAGAACATACTGCGCATGGTTTTTGAATGACTGTAAAACGTTCTCTCTATATGACAGGTGATTGGAGGGAAAGAGGTTGAAAAATAAGAAGGATTACACTGACACATCATTCCCAAATAAGAGTAAATAGTCATAGAAGTAAACAGGGTAAATTTTGGTTCCATGTTGACTTTAAACCATTCACAGGTTGACAAATGTGTTTAAGGAGTTTTTAGGAAATAGGAAAGAAAGTCTGGGGAAAAAAGTTTATGTCTCCATCACTTCCTGTTTTATGGTCCAACTGCACACAGCTTCATGGGATGTGTGTGTGTGTGTGTGTATGTGTGTGTGTGTGTGTGTGTGTGTGTGTGTGTCTGTGCCCTCATCCTCACACAGGTGCAGTGAGATCACTTCCTCTTTGCTGGGACTGTTTCCGTGGCAGCAGCTATTTCCTGTCCCAGAGAGAGATCAGGAAACACATCCTTATCCAGCAGGGGTTGAAGGTATAGGGTCAGATGAGAGATCAACAGACCGTTTTTGTGTTTATTGTGTATATATGTGTTTGTTTCTGTGTGTGTTCTGTTTGTGAGGCTTTATTCGTCTGTATAGTTTTGTGGGTGTTTTGTTTCCATATGTGGCCTTTTATGTGTTTAAATGTCTATGTATTTAAATACATTTTGTCATGGGTCATAAAGGTGGAATAATAAATAGTTAATGTTATGGTTAGGGCTGGATGACATCAGCCTTTCGACAATATTTGATACAAAGGCACTTTTAGAACTGTGGAAAAGTAAAGTCGTTTAAATATTTTTACACTCTCAGTTATTATTTTACATTTATCTGCTAACTATGTCCTACAGTGTATGAACATGCATCACAGGACATTTATGTCATTTTTGTCATTTTTTTCTTAAAGTCAAGAAAATTCACACCACTGTGTTATTTCCATCACATTTCAAATTCTATATTGTGTTTAATAGATATTCATGTGCTGGAAATGACACTGATGGAAATGACATTTTTAGCATTTAAAAAAAAAAAAAAAAAATGTCATAGCTAACATTTGATGGATCCTAAAATACACAATAAATAATATTTTCACACTTTTGCGTAATTCGCCAAAATAACAGCTTGATTGGAAATTAAGACCAAAAAAATCCTAAATTAAATTGTATTTGTTTTCTTTAAACATCAGTTTGTCTCATATCTCAAGCATGCTCTTCACTGACACTTTAGTTGACTTGGTAAACAATAACACTAACTTAAAAAAAAAACAACAACCTTTGTTGTAATAAAATTTTTTTTTTTTTTAAATCATAGAAATCTTTATCACAAAATAAATATTGACATGGTTTATGTTTATTTCACTCTGTGGACATTGTCATAGTTTTACACACGTAATAATTTATGTTTTTATAATGGATTTTCAAAGTTTAATATTAAAAATCTGGATTTGGGACAATGATGTAACAGTAAAATCTTTACATAAAAGGCCTTTGAAAAATACCAAAAGTAAATTATGAAGGCCTGGTGAAAAATTTTTAACATAATTTTTAATTAGACCCTTATATGACAAAAAGAAAACAAAATCTGTTTGTTTTGATGAATATCAACCCCTGGGACATGAAATAGCCCGAAGTTGAAGAAACACCCATATATTCAATATTAATTCTTTCTTTCTTTATTTATTTATTTTTATTTTTTGCTTACCTGAGCAAAATAGGGTGCTGTGGGGACCTTCCTATGTGGTTGCTAATGTGTTCTGAGTGGGTTTTTAGTGCATTATGCGGATGCTATGGTGTTGTTTGGTGGTTTCCAGGGTTTGAGCAAAGTCAAAAAAGCCCAACCCAAAGTCTCTATAATACCCTGGTCTCTAGATATAGTCTTCAGTGTAAGTCAAAGGGACTTTTTTTTTTTTTTTTGCTAATTTTTTCAACTGCTAATTGAAAATTTTACATCTAATTCCATAGAAAAGTAATAGCAAAGCAATGTTAGTAATAGTGATACGATTTTAACTAGAATTACTCAAAGCAAAGTTAAGAGATTGTTTACTATAGTTGTAAATGCCCTTGTCATAGTTCACTGTCCAGAGCCCAAACCATCAGCCAGCAAACAGGAAATCCTCTTCTGACAGGAAGTGACACAGCCCACATGTCAGTGAAACAGGAAATGCAGCCCATGTGCAATAAATTAATAATCGGACGTCAAGCATAGGTAAAACAAATCTAACCAATTATTGAAATACAGCAACTCTACTGATTCTGGGCAAAAACATTCTAGCACACAGTCTGAATCATGGGAAACAAAGAAGACTACAGACACTTGATAACTTGTATAGCCATAGATAACAGTGTCTTTGAGGAACATCCCTAAAGGAATGTACACTCTTTTTCTCTCTCTCGCTCTCTCTCTCTCTCACACACACACACACACACACACACACACACTTAAAGGTAAGAGCCAGGGGGGATGATGTCATGTGGCAGATGACACATTTTCCATAGAATCAGATGGGAAATGACAGAGTTGGTGAGTTTTGTTTCAACATGCCATGCTCTTACGCAACGGTCGTTTCTACACGGTTTGATGCTTTAGATAATTTCAAATAGTTCCGATAGTTTCAAAGTGTGCATGCCACCAGCATTTCACACCAATAGAATCCCACCTATGTCCTGTACAGGGGCGTAGATTCCAGGGGGGATGGGATCTCTTGGAATCTAGTACAACAAGTACCCCATATTTATACCATAATCAATGGAAACATATAAATTCTTCACACTGTAACCCCCCCGCCAAATCTATGCCCTTGGTCCTGTAAGTTATGATGTCTTAACACATCTCTGCTCTTTTAACACATTTATTTATTTAAACACTGTTTGTGTGTTAAGCAAAAATCCCAAATATTTCAATGGCAAACAGAGCTATCAACACCAACTGTGCATAACATTTGATTAGTGGTGTTGATAAGGCAAACTTCATTTTTGCTCACACTTAGGATTCGAACAAACCCTTAACCTAAAATAATGTTCATAGTTCAATGCAAGCCCAATTGACATAATTTGTGGCATAATGTTAATTACCACTAAATTTATTTCAACTCGTTTCGTGTTTATTTAAAAACAGCAAAAAGGACAGTTACATTGAGGCATTTACAATGGAAGTGAATGGGGCCAGTCCATAAATGCTTAAATATGCATCTTTTAAAAAATATAGTCACAAGACGTAAAGAATACACATGTTAACATGATTTTATTGTGATCAAATCACTTAGTAACCTTTTCTGTGTAAAGTTATATCCAATATTACAACTTTATTGTCGTGACAATGTAACGCCTTCTAGTGCTTCTTCTAGTGCTTTTAGATCTTAGTGCTGCCTTCGACATGATAGATCACGATATTCTCTTGAATAGGCTAGAGAATTATTTTGGCATTTGTGGACTTGCATTAGCATGGTCCTATTTAGCAGACCGCTACCATTTTGTCTGTGTAAACGAGGAATTGTCAAATCAAACAAAAGTTAAGTATGGCGTGCCACAGGGATCAGTTTTAGGGCATCTGCTTTTCTCCTTGTATATGCGTCCCCTGGGAGATATTATCAGGAATCGTGGAATAAGTTTCCACTGTAATGCAGACAATACCCAACTTTATATTTCTTCGAAACCCGACGAAATTTCACAATTCTCCAAATTAGCAGAGTGTATCTATGAAATAAAAGATTGGATGGCCAGAAATTTCCTTTTACTCAATTCCAACAAAATAGAGGTACTACATATTGGACCAAAAACCTCTAAAAACAAGCCGCTAAAATATAATTTGACTCTCGATGTATGCACTGTTACATCGTCTTCAACAGCGAAGAACTTAGGTGTTATATTTGATACCAATATGTTATTTGAAAAATAAATTTCCAGAGTTTGTAGAACAGCATTCTTCCACCTATGAAATATGACACATGCTCTCTGTTGCTGATGCCCGAAAAACTAATTCATGCGTTCATGACCTCAAGACTAGATTATTGTAATGCATTAGTGGGAGGATGTCCAGCAAGATCAATAAATAAACTTCAACTGGTTCAAAATGCAGCAGCCAGAGTGCTGACTAGAACCAAGAAATATGATCATATTAGTCCCATTTTATCATCGTTACACTGGCTACCTGTTCAATTTCATATTAGTTTTAAAATGCTGTTAACTACATACAAAGCTTTGAATAGTCTAGCTCCGCAGTACTTAAGTGACCGTCTACCACGCTATATTCCATCACGTTCATTACAACTGCAAAACCCTGGCCTGTTAATAGTTCCTAGAATATCAAAATCCACAAAAGGAGGTAGATCATTTTCCTATTTGTCTCCTAAACAATGGAATAGTCTCCCTAACACTGTTCGGGACGCAGACACACTCACTGAGTTTAAGTCTAGACTAAAGACTCATCTATTTAGCCAGGCATACACCTGCTGTCAGTTGAGCAACTTGTATTGAACCCAGAACACCTTTAACCTTTGGTGTTTAACTTGTCTCACACTGTTAATGGTACAGACATACTGTAAATTAGACAGTACCTTAAATAATGCAGCTTGGTAGGAAGATGCATGCTATTCTTTTTCTATGCAATTTTTTGTTTGTTTTTTTGCCGGAGAGACAATAAAATGTGCAGGGTTCCCACAGTTGGAGTAAACATGGAAATATCAGGAAGCCCCTTTGTAGACCAAATATACATTTTTGTAGTTGCTCAGTTGTAAATTCTAAAGGTGTGGGAACCCTGAAAGTGCAAGACAAATCCCATTGACTAAAACTGAAAGAGGGACATCTCACATTTTCTAGAAATGTGCAAATCTAGTATTGAATCTAGACATTTCTAGTCTAGTATTGAATCTAGACATTTTCTAGATGTGCAAATCTAGTATTGAATATGTGTGTTAAATTGTGTAGAGATGTGTGTTTATAGATGGTAGGTGAGGTGGCAAGGCTCCTGTAGGTCTGAGAATGATGTACATGATCTTTCATCTTAAGGAAGATGGGCACACACACAAACACACTTCTCTTATCCACGTCTGTCATTTACACTGGCATGTGTGGAATGAACAGAGACAGACATGGCTCAGATGCGCTCGCTGTGAGATAAACAGACAGATTCATTGACTGTCTTGTCTTTGATTCTATTGCTGCTTGCTGTAGTGTCAACAACACTGACGTGCACAGAACGGGGGCAGCAGAGGCCCAATCCCCTGCTCCTTTCATTCACAAATCTATAGGTGCCCTTTTGGTCATTCAGAAACGGGAGAAATTTTAATAATTAAATTAAAATAGTTAAATAAAATTAAATTAAAATCTCGTCATAATCTCACAGTAAGAGTAATAATGTGTTATTGTGAGATTTCTTTGTAAATCGCGGACATATTAAAGAAAAGGTGCCTTTAAGAGCGCGTGCTACAGCAGATCGGGGGCTGATTCCAATCGCAAATGATCCTCCCTATGCCCTATACTCACTCCGAACTGCAGAGCCCTTGAAGTGGGTACTCTGAAGAAAGCATGGCATTACTGTATGAATGTACCCTTCGCTAACAGTCTTGTCAAAGGGCCTTCCAAGAAAAGATTCATTTTCTCACTTTCATTTTGAACGAGCTTTCGAGTGGCATCCCTTCCCGCAGCAGTGTCCTTCAAGGGAGCAAATAATGCAGTTTTGAATTCACCCCGGAACATTGAAGTGCCGTTACCTCAGACGAGTAACAGGTCAGATAAAAAATCCACTCCATGTATTGTGTTGTAAGTTCATCAAAAGAATCATACTCGATTTCTACCGTATTTCTGACATCACGTACCACTAGTGTAGACAAATGTATTAATTATAATGGGAGCGGTCGCGTCGCTTTCAGTGATATAAATTAAATTAGTCTTTTATAGAAAATTGACATAAACTGAAGGAGCTGTCAGGTTCAGCCAGTTTGGTTTTGTTGAAACTAATAAGCCATTAGACTAATCACTTTCAGAAAAATAATATTAGGCTACCACAGTACAGCAGCCCCTTATAGGCCTTTATCACATTTCCGTGTTCGCAGAGCGGAAGCATTGCTTAGTAGCGTAAAACAACTTCTGCTGCAGTCTGTTTCAATGGCAGTGCCCACAGCGCAGAATTATTACGGACTATTTGATGTACAATTAATCTCAAATACTTAATCTAAACAGACCTACCTCACTGTACAATCATTACTCAGGGATGATAAAGAAAAACGGTGTCATGTTGGTTTATTATTTTAAACAGGGTGTATGTGAGCAGGGAACACTTCACAGAGTATAAGTAAATAGAATGCAAGAATATATACAAACAAGAGTACATTTACACATTAAAGAACATTAGAACAAGACAGTGTTATACAGTATGTCACAAATAAAGTACATTCCGAGTAAAGATTATATTAGTTAGAGTATTTGCGATGATAATGATCACGTTGCTTTCATGTACTTACTTATTATTATCTGCATGTATGACATAATATCCATTTAAAAATATTCAAATAAAGAAACATTTCCATCTCAGAGTCCAGTTTCAGAAAATAACTGGTTTAATCATTGTAAACGTAGAGTTA
This sequence comes from Myxocyprinus asiaticus, assembly GCF_019703515.2. Lineage (NCBI taxonomy): Eukaryota > Metazoa > Chordata > Actinopteri > Cypriniformes > Catostomidae > Myxocyprinus > Myxocyprinus asiaticus. Next base: position 5,530,337 of record NC_059364.1, on the reverse strand, counting down.
TATCCTTGTGGTTTGAGTACGATGATTGGGGAAGCATCCACTCACTAGTCGCGACCAAATGCAATGGAAATAAAACATAAAGATGAAAATGTCCCAGTGTCTACAACTGTATTATATTTACAAAAGTGAAAACAAAGACATTACAACACTTAAACGCGGTCTCTTCGGACTTGAGTTGAGCACCATAATCCTCTGGGAGTCAGCTGAACAGCACGTGCAGCTCCTCGTGAACTGGGAAAACTTTGCACTGATAATCACCTCACTCAGATACTGTTACACATTAAAGTGGTAGATAACACATATGGTTAAAGAAACAATTAAATGTCTTATTTTTATTGCCAAGTGCATCCAAGTTGGCTACATTTATTTAGAAAACCTGTGATCGTCTATAAACAGATCGACGGGCGGATGTTTGGTTGCGCTACTATTCGGAGCCGGATGTGACGACATGCGAACTGTGATAAAGGCCTATACACATATTTCGCAGTCTGCGTAGGGCACCAACTCCCTAGTGGGGCACCATCATACCATAGGGGGACACCAGAAAAGGTAGCATTTGCGGAACACAGTCGATCGCCTCGCACTCTGACTTTCTCATCGCGCCTTCGCACTGTGCACCACGTTACCAGAGTAATGCCATGGTAATGGATGATTGATGATGCTCATATTTAATGATACTGTCATGGAACTCCAAGGTACTTTAAAAAAATACCATGGTTTTACTATGACACATGTCATAAACATGGGGTTATCACAGACCATGTGTGAAAATAAATAAATAAACAAGTGTATTGACATGGTGCTTTTTGTGAGAAATATAACAGAATAGGCTATTATTTGTGATAAAGGAAAAATGGAAAAGATTATGTACAATATTATATATACAAGAAAATGGTTAAATATTCAAAAAGTACCCTTTTTTATCCTTCCGCCCCTGTCCCTGCTAAGGTCTGTGCACGTCACTGCTCAACAACATGAGTTGATGTCCAATTATCAGTGATTTACAATGACTATCCCAAATATTCAAGACCTATATTAACCTTTGACCTCTTGGGTCTTGAGCGGTACCATGCTCTGACTTGCACCTCTGATGATAACGGCAGAGAAGAGCCTCCGTGTCACCATCAGATAACACTGAGAATCCTGGAAATGTGTGTTTGTTTCCTTGATCTCTGAGATATGATCAATGCAGAATAGTTTTCTCTATGTCTTATCCGAACATCAAACATCAAAGGTGAAGTCTGTAATTTTTAAAATGTTAAAATAAGTTATCCTATTTCAGCTTAATATGCTGAGACAACTTTTAGTAAGTTATTGTCCGCAAAAGTTGGGAGGCGGTGGGGCGTATCAGGGAAACCTGTTTAAAAACAATCATCATTTTTGGGAATTACAACAGCATTCACACTCCATATTACTTCCTGTATTGTCCTGAATGACTCCCACCACATCTCTGTCATCAACACTCCACCTAAAGACTGAACCACCCAAAACATCCACCGCCATCTGCGTCAGCTGAACTTATGCATACACTTACACATGGGCACATTTCCCTTCTCCTCTGACATGGTCATAGACCCATTTACAGTGTGTGTTTGTCCATTTCCTGGGCAGCTGAGTGTGGTTCTTTTTAAACTGCTTCCTCTGATCTCTCCCGGGGGTGAGTCAACAACAGATGCAATTAAACGCAGCTTAAAAAGAACACTCTTTACACTGCAAAAAATTAGTTACTTGCTCAGTATTTTGGTCTTGTGATCTGGTAAAAATTTCGAAACATCCTTAAAAGAAGATACATTTGCAGTAGATAATGTTTAATTTGTATTGTTTACATTGTGAATTCATGACGCTAATGCGCTAACATGATAACGCAGCCATAATATGTGGCGATTACACTCTGTTATTGTAATTTATGATGACACTGATACTACTGCAACGGTGGGCGTATAAAAGTGTTAATGTTCATAATGCAACAAAAGAATGGTGGTAGAGGCATATCTTACTTTGGGCAGATGTGTAAACGGCTTTTGCAGCAGATTGCACTTGAGTAAATGGGCACTTGAGAGTATTTGAATAGATTTAATTCCTTCTCTGGACAAATTAAACAAAACAAAAATCGCATGACATGTTCTTGGAAAATGTTTCTATGCGAATATGCGATCGTACTAATGGATGAAAATGTTCACCAGCTCACTAATAACTCTACACGCTGGTGTGTTCACGTTGAATACTGACTGAACAATGAAAGTAGTTAGTGGAGCTTCAGATCACACCTACTGATCATGTGGACAAATGGCAGTAAGAAGGTGTTTAGCAGCCGGTTAGAAGTTTTCCTAAAATTTCGCTCAGGCGAGCTGTTACAAACCACAGAAACTAACATAAAAACACTTTCTTTTTGGCCAGACTTTGTTCTTAATGACGTCACACCCATTCGGTTTTCAATTTCGTATGAAGTATATCTGGGCCTAGAGTGCTTCTTTTACCCTAAAAATTTGATTGTTGAGTGTCACTGTTATTGTTGTTTTTTATGTTGGATGTTAAAGGCCCCAAATGCCGGGTTGAAATGCGTGTGTCGAAATTAATCTGCGATATGTAGTCTTATTTTGAGACTTTAAGCTCACAGTTTGCAACATTTGTTTCAATAAAAAATAAAAAAATAAAATAAAAAAAATAATAATAATAAAATGTTTGTACAACAAGATTTTGTGTGTGTGCGTGTGTGTGTGTGTGTGGAAATGTTTCTCCAATTTATTAAATTCACATTTTTATTTGTATTTTTTTAGGCTAATTTTCATTCAGTTAAATTTATTTGAAAACAAGACTTAATATACTATATTAGGACAAAGATATTTTACCTGAAAAACTGTGTAAGAAAATGATTTTTTGCAGTGTTATTTTATTAAATAATTTTATTATTTTTAATAATAATACTAATAATGAAGGTAACTGTTCCCTGTACATGCAAATAGTCAAACACTGTAGATACAGTACTTTAAATACACAGCTAATTATCTTCAAATGTACATGTACACATCACGCATCCTCAACTCATCCACACTAGGATTTGTCATCTTCTCTTGTCTCCCTGAGGCGATTGACATTTAGGCATGTGTGGTCACTTCCTGTTTCCTGATGAGATGGTAGTCTTGCTCAATCTCAGAGAGCCCCAGCAGGGGGGAAACCCACTTCCTGTGTCCCGGAGCGAGCTGGGAGGAAGGATGGGAGGATAAACGGAGTGACATGTGGTTGACAGGCATTTCTCTGATAAAGAATGTAAATTCTCAGTCAATGAATCACTGGCTGAATCAGTTTGTATCTGATCTTAAAGCTGATTCAGCAGCAGTGATTAATCACACAACTGATAAATGTTTGGGAATCAGTGCTGATGGGAAAATCCCACTTGTGAGTTTAAAGCAAATTACTGTATAGCAGTCTAGTCTAGTCTAGGACATATGCAGGCATATGCCGAATGCCCATCTAACTTTCTTAGGATTTTGCATATGCCCACCTAAAATAAGTGATGATACATATGGCCGCCAGAACAATGACTAATCTTTTGACCTGGAACTTTAGCAATCTACTAACGTGATGCTGCAGCACCGTTGAGCGAATGTTTTTTTTTTTTTTTAGTGTACAGAGATTCATTCTAAACGCGCACAACTGATGGCACTGGCAAGACAGACAGTCCGACCAATCTGATCCACCAATCTGAACGTTCATTTCAGATGTGACTGGATATTTGCTAAACAATCATATTTTCTGTTTCAGTAAGGGGCGGGACATTTCCAGCGTCTTATGCTGCACAAGCATTCCTGGAGTAACCATAATTTGTGTTGTAAATTTATTTCCCTGCTAAATGTAAATATATATATATATATATATATATATATATATATATATATATATATATATATATATATATATATACAGTATATATATGTCACACATTATATTAGGTGGCCTTAACTACTATGTACTAACATTAAATACATACAAGACTATGTATTTACTGTGTAACTACATGTTCTACAAAATTTCCACATTTGCTGCTACAGAGTTTGAGGTACGGGTAAGTTTAGGTGTAAGGGTAGGTTTAGGGTTAGGATTAGGGGTTAGAGTTATGTTTTGGGGTAAGGGTTGGGTTAAGGTTAGGGGTAAAGTTAACAGTGTAACTACAAATGTAATTAAATGTAAGTACTTTAAATGTAACTGCAATGCAACAACGTGTGTACATAATAAGTACATTGTATTAAATGGTTAAGTACATAGTAGTTAAGGTCACCTAATATAAAGTGGGTCATATATATATATATATATTTGCCTTTTACTGATGTCGGTGGTTATTTTTTTCTTGTGATATCAGATCATTCACATTTATATTTTTAAGTAGGAAAACAATTTCACTATACACAGAAAAGCACATTGTAGTACACAAATAAAACAAATAACCATTAATCTTATGTAGGCTATATATGGTAATACAAAAAAAATGTGTTAAGTTAACGTGAACATTACTACACTTATATACAATGCTTAACAGTTGATTGCACATTATGTATGTATTAGTTTATTAAATAGAGTACTTAAAGTATTAACAATTTTCATAGCAGCCTAATGAAAGGAACATTAATGACACCTTAATTTAAATATATATTTAACACCATGGTTCTTAGTAGTGTTCTGTACACCATCCCAGAAAGAAACTTACCCTGATATACATTTTGTAAGTTCATGTGGGTCTATAATTACATCAGTATTTATTTATTTTTTAATTTAATGGAAAAATCCCCCCAAAACATTTCTTAGACATTTTACATATGTACGGTATAGAAATTTACATAAACCAAGATTAATTTACTTAAGAAACACAAATGTGTTAGACTTATTTATTTTTTGAACCCCATTGTTTCAAACATAAATCAAACTAAATTTAATGAGATTTATGGTTAAAACAAGGACAAAAAGTGAGGTCTATTCTCTGAAAACAAGTCTTATTGGTTATATTTTTTGCTTATTTTAAAGAAAATTATTTACTTTGCAGTCCATTCCCACAACCAGTAAAATGACAGGAAGTAAGCTGAGCAATTTACAACACTTCTGAACACAGATTTGCATAAAAATACAGAATTTACTAAATCTGGAGTGAAAAAAAAAAAAAAAGAAAAAACAAAAGTTAGTTCCTTTTTAGATGCTTATGTGATTCAGGGCCACCTGGATTTAAAGGGATATTTTAGCCAAAAATGAAATTTCTGTTGTTGTTTACTCACCCTCATGTTGATCCTAATTGGTATGACTTTCTACCATGTAATACAAATGGAGATGTTTCGCAGAATGTTGAAGCTGCTCTTTTCCATAAAACAAAGTGACCATGGGCTTTTTTTAAAAACACACCAATAAGTATAATAAAAGTTGTCCAAATGACTTATGTGCTATATTCCAAGTCTCCTGAAGATGTACGATAGCTTTGTCTGAGGAACAGATAGAAATTCCCTCCACCAAGCAGTGAAATCTCATGCTCATGTATAGTCACACTTGATGACAATGCTAAATCGCATTGGTTCTTGTATGTTTCATATCTTAAAATGCAGAGACAACCATTTGTAAGTCATTTGTAGGATGATATCCCCCTAAAAGTGTAAACACTGGCTCTGTTGTGCTATCAAAACATTGTGCTTATTTGAGAAACCCATTTAGCCTGACACAGCAACATTAGCTCAACCAATGACATGAGTCTTGGGTGGGACTATCTGTTTGGCGACCAGTGGAAGACTTGGGGAGTGTTCAGGAAAACTGTTTGGAAACATTTGTAGAATGCAATGAGTAAATCTGTGTCACTAAGAGGCTAAACTGCAGTAAGTTTTAGTGTAGGAAATTCCCACATAAATATAATAAACAGGAGTGGCTTTTTGTCACATTTTTCCTTATTACTTCCTGAAACATACATATAACATAGACAATGACATATCGTCACTTACAGCAGACTATCCTGATTCAAATGAGCCCAAACACAACAGAATATGATGAGTAGATCTTGAAATATTTCTTAAAGAGTGTACATGGAAAGACGATAAACAAAATGGTGCTCAACACACATTGTGTGTGTGTGTTTGTGTGTGTGTGTGTGTGTGTGTGTGTGTGTGTGTGTGTGTGTGTGTGTGTTGTGTGTGTGTGCACATATCTGAGAAATATGAGTGTGCAAACACACAACCACATATGTCTGTATCTAAAGGATTGTAATGCTCCTGAACACTTAATATTTCTGTGTTTTGTTGTCTAATCCATTCATTTCCAATGGCTGGTCATTTTTGTCTGGGAACACAAGAAGTGTAACAAAGTGAAATAAAACCAAAACATTTTTTAAAAAAGTGTTCAAATTTTTTTGTGTGTAAAAAAAATAAATAAAAAATTAACATTTGGCAGTCTGATGTTAAAAAATGCAGCTGATCTTACATCTGGTTCATTCATCACACAGGAAAAGAAAGGTCAAGCTGAGTGCATTGAATTGTAAACACTGTGAACAGTATTTTGCACAGTGTGTCTCGTGTGTCCTGCCTATTTTGGCAAATGTAGTTGATCATCTGTGTATTACAGTACATGCAGAAAATGTATACATTGATATACAGTAGCTTATACTAACAATATGCCACAGAAATAAATAGAGAAATATGGTGGCATGCTATTCTGAACATAATGTGTTTTTTATGCTTCTTTTTGATGTAGTACCTCTGGTTTTGAAGTCTGTAGCATTTTGTTACATCCTGAATGTGTTTAAAAGGACGTGCTGCCCTGTTAAAACCCAGGATGTCTTTCTACTTCCTCTTTGAAACATTTTCAGTCATAAACACAAACAACACCAGATGCGCCTAGCCGGACACCACTCTCAAACACAAACCAGTTAGATTTAGACTGCGTTTGATTCAGAAGTGATCATTCCTATGCCCTAATTCGTTTGAAGACTTTACTCTCCACTGTGAGAGTTTCGGAAGGCTGAATGATGTGAAGCTCAAAAATATTAATGGTTATTCTGAACTTACTTTTTTAGTCATTTTAATTGACTAAAACCCTACAGCTTGTCTACACCGAATGTTCTCCCTTTGATGTGGCCTGTAAAGGCATCACTTATGGAACAGAGTGTTAGTTACAGGAGTTACGATTTCAACTGTTTTGCTAACCTTAACCTGCACACCCTCTCTCCAAGACCTTCAAAGATATAGCAGCCAACCTGATGTTGGCAAACCCAAACATGCAAAATGATTAACAGGAAAATATTAGGAACAAGATTCCCATGGGCATGGAAAACCTGGAAATATCAGGGAATTGTAAAGATTGTGTTTTCCAGGCCTGTAAAAGTCACTGAAAAGAATAAAATCTGAAAAGTCGTGGAAATTTCAATAGTGAATATATATTTTTCAAGTATTTCACTGCTCTAAAATATTTCATGATCTAGACATTGCTCTTGTGTAGAGTAAAACTTGCTCGCAAGCCATATTCATGTCCGATTTGTCAGTGAATTGGATTTGAGTCAAATCACAAATTAGCAAATCGGTCTGAATCAAAATAATTTAAAAATTCTGTATCCATTAATCACAAATCCCTGTTATAGTCATGGAAATTAATTGGTCAAAAAGTGTGGGAACCCTGAAAGAAGTCTAATACACTGTTACCCAACCTTTTTGCCATACATACCCCCACAGCGCCATCAGTAAGGCTAAAGTACCCCTTTATCGACACAAAACCATATATACATATATACTGTATATTAGGGATGTTGATTTAATGTGTTAATTCAGTGAGATCTGCGCTTCCTGCCAGCAGCTGACGCGAAGCGTGACGTAAGCGCTGACGCGAGTTCACGCGAGAATTCGGAAGCGGCGCTTATTTAAAACAGAAAACTGAACGTCATGCGAGAGTTTCAAACTGCATCAGAACCCTGGATGGAAGCGCAGATTTAAAGTTAAAAAACGTTTTAATTATCGAATTATTAACTGTGCCTTTAAGCAGCTTGAAAAATTCCAGAAAATGATGTCAAGCCTAATTTAGCTTCTGATAGGCTAATTGGAGTCAATTGGAGGTGTACCTGTGGATGTATTTTAAGGCCTACCTTCAAACTCAGTTATTCTTTGCTTGACATAATGGTAAAATCAAATGAAATCAGCCAAGACCTCAGAAAAAAAAAAAAAATCGTGGACCTCCACATGTCTGGTTCATCCTTGGGAGCAATTTCCAAATGCCTGAAGGTACCACATTCATCTGTACAAACAATAGTACGGAAGCATAAACACCATGGGACCACGCAGCCATCATAGCGCTAAGGAAGGAGACGCATTCTGTCTCCTAGAGATGAATGTAGTTTGGTGCAAAAAGTGCAAATCAATCCCAGAACAACAGAAAAGGACCTTGTGAAGATGCTGGAGGAAACAGGTAAACAAGTATCTATATCCACAGTAAAACAAGTCCTATATCGACATAACCTGAAAGGCTGCTCACCAAGGAAGAAGCCACTGCTCCAAAACTGCCATAAAAAGCCAGACTACAGTTAGCAGGTGCACATGGGGGCAAAGACCTTACTTTTTGGAGAAATTTCCTCTGGTCTGATGAAACAAAAATTGAACTGTTTGGCCATAATGACCATTGTTATGTTTGAAGGAAAAAGGGTGAGGCTTGCAAGCTGAAGAACACCATCCCAACCGTGAAGCATGGGGGTGGCAGCATCATGTTATGAGGGTGCTTTGCTGCAGGAGGGACTGGTGCACTTCACAAAATAGATGGCATCATGAGGAAGGAAAATTATGTGGATATATTGAAGCAACATCTCAAGACATCAGCCAGGAAGTTAAAGCTCAGTCGCAAATGGGTCTTCCAAATGGACAATGACCCCAAGCATACCTCCAAAGTTGTGGCAAAATGGCTTAAGGACAACAAAGTCAAGGTATTGGAGTGGCCATCACAAAGCCCTGACCTCAATCCAATAGAAAATTTGTTGGCAGAACTGAAAAAGTGTGTGCGTGCAAGGAGGCCTACAGACCTGACTCAGTTAAACCAGTTCTGTCTGGAGGAATGGGCCAAAATTGCAGCAACTGATTGTGAGAACCTTGTGGAAGGCTACCCAAAACGATTGACCCAAGTTAAATATTTTATTTAAATAAAACTATTTATAATTATTTCATTATTATATATTGACTTATTGTTATTATAGGGACTTTCTCAGCAAATTATTATATATGCAATTAATTGTATTAATTAATTGGTACACCGATTAGATTAAGCATTGTAATCGATTGACAGCCCTAATATATATATATATAGTATACATATATATACTGTATAATGTCCATTTTGCTCACTTAGGAAAGAAGGGGTCTCTTAGCTAAAGCTGTTAATTATACAGGGAACCTTCTAACTTGGTACATTACAAAAACTTTATTTAAAAACAATTATTTTATCGTTAGTTTTACATTATTTTGGTCACATTTTAGCTTTTAAAAATGTAAAAATTCTATGTATTCCATCAATAAATATGATGTCTTGGAATTGCATATATTATATTGCATACATTTGTTTTATTACCTGTATATTGTTTACATGTATAATTTGTACTAATTACAGTGATGTCTGACAACATCTAAAACGGTACTGTCTCTTTAAGACTACCGGCGGCAGTACATATTAACGAGATAGAAAGTGCGCAGTTTCTTTACCACATCCGTGCTATGTTTGATTAGAAACATTTAGCATAGAGTAAACGATTGATATCAGAAAGATCAATATTTTTACCCATCCATAATTTGATTATATTTCATGCCAACATGTGATTTTGTTCAAAGTAGCAAAATAAGCTAATTTCACGTACCCCCTGGAACCTGCTTTTGCGTACCCCTGGTTGGGAATCACTGGAATAATATACCAGGAGAAAGCAATCTGTTAGCATTCCCATTCATCTCAATGGCAGTTAAATGTGATGTGCTGTGACTTGTTGTGCTATGGACAAGATTGCGGGACAGCATATTCAGTGTGTGTGTGTGTGTGTGCGTGTGTGAGTGTGTGTGTGTGTGCGTGCGCGCGTGTGTGTGTGTGTGCATGTGCATGTGCGTGTGAGTGTGTGTGTAATCCATTCATGTAAATCCTGTGACTATATTAATATATTAAAATGATGTCAGCTCTTATTTCGGTTCATATGTGCAAATGCCTTTGAAATGAAATCATAATCAGATTATTAGACACGCACACACTGATCTGCTGTCAGGCTGTGTGTTATTAAAAGACTAACCTCTAACCCTAAATATTAAGCTTTGGCGCATAACTAGTCCCATGATATGAGTTGTTTTATTAATTTTTAAGCAATCATTCATAATTAGAGAGTATAATCGTGATTTGGGGGTGGGCTCTTCTGACTTGGGCCAATAAGAACCACCTAGAAATCCCTGGCGACCCCACAGCAACATGCTAATTCACTCAGAATTAGTCATTACCAATACCATCAGTGCAGTGAGTTTTCCACAGGCAAGCACCACTATCACACATTTTATTCAAGAAATAACAACAGTTATATACTTTTTGAAAATGTAAGTCATTTATGCCTTGCATTGCACAGATAATCATCCACCAAGTGAAAATCGTCTAGAAAAGTAATAGCACACCTCAAATATCCCTCAAATCATGTTGCTGAAATCTCCAACCCTTAGTTTGAGCAATAATAATAGTAATGCTTGCCTTACCAGGATCCACTAATTAGTATCAAATATATCTCAAATATATGTCTCAGACACTCAAATATTGTTTCACGGAAGAGGAATGGACCTCTGAAAGGGAAACAGAAAAGCAAGTCGGAGCAGTAAATGAGAAAAACAGGGTTGGGGAAGGATTTAATCTGAAGGAGGGGAGAGAGGGGTTATTGAGGGCAAGGGATGTTGGGGGTGGGGGGGTGAAAAATGGGTCATGCCATTGAACACGCTTACAGAAACCCAGCGCTATGGCAACCTGACAGCAGCAGAAGATCAGTGAAAATGTGAAACTGGAACAGAATCATAATGAGCTGAAAGAGTCTGGGAAACAGAGAGCATTTGTCTCTCGTAACGATGCTTTTCTCACAACTACACAGATGTCAGTGCAAAGGTGCATGTGTGTAAAAGAGAGTGCAATGTTTGCAGCCTTAAATAAATACTCTATCTAAAACAACAGTGATTTATGTTTTCATACTTTGAGCAAAAAAAAAAAAAGATTACACATTTTGTGTATTTAAATTAAAGGGATAGTTCACCCAAAATGAAAATTTTGTCACCCTCATGCCATCTCAGATGTATATGACTTTCTTTCTTCTGCAGAAAACAAACAGAAGAAGAATATCTCAACTCAGAATGTGAAAGTGAAAGTGGAGAATTACAGTAAAAAAGGACTTAAATATTGATCTGTTTCTCACCCAAACCTATTATATCTATACCTATTAACTGTGAACTATCACTGACATTCCTTTCTGTGTAAATATGCCTCCTTTCTATGAAAATTAGGCTCATTATAGATTACGCTCTATTTAAACTCTATTTGCACAATTAACATCACGTTTTTACCGCTCGAGGAAAGCAGGCAGTAAACTGAATTTTATTGGCTTCGTTGCACCGTTTGCCTGATCTGCATAATTCCTTTATTGAACTGGGCGCTAAAACGGTGCAAAAACAGCACATGCTTTTACTGGCCGCAATTCATTCTAATTGAATTCCCCCTCAGTACGTTTTACTTTAAGATAAACAGACATTCTGAATACAAAGTTGACACACATTGCCGCTACAATCTTATATGTTGTACAGCCGCTTTTCAAAGCCAGTTCATTATTTAGATTTCAACTATTTCAAGAAACTCTCGCCTAAATAGCACGTAAAAGCAAAATTAACTGTAGTTGGTCGCTTTACATGTCATTCTGGTGGTTTCGTCTTGTCTAAGTGGGTGGTTCTTGGCCCAGACCGGACCAGACTTTATGCTGATAGTCAAAAGACTAGCAATGCAAGACTACATCTGGTTTAACAGATGATTTTAATGAAATATGATGTATCAAAGAAGCACAGCAGCAGATGTATAATTTGATGATGCAGAGAGAGGAAGAAAGAGAGAGAGAGATGGGGGTGGTAGAGAGAGATTATTGCACTGTTATGGCTGTGGGGGGAGTAACTCAAAAGCAGTTTTCAGCTGTTTCTCTTATGCAAGTACACACTCACACATACACACACACATGAACACACACACTTTCAGTTATGCTGTAGGCGAAACTGTACTGCAAAAGAAAATTATACAGGATCCGCATCTACAGTGGGGTCCAAAAGACTGAGACCACTAGTAAAAGTGAATCTATTTTTTTTATTATTATAACTATTGATTTTATCAGCGTAACATCTTGAATAATAAGTTGAATTGAAAGTGTATTTTGTATGTCCCCGTTTTGCTTTAATGACAGCATGCACCTAAGCTGGCATGAACAAAACCTGATGATCATGTGGTCCAGAATGGTCAATACTAGAAATACTGCAAAATGTAGAAATTATTCTTCATTTCATTTCAAAACATTTTTAAAATACTTTAAAATGCAGTGTTGGACCCTACTGTAAATTACTTTAAAGAATGTGAGAGAAATGATGTGTGACTGTGAGAGAGATGATTGGCCTGTAGCTGGCACACTGACCCATTAACACTGCAGCTCCACACACACACACACACACACACATACAGCTCTCTCTCTCTCTCTTATACACACTCAATTTCTCTCTCTAGAGTATCTGTCCCTCCCCCATCCATCCAATCTAATTCCCACACTATTCCAGAGAACAGTCCACACACACAGCTTCTCTAAGTCCTGAATGGATCTAAATGATTTACATTTACTTTTATGCATTTGACAGATGCATTTATCTAAAGTGACTTGAGTGCATTCAAATAATATATGTTCTGACCATAAGGTTGTGTATTCTGTGGGAATCAAACCCATGACCTTAGTGTTGCTATAGCACCATGCTCCATACCAGTTGAGCAACATGACTGAATGAAAACTGACAGTAAATGCCATTAGTTCTCATGTGTGTATCGTATTTGAAAGTGGCAGTTTGAATATGCAAAAGGAGAGCTGCAGCAGAGGGGAAGATTTTCAGTGAATAATGAAATAAATTTGGGTCTATTCCAGTAGTGTAGTCTAGCGCATACACCAGCATACGCTGTATGCCCTCCTATCTTTCTAAGGATTTTGCGAACAGTATGCTCACCTAATCATACTTTACGTTTCAGAAAGGGACGGGACATATCTAGCATCTACAGTGAAATGCTGAAATGCGTAATTTGCGCTGTTAATTTACTTTGCTGGTAAAAGTGACCATTTTTAAGCAGTTATATAGCCTACATCTTATGCTATTAAACTACGTGAAAGTACTAACTGCACCCGCGCTTGTTTTTGATTATCTTCGCAGATGCTGACCACATTATCTGAGTTTTCCAGTAATATTAAATGTCAATTTTGTCTGCCTTTTACTTCTGTCATTGAAGCCTTTTTTTTTATCGTGAGATCAAATCATTTCAGTATATATTTCTTTGCAATAAAACAATTTCACTATACACACATAAGCACATTATTGTCACACACACACACACACACACACACACACACACATGAAATATAACAAATAACCATTAATTCTTATGTATATAGTATTATAACTACATTTATATTAGCTACAATGCTTAAGAGTTTTTTTGTTTTTTTTTCAAATTAATATACAGTTTTACTCATTTTGTTAGTAAGAGGAATAACATTTAATCAAACCTATTAATTGATATACTCAAGGTGGCGCCGAGTATGGCTGCTGTGTTGCGAGCTCCGACACAACATAGTAGTGTTTTGTTTGTTTTGTTCACAATTCTTATGTTTTTTGTCTTGGATGTTGTCTGCCTTATTGTCTACGACAGACAAACACTTTTGGACATTGGTTCAGCAATTTCACACCGTAAACCGGACTTCACATTCCTCAATGCCGACCCGCTGTTTACAAACACGCCAGCAGAGCCCTTTGTCTGGGCAGCACGGCCGCGGAAACGCAAAAGGAATAGGGGAAACAGAGCCGGCGTTCTCATCAGAGTAAGACGCCGCGCAAATCGACCCCCGCTACCCAGTATTCTACTGGCAAATGTTCAGTCTCTGGATAACAAGCTCTGCGAGCTGAAAGCGCGGATCTCTTTCCAACGAGATACAAGGGACTGCTGCATTATCTGCCTTACGGAAACTTGGATGTCTGCGGAGATTCCAGACTCAGCCATTGAACCCGCGGGGTTTTCCGTGCACTGAGCGGACAGAGCGAAAGACCTCTCAGGTAAAAGTAGAGGTGGTGGTGTATGTTTTATGATCAACAAATCCTGGTGTGATCAGAGGAACGTACATTCTATCAAGTCTTTCTGCTCTCCTGATCTGGAATTTCTTATGCTTCTGTGTCGACCATTCTGGCTACCGAGGGAATTCACAGCGGTCATTATCACTGCTGTGTACATTCCCCCACGAGCCGACACAGACCAGGCACTCAAGGAACTGTATGGGAGTATAAGTGAGCAGGAAACCGCGCACCCTGAGACTGCGTTCATTGTGACCGGAGACTTTAATAAAGCCAGTTTAAAATCAGTCGCACCAAAATACCACCAGCACATTAGTTTCAACACACGAGGGGACCGGGTTTTGGACCATTGCTACTCTCCCTTCCGGGATGGCTACAAATCCCTCCCCCGCCCATCATTTGGCAAATCGGACCACTCTTCCATTCTGCTTCTGCCCGCTTACAGACAGAAACTGAAACAGGAAGCACCCACCCTCAGAACGATCCAGTGCTGGTTGGACCAATCAGATTCTACGCTACAAGACTGTTTTGATCACACGGACTGGGAGATGTTCCGGTCCGCCTCTGATGACGACATCGAGCTTTACGCTGATAGCGTAATGTGTTTCATCAGAACATGCGTAGAGGACGTGGTTCCGACCAGAACAATACAGATCTATCCGAATCAGAAACCTTGGATTAATAGCGATGTTCGCGCGGCACTTACTGTGTGGACCTCCGCTTTTAATTCCGGGAATCAGAATCAGAACCGCAAAACGCCAGTACAGGAGCAAGATTGAAGGACAGTTTAACACCACCAACTCTAGAAGCATGTGGCAGGGAATTAACATCATCATGGACTTTAAAGGGAATAAAAACTCCGCCATGAACACCGCTGCCTCTCTCCGGGATGAGCTAAATACTTTTATGCTCATTTTGAGGGAAATAACACCGCCCTCGCGGAGAGAGCTCTCGCGGCTGAAGCTACAGAGGTTAGTTCACTCTCCGTCTCTGTAGCGGATGTAACCCGATCCTTCCGACGGGTGAATATCCGCAAAGCCGCGGGTCCAGACGGCATTCCGGGCCACGTCATCAGAGCATGCGCGAACCAGCTGGCTGGTGTTTTACGGACATTTTCAACCTTTCCCTCTCTTTGTCTGTAGTCCCCACATGCTTTAAAACATCCACCATTGTGCCTGTTCCAAAACAATCAAAAATAACTTGCTTAAATGACTGGCGTCCTGTTGCTCTGACCCCCATCATCAGCAAATGCTTTGAGAGACTAATCAGAGATTACATCTGCTCTGTATTGCCTCTCTGTCTTGACCCGCTGCAGTTTGCTTACCGCAACAACCGCTCCACTGATGATGCCATTGCATCTACAATACACACTGCTCTCTCCCACCTGGAAAAAAAGAACACTTATGTGAGAATGCTGTTTGTAGACTACAGCTCAGCATTCAACACCATAGTGCCCTCCAAGCTAGATGAGAAACTCCGGGCTCTGGGCTTAAACAGCTCGCTGTGCAGCTGGATCCTGGACTTCCTGTCAAGCAGACGCCAGGTGGTTAGAATAGGCAGCAACATCTCCTCCTCACTGACCCTCAACACTGGAGCCCCACAGGGCTGTGTTCTCAGCCCACTCCTGTATTCCCTGTACACACATGACTGTGTGGCAACACATAGCTCCAATGCCATCATTAAGTTTGCTGATGACACGACGGTGGTAGGCCTGATCACTGACAATGATGAAACAGCCTACAGAGAGGAGGTGCACACTCTGACACACTGGTGTCAGGAGCACAACCTCTCCCTCAACGTCAGTAAGAAAAAGGAGCTTGTGGTGGACTTCAGAAGAAAAGACAGAGAACACAGTCCCATCACCATCAATGGAGCACCAGTGGAGAGAGTCAGCAGCTTCAAGTTCCTGGGGGTTCCACATCACTGAGGAACTCACATGGTCCATCCACACTGAAGTCGTTGTGAAGAAGGCTCATCAGCACCTCTTCTTCCTGAGACGGCTGAGGAAGTTTGGAATTAACCGCCACATCCTCACACGGTTCTACACCTGCACTGTAGAGAGCATCCTGACTGGCTGCATCTCCGCCTGGTACGGCAATAGCACTGCCCACAACCGCAAAGCACTGCAAAGGGTGGTGCGAACTGCCAGACACATCATCGGAGGTGAGCTTCCCTCCCTCCAGGAAATATATACAAGGCGGTGTGTGAAAAAAGCTCGGAGGATCGTCAGAGACTCCAGCCACCCGAGCCATGGGCTGTTCTCACTGCTACCATCAGGCAGGTGGTATCGCAGCATCAGGACCCGCACCAGCCGTCTCCATGACAGCTTCTTCCCCCAAGCAATCAGACTTCTGAACTCTTGATCTTCCACGATCAAATACATCAGCACTGCACTTTATTACCCTTACTCTTATATCTCACACCGGACTGTCATAAATTATATTATTATTATATTATATTCTCTCTTAATAACTGACTATCAACCGACAGCCTGAATGTCAATACAGTACAATACTGTACATTCTATATATACTATATATACTTTTTTATATATTTTTATTTTTTATTTTTATTGAATAATGTGTATCTGTGTAGTGCGTATTGTATACTGTACAGTGTATGTTATTATTTGTATATTGTGTTGTGTGTAATTATGTGTATATTAGACTTTAAATTGTGTTGTGTTAATTTGATGTTATTGTAAATTGGTATATGTCTCATCACTGTCACGACTGCTATGTTGATCGGAACTGCACCCAAGAATTTCACACACCATTGCACTTGCGTATATGGCTGTGTGACAATAAAGTGATTTGATTTTGATTTGATATATATATATATATATATATATATATATATATATATATATATATATATATATATATATATATATATATGACTTTTTTAGACTGGCTATGTGCTTGTTTTGCGAATGACTGATACATTTACAGTATGCCCACCTCTTCAGTCACTACTAAGGGCCATTTCTGAGCAGATGGGGGCCCTAAGCGAAATCCTACTTTGAGGCCATGATCCAGGCCCACCCATGAATGGTCTCGCAGCTTTGAGATTTTTAAAAAGAATAAATAAATAAAATAAAATAAAATACAAATGACCATGCTTTGCGGGGTCCCCTGGTGGCTCGGGGGCCCTAAGCGGCCACTTATACTGCTTATAGCTGGAAACGGCCACGTCACTACTACACCACTGGTCTATTCCTCACACAAAAGTTATCATATGGCCTCAGAAGACTTGGAATATGGAGTTGCTTAAATGGTGTTTTTGTAAATGTTCATGATTATGTGTTGATGAGTGTGTTTACATGCACTCCAATACACTATTCAGTTTATAAAATAAAATAAAAATCAGACAACCTTTTTAATTATTCTCTGATTTTGACATTGAAACATGAACAGTCACTTGCACACATTGCATAAGCCGGTAATAATTTCAGAAAATGATTTCAAAGATTTCAGAAAGAGCCATTTTTCCAGCTTAGTTTTACTGATGAAGTTCTGATTTCTGAAATTTACAGTATGATTTTATAGTACAATGAACTCTGAAGGAAGATTTAGGAAAATGTGATTCTTCATGATAAAACCCCTTTAATCTTAATGGAATTTAGATGATCTCCTGTGTAAGTTTATGTAATTTTCTGTGTAATTTTCATGTAATTTTGCCTGGAATTTTTGGCACTGTTACATAAGTGTTTTCTGTCTTCTGAAGAACTCAGCATTCTTTCTCGAGGATTTTGTCCCACCTTCATCTGCTTTGTTTCCCCCTCCACCCACCAGGCCGTGGCGTGTTAAGGGTGAATTATCCAGAAGCCCTGGAGCTCATTTCCCTGTGTGAAGATCGTCCCGTGGAGAATGACAGCAGGGATCTTTGGGTGGCAAACACAATCCACACATACCAAAGGGGGGGGGGGTGCAGGCATTAAAGCCATGTGGCATTTCAGCAGTTTAGTCCAGTTGTTTATCTGTTGTTGTTATTAACATTTTTATTGATTCCATACACAAAAAACAATAAACACAACATAAAATACGAAATCAGTTATATAAATTATATAAACAGGTGGGTGTGTCTTTAAGACCAAGTCTATACAATCTAGAGGGGGTCCAATATAATTGATTCAAAATCTTAAATTGCATCAGACGCACCCTTGAATCTCTAGATGCAGACTTGACATTTTTTAGAATCTTAGCCCACACTTCATCCTCCAATACCAAGTTTAAATCTTTCTCCCATAATCTCTTGAGAGAAGTTGAAGCTCAATCCCCCAGACTCTGAATTAACAGGAAGTAATACACTGATGCCTCATGACCTTTTCCAAAAGCAGTTATCACCACTTCTAGAGTATCTGCCCTTTTAGGGGGGTGTATGCTACTCCCAAATATAGTACAGAGCAGGTGGCGCAGCTAAAAGTACCTGAAGAACTGAAATCTAGGAATCCTGAAATGTTGGACCAAATTTTCAAACCACCACTCTCATATAGGTCACCGAGTGTATTAACACCCCTCACAATCCACTCCCACCAGAAGAAAGGGGACTCACCAATACGCAACTTTGGGTTTAGCCATATGCTCGAGGCAACATTTAAATAAATGTCTGAATTGAACACTCTGGACACTTTTGACCATTGTGCATGCAGATGCAAGATAACGGGGTGCGACTTAACTTCTCCAATTAGTTTAATAAAAAGGCTTTGTAATAGTAAAATAGGGGCAATAAATTTCTGTTCAATTCCAAACCAGGGAGGGGCTCTCTCAGGTGGAAGTGACCAATGAACCAAATGTCTGAGACCGAATGCATAATAATAAAACAAAATCTTGGGTAGGCCTAGCCCACCTTTGTCAATCGGTCTATGTAACTTGTTTAAATGTAACCTGGGACGCTTTCCATTCCAAATGAAGGACTTCGCTATACTATCAAATTGCTTGAAATAAGAGAGGGGGACATCTACAGGAAGAGATTGTAGTAGGTAGTTGAATTTTGGAATACAATTCATTTTAATAACATTAACCTTTCTAATCATCGATACATTTAATGAAGCCCACCTACTCACATCACTTGAAAACCTTTTTATTAAAGGGTCAAAATTAACTCTGACTAAATCATATAATTCTGCTGGGAATAAAATGCCCAAATATTTAATACCCTGTTTGGGCCATTGAAAGGCGCCCGGTTGAAAAGCCGTTACTGGGCAGTACGCTGTCAGAGCCAAAGCTTCGGATTTAGACCAATTAAAAATTTATCCAGAAAATTTAGAAAAGGAATGAATAATTCTGTGGAGGCAAGGCATAGATCTAGTGGGGTCGGAGACGAATAATAAAATATCATCTCTGTAAAGTAAAAGCTTATGCGCCACACCTCCCGCCACCACCCCTGGAAAATCATCCTCCTTTCTTATCGTGGCTGCTAATGGTTCCAGGGCAAGACAGAACAATAATGGGGAAAGAGGGCAACCCTGTCGGGTGCCCCTATTCAGAGTAAAATAATCTGAAATTAATCCATTTGTTTGTACCGCCTCTACTGGGTGTTTATAAAGTAACTTAATCCATCCAATAAAATTATTTCCGAACCCATATATTCCCAAAATCGTAAAAAGATAATCCCATTCTACCATATCAAATGCCTTTTCGGCATTAAGTGAGATGGCAGCGACCGGAGTCTGATCATTCGCCACTGACCACATGATATTAATGAGACGCCTAATGTTGTCAGAAGAGCTGCGGCCCTGAATAAACTCCACCTGATCTATATGTATAAGAGATGTCATAACTTTACTTAAACAGTTAGCCAAAATAGCTGGATCAGGGAAATTGGATGGTAACTTTTACACTCGCTTGGATCTTTGTCCTTTTTAAGAATCAGGCTGATCCGGGCTTGTGTCATGGTTGGCGGAAGCTTCCCATTCTTTAATGATTCTGTATAAACTTCTAACAAAAGTGGAGCCAGTTCTGTAGTATAAGATCTAAAAAATTCAGCGGCAAAGCCATCTGGCCATGGAGCCTTGCCAGTAGGCAGGGCCTTAATTACCTCATCAAGCTCCTCCAAGGTTATCTCAGATTCAAGAGAATATTTTTGCTCAGTTGTCAATTTAGGGAGTTCTAATGGTTCCATGAAGTTTCTAGTATCTTCATCAGTAGACGAAGATGTGGAACTATAAAGATCAAGATAGAATTCTTTAAAAGCATTATTAATATCAGTGGCTGAGGTAAACATTTCACCACCAGAAGATTTCACTGAGGGAATGATAGAAAAAGACTCTCTCTGCTTTATATATCTAGCCAAAAGCTTCCCTGCTTTGTCTCATGACTCAAAGTATGACTGTCTTGCCCTGAATAACCAAAACTCCACTTTCCACGACAAAATAGTATTATATCTGTATTTCAAACGGGTCAATTCTCTGAGGCCATTAGACGACATTTGGCGCTTCAGCTCTGCCTCTGCACTTTTAATATTCTCTTCCAACCCCACAAATTCTCGAGCTTTTAATTTTTTGGTGAATGAGGCATACTGTATGATCCGACCCATAAGAACTGCCTTAAGTGCCTCCCAAGCCACGCCCACAGAGGATAATGAGGACCAGTTGGTCTCCATATAAACATTGATTTCAGCATTTAACATTTGCTGGAAATCAGGATTTTGCAAAAGGGATACATTAAAGCGCCAGCAGTATGATTTCTTTTTCTCCGTATGTGGCAACATCTATAAACTCACCAGGGCGTGATCTGAGACTAAGATGTTTCCAACTGAGCAATCGACAACAGATGAAATGAGAAAATAAAAATCTATTTTTGAATAAATCTTATGGACTGATGATAAAAATGTTTAGTCCCTACCAGATGGGTTCAAAAGTCTCCAAATATCTGCAAGACCAAGATTTTTACACATCCTGTGAAGCGTCAATGTTGCTCTAGGGGGCTTGCACACTTTTGCTTCACTATGATCAAGTCTACTCCCAATATTATACCATGAGGGGTGCCAGCAGCTTGCAACATCCCCTCAAGATCTACAAAAAAGCCCTGATCATCAGCGTTTGGTGCGTAAATATTAGCCAAAATCAACCTTTGCCCCTGAAGTTCTGCTAAAACAACAATGACTCTTCCCATTTTATCTTTAATCTGTTTGAGAAATTTGAATTGTAGATGTTTATTTATCAGTATAATGACCCCTCTGCTCTTACTTGAGCCAGCGCTAAAGAAAACATGTCCATCCCATATCTTCCCAATTTTTTCTGCTTCCTGCGGGGAAAGATGCGTTTCTTGAAGAAACACTATATCATAGTTTTTACGCTTAAGAAAAGAAATAACTTTCCTTCTTTTTATGGGGTGCCCCAACCCATTCACATTCCATGTGGAGAGAGAGATAACCTACTCATAATAACATCTGACATTTTGATATAATAGAAAACAATTAATCGTTTATACAGACCACATTACCCATTAATGCAACAATCAAACCCCGAACTTCCAACCGAACAAAACAAACAGAAAAAATGAAAAAAGTGCGCATTAACCCCACGCACGACAGCGCCAACCGGCGTCAATCCCTCTAAACTCAAAGAGTTCATGTATGCATGCGAGAACCCCTGCAACAACTTTGCCATCGGAATGCTCAAATCCGGTGCTTCTGCACACATTTTGTGAGGCAAAATTACATAACAGAAAATACTTTGTAAAAACAGACCACAGCCAATAGGCAGAGTAAATACAAAGAACATGTAGATTCATTCACAGAACTGTCTTGAAGGTGTGTTCCTCCACAAGACAAACTCCAGCTGATATAAAACCTTTCAGTTTACTCGGACAGACAACCAATTGTTCAGTGAGCCAGCTGTTATGAGTACAGCAGATGACATAATAATTCCAATGTCCCGCGAAAATACTCTACAAAAACAAACTCCAGCCAACAGGAGGCATAAGCACAAAGAACAAACAGATTCATCCATAACAGTACCGAAGCAGTGTTATTCCACAAAACAAGCTCCAGCCACTAGGTGGAACCAGCAATAAAAAAAAAAATAATAAAAACAGGCATCTTATTCAACTAAACACTGTCAGGATTTATGCAAAAGAATTGAGAATAAAAAGCACATTTTCCTTTGTATTTTATATGAAGCTTTGGTTTTCATCATCGATTTATCTTTTGTGAAAAAAGGTTGTGCATACGAGCTGACATCACTTCTGTAACAGCTTTGATATATCTGTAGTTTTGAGTGCACCCAGCAGCTAAACAATTTGCATAAATACATTTGATTGAATAAGACGCAATAAAATGCGCTCACCTAAAATTTGCTGGTTCATATTTTGGAAAAGAGTGTAACTGAACCATGCCCAAACAAGCTTAAACGCACGCGCTCTGGTTCGGAACTGGACCACGGATCGATTGACGGCCACCGCTGTTGCACTTTGTACCGATTTTCGTATGTGTAGGTGAAACGTAGCGTAAAGCGCACATCGTTGAAAGTTTGTAGGTGGCGCTATCGCGCCATTTTGCCACACCTAATTCTGAATCCCATATCAGATGTACATTTTCGCCACTTCTGATGCGTGTACAGAGTTTCATGAGTTTTCGAGTATGTTTAGGCCCTCAAAAATGCGATTCATTTGGGGCAAAAATAATAAACGCCTAGAAGAACAATAGGGTCGATGCTCAGGCCCTAATAATAATATATTATATATGTACTGTATATATAGCTATACAAGATCATAAAATGTTGTTGAAAATAGTAAGATGAAGAAAGTGTCACACAGCAGGACACTAATGACAATGCTTAAAATTTCATATCAATTACTCATTTAACTATGTGTAAATATTTATTTAAAAAAAATCAATGAAAACAAAGTTGGCCTGAATATGTACATATATAAACAAATATAAATACATATGAAACAAAATAAATATACCTCTTAAGGTGTAGAACTTTGCAGATATTTTGCAGATTAATTGCTCGTATTTTCACTCTATGTGAGTTTGTTGCATCTTTATATCTGCAGTGTGTTTTAATGCCTTCCCCAGATTATTCTAGAGAAAAACTGAAAAGACCAATGCTTTGACAAGCGCTGTTTCTGCTATCCTTTAAACAAAATAAGCCTCAAAGACTCAATTAGCCTCAAAGTTATATTTTTCTTGACTTATTTTCTGCATTTTTATCAGGTGTGAGCATTATTCAACAAGCCGCACATCAGCTCCCTGCAGTATGAATAAATTATGACTATGACAAATTACTATTTACTGCTCATAGCTTAAATGTTTGCAGATTTTATATACACTGCTGTTATTGTATCTGTTGTAACTTGCAGTTATTTGTCATTTTGTGATTATTCAGAGCTCATCTTATACTTAAAATGTTGTCTTTGGTTGTCACTATTATTGTGATTTGTATGTCAAATAATGAGATCCACGCAGGGTTCGGAGTTAATGCGCACATACGGAAATGCGTTACGATGTGTAATTTAAAAATAAAATCTTCCCACTTTTTCAAAATTAAAGTCATTGTTTTAGCTTTGTATTACAAGTATTTTGAATATTCACTTTGTAATGGAGTCCACGTGGTCATGGTCTTGTTGAAGCCCAGGGCAGCTGCCTATATCGCCTGTAGGACAGGCTGGCACAAATTACCCAGTGGCCCACTGGGAAAATGCCCAGTGCTCCCGATGGCCAGTCCGCCCCTGCGCATATTGTTTACGTCTTGTGGTTTATACTTTTTTCTCCCCAAATTGGAATGCCCAATTCCCAATGTGCTCTAAGTCCTCGTGGTGGCGTAGTGACTCACCTCAATCCAGGTGGTGGAGGACGAATCTCAGTTGCCTCAGCATCTGAGACTGTCAATCCGTGCATCTTATCACATGGCTTGTTGAGCGTGTTACTGTGGAGACCTAGCGCATGTGGAGGCTCACGCTATTCTCTGCGGCATCCACGCACAACTCACCACGTACCCCACTGAGAGCAAGAACCACATTATATTGACCACGAGGAGGTTAACCCAACGTGACCCTACCCACCCTAGCAACCAGGCCAATTGGTTGCTTAGGAAGCCTGACTGGAGTCACTCAGCATGACCTGGATTTGAACTTGCGACTCAAGGTGTGGTAGTCTGTGTCTTTACTTGCTGAGCTACCCAGGCCACCACCCCTGGTGGTGTTGTTGGGTAATCGACATTATGCCACAAATTCTGTTGATTGATCCTAACTTGAATTGAACCCATGATAATTATTTAACAGTTAAACAATATACACACACAAAAAACATGTTTTGTTTGAAACATTTTAATTAGAAAAAGGGAGAAAAAAAAAATACCTGTAATATTTCTTAATAGCTATGATTTTCTTTTGAAACCTTTTTCATTTTAACATCTGGAAACATGACAACATCCACTCAAGCCAAAGTGAAATTATTTACAATTCACCCCATGTTCACTTAATTGTGATGTTGTGATCAATTTCAATCTTTAAAATTGTAACTATAATATTTTATCCATTATATTAAGACATGGTATGAAAATGCACAGTGAACTAGGAATGAGCCAAATGATCAATAAAATTCCTACTAAAAATCCCTAATATAGTAATATGTCAAACCAGAGGAGTAAAACTAGAGATACTGTAATCTTGTGTGTGTAGTGCTGTTGAATGGGGCATATGAAATGCTCTGGTGCAGATTGGGCAGTGTAGCTAGTGGGTGGAGTCAGGCACACAAATACTCACACTTGTAGCTGTGAAAGTCTTAGTTTGCTCTCCCCACAGAGCCGTTTGGACTTACTACCAGAAACCAGCCTTTAATTCTGTCTGCTAAGCAGTTTAAGGGAAAACACACACCAGGAATCTGATCGCTTGGTCACCGTCTGTGCTGTGTGGGTTTGAATTAGAAGGACCATCAGTGTTTTTCTTCATTTCTTCTCATTTTAACTCTTTGAAGAAGACATAAAGGAGGATGGGTGCTCAGTTATCTAAAGGTGAAGCTACAGTGGAAGGAAATGCCGTGGCTGAGAAAGCCAATGGTCAGGTAAGGGTCTATTAGTTTGCATTTAAGTATTTAAACAACCAGCTTTCTGATAAACTTGGGTGGCATCTTATCAATAGGATAACAACCCTGTTTATTTCACAATTAGATGATTGCTGTTTTTTTTTTTTTTTTTTCATATATATATATATATAGAGAGAGAGAGAGAGAGAGAGAGAGAGAGAGAGAGATTTTGTTCTTATATATATATATATATATATATATATATATATATATATATATATATATATTTGTGTGCTACATTTTTTTTATAATGTAATTAGTTATGCCAAAAATATCATGCCAGGTCTAATTGATAATTTTGTGTTTTTGTTGTGTTTTTTTTTTTACTCTTGGGTGGAATTAATTGATTTTAAAACAGCCTCTCTGTCTTTTTATATATATATATATATATATATATATATATATATATATATATATATATATATATATATATATATAATGTGTCTCAAACAGTTTTAGTTGGTTTTGTCAGTTAACAGGCAGACTCTGTGGTTGTGTTGGCGCTGAAACAGGCAGTAACCCGATTTGAGAACAAAAGGTTGCAAAGCTGCATGCAAATGATGCAGAGCGCTTCTGCTGATCTGCAAACAATGTAATGCATGCATTTGTGTGCGAATGCTTTGCCATTTCTTTAGTGACTTATTTACAATCATTCTACCCATGCCCTTTCATGCATATGCGCCCCTCCCCCAATAAAGAGAGCATTTTTCTTAATTAATGCCTTGAATAAATTATTTTGCATACATTTATACTTGTTATGAGCCTTGCACAAAGGCATAGTTACTGTATCTCAGGGCTAGTGCTCTGTGGGTACTGTATCTGAAGGGCTAGTAATCAATTTTCCAGTAATTGCAAAAAAAGAGATGTGTGTTTTTGCAGGCAGACTTTTAAATGGCTGTTTTAAATGCCGTTATAGGGTCTTTGTCTACCTTTGTCTTTGTTCACCCTGTAGCAGCTGGTCTTCCATGTTGTGAGTTATATTTTGTGGAACAACACTGCCCTCATGTGCAGTGGGTATTTAAATGATGTAGTTCTGACATTACATTCAAAGTTGGGGTGTACAGCAGTACCCACTCACATTCCTAAGAACGAAGGCATCCTGTCTTTCCCCCCTGGAAATATGGTGTTTTTTCTGCGTATTTTAAAATATGCTGTACTTTTTTTTTTTTTATCTATTTTAGCTCAACAAGTGAAGAATATTTTTCTATAAGGCGAGCAACACAGTCGTCAGGGGATTGACGGAATGGCGGATCGATCTCGATACATCGACGTTGAATCGCGAGCATCGATCCTTACATAATATCAGTACTAAGTGTTTTTAACAAGTGATTTTATTTATTTAATGCGGAAATTAGTGCATGACGAGCTTAGAAGTGTAAATAAATTAAATGTGTTGTCAAATAGTTGTTTAGGATAGGAACTATTTTCCTTCCGCTCATCTCAATATCATCATGTGGAGTTTTATTTTTTTTATTTTTATTTTTATTTTTATTTTTTTTACCCCGCTAATCAACGACGTCGCTAAAATTGGATTTGATGATGTTGAGGTTTTAGTTGCTGTTTAATTAATGATTATAATGATGTGTTTTTAAATACAATATTATTATATATCTAGAATTGCCATTTTATAGAAGTAGTTATTGATATATGTCTTGAAAGTAGGCTACTTATAATCGTATTGGACAGAAAATAAGTGGTATCATTCACTAAAAGGGCAAAATGTTGGTAAAATATGGCTTACATGTTGTGCCGACGGTTTCTAACATTCACATTCAAGAACAATTTTGACCCCTTAGGCCTACAAGGTTGTATGCTTGATTAGATCAAATGAAATCAAATAATAAATAATAATAATAATAATAATAATAATAAAGAAATGCATAATATAAAGCCACATCCTCAAGTGTCTGTTGATGTGCTTCTGTTGTTTTTACAAAATTGTCCTATTCAGCTTGTCACGTTAATAGCTTTTCATATTACTGAGCCAGTGCAGTTCTTTGTGGCATTAATAAATGTCAGTGTTTGATGAAAAGTGCCTTTGTGTTTACATTTTTATGATAAAAATTTCGGGTACAGCGTTGGGTCACCACTTGATGTCAAGAACAAAATCTGGACAATGAATCAAACCACTGCATTTAACAAAGCCTTTATCTAATCAAACCCTTTCTCCTTTTCTCTTCAGGAAAATGGCCATGTGAAAACCAATGGCGATGTCAAGCCAGAGGGAGATGCAGTCGTAGTTGATGGCAACGGAACAGCGGAGGTTGCCAAGGAGACGGAGGCAGGAGATGGCATTGAATCCGCGCCTGCCACCGAGGGCGATGGCACCAAATCTGAAGGCGAACCGACAAAGGAAACCAAGAAGAAGAAGAAATTTTCACTGAAGAACTCCTTCAAATTTAAGGGCATCCTGAAAAAGAACAAGAAAGGAAGTGAGGAAGGTGGGGAAAACGCAGCCACGCCCATTGCCGAAGACAAACCTGAGGAGAACGGCCAGGCTGCTACGGAAACCAAAGAGGATGAGCCTGCTGCAGAAGAGAACGATGAGACTCCAGCAGCACCCGAGGCAGAGGCGGAGCCAAAGGCAGAAGACTCCGCCCAGGAAGCAGAAGCTGCACCCACAGAGGAAACTACAAAATCTGACGAGACCCCCGACCCTGCTGAGACCGTGCCCACCACAACCTCGGACCCAGAGCCAGCTGCGGAGTGACCTCGCTTTGCAATGGCAACCAGACTGTTTTTCTTTATCCTTTTTCTTTTTGAGATTAAAAATATATAAATATATATAAATATTTGAGACTTGAGCCACAATCTTAAAGTTACAGCAATACTACAGAGAAACCAAGTTGTTTTTACCACATTTGCTGATAACGGTTACTAGTTCATGGTTCGTCCGGTTCTGTTCCTGATCCGTGTGTTAGTGCGGAGAACTTTGTGGTGCCACAGATTGGGCCAGGAATGCTCTGTGTGTGGATTAGAACGATTTATGGAATTTTCGCCTCAGAGGAAGAGCAGTGTTTGGAAGAGCGTGGCTGCCTGTTCACAATCTTTCTTCTTTTTTTCTTTTACACTTCATCCGATCTTTGAATTTTCAGGGCTGATGAGTGAAATGACAAATTGTCCTCTTAGGAGATGGTTGAAGGACAATGTAAATCCTCTAAAATGTTTTTTCCTTGTTTTTAAATAGCTCTACATTTCAATTTTTTAGCCCTGAAAACTGTATGGTGTCGAAAAACCTGGGAGAGTGGATAGTTTTTTAGTCTTAGTCTGTTTTTAATGTTTTTATAGTTTTATTCAGATCCATCTAGACATCTCAGAGTTTACGACAAAGGGGAATTACACCACTGCTTTTATCAAATATATATTTTTGTTCTGTTATGTCTCTGTACATACATTTTCTGACTCTTTATTTTGCTAACATTTCCAGATGTGAATAAGCTGATGTTGTAAGATTAGGCCAAATAAATGTTTGACCCCCCTCCTTCGTTTCTTGACTGTACAGTTGTTTCTTGTTTTTTCAGACTTGGAAAATTGAAGTGTTTTCCATGAGAAAGAAACAGTTATTTGAACAACACATCACATCCCCTGCCCCATGTGTGCTGAATTATTATTTTAGCTAATTTGATGATGCTTTCGACAACCAATAAGTGTAGTATCCTACTCTTAGCTCTGTTGAACACATTTTACTATGTTTAAATCGATTCCAAGGAATTGCGACGTGTCCTAGACAGATGTGATGCAAAACAGTGACAAACAATAAAAGTGATAAAATCTCTTCCATGTAAATCAGAGTTTATGTCCTAACCAGCAGCAATAAGCAACAAGATATTTTGTTGTTGGTTGCTTGGTATCTGTGTAGTTAAAAACTAACTTAGCTTGTTAATTAACTTGGCTACAGTTGCCTTGTCCTGAAGTTTTACATGCTATACTCTACATAAAAATATTTTAAACAACATTTTGCTTATTATTTTATAATTATTACATTCTGCTTTTATTAATTGGGAGACGACATGCCATATCTGTACTTTTTAATTGTAAAAATTCACTTGTGTTTTAGGACTATTTAAAATAAACTGGTGAAAGCAAAAAGGTGTTTAGAAATGGTTAAAATAAACTTAAAAAGAAATGGTGACTAGTTACATGCCATAAGGCAGACATACATTTTCCCTTACACATTTATATACATTTAAAGGTACATTTTTGATAAGAAGTCCATGGCCATGTCATGCATCAACTACCTATCTGTCTGCAGCATTGTGCATAGCTCTAACCACACAATAAACTCAAAATATTATTTTCAAACTTACAGTCCTCATTAAACATCAAGCAAGGAGAAATATGGTGGAAAAGGAGAGATTGGTTGTTGAGTTCGAGAAACATCATTATATGACATATCCCACAAGCAAAACCCAAAAACGGATGCCCTTGGAGAAGCATCACAGAAGTCATGAAAATATCCACCTTATTTTTCAGCAAAACTAGGGTGCCACAATTATCAACCACGAATGTGGACCACTTCCGGTATATAAGCCACTTCCAGCTATTTTAGCTATACAAAAATACTGCTTTTATGCTGCTTTATATTACAGGCTGGCAATAAATGTTGACATATTATCAGAATCAGAATGAGCTTTATTGCCAAGTATGCTTACACATACAAGGAATTTGTCTTGGTGACAGGAGCTTCCAGTACACAACAATACAAAAACAGCAACAAGACATTTAAATAATTAAAATTTAATAAAAAATAGATAAATATTGAAAAGAAAAAGTATATACAGAATACACAATGGACAATATATATATATATATATATATATATATATATATATATATATATATATATATATATATATACACACACACACACACACACACACACATACATACATACATATACACACATATACACATACATATATATGAATACTGTATATATACATATACATACATACCTACATACACACACACATACACATACGTAGTGCAAATCTAATTACAAATCGGTTATATACAGTGCAAGGGAATGTAATGGCGGGAGAGGTAGGATGTGTTGGATAATATAAAAAGACTAAGCTGTGTATTGCAAATTAATTATTGCTTAAAGGGACAGTTTTATCTGTTCATGAGATGGATAGCCTGGGGGGAAAAAAATGTTCCTGTGCCTGACAGTTCTGGTGCTCAGAGCTCTGAAGCGTCGGCCAGAAGGCAACAGTTCAAAAAGGTAGTGGGCAGGGTGAGTGGGGTCCAGAGTGATTTTTTCAACCTTTTTCCTCACTCTGGAAGTGTATAGTTCTTGAAGGGGGGGCAGGGGGCAACCAATAATCCTCTCAGCAGCCTAAACTGTCCTTTGTAGTCTTCTGATATCCGATTTCGTAGCTGAACCAAACCAGGCAGTTATAGAAGTGCAGAGGACAGACTCCATAACTGCTGAGTAGAACTGTATCAGCAGCGATTATGGCAGGTTGAACTTCCTCAACTGGCGAAGGAAGTACAACCTCTGCTGGGCCTTTTTCGCAATGGAGTCAATGTGGGTCTCCCACTTCAGGTCCTGTGAGATGGTAGTGCCCAGGAACCTGATTGACTCCACTGCTGACACAGTGCTGTTTAGAATGGTGGGGGGGGGGGGGGGGGTCAGTCTTGGGGGGTTCCTCCTAAAGTCCACAATCATCTCCACCGTTTTGAGCGTGTTCAGCTCAAGGTTGTTTTGACTGCACCAGACAGCCAGCTGTTTAACCTCCCTTCTGTATGCACACTCATCATCATCTCGGATGAGGCCGATGACAGTGGTGTCATCTGCAAACTTCAGGAGCTTGACAGAGGGGCCCTTGGCGATGCAGTCGTTGGTGTAGAGGGAGAGGAGTAGTGGGGAGAGCACACATCCCTGGGGGGCACCAGTGCTGATTGTACAGGTGCTGGAAGTGAATTTCCCCTGTCTCACAAGCTGCTGCCTGTCTGTCAGAAAGCTGGTAATCCACTGACAGATAGACGTGGGAACAGAGAGTTGGTGTAATTTAGTCTGGAGAATAGCTGGGATGATGGTGTTGAAAGCCGAACTGAAGTCCACAAAAAGGATCCTTGCATATGTCCCTGGTATGTCCAGATGTTGCAGGATATGATGCAATACCATGTTGATTGCATCATCCACAGACCTGTTTGCTCAATAAGCAAATTGAAGGGGATCTAGAAAGGGTCCAGTGATGTCCTTCAGGTGGGCCAACACCAGTCTCTCAAATGACTTCATGACCACAGACGTCAGGGCGACAGGTCTGTAGTCATTAAATCCTGTGATTTTTGGTTTCTTTGGGATGGGATGATAGTGGAACGTTTGAAGCAGCATGGGACTTCACACTGCTCCAGTGATCTATTGGAGATCTGTGTGAAGATGGGGGCCAGCTGGTTAGCACAGTATCTAAGACATGTAGGTGAAACGCCATTTGGGCCCTGTTCTTTCCTTAACCTTTGTTTTCGAAAGACACGGCACACATCATCTTCACAGATCTTAAGTGCAGGTTGAGTAGCAGGAGGGGGGAGGAGGGGGATTGCAGGAGGTGTTGGTGTTTACGTGAAGTGAAGTGAAGGTCAGAGTGGGTGTGGGGTGTGAGATTGGACCTTTCAAATCTACAGTAGAACACATTCAGGTCGTCAGCCAGTTGTTGGTCCACCACAGGGTTGGGGGCAGGAGTCGTGTAATTCGTAAACTGTTTCATGCCACTCCACACTGATGCAGGGTCGTTAGCTGAAAGCTTGTTTTTCAGCTTCTCAGAGTATCTTCTTTTAACCACTCTGATTCCCTTATTCAGTGTGTTCCTGGCCTGATTGTACAAGACTTTATCCCCAACTCTGTAAGCATCCTCTTTGGCCTGACGAAGCTGCCTGAGTTCTGCTGTAAACCATGGTTTGTCGTTGTTAAATGTTAAATAAGTCCTAGTAGAAATGCACATATCCTCACAGAAACTGATATATGATGTTACAGTATCTGTGAGCTCATCCAGATTGGTGTCTGCAGCTTCAAAAACACTCCAATCAGTGCAGTAAAAGCAGGCTTGTAGTTCCAGCTCTGCTTCGTTGGTCCATCTCTTTACAGTCCTTACTACAGGCTTAGCAGATTTTAATTTCTGTCTGTAGGTTGGAAGAAGATGAACCAGACAGTGATCAGATAGTCCCAAAACTGCTCTAGGATCAGAGCGATATGCATCCTTTATTATTGTGTAGCAGTGATCCAGTATATTTCTGTCTCTGGTGGGGCATGTAATGTGCTGTTTGTATTTGGGCAGTTCACGTGTGAGGTTTGCTTTGTTAAAATCCCCAAGAATAATAATAACTGATTGGTATTGTTGTTCTGTGTCTGTGATTTGATCAGCCAGCTGTTGCAGTGTGGCATTCAAACACGCGTTTGGCGCGATATACACACTCACCAGAATAAACGAGGAAAACTCCCGCGGTGAGTAGAAAGGTTTACAGTTAATAAAGAGCGCTTCCAAATTAGGACAGCACATCTTCTTTAACATCGTTACATCTGTACACCAACTTTCACTGATGTAAAAGCATGTTC
This sequence comes from Myxocyprinus asiaticus, assembly GCF_019703515.2. NCBI lineage: Eukaryota > Metazoa > Chordata > Actinopteri > Cypriniformes > Catostomidae > Myxocyprinus > Myxocyprinus asiaticus. The sequence goes on along the minus strand of NC_059364.1, from coordinate 5,497,403 downwards.
CACCGCCTCTCGTTTTCCTCATTAACTCTGCGATGTGATCCGCTCTGAACAGCTGAAAGCCTGGCAGATGTAACGTGCTGTCCAGAATGGTTTCTCTCAGCCAGGTTTCTGTGAAGCGCAAGGCAGCAGATTATCATCAGTTACAATTTTCATGAACTCATTGGTTTTGAGCGCATATAGTTTTACCGTTTATCACATTATGCCATCGTTTAATGGCAGAATGAATGAAATCAGGCACCGACATGGACAATCCTGGGTGCCGTCTTGACACGCCTCCACAAACTTTACACAACCAGCAGAGAGAAGAAAGATGCAGGCATAATGCTGCTTCAACTTTCTTTGCACCAAAACTGCATCTTGTTTCATCTTGGCAAAATAATAAGTGCATTTTACTCTCCGTTCTTGTCAGAGAGCATTCTCAATTTCTTAGCGGTGCATAGTGAACAAACAGGCAGATCTCACATTCAGCATGGCTTATGAAACATCGCCTTTGGAAATAAATAAAGGCATTATCGGAGGTTATGCAGATACATATGAATGGAGGTTTACATGAAGACAAGAAAGACTAGATCGTCACAATCTCGGTAAAGAAAGAAGTAGATTTTTTTACAGTCTCTTCAATACAACAACACACAGCAACAAGTGAATGATTTACTTACTCTTTTACTATAAATGCCGACGTTACAAAATTATCTGACATTGGCACATAATTCTGCGTTACATTCTGTGGTTGTGTGATAGTTTATAAGCCCATATCACTAAATTCTGGTATTATAACCTTCTAGTTATTTACACTGAGGTCAATTCTAGCGGAACTTTCTCACATTCGCCAGAAATTCAGCCGCTGTTTACTTCCGCGTTGCAAAATAAGGTGGATAAGGTAGGTGTTTTTTTAATTTTACGCGTTTAGCTGTGACGACTCGTCCACGTGCTGTTCTGATTGGCTGTTACACAGAACGTTGTCACATCATGTCTGGTTATGTCACAGACGGTTATGTTCAGATGAAAAGGAATAAATGTTTGTAGTCTGGCTACCCTGAGGAATCTACCTTCAAATTTCTGTAAAGAAACGGATTGGACAGAAAAGTCATTGAGGGTAAGGTTTTGAATAATGACAGGTCATGCCTTGAAATTAGTGACATGAACCTATAACAAACAAATTTAAAACCTTGGCTGATGAAAGGGTTTACTGAGAGTTCTGTAATGAAGAAAAGTGCACATACACTGTGTAGCCCCAAGCAGCAATCGTCAGGGTCAAAGCCGATTGGAAAATTGGAGAAATTACCACAATAGAGTGCACTTATTCAGCTGGATTCTGGAAGTATTTTTCCCATATACTTTTCATAAAATCCTTCATGAAAGAGTTGTAAGACATGAGCCAAACCAACCAGCTCCAAGGTAAATCACAATATCACAAACTTCTTTATGAGACAAAAAAGTATTTGAAAATCTGACAAAAAGGCAGAGGTACACATAGGCGTAATATATGGGTGGGATGGTTAGGACATAGCCCTACCACTTTTTGCCTTTGCCAATTTTGTCTCCATCACTTTTTGAAATAGCTTTTGTCAGGTACGTGTCTAATGCCAGAGAAACATTTTCAGTTCTTAAACAGGAGTTTCCATTTTGTTTGTGTGTGTTATAATAAGTGGTGATCCAGCACTGAAGTTTGCTATTTTTTAAATATTTTTAAAATAAAAAACTTTACCATGAGACCAATCAGTCAGTCTGGCTAAAATGTACTGATGTATGTATTTATCCACTGAGTAACAAAATCCAAGTAGGCCTACTAACAGTGCCTGATTAGTACGGATCAAGTTATTAAATTAATTATGTGAAATATTTTTGGAGCTCTTAAATTGGTCCTCAAGACTGTTTGTTTATCAAAACAGAAAAACATTATTTGACATTATCTGCACATAACCTAATGAATATTCATGAGCACTTTGTGACATCGGCCCACCCTCCAATGGGTTTATTTCAGTTATAATGTCCCTTTTGCTTACATATAAATAAATTATCTCCCAGCTAATGCTGTTAATTATACAGGGGACCTTTTAACTAGGTATATTAAAAAATATAAATTTTAATAATTACATTTTATTACTTTTTCATAATTTTGGTCATATTTTGGCTTTTTAAAAATGAACAAATAAATGTATTCAATCAATAAATAAGATGTTACACCAATCAGCCACAACATTAAAACCACCTGCCTAGTATCATGTAGGTCCCCCTTGTGCTGCCAAATCAGCTCTGACCTATCGAGGCATGGACTCCACAAGACCTCTGAAGGTCTAGCAACAGATCCTTTAAGTCCTGTAAACTGCGAGGTGAGGCCTCCATGAATCGGACTTGTTGGTCCAGTACATCCCATAGATGCTCAATTGGATTGAGATCTGGAGAATTTGGAGGCCAAGTCAACACCTTGAACTCTTTGTCATGGTCCTCAAACCATTCCTGAACAATTTTTGCAGTGTGGCAGAGGGCGCATTATCCTGCTGAAAGAGGCCACTGCCATCAGGGAATAGCGTTGCCTGAAGGGGTGTACCTGGTCTGCAACAATCTTTCAGTAGGTGGTACGTGTCAAAGTAACATCAACATGAATGCCAGGACCCAAGGTTTCCCAGCAGAACATTGCCCAGAGCATCACACTGCCTCCGCCGGCCTGCCTTCTTCCCACTGAGCATCCTGCTGCCATCCCTTCCCAAGGAAATGATGCACACTCACCCAGCTGTCCACATGATCTAAAAGAAAACAGGATTCATCAGACCAGGCCACCTTCTTCCACTGTTCCAAGGTCCAGTTCTGATGCTCACGTGCCCATTGTAGGCGCTTTCGGCAGTGGACAGGGGTCAGCATGGGCACTCTGACCGGTCTGCGGCTACGCAGCCCCATACGCAGCAAGCTGTGTAATCTGACACCTTTCGATCATGGCCAGCTTTAAGTTTTTCAGCAATTTGTGATACAGTAGCTCTTCTGTGGGATCGGACCAGACAGGCTAGCCTTCGTTCCCCCCTCGCATCAATGAGCCTTGGGCGCCCATGACCCTGTTGCTGGTTCACTGGTTGTCCTTCCTTGGACTACTTTTGGTAGGTACTAACCACTGCATACAGGGAACACCCCACAAGACCTGCCGTTTTGAAGATGCTCTGACCCAGTCGTCTCGCCATCACAATTCGGCCCTTGTCAAAGTCACTCAGATCCTTACGCTTGCCTATTTTTCCTGCTTCTAACACACGAAATTCAAGAACTGACTGTTCACTTTCTGCCTAATATATCCCACCCCTTGACAGACGCCATTGTAATGAGATAATATATTATTCACTTCACCTGTCAGTGGTTTTGTTGTTGTGGCTGATCAGAGTATATTTCATATATTATTTTTGTTACATATTTATTGTTAAATTGCATAATTTTTACTATTTATAAGTATTTACATAGATTTCTTGAACACATGCTAAAACCAGTACTGTCTCTTTTTTAAAAAAAAAGGCATTTCTGTAAAGAAGGTCTGTAGAAGATGTTAATGAGAAAGGACTCGAATGACTTTACCTCATCTGTGAGATGCATGATTAGAATTAAATGTTTTTTTTTCTTTTTTTTTTTTTTTATCAACAACTGACTGTAAAGAACAGAAAGGGTATTAAAAGAGAGACCGTATTCAATGACAAATGGGTTGCATGGATCTCGTCTTTGACACACATTACACGGAACAACTTTTACTCACAGCATGCTGTGAAAGGATCTCACTGCTGAACACTTCACGACTAAACTACACAATTACTGGTAAGTGTAACGTAAAAATTTACCAGCCAGTGGCAAATATATTCACTTTATTCGCATAGCGCGAAATTTGGTTGCAAATGTGAGTGATTTCCTCTCATTGTAGTAGAGGGTTGCGCATTGAGTGAAAGATCGATCTTGGGATATAAGAATCGATATCGAGATCGTTCAAATGAAGATTGCGATTAATCGAAAAAACAATATTTTTACCCACGCCTAAAAGTTGTTTACCATGAATTCCTCTATCAAACACGATTTTAAAACAGTGAAGTTGAATTAACGCAGAACAACCTCAGAGCTCACTGTAGGTCTGTCTTTAAAGGTTTATAAGGTTATCGTGGAAAATCATTTGGAAGCACAGATCCTGATGTTGTGGATACAGTTGTTTTCAACTTCTTTTGCCAGAGTTACTGTTGTCCATTTTTTCCAAGACTTGTGAATTCTGGACCTTGTGCTCACAAAGTAATGGTACTGGTCAATTATTCATGCCACCACAGCAGGATAAAAAAAAAAAAAAAAATGCATTTGCCCAAATCTACCACATGTTTGATAAATCACAATTCTTGGAACTATTTTTTTTTTTTATCTGGGGGTGTCTCTAGTTGAGATGATGCACTCCAAATTTCAAGAGAGTTTGGACAAATGGCATAGGAGGAGTTTGAAAAGTAGGTTTTCCTGAAAATTTAAAATGCCAATGGAAAAATGGAATTCCCGCTAGATTTCCAGTTCTTTGCACAATGACAGCTAGAAGCTATACCTTATGTCTCATGGAAACTTGATGGTTATTTAAGTATTTACAAGTATACTGATGAATATTGACCTCCTCTCTAGTAATGAACACACAATGTGGCGAGCAGCTCCTCCTGCTGGGACAGGTTAGTTAATACTCTGTGAGGGAGACAGACACTACACAAGCTGTGGAAATATGACATTTTAATCACATGGTAAACTTTCAGGAAACATTATAGAGCTGGAAGAAAGGAGATGTTTCTGACATAATACAGTAGCAATAAATATTCATGGATTTTGCCTGTTATGTAAACAAAAATGAAAAAAATAACAATCCATAAAGGTAGATGAACTGTTGTTTACAAACCCCACCTATGTAATAGATTTTAAAGTCATACTGCTAAATATACTGATCAGTATTTGTACAATGTAGCAGAAATCACCAATCCTGCACAAATTTCATATTTCACAACTTAACTGTTGTCTTTAGTTAGAGATTAAGCAAAATTATACTATGATATACATATACATACACAGTGCATTCAGAAAGTATTCAGACCCCTTCATTTTTTTTTTTTTTTTTTTTTTTCACATTTTGTTGTTGCAGCCTTATGCTAAAACGCTTTAAATTATTTGATTTGATTTTTTTCACATCAATCTACACTCCATACGCCATAAATGACAAAGCTAAAACCAGATTTTTGAGTTTAAATTTTAAAGTTGTCCCTAAGCCACTTGTGTTGTCTTGGCTGTGTGCTTAGGGTCATTGTAATGTTGGAAGGTGAACCTTCGGCCCAGTTTGAGGTCCTGAGAGCTCTGAACCAAGTTTTTATTAAGAGTATCTCTGTATATTCCTGCATTCAGCTTTCCTTCAACCCTGAACAATCCCCCAGTACCTGCAGCTAAAAAACACCCCCACAGCATGATGCTACCACCACCATGCTTCACCGTTGGGATGGTATTACGCAGGTGATGAGCAGTGCCTGGTTTCCTCCAGACATGATGCTTGGAATTGAGGCTAAACAGTTCAATCTTCATTTCATCAGACCAGAGAATCTTGTTTCACACAGTCTGAGAGTCCTTTATGTGCTTTTTTTGCTTTCTTGCACTCAGGAGAGTCTACCAGTTTCTACCATCTCCACACATGATCTCTGGAGCTCAACCAGAGTGACCATCGGGTTCTTGGTCACCTCTCTTACCAAGGACCTTCTCCCCCGATTGCTCAGTTTGGCCGGGCAGCCAGATCTAGGAAGAGTCCTATTTGTTCCAGACTTTTTCCATTTAAGAATCATGGAGGCCACTGTGCTCATGGGAACCTCAAATGCAGCCGAATTTATTTATTTATTTATTTATTTATTTATTTATTTTTTTTTTTGTAGCCTTCCCCAGATCTGTGCCTCAACACAATTCAGTCTCTTGGTTTTTGCTCTGATATGCATTTTCAGCTGTAAGAACATTATATAGACAGGTGTCTGCCTTTCCAAATCATATCCAGTCAATTGAATTTGCCACAGGTGGACTCCAATCGAAGTGTAGAAAAATCTCAAAGATGAACCCGAGAAATGGGATGCACCTGAGCTAAATTTCAAGTGTCGTAGCAAAGGGTCTGAATACTTTGTCAATGTGATATTTCAGTTTTTTCTTTTTAATAAATTTGCAAAGTTATCAAAATTCTGGTTTTTGTCTTTGTCATTATGGGGTATAAAATCTTTGAAGCATTTTAGCATAAGGATCTGAATACTTTCTGAATGCACTGCATATGAACAACAGAGAAAGCTTGCATATATAACTGTGTTGTTCAAAATCAGTGAATACATATTTATGAAAAGCCGAAACCAGATTTAATATCTGATTGCTATCCAATCGGGAAGTCAAAGAAAGGCAAACCCAAAATCTGACTGAAAGTTCTGTCAGAATTCCCAGGTGAGTCCAATGAATTGCCAGGCTAGCCAAATAGGTCATCGAAATAGGTTCAGCTGTTTATGAACAAAAGAATGAAAACATGCATGTTTCAGTGGGTTTAGAACTCAAACACATTTCTACATTTACATTTATTCATTTAGCAGACACTTTTATACAAAGCGACATATAAAATGTGGAAGGATACAACATAAGCGATTCATCTTAAGGAGGCAGTAGAACTAAAAGTGCTGCATTACAAAGCCTCAGTTGCATTAGAAAAGTATTAGCCAAGACAGAGATTAGAGTGATTTCTTCAGTTAAAAGCTAAAATATAAATGTAATCCTCTTTAAGTTATTCAAATTTTGTGCTCCATAGAAAAGAACGTGGGAAAGTATTTCTTTGGACTGTTGGATTGGTCTTTTAATATGTTTACTATTTTTAAACTAGAAACTGTTCATCAAAATTATGTTGCGAAGAGAATAAAAACATCATAACTGTTAAAATATTGAATGAGTAAAAGAAGAAAGAGTGAATAGAAAAGCAAATAAATGTTGATGAATGATATTTCTAAATGTGTGAGTGTGTGCATTTCTGGTAAAAGACTATACTTACACATTTGAAACATGGTGGCTTTGAAAATTTGGACCTCAGCAACTGTGAAGATGGATACACATCATTCACTTTCTGTACAAATCACTCAAATGTTGTATGACATTTTTACATGACACACAAAATTTCAACAACAGCTGAGATTTAAACTCCTTTTCAGTCAGTACAAAATCTTCATGATAATGGCATGATTTTTCTACTAATGCTTACTGGGCCTCCAATTGTGAAATTTTTTATAGATTGAAACAACCTACAGTACTTCTGGTTGTTACACTACTTTTTGGTTCACTGTAATACAGTAGGGAGACTGGGGCTAGTTGTCACATGGGCTATTTCTCAGTAACAATTATATTTGGAGTAAAAAAAAATTGCAAATGATGTTTTATACAGTACGTCTCAAACACTTACTTAAGACCCCTCTTAAATTATAATACGTTTGGGGCAAGTTTTCACAAAATTTTAACATGTGTCCAGTGAATGATATCTTTTTTCTCGGGCAGTATCAGTGGAAATTCTCAAAAAGATGTTGCCACTATTATATTTTGACACTCAGCATTCACTCAGCATACTTGGTTCTTACTCTAAAGGCTGAATGGTTGGTTCTTGACTGTTGTTTTACCTTTTCTTGATATTTTGACCATGTGCTCTTTAAAAACTTGATTCAGTTGGCTTTTCAGCTCTGAGAAATAGTTTTCTACATTCTTAAATGTCAGGAGGCCATTAACAGCCTTGGGCACGGTTACGGGCACCAGCAATCCAGAACTGGAAGAGTAATTCTGCAATTGGAAGAAGAAACAATACATGAAAATAGATAAGCTCATTGTCAGTATTTAATTGAAAATAAGTGTTCTTCTAGATTATCTGTTTTTTCACCTGGAAGAAATAAATGTGATCCTCTGTGTGTAAAACCTGCTCCAATAGATCGTTGTCCTTCTTCAGATTACCAATCTGCTGCTCCAGACTCCTTATGTGATTCTCAGCCTGTTCTACTTCTTTCTTCTCTTGAGCTCTGATCAGCACTCTTACCTCACTTTGTTTTTTATGTATGGAACGGATCAGCTCCTTAAAGATCCGCTCACTGTGCTCCAATGCTGCCTGAGCAGAGCGCTTTGAAAAGACACCAAAAGAGAACGTAATAAAAGATTTGATCAATCTTAAAACACATTCACAGCAAACACAGAACGTACCCTTAATGTTACTCTGTGGTTTCATTTGGTTATCATTTTTGGTGATCATAATTGCTTTTGTAGTACTATACAGGTAATAAAATTTGACAAATGGTCAATTACAGGGGCATTCACTGGTTCTCTAGCTAGTGTTAGCATTGCTCTTTTTCGTGTACTTTTATGTTACAGTGGTGTTAGACACTATACTGCTATCTTTCATGATCGTCTCTGCTGCTCCCATCAGCTATGGAATATCATTTGCATCTGGAAAATGTCAGAGTTTGAGGTAATTTCTAAAGTTATTTATTACTCCTATAATATAATTGCTTTGCCTAAAAACATATGTCAGAAATCAAGTGAACATGCTTCTACTGTTAAGGATAGATTATTATTGTCCCTCATATCAATAATCTTTGGAGACTCTCAACATTTCACATTATTTCTAAAGACAGTTATTACCTTTATTAGAGAACTGCTATAGTATAAAATAATCCTCAGTTATCTAGCGATACAGAATGTCATGGTAAAGGAAAGATTAGAATTGTTTTTATTTTATTTCCAAGCAACCAGCGTCATGGTTTACACAAAATCCACAGCAATCGCTGTGCCAAGCTACTTTGCACTAAACGAATGAAGACGTAGATGCCTTATCATTACCGACGTTTACTCTAGTTTTTTGCCTTAGCAAAGTTGCTTCAGACCTTTTTTTGCTTCTTCGGCAGTATAGCTACTGGATCTACCGTTGTCTCCGCTGCTAAAGCAAGATAAATAAGTATGTTCCACTGTGTTCTGTCACAATGACAAATCCCTTGTGTGTGTAAGCATACTTGGCAATAAAGCTCATTCTGATTCTTTTCGCTCTTCTCATCACCAAACAACACTGTACTAAGCAAAGCCAGGCGTATCTACACAGGCTTCTATGTTTAGTGAAACACTGCAGGGCAAGTGATTTCAACATGGTGAAACACATTGAAGGGGGTAACCCGCACCATGTAGAATAAAACACCTTTTATCGAAAACTATTATGAGTACAGTCTTCATCTCATGTGAGTGCACCACAATTCATTCGTTAATGTGTAAAACTTTTTTAAATTGGCTCCAAACTATTGAATGCACCTTTAAGGGTTACGTTGTGGTTTTAATTTAGAATGTGAGATGACCCAGGTTCAAATCACAAATCTGCATCTTTTGAGTTGGTACTACAGGTGATAAAATTGAATAAATGTTAAATTAAGAGTTGCATTGTGGTTAGTTTTAATTTAGAATGCGAACGACCCATGTTCATGTCCCCAATCGGCATCTTTTGAGTCGGTACTTTTCAGATAATTGGTCTAATGGATTAACAAAATAGTCTGAATCGGTTTGTGATTCAAATCATTTGGGCAGCTCACTCCCTCACTTAAGTTTTGGAGCAGTTTCTCAATCGGCAAAACAGAAACTGGATACTTCAGAACACAAAGAATTTAAACAAAAACCTGACGTTTTTTATAGATATCGATAATAGATGTGAGATTGAATATAGTGTTTGCCAACTCTCACGCATTTGGTGTGAGGCTCTGTGTCACGCACTCACGCCACCAGTGTTGTAGGTATCGAGACCGGACTCGTTTTTGGACTAGGTCTCAAGACCATATTTTTATGATCTTGGTCATGTCATGGACTCGACCCTCTCTGGTCTCGGTCTTGACTTGGACTCGAACAAGTGTGGAATCAGACTTTTTCCCGAGACCGGTTGAGTCTTCGTGCATTCCCAATTTAATTTTACCAATTCTATTATGCTATCAATTTAATTGAAACAGACAATGACAACTACCATGTTAAAGATGTTTGAAGTAAAATTTCAAAGCTTTAAGCAAAACAATTTCTGAACAAATGTGCAAAAACCAACAAGTGCTTTATTCTTGTTCTCCACCTTCACTACTGCTAAACTTTTGTGAAAAAACAGCAGTATTGCTTGATCAAACTTTATACATAGTAAAAAAGCTTTTTGCTGAGTTTTGTTGCATCCCACATAGCTGCACGTTGAAGGTATTTTGGTCACAACCATGTTGGCATGGTCATACAGTGATGTTACATGATATGGATCAACAGAAATAACGTGTTATTTAAATTGCATTAATTTAGTAAAAAAAAAAAAAAAAGGATAATTCTTTGCATTATAGGCCTTGATTTAGGTTGTTGTGGTAGACAGTTACAAACTACAGACAGACATAGTTGGCCAACTAGTATCAAATATGCGCGTGTTTGATTGATTTAACCCATGCCATTAAAATCTCACTCCTAAGTTGGCAACCCTGATGTTAGTCTCAGCTTCAGACAGCACGCCCACGGAATGCCCACAGTCAATTCTCTAACCTTCTGATGCATTTAGCACACAAAACTGGAAAAAGCTTTCTCGATCAACTCGGCGCAAATCTGATTCACTGGTTTGATGGAAGTCCGCGTTGATAGAGTGCGCTTTTGAGGATATATTATGTGATGATATGTTTGGTTTATTTTAATGATTTATTGAACAAGGGCTTTTCAGTCAGTCTCTTGGAACAGCTGTACATCACACTCACCTTGTGAGAGTCCACAGCCTTCTTTAACTCCTGCACATTCTTCTCTATATCCTTGATTTTCTGGATAATTTCCAAACTCTTTTTTGATTTGAGTTCCTTCTGTTAATTAGATTGGAATTAACCATGAATGAAAATCATTGTCTGGTTAAAAGGTTAAATAAAATCTGCAACAAAAATAGTGTGATAAACCAAATAATGATAACTTAAAGAGCAGTTACACAGCAGTTTTCATAAATGATATGTTTGCAATCTGTTGATGAAAGCTAAAATGTTGAGCAAATGGAGAAGTCTTCTGGTTCTGAATGGTTTCTCCTGAGGAATAGGCATTGGTTATCTCAGGAGTGTTCCCTCTAGAGTTTCAGACAAGATCTCAACAATGTCTCAAACTGCTCAGATTCGCTAAGATCCCAAAATCAGAGATTTCAATATAAATTGCCTCATCTTTTATTTCTCCCATGGCATTTTTGGACAATCATTTGAGGCAGAGTTACTTAAACCAAAACTATGAAATAGCAACCTCTGAGCAATAACCTATTAATCTAGGAGACCTATTAAAAACCCCATATTTATTAAAATAAATGTTTTTAATTTACATACTGAAAGAGTGCAGAATGAGTTTATCTGTCTCTAACACTTGCAGCCTTATAAGCAAAGGTATTTTCCTGGGCTTTAACATACAAGAAACTAGATTTGCATTTTCTGAAGGAAATACCAGTGCTGACAGGGCAGCAAAAGAACAGTGTTAACGTTTTACATAAGCTTAAGTTGTAGGATTTGGGACTAGTTATCTTAATTTTTACTCCAGTGAATATTATTGAAAATCAAATTCTGTTGAAGTATGATGGCCCAATCACAGCCATGCTAAACAACAGCACTCTTGCTGGTGTGATATTGCTTAAATATTGGGTCAGTTGTGAGAACCTGTTCTCACTCTCAAGGCATCAAAAACTGACGCTTTTGCAAAAGCCCTGCACGTCAAACTACAGACACCAAAAGCAGCCACTAGCGTTTGTTTCCCGACGCATGTGGCAGGTAAGCCCAGTGCAGTGTCATGTGCGATGTGCCACTGTCAATCTTCTGATATTATTGCGTGAATATGTTTTATTATACTAAAAAACATATTAGTGTAGTTATGATATACAGTCATTTTGATATTTTAGATCCCCTAATCCAACCCCTATTCCCAACCAATTCTCAACTATATAGCTAAAACTCGTAACAAGCAGATAAATGTAGTCACAATAATCTATTTAAAAAAGCACTATAGTAGTATTCCAAAACATACAATAGCTTTGTGTGAGGAACAGAGTGAAACTGAAGGTTTTAAATCGCTGAAAGTCTTCCCCCTCCTCGAAGGCAGTGACATCCAGTGAGCTCTAAAATACCGGTCACATCTCAATCAAAAGATACACCTGAACTTGCATTTTTGTTCAACTAAACGTTGAAAAACACTTTTTAAAAATTAAACCCCAACCCCAAAGTTTCACAATGATAAATTTGACAGTCTATTGATCCCAAAGGTTTCTTATTGAAAACAATGCGCTTTGAGTTACTGAAATGTCCTTGTGTGACAACTAGCCCTTCTCTCCTTTATACTTACCTGTTTTTGTGCCATTTCAGCTGCAGCTGAGACTGTTCTATGTCCAATGTGATCCCCCAGACAGAGTACACAAATACATCGCCCATCATCATGACAGTAAATCTCCAGTGCTTTATGATGTTGAGAGCAGATCTGCTGCTTCAGCTGTGGGAAAGCATTTACCAGATTGTGATTCTTAAATGCATCAGACTCATAATGAGGATGAAGGTGAATTTGGCAGTAAGAAGCCAAACACACCAAACAAGATTTGATGGCTTTTAGTTTTCTTCCTTTGCAGACATCGCACTTCATGTCTTTAGGCCCTGCTTGTGGAACGTCCTTCATTTCCTGTACAAGTTCTACCAGCACAGTGCTTCTGCTCAGATTTGGTTTTTGATTGAATGTCTTCCTGCAGTTGGGACAGCTGTAAACTCCTCTCTGACATTCGCTATTCCAGTACTTCATAATACAGCCCATACAGAAACTGTGCCCACAAGATGTAGTCACTGGATCCTTAAGTATATCCAGACAGATTGGACAGTTTAAAGGATTTTGAGCATCTGAAGAAGATCCTGCCATTATGGTGCTTCCAAACCCAGTGGAGGTTTCAAGGTTGAATGACAGGTTTTACTTTGAATCTTTGATATATTCATTGAATAGGAATTATAGGGAATGGCTGCATTGGAAACATGACAAAGGGAAATGTTTTGTTTTTAACAAAGTGAGCATAATGAAACCATATTTAGTGGATCAGTAAGTTTCAGGAAATGTAACTATATATTATATCTATACCAAGATCAACAGTCATGAATTAGATAACATCTTATTAGTTATTCTTTAATTGCAATTTGCAAAAAAAAAAAAAAAAAAAAAAAAGAAAAAAGGAGACTGACAAGTACTGACAAGTGGGGGATTAGTTAAGGGATAGTTAACCCTAAAATGAAAATTCTCTCATCATTTACTCAATTTCATGCCATCCCATGTGTATGTCTTTCTTTCTTCTGCTGAACACAAACAAAGATTTTTAGAAGAATATCTCAGCTCTTTAGGTCCATACAATGCAAGTGAGAGGTGGCCAGAAATTTGAAGCTCCAAAAATAACTCTTTTTAGTAACTAATGAGAGAAATTTCATTTTTGGGTGAACTATCCTTTTAAAAGTGCTTTATATGCAAAATTGAAAATTCCCAAGAAAAACTAAACCTACCTTCACAAGAATGTGACACTGGCATTGCATCGCCTAAAGCTGAGCTGGGTAGCAAGCTCTCCTTAACGGAGAGTCACTAGGATCATTATTTTCCACTGTTCTCATGGGACATCTGAGAATAATTACAGAGGAAATTGCCTTTTACAGAAGTCGCTAAGCTGTGCTGGTGGAGACCAGGGTAGCTATTCCCTTACCTGCACAATAACAAATAAACTAGACAGATAATGCTGCATGTCTGCAAAACTGAGATTACCCATCTCTTATCAGGGAAGAACAGTGAGGAAAAATATAAAGGAACTTTATCTGATAATAAATAACATGCACAGTTAACAATTATTTTGACAAGTAATTTATTTTAATAGCCCTGCCGTTGGCAAAGGGTTGCACAGCATCCTACTGGTAGATTTCATAACCACACCAAGAATTTCACAATGATGTGGTATAATTGCAAATAGGCTTCTCAGTTTATGCTTTATTACCTTCCTTTGGTGTTGTACTCTTGGGTTTGACATCGTATGAGCGCTTTGAGAGCATCCTGCAGTGACTGCAGCCCACTGTACTGCTCTGTTTGGTTTGCAGTGAAGCGGATGCAGCACTTCCTCTCCCGGCTGCAGGCCGCTCGGATCAGCATTGTTTTGAAATGTGGGTTGAAGGTCCAGAGCGATATATCAAGTGGGGTCTCACACGTGTTGCTGCCTCACAGAGGGACAGTTTACTAAATTTGTTTATACTCATAATGTGTTCATTTAGGGTCTCTGTCAGTGTTCATTGTAGATAACAACTGTACTCAACACCTTTTACTGTTTCTGAATTTTTGAAGAGTTGTTGCTGGCAACATTCAATGATTTACAAGTTAGGACAAAAGGAATCATTCCTGAACTAACGACCATGCTTAATAGATCAGCTTTGCATGTATTTTCATGCTGATCCAGGCTGGTACGGTATACAGTGGTGTGAAAAAGTGTTTGCCCCCTTCCTGATTTCTTATTTTTTTGCATGTTTGTCACACTTAAATGTTTCAGATCATCAAACAAGTTTAAATATTAGTCAAAGATAACACAAGTAAACACAAAATGCAGTTTTTAAATGAAGGTTGTTATTATTAAGGGAAAACAAAATCCAAACCTACATGGCCCTGTGTGAAAAAGTGATTGCCCCCTAAACCTAATAACTGGTTGGGCCACCCTTAGCAGCAACAACTGCAATCAAGCGTTTGCGATAACTTGCAATGAGTCTTTTACAGCGCTGTGGAGGAATTTTGGCCCACTCATCTTTGCAGAATTGTTGTAATTCAGACACACTGGAGGGTTTTCGAGCATGAACTGCCTTTTTAAGGTCATGCCACAGCATCTCAATAGGATTCAGGTCAGGACTTTGACTAGGCCACTCCAAAGTCTTCATTTTGTTTTTCTTCAGCCATTCAGAGGTGGACTTGCTGGTGTGTTTTGGATCATTGTCCTGCTGCAGAACCCAAGTTTGCTTCAGCTTGAGGTCACGAATAGATGGCCGGACATTCTCCTTCAGGATTTTTTGGTAGACAGCAGAATTCATGGTTCCACTTATCACAGCAAGTCTTCCAGGTCCTGAAGCAGCAAAACAGCCCCAGACCATCACACTACCACCACCATATTTTACTGTTGGTATGATGTTCTTTTTCTGAAATGCGGTGTTACTTTTACGCCAGATGTAATGGGACACACACCTTCCAAAAAGTTCAACTTTTGTCTCGTCAGTACACAGAGTATTTTACCAAAAGTCTTGGGGATCATTAAGATGTTTTCTGGCAAAAATGAGATGAGCCTTAATGTTCTTTTGGCTCAGCAGTGGTTTTCGTCTTGGAACTCTGCCATGCAGGCCATTTTTGCCCAGTCTCTTTCTTATGGTGGAGTCATGAACACTGACCTTAACTGAGGCAAGTGAGGCCTGCAGTTCTTTGGATGTTGTTGTGGGGTCTTTTGTGACCTCTTGGATGAGTCGTCGCTGCGCTTTTGGGGTAATTTTGGTTGGCCGGCCACTCCTGGGAAGGTTCACCACTGTTCCATATTTTCGCCATTTGTGGATAATGGCTCTCACTGTGGTTCTCTGGAGTCCCAAAGCTTTAGAAATGGCTTTATAACCTTTTCCAGACTGATAGATCTCAATTACTTTCTTTCTCATTTGTTCCTGAATTTCTTTGGATCTCGGCATGATGTCTAGCTTTTGAAGATCTTTTGGTCTACTTCACTTTGTCAGGCAGGTCCTATTTAAGTGATTTCTTGATTGAGAACAGGTGTGGCAGTAATCAGGCCTGGGTGTGGCTAGAGAAATTGAACTCAGGTGTGATAAACCAGAGTTAAGTTATGTTTTAACAGGTGGGGGCAAACACTTTTTCACACAGGGCCATGTAGGTTTGGATTTTGTTTTCCCTTAATAATAACAACCTTCATTTAAAAACTGCATTTTGTGTTTACTTGTGTTATCTTTGACTAATATTTAAACTTGTTTGATGATCTGAAACATTTAAGTGTGACAAACATGCAAAAAAATAAGAAATCAGGAAGGGGGCAAACACTTTTTCACACCACTGTATGTGAGAGGTGTCCAGTTACCTCTGAGGCCTGAGATAAACACATGATATCTGATTTTTACAAGCCCAATCCAAACTACCTGTGTAGGTGGTTTGAAATCTGACTAAAATTAGAGTTCTGTTAATGCATCTGAATGGTTGGATCAGATTTCATGTGATTTTATTTTATTTATGTATTTATTTGCCATATGTTGTGTGACGGATTGTTACGTCAGCTGTTGCGACAAGAAGACTTGTGATAAATGTCATTGCACATGCCACCCTTTCTCTTTTTACACTGTTGTCTGAGATGAATGTTTAGATTTGGATACTTCCCTCAAGAAAAACTTTATCAATGGTAAAACAATCATTGCAAAAAAAAAAAAAAAAAAAAAAAATGCTTAGTGTCCGCACACTGATTTTGTTGCCCCAAAAATACTTTATTGACACTCGCAATGTTTCGACCATTAGGTTTTCGTCAGGCCAAAAAAACTAAAACAAAAAAACACGTGGTGGACAAATGCAAGTTTGGGTAGTTAATTACAATGACAACTAGGGCTTAAACGATTAGTCGGTGTTATCGACAACATACATTTTAGTTGTCGAATAGTCGTTTGATCTCATTTAACGTAACATGAGATCTCATTAAACTCTAATGATGATGCAAGAGCAGCATTGCAGTTCTGTTCTGACTGAGGAGAGGAAGAAAACACAGCTCACAGTCCAGATGCACTCTAAACTTTCCAAACAGCTTCAGGTGATGTAGATCGCAAAGTATGAGGGAATTATAAAGCAAAAATACCAAATAAGTAAATACAGAAGCACCCATCTTTAAAGGAAACACACCGGCATTACATTTTTAATGCAATTATATTTCATGCGTTATAGCTTTATTAAAGTTCAAATAATAAGGAAGCAGGTCATGTAAATAACTACAAACTCTGAAACTGTAATTTCTCTGTGCGGTCAGCACCTCTATGAGTTGTGTGAATGTCCCGATCTAAGGGGGAGAGACTGAAACTGCACCCGGCTGATGCACACTCAGTCGCGGGGACGCTCATCCCTCGAGCGCGCACGCTTAATGCAGCTAGATTATAACGTGATGACTCATGACTTATTGAATCATAATATATGTCACTGTGTGTTTCTTATCAAGAAGAAAATTGGCAATATGCAGCTTTATTAATAAGAGATAGTTTTTTTGTGAGTTAAAGATGGATTGAAGTGAACAGAAAGGTGAGAGAGGGTAGTCTTCGCCCCATTACACACTGCAACAAAATACGTTTTTGATTTGTTTTTGTTTTGGCTTGTTTTCCAATATAAATATATAAAACTCCTTTAAAACAACGTACATTTTCTTTATCAGCTATACTGCAGAAGAAAACAATTTTATCTGAGAATGTTGAATATAATATAAAAAATACAAATATTTTAAAATATCTTAAAATCCTTTTAAAAAAAAGATGCATTCACATGAGAAGCAGCATATAAGATATTTAAACTTGCTTTTAGAGAATAGATCTTGAATATGAGTATATTTTGTCTTTACTGCACTCGCAGAAGTATAAACAAGTGAAAAAATACACTTATATACAAAATACACTTATATTTAAGATACATTCTCTAGCAAGTCTAAATACCTCATATGATGCTTCTCAAGTAAATGTATCTTGTTTTAAGGATTTTTAGACCATTTTAAATAGAAAACAAGACAAAAACATTTGATAACAATAGGATTTTTTGCAGTGAATTTCTTTACTGAATTAAACTTAATAAAAATTATTTTTTCCTTAATAATTCAGTGAATGTTATTTAAAGGTATTTTTAAAATATGATTTTGTCCTCTTTATTGTTAGTAAGCACATTTAAAACAACCTTTTAAGTCGGGGCACAAGCTGAATAATCGGTTAAGAGCTAATGATTAATCCTTGCAGTAATCGCTGAATAGTCGAATAATCACTCTAATAATCATTAGATTAATCGATTATCAAAATAATTGTTAGTTGCAGCCCTAATGACAACCAATATGGACATGCTAGCAAAAGTGACTACAGTCTAATAACAGGGTTCCTATGGTCATGTAGGCTAAAACCTGGAAAATAATCAGGGAATTTTTAAATCTTAAAGGCATGGAAAAAGTATGACATTTTTTATAGTGAATATATATTTTTCTAAATATCTCACCAGCTAGATAATGCTCTAGCGTAGATTAAAACTTGCTCACACGTCAGTTATGTCTGCTTTGTGGGCGAATCAGTCTTTTGAGTGAGCTCTTGTCAATGAATAGGTCAAAATGATTTAGAAATCAGTCTGAATGATTCATTAGCTAATCAGCCTAAATCAAAATGATTTTTAAAATCACTAACCAGAAACACGAAAAACGGGAAAAGTCGCAAAAAATTCATGGAAATTCCATTAAGAAATTCATGGTTATTTCACATTTTTTATCTAATTTTAGATCGTAGTGTCTTAGAGGCGTGGACACATTCTACAAGGAAAATATACTCATCTCAGTAGAGCTGTTCAGCTACGATACGTGGACTTTTTGTTCTAACACATAAGTTACACATAGTCGTACCATAAACGGGAATTTTGAAGCCGTATTGAATTACATACCGTTTTTTTAAAAACGCATGGCGTCATCAAAATTCACGTTTGAGGTATGACTGTGTGTAATTTATGTTGTAGAACAAAACGTCCACGTAACGTCAAGTAATGTTTACCACAGGCCTTATTTTACTCATAAGTTAAAAAATCCCATTATAAAAACCCAAAGGAAAATCCAGAGGGAACACATGGAGAATTGGACTTCCGGGTTTGCCTACAAACTGATGTCACGGCTGAACAGCATTCAGTTTGTAAGCAAACCCGGAAGTCTAATTCGCCATGGGTTCCCTCGGGATTTTCCATTTAATATATGAGTGAAAGAGTCCAATAACAGGATTTTCCAACCCATAAAACACCGAATTCTCAACCGTGTTTTTGCACTACAAGTTAAACAGCTCTATGGAAATATGTGCAGTCGTTAATTTCGTGCGATGGACTTTCGTTGGCAAAGAATTTCCCCTTGCGGAGTTTGCATGGAGTTCAGTTTTGCGCTCAACATCCTCCCACGCCTTCTTCATCCACGGAATTTAGTCATGCAAAGGTAAATGGGATTTCGCCTTAACACATGGCAGTCTGATCCAGTGAATGAATCAAGAAAGAAATGCTCATTGCAGTAAATCTGGTTCATTCATAACTTAATAATGCTATTTCTTACAGTGTACTTTGTTGTATACTCCACATTTTGCCAAATCTAGTATGCAGAGCATACAAATAATAATAATAAAAATAATTATGAGTAGTATGCTAGTATGCTTTTCAAACATAGCCATTTAATGGCACACATGTTTGTAGAGGAACCAGTCCTCTGTGTCCATTGGAATCATCATGTCTTGTCCACTAGATGGCAGCAGAGACCATGTTCTGCAATCTCTTTCATGTCATGTCTACACACTGCGCATGACCTCTTTCATGAATGCAAATTACCTGTAAATGGCACATTTAAAGACTCTGTCTGGTTCCCACTACCCTGATTTTTGCACTAAATCACACTCATAAAGCAGAGTTCAGGTTGGAGACTGACCTCATGTTTGTTCAGTAGCACAGTGACTCTCAACTGTTTTACTTCAGGACTCAGATTTTACATCGGAAATCAAGTGGCGACCCAACACAAGGAATTTGCACCAATGCTGTAGAGTTTGACTGAACACCCATAGAGTTATTGGATTTTGGAAGTGTTTTCTCCTCCCTTTAAGCCTCTTCATTTCACTTTATTTTGTATTATTAGTTGCAATTTATTATTGGCATTTAGCATTGTTTTTTTTCTGGCAACTAAATTTTGGGTCGTGACACACCAGTTGAGAACCACTGCACACATGTGGGTAGTAACGTGCTACATTTACTCCGTTACATTTACTTGAGTAGGTTTAATAGTGGGTACTTTTACTCAAGTAAATTTCTAATGAAAAAAAATTACTTTTACTTTGTTACAAAGGGTGAAGTTCCTGTCGTTACATTACTGGTTTTAATTAAATACGTTTTTATAAACGTGTAATTTATTGAGAGATTTTTAAATGGGACTTTTACAACAACGGTACTTTACAGTTGCGTTTTGTCACTCGAGTCCAGTTCATCACTGCAGCAGCAGCAAGCGCTCAAAACAAAAAACAAAATTCGTCACACAATGCCTTCATTTTACACCAAGACAAGCGGATATTTCAAGATTAGAATTGCAGCTCCAACTTAAGAAAACTTGTTGCGGATTGGCGATTGTGATAACGTGAGCTCGTCTGTGTTGTGGTGATGGTCATTTTCAGGGTGATTCTGTAACTATGGGCTCTTATGACCTCAGTTTATAAGTATACATTTTTATATCAGTGCTGAAATCTATCAGCGTCTAATGTATAAATCCATTTAAACATTAAGTGTAAATGTCTTTTGATATGCTGATCTCGTACATGCGTGACTACTGGCGTGACTAATCTCTGCACGTGCACACTGCACAGCAACTTTGCGTTTGTCAGATGCGGCACATAAATAAGCCTAACACGCTTTAACATACAGAGATAAGGTGCAGTTTACCCTTACCTGTACTGAACTAATGATCTAAATTCTTTCTACACTGAAAATACTGTAACAACACTGAACTAAGAATCCATTGAGGACTTTAAAACGCTGTGAAATAGCGAAGGTAGCCAGTAATAAAGCATGATTTTGCTTGTTTTTATTCAGCATTATACATGATTGGGGCTGTGGAATATTGTTTGTTTTTCACCGTAATAATTACTAGAAACTGGTTTCCAAACTTCTCTTCTAATTGACAGATTCGTCCAAATCTGACAAGCGTCCTTAAAGTGATAGGTCAGCCATAAATGAATGTTCCGTCATCATTTCCCCACCCTCATGTTGTTCCAAACCTGTGTGACTTTCTATATTTTGTGGAATCCAAAAGATATTAGACAGAATATTAAAGACTGACAGTCTCAGTCACCATTCACTTTTAAAATATAGAGGAAAAAACATGCAGTGAAAGTAAATTGTGACTGAGGATAACATTCTGTCTGACATCTCCTAATTGTGTTTTAATGAAGAAAGAAAGTCATATAGGTTTGGAACAACATGAGGATGAATAATGAAAGAATTTCCAATAATAATAATAATTGATATTATTTTTAAATTATTATTATTCTGTAAATACATGTTAAATGTGTAATATGCAATGGAATATTGGAGATTAAACGTCCATTATGTTACATGTGAAAGTAACTAGTTACTCGTTACTTGAGTATTCTTTGAATTGGATATTTTTTTACTCTTACTCAAGTAGTTATTAACATCATTACTTTTATTTCTACTTGAGTAATTATTTATTTCAAGTAATTGTACTTTTACTTGAGTACAGTTTTTGGCTACCCTACCCACCTCTGCCACTGCATGAGTACAAATGCAATTTCTTTTTCATTAAGTGCATATCAATCCAATATTCAAATAGTGATTAAATAACTACAATGATTTTGTCAGCTAGACCCTGAGAGCAACAGTTTGGTTGAACAATCATATGAAATCCAGATCATCTTCATCCATATCAAAACAGAGCCGTGCAGGGGGGATATGGCGCCGTTTTCACACTATCAGCATGCAGATCTATCACGGCACCTCCTGTTCTGTGCTTTATCTGTGAATCAGTGTGAGGCTGAACCAGGGATGAACGGATAAGCTCTAAAAACATGAACGTGCATTTACGCACATTGATTCAGGACACTGAGCGAGTTCTGAAGTGTGTTTAATGCCCGCTTACTTCCTTAGTTCAGTACATTTGTAATCATTCGAAGTCTGTAATTACAAATTGTATGAACATAAATGACTCAATCACATGGTTGTGAGATCCTTTATGTGAAGTTAGGGATGTTGAAAACTACATAATTTTAAAACTGACTTTGCAACTGGTCTGAACTGGAAAATTCCTACTTTACAGTAAACATTTTCAATGCCCCCATAATATACTGTAGGTCTTATTATGCTGGATAAAATATTAAATTCACAATTTTTTAAAATGGAAATCATATTAGTTTTTATTTTGTCACAATATGACAATTAGGAGAAAACTGGGTGAATTTTAAATCATTTCGCTACTTTGGTTTGAGCGGATGTTGCCATTTTTGGCATTACATTTTTTTAAGTGATATTCCAGTTTTTTCTTTTTACTTTTTTCTCTCTATTTAAAAAGCTTCAAACATAAAATGTCTTTGGAATATTGTTTTAATTAGTAAAAATAATTAAATAAATAAATATGTAATTTCCGGTTTTACAATTATATGCACTTTTGTTTTTTGTTTTTTTTATGCAACAGTTCGTATGCGATTCAGTTCGCCAGG
Source organism: Myxocyprinus asiaticus (assembly GCF_019703515.2). Classification (NCBI taxonomy): domain Eukaryota; kingdom Metazoa; phylum Chordata; class Actinopteri; order Cypriniformes; family Catostomidae; genus Myxocyprinus; species Myxocyprinus asiaticus. The sequence continues at coordinate 5,474,901 of NC_059364.1, read as the reverse complement.
TGCCCGCCCAGGTTCAGCGGCGTCTGCTTCACCTCGGTGAAGGGCGAGAACGCCGCTACCTTGCGTGCAGAGATCGCTACCCTTCTAAGGAAGGGTGCGATAGGGCCTGTCCCTCCAGCCGAGATGAAGAAGGGGTTTTACAGCCCCTACTTCATCGTACCGAAGAAAGGCAGTGGGTTGCGGCCAATTTTGGACCTGCGGGTACTGAACCGGGCCTTGCACAGACAAGATGCTGACGCAAATTCGTATTTTAGCGAGCGTCCGGCATCAAGATTTCGGTCTTACCTCGACACAGACCCTTCCTGCGGTTTGCTTTCGAGGGCTGGGCATACCAGTACAAGGTCCTCCCCTTCGGCCTGTCCTTGTCCCCTCGCGTCTTCACGAAGGTCGCAGAGGCAGCCCTTGCCCCGCTAAGGGAAGGGATCTCAATGACTGGCTAATCCTAGCTCACTCTTGGGATGTGTTGTGTGCACACAGGAACCTGGTGCTCACGCACCTCAGCTGACTGGGGCTTCGGGTCAACTGGGAAAAGAGCAAGCTCTCCCCGGTTCAGAGCATCTCTTTTCTCGGCTTGGAGTTGGACTCAGTCTCGATGATGGCACGCCTCACGAACGAGCACGCACAGTCGGTATTGAACAGTCTGAAGGCGTTCGGACAGAAGACAGCGGTTCCACTGAAACTTTTTCAGAGGCTCCTGGGGCATATGGCATCCTCTGCGGTGGCCAAACCGCTCGGGTTGATGCATATGAGACCGCTTCAGCACTGGCTTCAGACTCGAGTCCAGAGATGGGCATGGCGCCACGGGGCACATCCCATGGTTGTCATGCCGATCTGATGCCGCGCATTTCTACTGGCAGGGGTTCCCCTAGAGCAGGTCTCCAGGTGCGTCGTAGTTATGACGGATGCCTCCAAGATGGGCTGGTGCGCCGTATGCAACGGGTACACAGCCGCCGGCTCCTGGACTAGCCCATGGCTGCGTTGGCACATCAACTGCTTACCTAGCTGCTTGGATGCAGCTTCATTCAAAATCAATAGTTTTCAGTTGCAAATGCCATTGTAAAAATTCACTATTCACAGTCAGTCATGATTACTTTAATCAATGAGTAAAAGTGTCAAATAACAGGATGGTTACTGAGGTTAAGCGAGTGGTATTCGGCTGGTCATGTGATTCTAACATGGCAGCCCCCATGTGCGGACCCTCTCCATGTAGAATTGAGTGCACCTTTAAAAATTACTCAGTTCAGTTTGATAGAATTTTGTTATGAAAGTGTTCTTTTGTGTTCCAAGGAAGAAAGTCATATGGGTGGACTGACATAAGGGTGAACATTTTTTGTGAACTCTCCCTTTAAATTACATTAAAAGCAACTATCCTTTACAACGATAAGCAAACAAATTTTTTTTTAAGCATACAAATTTTAATTTTGAAGTTACTGGGTTCAAAAGGTAGCGCATAACGTTGAATATACAGTGAAAATAAAGCTAAAGTAATTTGTCTTCATTTTCAGATTCAGCTCAAGGTATGCCAGAAACATACACATGTAGGAGAAAAACATAAACATAGACTACACTAATTTTTCCCACAATGTTTCTACAGTATAAGAACAGTCAAGCATATCATCTTAACACACCTAGCACAGCAGCTCTTTCCCCCATTAAAAGAGAGAAGTATGCACAGCTGGTTTAGGTAACTTAAACCCTTATTGTAGAAATAACTATTAAAAAATGTGATTCATAGTGACTCAATGTTGTTTCAGATGCAGACGGTGCTCCAGAAGCAGCGAACAGGACCAGCCATTACCAAACACTCATAAAACAGATCTCAATGTAAATGAGGTATGGGGCCCTTCTAAAAAAGAACGTCCACTTGCTATTTTATTCGGAAGGCAATATAAATTCCCAGCCAGCAATATAAGTGCCAGGGTGGTATGCATATACAGTATGTGTGTGCTTGTTTCACTGTAGGCCTACTTAAAATGCCCTTCAAAATGCAGTAAAACCTCTTAAACCTACTCTGCGGATGTTCCTCATTAGTAAATGTTCATAAATTGGCCAACTGGCTCAATTAAAATGTAAAATGCCAAAAATCAGAAAATCAAAATGCACAATAGTAAATGTATGTATGATGAATTGAGATAAAATATATAATCTCTTTCTTATAGTGACAGTTAATAATGTGAGCTTTCAACTCGGAGAGGGAAAAATTAATATGTGGGTTTGTCATCAAGTTCAAATTAGTTTCATGCCTAAACTAATAAAATACCCTTCAGCTGTCATGCAACTTTATTCACACTACACATATTTCACCTATAGACTGTGGTTTTCAAGACACACGGGTCAAATTTCAGACCTTTTGAAGTTTTTCATAGGCAATAAATCACAGGATCAGGCAGATTAATTTAGTGTATTTTGGAAAACTTCAAGCAGTCAAATATTATCCTGCTTTTAAGGTGTACGTTTTTATGTGTCTGTGTGTGGTGGTGATTTTTACTTGGACGTTTTCTGACAGTTCTTGAGACAATAATGCAAACAAACACCAACAGTATTATTTTTTTTTATATTTACATTAAAGGGATAGTTCACCCAAAAATGAAAATTCTCTCATCATTTACTCACCCTCATGCCATCCCAGATGTGTATTACTTCTGCTAACAATAATAAAAGATTTTTTGAAGAATATCTCAGCTCTGTAGGTCCATTCAATGTAAGTCAACAGGGTCCAAAACTTTGAAGCTCAAAAAAGCACACAAAGGCAACATAAAAGTAATGAATATGAAATCAGTGGTTTAATCCATGTCTTCATAAGCATATGATGGCTGTGTGTGAGAAACAGATCAATATTTAAGAAATTCTCCTCCGTGCCCAGTAGGTGGCGATATGCATGAATGTGAATTGCCAAAAACAAAAGAAGGTGAATGTGAAAGTGGGGATTTATAGTAAAAAAGTTCTTAAATATTGATCTGTTTCTCACCCACATCTATCATATCACTTCTGAAGACATGGATTAAACCACTGGAGATTACTTTTATGCTGCCTTTATGTGCTTTTTTTTAGCTTCAACGTTTTGGACACTCTTGACTTGCATTTTATGGACCTACAGAGCTGAAATATTCTTCTAAAAATCTTCAGCAAAAGAAAAAAAGTCATACAGATCTGGGATGGTATGAGGGTAAGTACATTTTTATTTTTGGGTGAACTATTCCTTTAACAGTGCCTACTTTTGGCATGAATGTGCATTTTTTAATTGCAGAATGCATCAAATATCCACATTAAAAAATAATTTCAGCAATGTTTTCTAGCTGTCTTAGATATAAATGATCATTTTAAAAAATTGCGGTTGGCTTCACATTAGTCCATTATTTCTATCCGGTGAAAGTCTATAGCAGTTAGTGGCTGTAATTTTGGTGGTATTTTGTTTTTATATCTTTGAGCATGAGAAAGTATTGTTTCACTAAAAGCCCATGTTTTGTCTGGGCTAGGAACGTTAAAATATTTTGATAATTAAAAAAGTGATGATTCAAATTAATCAAAGATCGGGCAATATTATTGTTTATCTGACTGATAACTTGACCGTTAAAACATAATGGCTGTTAATATATTATTCTTATGAGTATATCTCTATTAAAATTATAATTCTGTTCAAAAGCTGCATAGCAATATCATGTCTTTTTTTTATAACGATATCCAATTTTGTCCTTTACATACTGGACCAAACAAGAACATATCAACATTGAGGACATAAAGACATTACAATATACTATCAAATACAGTTCATTTATGTGAATTACCCCAATATCAAACATTTTAGGAATCGAAATGACATTTCTTTAATGATCGTCTTAAGAATATGATATGTTTTGGATGCCTTGATATTCAGGGGTTTAGACATTTTCTGTAAGGAGGCAAAAGGGGAATTTACATCAACAGAAAACAGTCTAAAATTAGGTTTGGAAGATGAATATAATTTTATTGAAAATCTGAAACAAATATCATATTTTCTGTAATCTGACCAACAAACTACTTGTCTCCCTTGGTCGGCTTTAGAATTAAGTTGCTCCGCAGTGCCACCCTGTGGCAAAACAGAAGAGAACCTCAACTGAGCCTAACCAAAACAGATAGCAAATTGATTTGTCTGTTTTTAGAAAATCCTAAATTACCTCAGCATTTTAACCCTATTCTTCATTATTAGACATTTAATAAGGTGATATGGAGGAAAGATAAAAGGCATTTTAGAGGCCAAAATTACACTGTAGTTTGATTTAGGAAAAGAGTAATGAATCCACTATAGCACGATTTGCAACAACTAACTTTCTGAAGTTGTGCCAATGTTTTGGCCTGTGATTTTGCCGTCCTCCCACAAGACTGATGCATTTAGTCTTCACCCACACCGAGCTAAAAGCTTCTTTATCACTGTTCAGAACAGAGATTCTGGCCAGCTGATAACCCTCATACATCACGGCCATTCTGACACATCCACACAGCAGGGATGACACCAGAAAAAGATCTTGTCTCTATAATAACACAGCATAATGACCCCGGCTTATCTGTGCATTTGTGCCAACATGTGCTGCTCTTGGGGTCAGAGTTTGGCTTATTGGCATGGTGTAGGAAGCTCCTGGATGCTAGATTCTGTAACTAAACCATTATGTGGGTAAAAAGCATCTTGCATTGAAAAGTTGAGCAGATTATGTTTAAAATTTAAGGGGAGGGATGTTCCCATTTAGATTGCATTTTATTGAACCAAATAACTGTATACACCCCTGAGTGTAAGATGAGTCATCAATATTTGTGGTCTTTTTTCTTTTTTTTTTCTTTAGGAAAAGACTTGACATATATTTCATCAACAGGAGTATGCTAGCATAGAGATTGCCTCAAAGCTATCAGATATGGACTGAAAACCACAAAACTCCAATTTTAATTCCATTCGGTCTTTAAAGATATGGAGGGGAGGGACTATGAGAACATGGCTTCAAGTTCCAGGCAATTTTTTACAGCATTGTTCACCTGGTTATTAAAGCGGTCCTGTCTGCCTTCTCTGGAAGCCCATTTGAGTTATCGAGCTCCCCTTTGTGCCGGTTCAAGTTACTTTAATATCTCCTTCCTTTCTAGAGAACAGTACTGGCTGTTAGCTCACTTTGACTCAAATGCAAACCAGCAATGTTTGCAAACCTAAGAATGTTGGTTTCTGGCATATATACAGCCTTTAGAAAATGTCCTGACCCTGAATTACAAATGCTACTTTGAAACTGAGTTTTCTGTTTATTTTATTAAGTTTTATTTTATTTTCATTATTTTAAATGTGACAGTGTATAGACTCAAATAAATAAATACATATAAAATAATTTATAAATATATAAAATACACTACCCTTCAAAAGTTTGGAAACAGAAAGAAAATGATTCTTTCAATTTTATTCACAAAGGATGCTTTAAATTGATCAAGAGTTAGAGCAATGACTGCTGAATATGGTGCTTTGACATCAAGGATAAAAATTGTATATATATATATATATATATATATATATATATATATATATTAAAAATTTAATAAGCACAAGTGCCTTAACTGGCCACTGCTGTGAATCATTAAAATAAGCACCACTATTTCAGTATAAGACCTCTACAGTTAATGGTTCACTATTGAAGTTTTGAATTGAAGGGATAGCTGAGAAAATAAAGAATAAAGAGCATAAGTGATGTTAGGAATTTCTGGAATTTAAAGAAAAGGTACAAAACAATATCAAAGTGTTTGGATGACACCACTAGTTCAATTATCAGTTAGTGGATGCTACATCAAACCACTCAGATAATGGTTATGTTCAAAAAATGACCATATTGCCTTCTTCAAAAATAGTACATAAAACAATATGCAGTATAGATAGTGAAACATTTTCAAAATGGAATACTAGCATACTGAATATTGCACAGTATATACTGTATAGTGCCTACTTCAAAAAATAGTATAAAACAGTATGCAGTATAGATAAGAATAAATGTTCAGAATGGAATATTAGTGAACTGCACTATTTAAAAAAAAGTATGTACTGTAAAACAGTATGCAGTATGCAATGATACATATTTAGAATGTAATACTAGCGTACTGCATACTATAGAGTATATACTGTATAATGCCTACTGTTTTTTTGTTGTTGTTGTTGTTGCTGTTGTTGTTTTTAAAGTGTGTTAAACAGTTTGCAGTAGGCAATGATAAATGTTCAAAATTTTGACTATGTTCAGAATGGAATACTGGCATACTGCATACTGCACAGTGTATACTCCTGCCTACTATTGTTTTAAAAAGTACTATGTAAAACAGGTCACAGTAGGCAATGTTAAAAGTGTTGGCTATGTTTAGAATGGAATACTAGCATACTGCATACTGCTCAGTACAGAATACACAGTATACTGCCTACTGCTTTTAAAAAATAGCATGTAAAACAGTATGCAGTAGGCAATGATAAATGTTTAGAATGTAATACTAGCGTACTGCATACTATAGAGTATATACTGTATAATGCCTACTGGTTTTTGTTGTTGTTGTTGTTGCTGTTGTTGTTTTTAAAGTGTGTTAAACAGTTTGCAGTAGGCAATGATAAATGTTAAAAAATTTTGACTATGTTCAGAATGGAATACTGGCATACTGCATACTGCACAGTGTATACTCCGGCCTACTATTGTTTTACAAAGTACTATGTAAAACAGGTCACAGTAGGCAATGTTAAAAGTGTTGGCTATGTTTAGAATGGAATACTAGCATACTGCATACTGCTCAGTACAGAATACACAGTATACTGCCTACTGCTTTTAAAAAATAGCATGTAAAACAGTATGCAGTAGTCAATGATAAATGTTCAGAATGGAATACTAGCATACTGCACAGTATATTCTATATCATGTCTAATTTATTTATTTCTTTATTTTTTACAAAATAGGATGTAACACGGGTCGCTGCAGTTAATGATAAATGTTCAAAGTTTTGACTATGTTCAGAGTAGAATACAGTACATAGTTTGTGATACCTTTAAAAATTTTTTTGTGTAAAACAGTTCAGAATGAAATACAAGGGTACTGCATACTGCACAGTGTATACTCCTGCTTACTGTTGTTTTACAAAGTAGTATGTAAAACAGGTCACAGTAGGCAATGTTAAAAGTGTTGGCTATGTTTAGAATGGAATACTAGCATACTGCATACTGCTCAGTACAGAATACACAGTATACTGCCTACTGCTTTTAAAAAATAGCATGTAAAACAGTATGCAGTAGTCAATGATAAATGTTCAGAATGGAATACTAGCATACTGCACAGTATATTCTATATCATGTCTAATTTATTTATTTCTTTATTTTTTACAAAATAGGATGTAACACGGGTCGCTGCAGTTAATGATAAATGTTCAAAATTTTGACTATGTTCAGAGTAGAATACAGTATATAGTTTGTGATACCTTTAAAAAAAATTGTGTGTAAAAGAGTTATGATGAAATACAAGCGTACTGCATACTGCGCAGTGTGTATGATGCCTAATGTTTTGGAGAAAAAAATATGTAAAACAGTATGCAGTAGATAATGATACATTTTCGGAATGTAATTCTTGCATACTACATACTGCAAAGTATGTACTGTAAAATGCCTACTATTTTTTAAATAGTATGCACAACAGTATGGAGTAGATAATAATAAATCTTGAAAATGGACTACTAGCATACTGTGCAGTGTACTATGCGGTGTATATAGTATAATGCCTACTGTTTTTGTTTTAAAATAGTATGTAAAACAGTTTAGAATGGAATACTAGCATACTGCATTTTGTTGATTCATGTCTTTTATTTTGAAATTCTAGTTCCTGTTTCATGTCATGTTTTCCTGTTTCCCTTGTCATGTGATTTCTGTTTTCCCTCCATGTTCATGTGTCATGTTTTCATTTGGTTTATTATTTAATTAGCTTGTTATGAGTTCTGTTTGTTCATTGGTTTATGTTCTCCCATGTCTTGTATTTAAGCCCTCATGTTTTCATTGTCTAGTTGTCAAGTATTGAATGTGATTGTATGTGTTTGTCAAGTCAAGTCAAGTCAAGTCAAGTCAAGTCAAGTCAAGTCAAGTCCATGTTCATGTTTTGTAGTCAGGGTTATTGGTGTTCACGTTTGAAAATAAACTGCACTTGGGTTCTTCATCTTCACGTCTTTGTCATTGCCATCATTGTCAGCAGTGCCAACAACGTTACAGAATACTTGACCAACCATGAACCCAGCAGTTTCACTTCTGCGCCTACGTCAGGGGAATCGTCCCCTGGAGGACTATGTTGAGGACTTCTGCGGTCTAGCCTGCCAGGTGAACTTTAATGAGGTTGCCCTCAAAGACTGTTTTAGATTTGGACTGAATGAGTCCATTTCTTTTTTGATGCCTGGCGGTCGCAGTTCCCTCAGCCTGGCTCAATATATCGACCTCGCCCTACGGTTCATTGGTTCCCCGTTCACTGTGGGGGAGGCGGATGCCGAGCCAGAGTTCCACGTCATGGCCGCCGCCGAGCCAGAGTTCCACGTCACGGCCGCCGCCGAGCCAGAGTTCCACGTCACAGCAACGCCTCAGCCTGCTCCATGCCACGTCACAGCAACGCCTCAGCCTGCTCCATGCCACGTCACAGCAACGACTCAGCCTGCTCCATGCCATGTCACAGCCACACCTGAGCAGTGGGACCTGGAGATGGTTCCCACCCTTATACCCACCCTTAGTTCTCCTGAGCAGGCAAGGGGAACTTTCGGCCCTCCGACCCCACCTGGACCCTCCGAGCCCTGGACTTCACCTTGGCCTGTCGGTCCCTCAACATTGCCTCAGCTCGGCGTTCCCTCGGCTCCACTACGGTCCTTCAGCCTGTCGGCTGTGCTGGGGTCCCTCGTCCCTCCGGCTCCTCCTTGGTCTGTCGGTCACCTGGCTCCGCTTTGGCTCTCCGATCCTCTGGCTGCGCCTCGTCCCTCCAATCTGTCAGCTTCATCTGGGACCTTCTTCCCTACGGCTCCACCTTGGTCCTCAGTCCCACTGGCTCCACCTTAGTCTTCCGATCCCTCAGCTCCGCCTTGCTCCTCCGAGCCTCCAGCACCGCCTTGGTCCTCCCTGCCATCGGCTCCACCCTGGCTCTTCGAGTCTTTGGCTACTCTCCGGGCACCATGTTCCATGGCTCCGCCCCTCGAGCCTCTCACAGCGCCGCCTTCCATGGCTTCGCCCCTCGAGCCTCTCATGGTTCCACCCCCCACGGACTTTGCCTTGGTCCAATGCCCCTCGCCCTTTCTCGCCATGCCACGCCCCACACCTCAAGACACCCCCCCCCTCCCAGCTCCCTACAGAACTTTGAATTTATGTCATGTTTTACGTGTTTTGTTTATGTGTTGGGGTGTCAGGAGCCACCCCTTAGTGGGGGGATATGTCAGGTGTATTTTGTTGATTCATGTCTTTTATTTTGAAATTCTAGTTCCTGTTTCATGTCATGTTTCCTGTTTCCCTTGTCATGTGATTTCTGTTTTCCCTCCATGTTCATGTGTCATGTTTTCATTGGTTTATTATTTAATTAGCTTGTTATGAGTTCTGTTTGTTCATTGGTTTATGTTCTCCCATGTCTTGTATTTAAGCCCTCTTGTTTTCATTGTCTAGTTGTCAAGTATTGAATGTGATTGTATGTGTTTGTCAAGTCAAGTCAAGTCAAGTCTAGTCTAGTTTAGTCCATGTTCATGTTTTGTTTTGTAGTCAGGGTTATTGGTGTTCACGTTTGAAAATAAACTGCACTTGTGTTCTTCATCTTCACGTCTTCGTCATTGCCATCATTGTCAGCAGTGCCAACAACGTTACATGCATACTGTGCAGTACGGAATATACTGCCTACTGTTTTTAAAATAAATGCGTGTAAAACAGTATGCAGTAGGCAATGGTAAATGTTCAAAATTTTGGCTGTGTTTGTAATGGAATACTATTGAACTGGTGTGGTATAAATTTGTTTATGTTCTACTGTTTTTGTTAAATAGTATGTAAAAAAACAGTACGCAGTTTCTCCATTTCCAGTCCTATGTCTTATGTCATGTCGTAAAAAGGCAAAAAGTCCATAAAATACATTTAAAACTGTTCTCATTTTAAACATTGAAATTCAGAATTAGTACAGAGGACAAAATGTCAATATAGGATTTGTAATTCAGTAAAATGAGAGGCTAAATTGGCTAAAGGTCTGAATACCTGTAGCATGTGTGGTTGGAGAATGTTTCAATCACTCTTGTTTATAGATGAATGAAGGCAGAGAGAAGGACAAGAGGAGGTACTAAAGGTAATGCAAGCCAGGTGGTGACATGACAGATAGCAAATTTCAGTGCTGGGAAAAGAGGTGTTCTCTAATCAGAAGCAGCCTCCGATCTCCTCTCACAGCTTGGCTGACTTACAGAAACTTACTGATGTGAAGAACCAGGTCAAATACTTAAGGACACCTTTGCACACAAAATGGAAAAATCCACTGTATTTTGAAAGTCGACCAACCTGGGGGAACCCAAGATCTAGCTTAGATCAATATACATTTTTTTTAAAATCCGCATCCCATGCCAGGGACCAGCATTTTAAACACAACATATGCTGGTGACCAACAAAGCTGGACTTTCCAAAAGGGTTGATGCACCATATTTGAATTCAGTTACATTTTTGAGTGAACTAAGCCTTTATTGAGATGCTGGGAATGTTTGGAGAATGTTTGGACCTAGACAGTTGAAAGCATACATTATGTTGGAGAATTTGTTTGTCCCATTCACTAATGGCTGGTGTGTGATAATTAACCTGTCTCTGTAGGTTCTCAATTAGAGGGTGTGTCACGAAGCTGATATCTACATTGTGAAATTTACTGCTGTCTGTTTGTGTGGTGACAGAATATTACTAACAACAGAGTCATTTTCAGCAAAGTTACAAGGAAGCAAGCATTCTGCCCAAGAGTTGACCTCACTAAACAATCGTATTAACTGTCTTTAGTCTTTGTCTCTTCAAATACAACATGCCTGAGAGTCTGAATATTCACCTGGGACTGTGTAGTATAATGGCTGATGGTGGACAGAGGAACTTTGAAACCTCTTTAAAAACTGCTATTTTTATTGTTTACTTTGGGAAGAGTTGCCCAACTGAAAGGTCGACTAAAGGTGATAGTCGCCACATCATTGTGGACGTGGAGCTGGTATATAGGGCCATATGAAATGCATTTTATTTCATTTTTCAAATTGTTTTATTTTTTTTCCTAATTCTGTTTTCCATTTTTATTTTTATTTTTTCTCAATTCTGGGTTTTAAAGTTTAATTAAATGTAATAATTAAAAACTGTCTAATCAAATTAATTCATAGAATTTTAATCAAATGAAAACAAAGCAACTACTTTTCAACATACCATTGCATTATTTTTATTAAATGAAGAGTGTCTATTATGATCCTCACAGCACAATCCAAAACCACAAAATGTATTTTTTTTTTCTCCCAATTTGGAATGCCCAATCTACTTAGTACGTCCTCGTGGTGGCGCTGTTACCTCTGAGACCGTCAATCCACGCATCTTATCACGTGGCTCATTGTGCATGACAACGTGGAGACTCACAGCACGTGAAGGCTCATGCTACTCTCCGCGATCCACGCACAACTTACCATGCGCCCCATTGAGAGCGAGAACCCCTAATCGCGACCACGAGGAGGTTACCCCATGTGACTCTACCCTCCCTAGCATCCGAGCCAATTTGGCTGTTTAGGAGACCTGGCTGAAGTCACTCAGCACGCCCTGGATTAATAATTATGAAGTAATATAATTATGTCGCTTTTTTCTTTTTTTCTTTTTTTCAATTTCACACCTAATTAAATAAAGCTTTTTATTTTGCTGTTTTGGCTGAAAAACAGATGTTTATCTCACCTCTGCAAAAGCAGTTAGCTATATGGACTAATGTGTTTATTAAACCGCAAAAGGCTATGATTTAATTATATAAATAAATAGTCTGCATGTGCTGCACACTTCACAGTGAATAAAGTGGTCTGCTCTTTGTCATTAATACATACACAGAGTGCATGTGATATTTATGATGCGGTTAGTGTATAAAAAGGGGCTTCTCGCATTCACTTACTATTGAAGCATGCAGCTCATGCAGATCGTATAGGCTATTTGTTTAATTCAGTCTCAGCTTTTTGTGGTTTAATCATCACACTAGGACATATCATGATTTTTATTTTATTTTATTTACCAATTGTGCATTTATACATCGATTTAATTACAAATATGTAGAATTCCATGACATAGTGCTATTAATCGTGCTGTTGTTTACAGAACATCTATGTTTCAAATTTGAAGATGTGAAAAGGGTCCATTGTTTATGATCTATTGACACTTCTCCCCAATCCTATCAATAACATTACACACACCACATTACTCTACAGTCTCACTGAATTGTTTTACAGTGGGATCATTGGCTGATAACATCTAATGGGTGAATAAAAGAGTCGTTTGTCACATGTGTTCGTGAGGTCGTATGTGCCCTGGCTTGTGCGTCTGCACTTGAATCAACAGAGACGGCAGTCTATAAAATACTTATTCTTCCTCATGGGCCAGCTGCTATTGTGTATATTTGCACATGTACTGAACATTGCGTGCCTTGGACTTGCCACCTTTATAATGTGGACAATGATGGAATAAAATGTCTTATGGAATATTTAATTAAACAGCCCCTCTTGTTTTGCTATAGAATGACCCATATATCACATTTACAGTAAATCATTTGTGACAATAAGTGTCTAATAGTTTCCAGAACCTGAGGCAGATTTTTAGATACTGTACACATGGCTTATGAAGGTCTACATTTGTTGGGCTCATGGTAACACTAGTTTTTGACAAAGAGGTAATAAAATGAAGAGGTACGGATTTATGAATGTGTCATAAATGTTATGCACAGTGTATATGAATCTCTCTACTCTGTTGATTTTACCAGGTTTGTAATAGCCTACCCATTTCTATTTCAGTAGTGCTCCAAAAAGCAACTTACACAGTGTAATGGATATTAAACCCTTACAAAGAAGTACCATGGTAATACCATGTTTTATATATATATATATATATATATATATATATATATATATATGTATATGATATGTATATGTATAGATAGATAGATAGATATATATATAGATATATATATATATTGCAATGATGGTAATACCACAGAATTCTATCAAGTACTTTGGACTACCACGTAAATATCCTGATATAGGAATATTATAATTATACTGTACTATTGTAAATATCAAAGTACCATGGTATTAATACCATCTGATTGCATCTTGGTACCATCAATGTACTTGTTTGTACAATGTACATTTAAAAAATAAAAAAAATCTGTTAAATTTCCCATAAAATACTGGCAGCTGTGGTTGCCAAATATTTACCGTAAAAAGTACGGTGACCATGTTTCATGCTTTACGGGATATAATTTTGATGCCTGTGTATTTTACTGTATATATTGTTAATCACCGTAGCAACTAATAAAGGCCACTTGATGACTTAAATACCATCAAGAATGACCCTTCCAGGAGCAATAATTAATACATATGTATAGACTGTATGCAGTGTCACTCACACAAACACAAAACACCATCAGGGTAACATGTGACACTAAATTAATGCAATAACCATTAACTAAACTACATAAAAAATAACACATTAAATATAACAACCCAATGTACATAACTGATATTAAAAATAAGGGGAAACATTGTTATTCCCATAAAATATAATGAAATGTGAAGGGTCACGCAGGGACTTCTTGGAACGCCTGGCTTTTTTTTTTTTAACATAATTTTAATAATAGTTTACTGTAAGAAGTACATGTATTTTCTTGTTAAGTGTAATAAACATGTTTACCATTAATTTTTATGGTAAAATCATACCTTTTACATCTAAAAAACAATATTTTATATATTTAAAATATTTGTTATATTTCACAATATTTTTGTACATAATTTTACAGTAAAATTATATGCATTGTCTTGCTAAATATATGATTATTTTTTACTGTATAAAACCGTTAACCAGTTAAAAACATTTTCTTTTACATTAAATTTTTTTCTTTTACATTCTTTGTCAAAATTATGGAAATTTTTTTGCTGTGTATGTGAAACCTGCCGTTTGTAGTACTTTGTAATTTGTAGTACAATACTATGTAATTGCCCAAGAGCCCAAAAATTATCATAAATTGTGTCAAAAAAAAAATAAAAAAATCTGTTGAAGGCTGCTTTAAAATTAAGTTGGAAAACTTCAAAGTAAACAGAAAACATCATGATTCTTCCCACTTGTGAATTTGGTGGTGGACACTCTTATTCAAAGTGCAAGTAAGCTAAACAGTTTACCAGTTCTCGCATTCCCTGGGAATCAAACCTTGTCGTTCTAGCACTACCAGTTGAGCTACAGGTATCCTTCTCAAATTCACCATTGTTGCACTCCCTTACTGTACAGTGAGTTATGAGCTTCAGTGAATAGGTAAAAACTGACACTGACTGAATTACCTTTCAAAGAACAAACAAGAAGTGTGGGCGAAACCAAAACAGCATATGCCTTAATTTGAATTTGGGGATGTATTAGCTGTCAAACTTGTCAAAAAGAGCCGAAAGCACCAGAAACAAGCAACATCTTTGTATCGTTCCTCAGCAGCAAAACGCTCTGTTTGCTGAGAAATTATTACTCTGTGCCTAGACCTGCCTGAGTATGTTTCCACTTACAATGGTTGTGAATGGGGCCAAAAGTATTAAAAGTATAGCTACAAGACAAATATATTATGTGTTAACATAATTTTGGTGTGATAAAATCAGGGATGAACTGGCATTACAGCATTTTACCAGGTTATGGGGTTTACCAGCATTACCTCGTCATGACAATGAAGTTGTAATATTGGATATAACTTTACACAGATAGGATTAGTAATTGATTTTATCACACTAGAATCATGTTAACACACATAATGTTTAAATCTTGTGGCTATATTTTTTAAATAGTATGCATTTGAATGTTTATGGACTGGCCCCATTCACTTACATTGTAAGTCCCTTCCTGTAACCTTGATTGATTCACTTTTCATTGTTTTTCTTGCCAGATCTGGCAACCCTGATTCTGAGAATACCCCCTCCCATTATCCAGCTCCCTGCCCGTCATCTCACCCTATGTTTGCTTTTCTATGTGTCTGGGTCACCTCCAGGCCTGGTTCGGGATACATCAAGGGCAGGACGGAGAACACATTCTTCGCTAGCTCATTCCTCCACAGACCCACTGTTATTTCTCGGGGATATTTGAAAGCAGAGGGGTCTCCATCTTGCAAAAGCAACATGCTGACTCGTAACACACCATTAAGCCACTCAAGTCACGATTTTGTATACACGGTTACATTATGTTGAGAGTTTATACGCTTAGAATCTTGGCATCTTAGCTTCGCTAGCGCAGTGTTTGGATAGTACAAAAAACATTGCCTCGTGCGCTCATTTCAGGGCAAACAAAGGCAATCATATGTTGCTTGAAGCACAGTAATTCAATTAGATAACATTTAAAGGAATGCTATTTTTTAAAAGTAAAGTTTTACATTATAAAGTTTGCTCTTGTACTAAAAGTAACTAGTTAGTTGTGCTTGCTAAGCATTGCTCACTATTAATGGTTACGTTCTTGTAAAATATTTCAAATTAGGAATAAAATCTGACAACAATGATATCATACATTGTGCTTATTTAGTTATAATCATGCATAATAACAGTAACATGCACATTCTGCTGTAAACAAACAGGTGATTGGCACTTTTATTCCTACAGCTGCCACATTGAGCCTCTATCGAAAAAAATAAAATAATAATAATAATAATAATAATAATAATAATATATATATATATATATATATATATATATATATATATATATATATATATATATATATATATATATCCCCTTTTCTCCCAATTTGGGATGCCCAATTCCCACTACTTACTAGGTCCTCATGGTGGTGCGGTTACTCACCTCAATCCGGGTGGTGGAGGACAAGTCTCAGTTGCCTCCGCTTCTGAGACAGTCAATCCGTACATTTTATCATGTGGCTCGTTGTGCATGACACCACGGAGCCTCCCAGCATGTGGAGGCTCGTGCTACTCTCCGTGATCCACGCACAACTTACCACGTGCCCCATTGAGAGTGAGAACCACTAATCGCGACCACAAGGAGGTTACCCCATGTGACTGTACCCTCCCTAGCATCCAGGCTAATTTGGTTGCTTAGGAGACCTGGCTGGAGTCACTCAGCACGCCCTGGATTCGAACTTGCGACTCCAGGGGTGGTAGTCAGCATCAATACTCGCTGAGCTACCCAGGCTCCCGACGTGCTCTTAATATTGAAAGTCTGGGTCTGGGACTAGAATAAAAAAGAATAAAAAGATTAAAATCTTTACATAAAAGGCGTTTGAAAAGTACCAAAAAATTTAAATGAATGCATGGAAAAAAGTGTCTAATTATGTTTTAGTGAGACCTTCATATAACAACAAGAACAAAGTTTAAATCTCTTTATTTTAATAAAAATAAATCCCTGGGACACGATTAACACATGGTTAATCTCCTCGCCTAAATGTCTCTAGTTACTTTTAGGATTACCACCCATCCCCTAAAATACTGAATCATCCCTATTTAAGCATTAACAAATGTATCCCATAACTTTTTTTAATGATAAATTCTATATAATAGGCCTAAATAGCCAAAAACTACATTTACCGCATTAACCCACCCCCCGTTCACCCCATTCTTCCTTTAATTAACTCTCTCTATCTCTCTTAAATTCTTAGCTCTCTGTTTTCGATCTCCCTCTCAGATTTCAAGTTTGTTCATCAAGAAGCGTTTGACTGACAGCCTCATTAAGAGCTCATTACTGCTGCTGGCTTCCACAAGGCCTCCAGAGGAGAATCTACAGGCAGGCACCCTCTGACCCCGTCCCGCCCTGCCTCCACCCTTCAGGAGAAGGGTGGATGCTTGGTGGCACAGCTTCTATTTAGGCCAGGTGAGTCGTTTCAGGTTGAACTGGATTCAAGTTCAAGAGTCAAAATTCCAACATTCAACTCTCGTTGTCAGCACACCCACAAATCCAAAGCTTTTCGTCTACAATAACTCGCAATGTTTTGAGAATGTGAACATGAGTAGACATTCATTAATACTCTACTTGGGCAAAAAACCAACAAAGGATATAAAGAAATAAATGTCAGTGGTAGTTATGAGAGATTTGAAAGTCTTTTTGTTTGTGCATTGTTGTTTGTTTCTAAGTGCTGCCGGCACAGTTGAGTTCATCACTCAGTTTTGAGATCGGATCTTGGGAAGGAAAGATATAAACTATTATTAATAAAGTTGCGTTCAACAGCTTAAAAAGACTGATTCCTCAATTATTATTGATGCTTTCAAAACAAATCTAGAGAATGTTTGTTTGATTTACTGTAATATCATTGCCAGACAAAAAAGCCTATAGTAAAGTCATAGTAAACTGTGTTGATGCCTGCTGTTTTGTAAGTGATATGTAGATGTGCTTGTAAGAAATGTTTGCTTTTGAGAAAATGTCTTGAAACACATGCATTTGTTATGTATTAAAAACATGTAATGTAAAAAGTAGAAAAATGCTCAACGTTGACATGAAATCAAAGTTGCCCCTATTTACTTTAATTAAAGGAACATTAAAACAACTTAAGCTCAGTCGACAGCATTTGTGGCGTAATGTTGATGACCACAATAAATAATTTCTACTCGCTCCTCGTTTTGTTTAAAAAAAGCAAAAACCGAAGTTACAGTGAGGCACTTACAATGGAAGTGAATGGGGTTCATTTTCAGAGGGTTTAAAGGCAAAAATGTGAAACATAATTTTGTATAAGCTTTTTTATAAAATTCTTCAGTTAAAACTCAAAATCATCATTTTAGGGTTTATGGCGGTATGTCGTCATGGCAACGAAGTTGTAAAATTGGATATAACTTTATATAGACAAGGTTAGTAAGCAATTTTATCACACTTAAGTCATGTTAACATGCATATTGTTTACATCTTGTGGCTATATTTTTAAAACAGTAAGTATTTCAACATTTACAGATTGGCCCCATTTACTTCCATTGTAAGTGCCTCGCTGTAACCCAGATTTTTGCTGCTTCTTTTTTTTTTTTTTTAAGAAAAGGAGGGAAAAGTAGAAATACAATTTTGTGGTAATCAGTATTATGCCAAATATGCTTACAGCTGAGCTTAACGTGTATTGAACCCTGAATATTCTGTTAATAATAGCAAATGACAATAGGTTTTAGGAAGCAGCATTGTTATTGAGATACGTGGATTTCAAATTGAATTTAATGCATGTTCATTTTTACTTCAGCTCAGGTAAATCGTCCCATTTTTACACCTTTTCACCACAGTAAGCACATATTTAAGAACATATTTAAAATGTTAAATCTAGTATTTGTTGCTTACAATTGTGCTGGTACTAATATTTCCATCAACAGGTTGAAATATCTGCCCGGAGCCGTGGGGTTTGTGCAATGATGATGAATGGACATGTGCAGCATGTGGGGTGGTTATTGAAACAGTGTGGGTTCAGTCCACAGTGCCAGAAAAATCTGTCCAAACACGTTTCACATGATCTACAGCACCACCTAACTAAAGGGGATCTATGAAATATGATGTGCATCTGTCTACATACTTAGAAATGGTTTGGGGACAAAATCGTGAGATAAATAGTGAGCTAAATCTGACAAAAACATTCTGAGATGTCCTCAGTTGGAAAAATTAATCATACATTAAATAAATAATGTAAAAAAAAAAAAAAAAATGCAGAACGTTTTCTTTTAGGGGGTAGGGTCTGGTTTAGGGGTAGTCTAGTATGTTCTAATTTTGTTATCTAAGTCAGCATATGTGTGAATATTGTAATCAGGACACTAAACCCTGCAGTCTAAATTTGAACATTTATGCATTCTTACGTTGTTTTGGACTTAGGTCGACGTCATCTTCCACCACTTGAAAAAAGAAAATAGATATGAAGTTGTTGATTCTACATTTCACAGCATATGTAAAAACATGTATAGATGCGTTCTTCATGCTCCTTTCGTTCCAAATTTGTTCTCAGCAAGGCAAGATTGGTCATCCGAGAACTAAAGTCCATTCATTGCATTCTTAGCGTTGAGAAACATTGTTTTCACACATCTTTCTAACTTTCAGCTTCAGCCAAATGTTTTGTAATAGCAGCCATCAACAACATGTTTCATATCAACCGTAGAAACAAAATGAAAAAGGAAAGAAAAAATGGCTCCTTTAAAGTCTAGAGTTTCTTTGCATGGTATGTAGAATATTCGCTACACATGTGAGTAGAAGATTTACTATAGTATGTGTATAGTAGCACAGTGTGTGTATGTGTTAGGCCAGAAACAAAGGCCATGTCCTCACTAATATCCGAGTTTTCCAAAAACGGATTAGTGTGGACGTTGCCGGGGTAAAAATCACTTTTGATTTGTTTTTTCTCTCAAAGCACTAAATAGCAACAAAAATGGCCACATTAACAGTACTTTCCTGATCCATGAGATCATAGCATGCAATGTCTAAAATTTGATTTTGAGGTCATTTGATTTAATATTTAATAATTTTTAAAATCTTGCAAATTTATGTAGCTAATGAAAATCCCTGAAATGATCACATTTATCTTGTGCCAATATATATATATATATATATATATATATATATATATATATATATATATATATATATATATATATTTCAGTTTTGTTCAAGGTTATTAAATAAATTAACATAACAATAACTGTGCAATAAGTGAAAGGATAGTATTTGGGGTAAAAAGCCCCCCTGTTGTAGGGGCTAAAGGCCCCCCAAAAAACACACTGATTTTCTTAAGTTGGGCAAATAGATTTGTTATGAAAAATGTTCAACGAGGCCTCACATTGACTGATTCAATCACAATGGAGATCCATTTGTTTATAGAATACTTGAGATGTTATGAAATGCCAAATGTGATTGAAATTAAGAGGAAATGGTTAACCCTTTTAAAGGGTCATGAAACACTACACTACATTTTCTGAGATGTTACCAGATATGTTTGTGTTACACATGATAGAAGACAATGTAGGCATACATAAATTTTTATTTGAAGAGGAAAGTGTTCAGTTTAGGGATTTATGCGCTATTTTCTTCTTCCTGGTTTAAAATCAACATCGGGTCAACGTCACAACTATCGTTGTACTTTAGTGCATTGATAGTGCTTCAATCTCTCAAGTGCCTCAGTTGAGAGAGTTAATAGTACCGGGCTGCAAGTGTTCAAGACTGCATCGCCTCCCCACGATACTGACAGAGGGACAGGACAGGCTTTCGATCAATGGCAAAACCTTTTAAATGTTCACACCAAAAGCATTTATTAACTTGAGTTTTTTAAGATATGCAGAGAGGTGGACTGTCTCTGACTGGGGCTCATTTGAGATGCGGTTTACATGGATTGTCCCAGACACAAACGCTATTGATCGATCGATCCATCCATCCTTAATGGGAGTGTGTTAACTGATCTAAGCATTTATATTTGTGAATCAACATCTTGGAATAAGTCTCAAAATATATTAAAGTGTAAAAAACATTCACATATTTTCAATACAGAGTACACAGCTTGGCATTTATTTGCGCATTAAATTACAGATATAAAATGAACAGTGTGATTCTGTGTAATGTATTGTGAGCTAACATAACAGTGTATAATTTCTTTGTGCATTTTGTTACGAGTAATTGTGAGAAAGTTTGATGCTGTTATCTGCATTAATTAAAGCTGAGTGACTAATTCAGACAGTTGTTGTGTTCCCTACCCCTTCTCCCCTCACTCCGCTGCTGATCAAGCCTACTTTGGCTGGCATTTTTTCAAACTGTGGTGAGAACTCCACTGTGCTGAAACAGGGGGTGTGATGACCCTTTAAGATGTGGTTATTTTGAATAAGCAATATCTTAATTTGTTACTCAAAAAAAGCATATTGCTGTCTTAAAAGTATTTGCCTAAGTTGGCAATTTTGCCCTATAACTAGTGTCCTTTTATCTTCATGATATCACTATAAGCCCCCCTGAGGGCCATATGTGGGAGCCTTTTGCCCCAAGTGTGGATTTTTTTATTTATTTTTTTCAATCTTGATACACTTTGTGACCAGAAAAAAGCACATTTTCCTTAAGACATTTGAAGATAACTCTATTGCCCCCTTGAGAAGCTGAGGGTTGTTACCGTCACTGTAAGGCTAGTATGTATAACGTTACCATGCGCTTGCAATATACTGGCAAGTATTCAGATCAGTGTTTGTGTTCTTGTGTAGAATATGTCATACAAAAAATAGTAATTTCTCTATTTTGTGTAGATTGTTTGCCACATTCCAAGACATTTTTTTTTTATACATCTGAGGGTTTTTATCCTTCTCTACATGTGCTGTTTGTACACACTCCACACACACTCACTCATTCAGACTGCGATTAATAGTCACCGTGGGATCACATCAGTGTTTCCTGCCATTAACCACATACAGCAGAAAAAACATAGATCCAAAAGAAAAACAAAGGCATTTCAACCAAATCACAATTAAATTTCAATTCACTCTATACTTCACTGGATATCAGCACTGGCAAAACATTGATTACAGTAATTGATCTCTGAAGTGCACAGAGCTTGTCTGTAACAGTAGCGCTCCCACAACAGGAACTGTTGGGTTCGGCAATGAATCCATTCCAAAACCACAAATTTCAATGACGATGAGAGGGTGAACATGGGGCAAGAAGACAGATAGGAAGAAAGAGGGTGGAAAAGTTGGTTTTTCTGTTAGTCAACCCAAAGAAAAAAAGCAATTTCATTTTTAGCAGTATTAAAAATACATAAATAAATAAATAAACGGGGGTGGGGATTTAGATGGTTAGCTCCAGTTGTTATCCCCTGCTGGTAGATGCTGAACTACACTATTAGTCAGGCAAAAAAAGTTCTGTTTTATGACCAAGCATAATCCAAATTTAAACAGCAAAAATGTAATCATATTATAGTTTATGTTTAAACAGTGAGCGATTTCTTAGAGTGCTCTTAAAAGCGTTAAATAGACTTCTGTTTTTTTCTGTCTACTGCAAGCAGTGATCAGTCACGTGGCATGTATGACTCGGGTGGCTCATTCTAAGTATAATAGAACTCCTTGACATCAACAAATATAGATAACCCAAAAAGGCATTTTAGCCTATGGAATCATTTCAGGGTCCAATTGGGATAGGATTTAACATGACAATGGCACCAAACATAATTGCAAAAATAATGATTGTTTCCATATAAGTTTTAAACAGATCGTCCCAACCCATACTTAAGGTTGGACAACACAACACGACTTTCAAGGGAAAGTTCAACCAAAAATTAAAATTCTCTCATCATTTACTCACCCTCATGCCATCCCAGATGTGTATGACTTTCTTTCTTCTGCTGAAGAATATTTGTATTGATTAATGATTTTTAGAAGAATATCTCAGCAGCTCTGTAGGCCCAAACAATGCAAGTCTACAGGGTCCAGAATTTTAAAGCTCAAAAAGCACATAAAGGCAGCATAAAAGTAATTTATACGACTCCAGTTGTTAAATCCATGTCTTCAGAAGTGATATGATAAGTGTGGATGAGAAACAAATCAATATTTAAGTTATTAATTTACTATAAATTCTCCTCCCTGTCCAGTAGGTGGCAATATGCATGAAGAATTTGAATTGCCAAAAACAAAAGAAGAAGAATGTGGAAGTGAAAGTGGAGATTTGTAGTAAAAAAGGACTTAAATATTGATCTGTTTCTCACCCACACCTAGCATATCACTTCTGAATATATGGATTAAACCACTGGAGTCATATGGATTACTTTTATGCTGCCTTTATGTGCTTTTTGGACCTTCAAAGTTCAAACCCCATTCACTTACATTGTATGGATCAACAGAGCTGAGATATTCTTCAAAAAATCTTAGTTTGGTTCAGAAGAAGAAGGAAAGTCATACACATCTGGGATGGCAGATTATATTAATTTTTGGGTGAACTATCCCTTTAACCTTGATTTGCATTCAGCCGGTGCTAGTCGGCTCCAATCTGCAGATTTTGTAGTTGACAGATTTTGCAGAAAATTGCGTTGTATATGATGGGTACCGACTTCAATTCCTTACCCTCCATCTATGATACCATCAAACACGTTTGATATTTTTGAGCCGACTATCAACGACTACAGAGGAAATCTTGTGTATGATGCTCCATGACTGAGCAGCCAATGGAAATCGAGTCTTCCCACCCAAGACCGCACCCAAATGCGCTTGCTCTGTTTCTTTCATGACTTGGAAGAGAGTAGTAGCAGCAATAACAACAGCAGCCTGTGAAACATGTTTGTTTACATCTATCATGCAGCTCGTGAAATGGACGATTTCCGGTGTTTGAAATCGGATCGGATCAACGGTCAGGTAGTGTGTGATCCCCAGTCGTTTGGTGTGTGATGCCCAGTTTTTGCAACGATTTTCAAAGTCGGTAAGTGTATGATGTTAGTAAGCGTTGCGCAAAAAATGCATAGTGAGTAGTTTTTTTGTTTTGTTTGTTTTTTCTTTTTGTTTTTTAAGTGCTTTTCCAGCAATGACAAACAATTGAAAAAGTTACCGAAAAGTCATGGAAAACCATTGGTCAAAAAGAGTGAGAACCTTTCATTTAACATTGAAAAAACACACTTTGCCTTAAGTTACTGGTGCACAAATTGTCTTAGTGAATTAGGTCTGTGTTGGTTTCACCTCTCTGCATAGTTTATCATTGAAACTCTTGACGTTAGGCTGAGAAGATGCTGTACAGGTTCATTCTGTCTTGACGGATGTAAGAGTGAGATTTATCCACTTCCTCTTCGTCTACACCACCAGGACATTTTTAGTGTCTTGACTTTTTAATCTGTCATCTCCTCTCCTGTGACCCTGAGACCAGCCTGGTTCTGGTTTTGTTCTCTTTGTTGCACAGTGTCTCCATCATGCAGTAGATTAATTATTTATTTATTTTTGCCCAATTTGTCTTCTACCCATCTTCCAAACAGATTGTTCCATCCCAAACTCATGCATTTGTTTGGGTCAATGTTGCTGTGTTGGGCTGGTCGGGATATTCTCACAAACAGAGCAATGTTTTGACTTCCCACCGAGCCACTGTGTTTACAGTTTTCGGGGAAATAAACTGACAAATGGATTTCTTATATTTGTTTCTGCATATTGAGCTGGAAGCAGGAGAAAGTATTTTTGACATAAAAAAATTACACACTTCAGCTTTAAAAGTGACAATAAAAATCTGAGGCACTTACAATGGAAGTGAACAGGGCCAATCTGTAAACATTAAAATACTCATTGTTTCAAAAGTATAGCCACAAGACGTATACAATATGCGTGTTTATATGATTTTAGTGTGATACAATTGCTTACTAACCTTTTCTGTGTAAAGTTTAATCCAGTTTTACAACTTCATTGCCATGGCGACATAACATCGTAAACCCTGTAATCCTGGTAAATGACATTAACAGCTCAAGTAATACACAAGTTTTAACAGAAGAATTAATGTAAATGCTTTTATAAAATTATAAGCTTCACATTTCCTCCTTTAAACCCTTAAAAAATTGGCCCCATTCACTTCCATTGGAAATGCCTAACTGTAACCTTGATGTTTGCTTTTTTTATAGAACAGGAGGGATGAGTCAAAATGTTTGTCGATGGAGCTGAACTTGCATTGAACCCAGGATATTCCTTTAAGATAGGAAAGGAGAAAGTATTTTTAACAACAGAAACATCTTGGTGCTTTGTGCTCAAACATGTTTAAAATGAAAATACTAAGAGCTGTATGTAATGTTAACTACCCATTTCTTCCATCTGTCACCAGGGTTCAATAAGGGTTAAGTTGAAAGTGGGCACTAAACTTGAGTCATAAATTGGCATTCTGGTCCTGTGACCCAAGCCAGTTTAATATTTTTTAAGCAAATGTTATAAAATGGAAAATAAAAGAGGAATATGTGCATTAGTGTGAGTGCGCTCCAGGTTTGTGTCAGAGCTTCCTGTGGGCCAGGGTTGGGTAATGCTTGGGCTGCGGATCGTCAGTGTGGCGATAGTAAGACTCTGGCAGGGGAGGTGATGGGTCACCCCATCCAAGGCAAACACAGGGGAGGTGTGTGTTTGTGTGTGTGTGTTAAGGGAGAGTGAGCAACAGGTCAGGGTCAATCGGTGATTCAACACTCCCTCACTAGTGAGCTAAGAGCCTGGTCTCACACTGACCTCAGGTGATGTATTCCAGATAAAGACAACACAAGAGGCCCAGACCTTGCCAACTAATTAAATCATATTTGCAGACATGTGTGTGCAACCAACTAACACATTTACAGGGAGATGTGACCTTGTGAAGCTGAGCATTTTTTATTAGTGGTGCGTGCTTAGGGAGCTTTCATATGCTTGGCCATCTTTGTCTAGGGATGTGAAAAATACCATCACTTCATTACTACACGCCTGAACAACCAAATAAACTTTCACATTCGGTCAAAATGCCCATCTTAACACAGTTGGTTGTGTGTTTAGTTCTATTTTATTTCTTTAATATTTGACCCTTCGCTAAGCCCCACCTTAAATGCATTTCTGACCAGTCCAGCCTTAGCAACTGTTGCTGGCCGCCATTTCTCTATTTGCTGTTTACCAATGCAAGTCTACGGGAGTGATGTTTTTTTATTATTAGTTTTAGTGGGATTTTACCCAAATTATCCAAAACACTTTAAAAAGTGGGGCGGAGCTTAGCGAAGGATCAATAGAGCTCAACAGTCCCCGCCCACTTTTCAGCAGTCTGGGTTCCGGAAGTATTTTCCCCATTCATTTCTTCCAAAGACTTTCCTTCATAAAAGAGTTGTGAGCCATGAACCAAACCAACCACCTCCAAGAAGAATCACAACATTGCAAACTTTGTTTTGAGGCAAAAAAGTATTTGAAAATTGGACATATAGACAAAGGTACAAGACTGTGTACTTACCGTCTTTCATGAGGGCACAAACTACAATCCCATGTAGCATTGCGAATGATGTCATTGAATATAAAATGATGGGAATAAATAAAACTATTGATTTTAGGTTGCTGATTAGAAGTATAGAAACAATATATTTTACGTTTACTGCAAAATATTCCGAGATGTTCAAATATATAAGTAGTTTAAGGGTGAATGGAGACCGACTCGATTGCGTCATTCACTGTGCGTCATGGGAGTGGGCGGTCGCTCCGTTGGCAGCGGTTCTCTGATTGGTGAATTTTTCTGTAGTTGTTTAACATGAATTCCGCTATCAAACATGATAAAAAGTTGAGATAACGCAGACAGATGGCTTTAACGGAAGCATATATCATCGATGAACAACTTCGTAGCTCACAGTAGGTTTGTCTTTAAAGTTTAAAGGTCCTTAAAGTTATAGTTGAAAATCAATTAGTTTATTGGATAAATGAATGGGATTTTTACTTCTGGAACCAGACTGTTGTGCTTCAATGCTTGAGTATGGAGGGCTGTCTGAAAATGAAATCATTAAATATATTTGTTTTAATATTTTAATAAATCATATTAAAATGATTAAATCATTAAATTATTCATTAAATTACTAAATAAATCAATAAATGTGTTCTATGTATTTAATTTTACTAGCCTTACATCCATTTTTAACTTAGCATTAGCTTTGGGGTGATTTTAATTTATGCACAAGCTTTGCTCTTTTCATTTTCTAAATTTGACTAAAAAAAGAGTCCTTTCTATGGAGCCCCTTAGAGGTCAGGGAGGGAATTTATTTTCTGAAATTGTTTGCATTTCTTCCCAATAAGTTTTGTGTTGCAATAAATTACGATTGTAATATTTTAGTAACCATGTTTTTGTTGTTGTTGTTGTTTTTGGGCAGAAACCATGGGTTGGATATTATTAACCACAGATTTACTATAGTAATATTGTAGTAAGCATGGTAAATCTTTGTGGTTACTATAGTTTTACTACAAATACCAAGCTCATACTATGGTTACTGTAGTAAAACCATGATTAATTTTTGATAAATTACTCAATAAATGACTATAGTAATATTGTAGTAGCCATGACTGTAGTAACCATGTTTGTTTTTTGTTTTTTGTTTTTTGTTTTATGTGGCAGAAACCATGGTTTTACTATAGTAATGCTGTATTAACCATGAATGTATTACCATGGTTTACTAGGTTTACTGTAGTAAAAACCGTGGTTAATTTTCATAAGAGTTAACCATGGTTTTACTACAGAAACCATGGTATTTGTAGTAAACCATAGTAACCATAAAATTATTATTTTTATTACCATCGTTTTTTCCCTCTGTATTATTACTATAGTTTCACTAAAAAAAACCATGGTTAAAATATGATTACTCTAGTAAAACCATGGTAAATTTTGTAGTTATGTTTTTACTACAAATATCATAGTTCAGCTATGGTTACTGTAGTAAAACCATGGTTAATTTATTGCAAGGGAACACAAACTTTTTCAGAAGGGGCTCCTCTAAAAGACTCTGTTCCTTTCAAAAAGAACACAATCTTGTTTTATAAAAGTTAGACACAACAATATCTTGATATGATTTTTTTTAAAGTTTAAGGTCTTTAAACATGACACGACGTCAGTGGGCTCATGGCACAAGATGCTGAAAATCAGTTAGACCTGTTGCACACAACGACCCCTAGAAATGCATTGAGGAATGTGCCGATAATTGTAACCCTGAAAGTGGAAAGATGTGAAGCATGTGCTGAAAATTTGATGGATTTAATTATATTTAATAGTTTATACATTTTTGGATTATGTATTTAGCCATTTTTATAATATATTTTATAGCTCTCAATGCTTCAGAACTGGAAACAATGTTGACATATTTAAGTACATAGTATTCGTCTTTGCTGTGGTATCAAAATTAGTATTGAAATTGATATTGGTATCAATTATTGAAATCTTTTGTGTTATGAATTGCACTTGCTAGAATTGCTAGAAGTATCTGTGTTTATGTACTTGCAAAAAGTTTCGAGCTTACCCTATATACGAGTAAAGAAAGTGGTGCTTGCTTTCACATGCTCTACTAATTACTGATCTCTGTTTATCCCACTTGTTTCAAATGCTAAACTAGTTACATTTGGTACATTTGTTTAAATTCTTCACAATGGATCCATTCCCTTCTGGAAGCCATTTACACTCATTGTCGCTTGCCAAGAGGTTTCTAGGAAAATTTACACACTTGCAGCCCTTCATCAAACCACAACGAGCTATCAGGAGACAGTGGTTTACATTATGTATCATTTCTGAGATAAAAATACCGTAATTGCTAGTGCTTTGCTCAGTTCCACTAGGGGAAAGGCTAATTAGAGCTAAAGCTAGCCTCAAGGGGAAGCTGAAGTCAAACAGTGAGGCGATAGATCACGATAGGTTAGTCAGACACCAAGCAATGTTGAACCCTTTTTGATGGTCTTTTCCTGTAACTTTTTTTTTTTTCTTTTCTTTTTTTGCAATACCTGTTTGTATTGTATAGGTGAACAAGACTAGAATTGCATTGTGAAAGATCTATTAGCATTATACATTTTTCTCAAGTGTCTTCAAAAACTGAATAGATGCAAAGTATAGCCACATATATGACCCATATATTTCAATGAATTCCTACACATCACTCATATGGATACAAATATTAGATTGTATAAGTGAAAAATCATGTTCACATGCCTGTTTGTGCATGTACTTTAGAATATATGTCACAAACAAATGGTGTAATTGAAAATATACACATACATGCCCACATATTTGAACTATATTTTTATATATACAGTATATGTTCTTATGGCAATATATAAGATGTCTGCATGGGTGTTTCCTCTGTTAGGGTGCAGAGTAAGGTCACTACTGAGAGCTTGTGGTCAATGTTTTGGCAAAAGGGTGGTCACGCAGATAAAGCAATGTACATTTTACACAATGCTATCATCCCAGATTTGGCACACTAACTCGTTTTTATCTCTGTTTGGCTCATACTGTGAGTGGTTAGTTCAAATGACCTGTGAATTTGATAGTCCACTAACTTACTGTAGCTTGATTTAGTGCCTGTTGTCTGTGCTGTTTTGGAGCCAAGTCACAAGCTGTAATGTATCCCTGGATTCCCTGGCCTTACACAGACATTTTGGCTATTCAACTTGAATGAGAAAACTAGATTTTTACATGTTCTGAATAAAAATGACTGTGGGTTTTGTGGCAGATTGTCAGGATGTAGTATGAACTTCCAAGATGATCTAGTGTGTAAGTATGCTATTCTGAATATAGCCAATATTTCTATAGATGGTGTTTGGCTTTGTTCGGAATAGGGTTGCCAACTTTTTGCCATGCGAATGCAGGACACTTCAATATGGGACGTGCCATCAGACTGGTGTTTAGCTGCTTAAATACGGGACAGTTGGCGTCCCATATGGGACTATCAAAATACGGGACGGCCCGACTAATACGGAACAGTTGGCAACCCTGGTTCGGAATAGCAAACTACCAAACTACTAGAAATAACTTAATATAGTGTTCCAAACATCTCAAACGTGTTCTGTTTTGCAAACTATTTTTATTTTTTAATTTTTTTTTTATATCAGGCAGGATACAGTATATACTGTGCAGCATGTAGTTAGCAGTACACTAGTATTTCCATTCCGAACATTTCCACAATTTAATTTAATTATTGTTTTGTGAATAAAACCTCATTACATTTTGTCAGATATATCTTAATCAGATTTGCTTCTCAAGTAATGTATCTTGCGTTTTTAGATTTTTTTTATTATTTTGTTTTTACTGTAAGACAAGACCAAAATACAAGTATAATGCCAATTTTCAGAATTTTGTGTTTTTATTTTTTATAATTACAATTTCAGAAAGTTTGTTTATTGACCGTATTGACAAAATCTAAAAATTTAAAAAATAAAATAAAATAAAAATAAAGCAAACATTTTTTATAGTTATTTAAAGGGATAGTTCACCCAAAATTGACAATTCTCTCCTCATTTACTCATTTTCATGCCATCCCAGATGTGTATGACTTTTTTTCTTGCTGAAAGTCTGCCATGCTCCCTTTATGTGCTTTTTAGGGCTTTAATATATCTAACACATTTTCAATATATGGACCTACAGAGCTGAAATAACCTTATTAAAATCTTCATTTGTGTTCTGCAACAGAAAGAAAGTCATACACATCTGAGATGGCATGAGGGTGAGTAAATGTTGAGAGAATTTACATTTTTGGGTAAACTATCCCTTTAAGCCGATACATGCCACAGTGTAGAAATTTAAGTGTATCATAAGAGGACACCCTGGGCTTATCAGAGATACCAAATGTTTGGGAGTTTGAACATGACAACTTCCTCTCCTTGGTCATTTTCTCCTTGGAAAAATATTTAATTTTCATAAGTTTTGTATGCACCAAACACTATATTGACATTAAAAGGCAAAATTGTGAAACATTTTTTATTTTTTTTTTCTCAGTCTCAGGAGTAAGATGACATCATCATAGCTTGCAATGTAAAACAATTATTTTTTTATAACCACAGCAGGATGCATATATAAAAGTATATAAGTTCCCACTTGAAATATATCTTATAAAAAATATATTTCAATATTTTGAAAGATCTGTATTTTTATTATAGTGAACATAATATGTGATAGAATGGAATGATGTTTGAGATATACCTCAAAAGCCTGTTGTATCATATTGATACATGCATTTTCAACACAATTTTTCTTTAAAATAATGTATGAAATATTAAGGGTAACACTTTATTTTGATGGTCCCAAATATATATTTAACTGACTATAAGTGACTTATCAACTGACTTGCTATAGCTAATAAACAGTGTTTCAACAAACATTCAGTAGACTTTCAGTAGCCTGGATATAGATCTTTATTAATGCCCTACTTACATTATTGTTGAGAAAATCAGTTCATTGAATGGTCATTAATAAAGATCTATATACAGGCTACTGAAAGTCTACTGAATGTTTGTTGAAACATTGTTTACTAGCTACAGCAAGTCAGTTGATAAGCTGTTATTTTGCTGCTGTTATACAGGCTATTGATAGTCTACTGAATGTTTGCTGAAACATTGTTTACTAGCTATAGCAAGTCAGCTGATAAGCTGTTATGTTGCTGCTGTTATACAGGCTATTGATAGTCTACTGAATGTTTGTTGAAACATTGTTTACTAGCTATAGCAAGTCAGTCGATAAGCTGTTATTTTGCTGCTGTTATACAGGCTATTGATAGTCTACTGAATGTTTGCTGAAACATTGTTTACTAGCTATAGCAAGTCAGCTGATAAGCTGTTATGTTGCTGCTGTTATACAGGCTATTGATAGTCTACTGAATGTTTGTTGAAACATTGTTTACTAGCTATAGCAAGTCAGTCGATAAGCTGTTATTTTGCTGCTGTTATACAGGCTATTGATAGTCTACTGAATGTTTGCTGAAACACTGTTTATTAACTATAGCAAGTCAGTCGAAAAGCTGTTATTTTTCTGCTGTTATACAGGCTATTGATAGTCTACT
Source organism: Myxocyprinus asiaticus (assembly GCF_019703515.2). Classification (NCBI taxonomy): domain Eukaryota; kingdom Metazoa; phylum Chordata; class Actinopteri; order Cypriniformes; family Catostomidae; genus Myxocyprinus; species Myxocyprinus asiaticus. The sequence goes on along the minus strand of NC_059364.1, from coordinate 5,443,277 downwards.
GAATGTTTGTTGAAACACTGTTTATTAGCTATAGCAAGTCAGTTGATAAGTCACTTATAGTCAGTTAAATATCTATTTGGGACCATCAAAATAAAGTGTTACCATATTAAGTAAGCACACGTTGCTTCAATTCAGTAAATACTCATTTTGAAATATCAGCAACAATGTTAACTTTATTGTTACTGCTTCTTTATCAAAATCAGCAAAGATTTCACAGCAAAAAGACATGTGCATCACAAAACAAAGGCAGCCATTTGGAAATTATATTACATGGTCTTCTACTTTCAGAAGTGCTTGGAAAGTTTCACTAGGAGGCAGTAGACATGTTGAATAACAGTTATTCTGCAAAGGTTTGATGAAGTTGATGATGTAAAGACTTTAGAAAATCATGTATTAAACATGATACGCTAGGCTCTATTAAGAAAATGATTTTTCAAAGTTAACGGATGGTGTTTTCATAAAAGAGAGCTGAGGCATTGTGAGCTAACCCTGCCTGATATCCGGAAAGATCCAAAACCCTTTTATCTTCTGAGAGACCCTTTGGCATGTCCAGAGAAAGTCATGTGCTGTGTCGAGATGCTGCCTAATCTTCTTAAAGCTATGCTTAACATTCCTCTTCATTTTTTAGGAGAGCAAAGAGAGGCCATCTTTCCATTTGATGGTGGTGGAAGGAGGGGTGCTTAATGGATTTTTTTTTCTTATCCACATCCGCTACTGTTCGGGTTTTGGGCCACTGTTGGCACATTGATTTGTTTTCTAATGGTGATCAAAGCCAGCGTTATGAAGCTAAGAACCCAGCTAACCTCACCATTGTTTGAGTACTGTTGAATTCATTCTGCACTGTATATACTGTATACTGCCAACTATTGTTTAAAAATAGTAGTATGCTCCATTTTTATTATATGACATCACTATGTTGCATGTTCAAGTCAGTGAGTGGCAATTCTGCCTGGAAACAAGTCATGTGTAAAAAGTACCGGGTTGAAACAGTACTTGCTTTTGAGGAAGCAATAGTCACTGAATTTGCAAAAGATCAGTGGCATCAACTCTTCAGAAGATACCAAGTTTTTTTTTTATTTATTTTTTTTTTTTTTTTTGACATTTAGTAACAAGTAAACTAGTTTTTCACTTGGTTTCTTTGTAATATCTATGTCTGTCTTGAACAGAGAGAAATTGTATTCACATTATGCTATTTTTGCATAATTTGCAAACTGTTCGCTGAGACTGCTGTGCCATTATTTGAATTGATTTGATTTGAATTCACACCATTCACTCCAATTCAAAGAAACCTGTCCCTAAAAACTGTGGCTGGTCACTTTACATGTCAGTCAGATGGTCTCTTCCTTTCTAAGTGCAAACTAGACCAGACTTTTCTGCTGTCTTGGCTATCAAATGTCTAAGCTAGAAAGTCATGTAAAACTAAATTACTAACTACTGAGTTTAAGCCATTAACTTCTGTTTCTTCACTACTGTTATTGTGGAACTGCTACAACAGGGGATTAATCAGGACAGATGGTTCTGTGTACTTTAAGGAAGGTACATCATCTTCTAACAGCCCTGTCCTGGTGATATACACAGCAGTTACTTTAGTCATGGGCATCGTTGTTATTTTCTTTGAATAGACGACACAGTAGGAGTAACACAAGCAGACAGATGCCAGGAAAACGAGTGAAAGAGGGCAGATGGAAAGTCACCATGACTATGCCAGTGCAAAACACTTTCTGCCAATGAGACAGCTGCCCAAAGGGCAAGATGGAGTATAGAGTGAGCTATGGTGGAAAATGCAATGAACTGTCCAGCTTCTCCCTTCATCTTCAGACTTTCTGCAGGCTGGTATGATGAGTCAAAAAGACCTGCCTTTCCAATTCAAACACACTTTAATTCAGTCCATTTTACTTTCATGATACTAAAGACCATGACACTGCTGGAAACATGCTACACACACACACACACACACACACACACACACACACACACACAAAAACAAAATTCAAACTAGCATCCACATGGCTTAAAGGAATGGTTACAAATCTTAAAGGGATAGTTCACCCAAAAATGAAAATTCTCTCATCATTTACTCACCCTCATGCCATCCCAGATGTTTATGACTTCCTTTCTTCTGCTGAACATAAAAACAATTTTTAGAAGAATAATTCAGCTCTGTTGGTCCATACAATATAAGTCAACAGGGTCCAAAACTTTGAAGCTCAAAAAGCATGTAAAGGCAGCATAAAAGTAATCCATACAACTTCAATGGTTGTAGAAAGAAAGAAAGTCATACACATCTGGGATGGCATGAGGGTGAGTAAATGATGAGAGAATTGACATTTTTGGGTGAACTATCAATTTAAACTTTAAAAAGGACAAAAAACATCAGAAAACCACACCACAGTTAGTCAATGCAAATTATGCACTATTTTCAAACTCTTCCAAAGCATTATTATCATGTAAATTTAAGTCGTTATTCACTATTAAATCAACTCAAATCACTGATCAACTCCTGTAAAACAGCGCACGATTCAAGAATGACAATTTGTCAATAACATCAAAACCTCATTGGCTCTTGCGCATCATGTGACGAGCATCACGACTCAAGAGCTAATGAGGTTTGATGTAATTGACATATCGGCATATTTTATTTGTGGACTGTTTATTGGAGTTTATCAATTATTTGATTTAAGTGAATAACAACTTCAGTCTGTTCATCACAAAGTGATCGTATGCCTTCAAAATTCTTAAAAATAGTGCATGCGTTGCATTGACTTCTTTTACTGTGGTTTTATGTGTTTGTTTTTTGTTGTTGTTGTTGTTGTTGTTGTTGTTGTTTTTGTTGTTTTTTTTTTATGGAGCTTGACAGCCCAGATTCACTATTCACTTTCATTAAATTACAAAAAGATGTATGAACATAAAAAAATATTAGGGTGAGTAAATAATGACAAAAATTTCATTTTTAGGTGAACTATACCATTAAACTTTGGCATGTATCTCGTAGTGCACAATTTGTGCTACAGACATGAAAATGTTCTGTTTAAATCTTGTTTAGTCTTTTCTAGATACACCTAGAAAGTGCACAAACATTCAGTACTATGATCAGTGCTTGATAGGCCCCTCCCCTCTCTCTTTCTCTCTCTCTTTTGTTGAGGTATGTTTGCAGTTACACAGTGTACACAGTGTCTATAGGCTCTCACAGAGCTTTATAGCGAGGTGGCTGATCTTGGCATGGATGAGAGGGTCCGTGATAAGGCAGGCATTAGCCAGCTGTGGGGCCCCAGGGAGCTCATACATTACGCCACTAAGTAAACTCACCGCGGGGCCCCTGGAGGCTCTGCATTGTTGCCTGGGCCAGAGCTGAGCAGAGTTCATGTTTGCAGAAGAAAGAACGGAACTCATATGGTCCGGCTTATCACAAGATCCCAGCTCTGCTCTTCTGTCCGTTTCTAAGAGCCAAAAGCGTGAAATAGAGTGGTATTTGGACTCTTAAGCCACACTTAAAAATACATATTGATTTCATGGCATTACATAACTAAATATCAAAGCAAACAAATGCTGTTCAACTTCACTTTTCTGAACCATATTTTTTATCATCTGGTGTCTTGGTGATTTTTAGTGGATGTATGAAGTCAGGTCCCCTCAAGTTCATACAGGTGTCCTAGCAGAGTTATCACAGGTGTAGATCAACACATTAACTATGAACATGTAATATTTGATAACTAAAATACGCTTTTTTTATGCTTTTTTCTTCATTTTGAACTATTGTTTTATCATTTCCAACCTAACATACTTTTTATGAAATGTTTTGCTTAAAAAGTGTGCTTGTGCAACCAATAGAATAAATACTTCTGATGTGAATATCAAGTATCAAGAGGATTGATCCTCGATATTTTTGATAAAAATATTGATCCTTAAGGTTGTTTTTTTTTTTTTTTTAAATGAGTGATTTTATAATTTATTTACCATGAAAATCAATGTGTATGATAGGTATGTATGATGTGTATGTGTATGATAGGTGTGGGTGAGAAACAGATCAATATTTAAGTCCTTTTTTTCATATAAATACTCCCCCCTGCCCAGTTGGTGGCGATATGCATAAAGAATGTGAATCGCCAAAAACAAAAGAAGAAGAAAGTGAAAGTGGAGATTTATAGTAAAAAAAAAGTACTTAAATATTGATCTGTTTCTCACCCACACCTATCATATCACTTCTGAAGACATGGATTTATCCACTGGAGTCGTATGGATTACTTTTATGCTGTCTTTATGTGCTTTTTGAGCTTCAAAGTTCTGGTCACCATTCACTTGCATTGTATGGACCAACAGAGATGAGATATTCTTCTAAAAATGTTTGTTTATGTTCAGCAGAAGAAAGTAAGTCATACACATCTGGAATGGCATGAGGGTGAGTAAATGATGAGAGAATTTACATTTTTGGGTGAACTATCCCTTTAACAGAAGTACTGGTATTGGTATCAGCAATATTGACCTTAATTGTACTTGACTTCGGACTTGTGCAATGACAAGCTTTAAAATGAATTACTCTTGGTTTGATATTTGTTATCTAATGCAGTGACATTCAGACATTTTTAACTGTGATTTAAGTGTCCAAATATTTTTTGGGGCCACTGAATGTATTGCATAAATAGCAAAAATTGTTATTCTCAAATAAAGTCAAATAAATGCCACCTTTTATTTTGTCATCTACTGCAATAACATTCATAAATTTTAAGTGTGGCTTGCATATTTAAACTTAGCACATCATACTGACAAACAAGGACCCATAGTGTTGGGCATCATTGTTGTAAAAAATGACACAGGACGTGACATAAAATTCTTTGCTACTGCATGTTTGTAATCACAAACCTACACAGCAATGTCTGTTTATACCCTTGCTGTGCATGGAAAAACACTTTAGACCTCGAACACAATGAATAAGAGGAGCTTTGGGCTTTAACACTGGGCCTCAGAGCTTAATGTTACAGTTTAATAGGGCTCCTCTTTGCCTGATGACTTACAGTGGGAAGCAAAGACTGTAAACACACCTAAACAGCTGTCAACCACTTCCTGCGCTTAACCGAGCTCTCGCTGTCAGGATGGCCTATTGTACACATGGCACTGTTGCCAAGGTGATGTCAGCAAGCTCTGGGACCTTTCACAAAAGGTCATGCTCCATCTCCAAGGCAACTGAGAGCCAATCAAGAGTAATGGGGTGGCGGGACGCAAAACGGATGGCCTTCCTCGTTGCAGCCCCCTGCATGGATAATTGAAACGGGAGAGAAGCCAAAAAGCAAAACAAGGGCGGTTTTTGAAAGGGGAGTCTTGGTTTCAGGGCACGTATCCTGCTTTGTTGTGAGAATGTAAATGTAAAGGTGTTTTTGACATGCTTTTATTGTCTATTAAATAGAGATGTTGATGAAGTTGACGTCCAATTGAAATAGCTATTTGATAAACTTTTGTGGCCTTTTTTTTTTTTTTTTTTTTTTTTTTTGTGCATTCCTGGATGTTGTTAATGTTTAACACCAAATTGTAGGTGCATGCAAGGGTTTTTCTTGTTTTAAAGGAATAGTTCACCCAAAACAGAAAATTCTGTCATGAATTACTCTCCGTCATGTAATTCCAAACCCATATAATGCAGGGTCAAAAAGGGCTAAAATGCCACTGAAAGCGACAAAAATGCCCCCAAAATAATATTAATAATATTGTTAATAATATAAATAATTTTAATAATACTTTTGTTAATATTAAGGTCTAGGTATACATATTATTGCATAAATAGAGTGAGCATTCATTTTAATAAATTGATTAAATTGAAGTGTTTGTCATTATTTTCAATAATATGATTAAAAACATATTTACTCATAAAGGTAAAAAATGTCCCTGAAATTCAAATCCAGTGGACAAGTTCATTTCAAACACTGGTATAATGTAATTTTTTTCTGCAGGAACACAAAAAGAGAAAGTTTGAATAATCTTCACACAGCTCATTTCCGTACAGGAAATGGTGTTAAGCACCAGAAAGGACAAAAAAAAAAAAAAAAAAAAGTACCATAAAGGTATTCCATGTGACTCACACGCTATATTCCAAGTCTTCTAAAGCTATACAAAAACTTTAAGTGAGGAACACACTAATATTTAAGTTGTTATTCACTAATAATCTTTTTCACTGCTGAAACTCTGAAATCTAATTTGTGCTTTTGCATATTAAAGCATGTCATTTTCTGTTATGTGACGCATATTTAAAAAACGGTATATTTTAATTTCATTTAATTTGTATTTATATTACAATGTCAAAAAACTGCAGTTCCATCATTAATCTCTAGGGGTTCACAAACCGCCTTTTGGGATGTGAATGAAAATGTGAAACTCCGGCTACCTGATCCCCTTTAAAAACGAGAGAGTTCTGATAATTTGGCATGAAGAATTTTCCCAAGCTGTCAAAATCCATTTACATCATGCATTAGAATGGGATGATATGATCTGTGAAGTGAAAGTCAGAGGCTCCGTTGCCACTTGTGTTTCATGAGCTTTCTGTTATCTAATCTTCCTTACTCTGCTTAAACTCTCTGAAAGTTAATGGAGGCTGTCTATTTTTATATGATTATTTTAGATAGCATGAGATGAGATGTAAACAATACTGAAATGGAACATTCCTGCCATTTAAAGTGCTGCTTTTCCATTCATATGCACAAAATTTAGTAACTTGCATACATAAGTATACGTTTATTCCCTCTTATTGTTAAATAATAGCTTCTCTGGAACTATGTAACACAATTTGGTGTCTTTTAAGTCCCAAGTTATGGTATTTATAATGTTTAATTCAAACCGATTACAATTGCAATAAGCTTGTAAAAAGTATAAAGACTATTTATAACATTCCACACTTCTGTGGGTCTAAAAGATGCATTTGTAATAATTGAAATCATTTTAATTTATTGCACTAGTTTCAATTCCTCATGTTCACATATCAGTATAAGTTTACAAATATGTTGGACATTATTCACAGACCAATGTGGCTATTTTTAAGTCATTTAGCTTGATCAGTGACTTATAAAATAATTTACATGTCCCTTTAATAATGAAACGTGAAGATACTAATAAACTGGGATGCCTTTTTCAAAAGTTTCAAAGCCGAAAAGGACATTTTATTAAAGCAATAAACAACTCAAGGCTGTGTTTGGTATTTTACCATGGTTAATTTCTTCACATCTAAACTAACAACACCCTAAACCAAGGTAAAGTATTTTAACCACTGGTAAAGTATGAAAATAATATTGCACTTTTACGTATGTTTGCAAACTGAATATTTTTACTTCAGTACTTTATATACGCAAAACAAAATAAAACACTAGTGCTTTAAATCAGGAAGAAACCAACTCTCATTCAAGGATATTTAGCTTTTGAGTTTATTTTGTATTAACTTTTTTACGGGACTTTCCACCTCTCAAACAAACAGTCTTAAGTACGGTAAAATACTGTAAAATTCCGTATGCAGGGGAATTTATCACAGACATATATTGTCCCTTTCCTTTTGGCCCTTATTTAGCTCTCTATCTGGCACACCTGGCTTTGTGTTTACAGGATAGGAACGTTAGTGTTTGGTTGCCCAGGGTGAGTGACGTCCCAGAACGAGTTTTGAGTGGAGCTAGGTTAAGTGTGGCCTCAGGCCAGCATTCAGGAGTTTAGCTGGTGTGTGATTGACAGAACTGTAAGACTCCCATTCCTGAAACACGACCAGGTGTGAGAGGAACTGCAAGAAATATATAATTCAGGGTTCAGGACAAAATAACAGTGATGACATACCTGTATGTAATAAATATTTTGAGCACAACTCATTTTAATGATTCAATCCGGTTCCGTTTTATTTGTATAGTGCTTTTTACAATACATATTATTGCACATTATACTTTATATATACGTTATACGTTATAGGATTAACCATAGCATTGGTTATATCACTGTGAAATATTGTAAACAAATAATATGTTTTCTAGAAAATGAGAGCTATGTGGTTGCAAAGGTGGTTTTTAGCTTTTCTTTCTTTCTTTTTTTTTCTTTTTTTTTTTTTTTTTTTTTTTTTGAAGCTCTGAAATCTTATTTGCATATTTTTGTTGCAAAATAATTATGCCAGATGCAACTGGCTCTTGTGTCTCATTGTGACCAAATGTGCCACGCCAGTTTGAACATGCTGAATGGCATTTGAAAGCAAAAACAGAGGGGAAGATTTTCAGTCTATTCGTAACAAAAAGCTATCATATGGCTTCTGAAGACTAGAAATAAAGCATGAAGAGTCATACAAGTTATCGTCCTCATGAAGCTTGACATAAGTGGTCACTATGAAAAAGTTCCATGACAAAAATAAATAAATATAAAAATACAGCATCCTGGTTTGGAGCAGCATGAGGATGAGTAAATAATGGCAGAATTTTCATTTTTGATTGAACTACCATTTAAAAACTGCCAACTGTAAACCTTTCTTTGACTCTAGTTTATCAATTCAATCAAGTTTAAATTCATAATAAGCAAATATGTCTTTCTGTAATCTCTAAAATGCTCTATATGCTATTATATAAGCTAGGCCAGAATTCCACACAGCATTCTTGGCACGTTTGAAAACGTTAAGAAACTTGGAATTGTTTGACGACAGCAGCGGAATTGACTGTCCAGACAAATTAGTTCAATGAGGGCAAAACTTTTTAACTCATGACAGCTCAACTCAAATACTTTGACAAAAGAAATTTGGCTTGACATATGCAGCCTGATCTCATGAAAATTACGTAGCCGTGGCAAGATCTTTGAAAATTGATATTATGTGGTTCCCTGCTCTTATTACGGCAGTTCCGAGGTAAAAATGTCCCTTGTGTGGCACTAAAACAAAGTTTAATGTCCTCCCAAACAGATTAGTTTTTAAGGTTAATACTCCATCAAGTTTTAAATCAACTAAATCGACCTTCCTACCCTAAACCTTAAACCTAAACCTTACTGATACTGTCAAAAAAAGTACATGTGAGATGAAAAATGCAATTGATGATGCAACCACATAATTTTGTGGTGCTTCTCTAACACTTTCATCTCATGTGTTGACTCAACATGCTCTCGTATCCCAGTCCTTTGCATCGCGAGTGCAATGCTCTATCAGTTGAGCTACTGCGCAATTTGATTGTACTAAAAAAAGAGCTTATACATTTTGTTGTTTATGTAATGTTAACATTAAAATGTTTCGCCTTACAAGCAGTGGTGTAGTAGTGTCTGAAGAGGTGGGCATACTGTGAATTTATGAAGGAATCTGGCGGCATTTTGTTTTGAATACGAACGAAAATATATTATGACATTTTCTTGAATGCTCCGAAATAGTCCCCACAAGGCTTGGATGTCCTCCCTCACTTATAATCACATCGTTGTGACTTACGTCTTATGTAGGAGTCTATTTACTGTGTTCTGTGCATCAGTTTATCAAAGTCCTGACAGGAGATGTTAACAAACTTTTCTGAATTTATCACTCTGCAGAAGATTTTGGAAGCATTGTCCAGCTAGGCCAAACATTGTTAAGAGACCTCTGTTACTTCATTGGAAAGTTTGAGGGTAAATGTCATTAGAAATAAATTATGCAGTGCACTAAAACGAGTTGCTCAATGGTCAAGCACTCTTTAAAACTAATTTGGTTTAAGTGTTTGCAATATACTTCACCTTTTGTAATATTGGTCTTAATTCTAATATCTTAATTTTTATTTTCTTATAAAGTGATCCCCAAAAGATGTCTATTTGGAGACTTCAGCTATACGTAAAAATGTATGAATATTTTTGCATTTCATTTGTTGTTTACTTTCAGATATAAAGGATATATTTAACCTAGTTTTGTAATTGTGTCTGATTTGACGTGGCAGCTTCTTCATCAGAAAGCATTTACTGTAAGAAAGTCCTAGATTTATTGGCATAAAAACCCACCAGTATGTCTGTGAACATTTGGGCTTGCGTTATTGTCCTAAATATTCAGCGAAACAAAGAATACACAAAGCCCATTAGGCATGGAGTCATTTTCTACTATCCATCCTCTCATTTACAGTAAATATTTATTCATCTTTATGTACTTGCCAAAACCGTTGAAGCAATCTCACCAAACTTAAATGAAAACTGTGTGCATATTTATGAGCACCGTTGGGTTGTTGTCAGCACATTTAGACAATTTGTCTGGGTCATTACTGTACTTTTGCATTTGTGATATAAACAGTTTGTATCAGTGTTCCTGACGACAGCAGTTTTGCTGGGTTGCAACAGTATTGGAACTAAACAATCTGGGCTCTTAAAAACTATTAGCTTTCAACTTTCCAACAAAGTCTAATGACAGCTCGTAATAATTGGTAATGCAAATTCTTATATATGTATATATATATATATATATATATATATATATATATATATATATATATATATATATATATATATATATATATATACACAGTATACAGTGGTGGCCAAAAATATTGGCACCCTTGGTAAATATGAGCAAAGAAGACTGTGAAAAATATGTCTTTATTGTTTATCCTTTTGATCTTTCATTCAAAATATTCACAAAAATATATCCTCTAATGGATATCAAACAATTGTAAACACAACACAAGTTTTATCAAAAGACAAATATTTTTGTCAAATATATGTGTGGGACAATTATTGGCACCCCTAGAAATTCTTATGAGTAAAATATATCTGAAGTGTATTCCCATTCATATTTTAAATTTTTTTGTGCACCATTGTGACTAGGAACATGAAATTGTTCTGCCATGACTTCCTGTTTCACAGGGGTATAAATATGAAATAACACACAAGCTAAATTTCCTTAGTCATCTATCACAATGGGTAAGACCAAAGAATACAGTTATGATGTGCGGCAAAATGTTGTTGAGCTTCACAAAATGGGAAGTGGCTATAAGAAAAATAGCTAAAGCATTGAAAATGCCCATTTCCACCATCAGGGTAATAATCAACAAGTTCCAATCAACTGGAGATGTTAAGAATCGACCTGGAAGAGGACGTGTATCTATATTGTCTCCAAGCAGAGTGAGGAGGATGGTACAAGTGGCCAAAAATTCACCAATCATAGCTGGAAAATTGCAAAAATTAGTTGGGTCTTGGGGTCAGAAAGTCTCCAAAACTATATCACCACAAGTTGTTTGGGAGGGTTTCAAGAAAAAAAGCCTCTACTCTCATCCAACAACAAACTCAAGCATCTTCAGTTTGCCAGACACTACTGGAACTTCAAATGGGACTGGGTTCTGGGGTCAGATAAAACAAAAATAGAGCTTTTTGGCAGCAAACACCAGAGATGGGTTTAACACACAGAGAGAGGTAGCCAAATGGAAAAGTACCTCATGCCCATGGTTAAATATGGTGGTGGATCTTTAATGTTGTGGGGTTGTTTTTATGCCAGAGGTCCTGGACATCTTGTTCGGATACATGCCATCATGGACTCTATCAAATACCAACAGATAAAAAATCAAAACCTGACTGCCTCTGCCAGAAAGCTTAAAATGGGCCCTGGTTGGATCTTCCAGCAAGACAATGATCCAAAATCAACCCAAAAATGGTTCACTGACCACAAAATCAAGGTTCTGCCATGGTCATCTTTGTCCCCTGGCCTGAACCCCATAGAAAACCTGTGGGGTGAACTGAAGAGGAGAGTCAACCATGTGGACCTCGGAATTTGAAGGATCTGGAAAGATTCTGTATGGAGAAATGGTCTCAGATCCCTTGCCATGTGTACTCCAACCTCATTAGGCATTATAGGAGAAGACTCAGAGCTGTTATCTTGGCAAAGGGAGGTTGCACAAAGTATTGAATAAAGGGTGGCAATAATTGTGCCACACATATATTTGACAAAAATATTAGTTTTTTGATGGGTTGTGTTTGCAATTATTTGATATCCATTAGAGGATATATTTTTGTGAATATTTTGAATGAAATATAGGATAAACAATAAAGACATATTTTTCACAGCCTTCTTTGCTCATGTTTACCAAGGGTGCCAATATGTTTGGCCATCACTATATATATATATATATATATATATATATATATATATATATATATATATATATATATATATATACATATATTCTTGATGCACTCTAATCTGTCTTGAATACTATTATTTCTGATGCAATTTAAACTTTGTAATGCCACATTTTTCATACTACTGTCTCCTTAAGATGAATCGCTTATGATGTATTATTTCTCTTTTGTAATTCGCTTTGGATAAAAGCTACTGCCAAATGAATAACTAAAAATGTAAATGTAGGTATGACTTTTATTCCCATAGAGACCAACCAATTAACAAACAGAATTTCAAATTAATATTGATCAAATTGATTATTCTTAATGGGAGTAAAAGTAATATTTTGTTGTAAGATCCAACTCTTTGTTTTTTTCAATTTTACCATCACATATTATTACAACTTGTCATGAGACCGGGTTGAACTTTCTTTATTTTGCTACAATTTTGGCTACATGTACGCATGTTTCCTTGCAACAGTGCTGCATATACTGTCTTCTGCATCTACTGTATGGTTGCCACTTACATTCTGTGAGCCATAAAGAGAAAAAAATAATTTCTTAAAACAAATATGCTTTTCAAATACGCAGCAGACTTTTCATTCGTGTCAACTTTGTCTCAGATGTTTCTTCTAAAGTTCTTTAGTAGCAATACAGGACTATATAGAGCTGTAAAATTAATGTAGATTAATGTAGAAGTGTCTTAGCATCGCTGACTTTTGCTAGCATATATAAATGTATTGGCAACTCTGAGCACATCTTTTAACCTGTTGATGCTCATTGAACCCTCCCATGGGTTTGACTTTACTTTGCTTAAATGAGTTCACATTTACTATATAGTGTGCTGTTCAAAATTGTTCATAATGTTGACAAATTATACATCTGGATAATTTGTCAACATTATTAACTCTTTTTTGACTAGACTAAATAGTAAATGAACAAATTGACATAATTAAGCAAAAGTCTCTGTTATCATACTGTATTTTTTGTTATACATTTTTTACCATTTGTCAGTTTAAAAATGTCAGAGTTTTATTTTTCATAGAAGATAATGTACAGTGAGCCAGTCATTATTGTAAAATAAACCCTGACAAATGTGCCTGCAGAATGCTGCAATTGACCAGTCAGAATCAAGCACTACAGAGGGCGATGTAATATTTTTTTTTATTTTTTTTATAACAAATAAGTACGGTACAATGGGGCTAAATGCACACCTTAAAGGGATGGTTCTCCCAAAAATGAAAATTCTCTCATCATTTACTCACCCTCATGCTATCCCTGATGTGTGGCTTTCTTTCTTCTTCTGAACACAAACGAACATTTTTAGAAGAATATTTAAGCTCTGTAGGTCCATAAAATGCAAGTGAATTGTGGCCAAAACTTTATAGCTCCAAAAAGCACATAAAGGCAGCATAAAAGCAATCCATAAGACTCCAGTGGTTAAATCCATGTCGTCAGAAGCAATGCAATCACTTTGGGTGAGAAACAGATCAATATTCTAATCCTTTTTTACTATAAATCTCCACTTTCACCTTCAGAATGTGAAAGTGAAAGAGGAGATTGATAGTAAAAAAAAATACTTAAATATTAATCTGTTTCTCATCCACACCTATCAAATCACTTCTGAAGACATGGATTTAACCACTGGAGTTGTATGGATTACTTTTACGCTGCCTTTATGTGCTTTTTGGAGCTTCAAAGTTTTGGCCACCATTCACTTGCATTGTATGGACCTACAGAGCTTAAATATTATTTTTAAAATATTTGAATGTGTTAAGCAGAAGAAAGAAAATCATACACATATGGGATAGCATGAGTGTGAGTAAATGATGAGAGAATTTTCAGTGACAAACCGGTGTCAAGGAAAGTGCTGTGGTAGTTTGTTGCTTTTTAGTGTTTTGGGAGAAAATCAAATCAAAATGGCCTTTTACTCCTGGGAGCCTTCAGTCCAGTTGTTCCCTAATATGTATTTGAATCACTTTAAGCAAAGGTTGCAATTCCACTATGCAAAGCAAAAGAACATCTCTTTTTTGTGATGGCACTGTTGCACCAAAATGTTTCAAATATACAAGATGCACAAGTTATCATTTTAGTTAGACTACATTTTGTGACATTATTTCCTGTTTTAGCTTGAGAAGAACACACTAAAATCAGTTGCTGTCAAAACTTGCATCTTCTTGCCAAGGAGATCCCCTCCGGAGAAAATAACTGCTGTATTTATGTTATTTAGGAGAACGCTTATTACAAGAATAAATGTGATTCGAACTTTCCCCAAAACCTGCTGTTCCCTCTTCCAATGAATGCTCCAGCCCAGTTCCGAGAACAATGGAACATTGTGGACCAAGACTGAAGTCTTGTGTTGGTTCTTTTTCTAAATAGTTTCTTTTCAGTCTATGTTCTCTTTTCCTGCTCTCATTTTCTTTGCGTGCTGATTTATTTATATGAAATGTGTAGCAGGCGGGAGGTTGGGTAATTCAGCGGGCAGGAGTGGGTGTGCATATGTGTCGGCTTGTGCATAACCTGCGGGCCACCCCTAAACAGTAGACCCTTTGTGTATGGCACAGGTTTATAACACTTCCTAACACACACCCTCGCCTGCCTCTCTCTCGTTTTACAGTATACCATTTCTGTGTCGTGGCCTCAGCGCATGGCCGTACGTCATCCTTAAACACAGACATCAAAATGTTGGGAGATCTTTATGGTGCATTGAGACAAATCACATTTTCCACACAGATGAAAATGCCTTTGCATGCATGCTAGCTTTCTGTAGACCGAGGGTAAGGGTCCTGAAGAGCATGCAAGTCCATATGTGAGCCTAAATTGTCATAGAAGCACCACAAAATGATGTGGTTGCTTTAGCAATTACGTTTTTCATCTCACATTTACTTTTTATGATATTGTCAGTTAGGTTTAGCGTAGGGTTTGGATGATTTAAAACTCTGTAGAGCATTAACCTTTAAAACCTCAACTGTTTTGGAGAAAATGTAACTTGCTTATAGCACCAATCAGTGGATATATAACCTCAGAACTGGTGCATTACGTTTAAGGAACTGCATTAAAATATTTTGCAAAAGTGTTGCCACAGTCGCATTGTTTTCTTGCGATCAGGCTCTTTACTTAATATGCATCACCCATAGTTACATAATTTCACTGACACACTATTTCACCAATGTAATTTTTGGGCAATTTGCCAAACCCTCAACCCGCAGGAAAAAAACAATCAGTAGTAACAGTTTTAAAGTAGCCCATGTTCTGCAGGCCAACCGCAGACTTTCAGACTCTCATTCTCTGTAACTGATATGCTAAGTTATTTATTTATTTTGAGCCATTAACATGGCTTGTTAATAATGTCTAAGTAGGTCCTATGACTGTAAGTGAAGTGATGAGTGAGAGGTCGAATATGAATTGGTCTTCATTTTTTTCTCTCTATAAAGGTTTTCTGCATCTCATCATGTATGCAGCCTATGCCAAATTTAGGGACTCATATCAGGTTTGTTTTTCCCACTGAGCTGGAAGATTGTGTTTCTATTTTTCAATTTATCCCTTAATGCTAGTTATTTTAAGAAAAGGCAAATAATGATAGATTTGAAAAAGAAACATTGACACTGTAAACTAATATTCAGGTCTGGATCAGTTTGGGTTTGGAACGGCCACTTGTCATGTTCAAATCAATTCCTGATGCAGTTTCCAAGTGTCTATTTCTTTTTTTCATTTTTTTTTTTTTTTTTCATAGTTCACTTATGGAAGTAAAATAGATTGGGAATGCTGTTTCATGTTGACTCTAAACACAGGGCAGAGGTTACAGCTTTCTATCATGGTAACGTTCAGAAAATGCTATGAATACCCCTCAATCTAGCCCCATACGTCCCTCGTGCTATGGAGGCCATGGAGTTTCTCTCTCTTTCTCTTTCTCTCTCTCTCTCTCTCTCTCTCTCTCTCTCTCTCTCTCTCTCTCTCTCTCTCTCTCTCTCTCTCTCTCTCTTCACAAACCACATCTTCCCTGGATGTAGCAAAGCACACCGTGAACAACGGCAAGATGATCCATCGGTTAGAAAATGGAGACGGTCAGTCTGGTGAGTTTTGCCAAGCTACTTGTGGTTTTGCCTCCAGCACATAGGAAAAAGTATTGCCTGTCGAGGCACCCACAAATAAAAGCTTAATCGACTTGTACAAACCATTCGTGCTTGATAAATGGCTCACTGCTCAATAAGAGTAAAATATTGCTGATAAAATTGCGCTGTATGCAAAACACCAAATATAAACATCATGTTTGTGGTTTGGTGGTAGGATACAGACACCTGGCGTCTCACTCAATGTCAAATATTTCCTGAGGTCCAATTTCACTGACTCCAGTGTAATCTGCACAGCAAACCCAGGCAAAAGCCTAATTGGTGCCTCAAACCATCTTAAACCAGCTTAAGGTGGTTTGCTGGTCTTAGCTGGTTTCCCTACCTGGCCATGGTGGTGTTTAGCTGGTTTAGCTGGTCTCGCCACTTGACCAGTGCCCCAAACCCCTTTTTAAACAACAAAACAGACCAGCCTTAATTGTTTTAAACCAGCCTAGGATGGTTTGTTGGTCTTAGATGGTTTCCCAACCTGGCCAAGCTGGTGTTTAGCTGGTTTAGCTGGTCTCCCAGCCTAATCAGTGTCTAAAACCCCTATAAAAACAGCAAAACAGACCACCATAAGCCAGCCTTTGGTGGTTTTCTGGTTTTAACTGGTTCTCTAAATCATTGTCTGTTTTTTAAGTCTCGTTTAAAAACTCATTTGTACAGACTTGCTTTTAGTACTTCTATGTGAATGTGTTTTATTATATGTTTTATCATGTGTTTTTGATTTTATTTTGTATTGTGAAGCACTTTTTGCTGATGCTAAAAGGTGCTATACAAAAAAAATGTTATTATTATTATTATCTACATGTACATTTAAATTTATTCATTTGGCTGACACTTTTATCCAAAGTGACTTACAAAAGAGGAATAATACATCATAAGCGATTCACCTTAAGTAGACAGTGGTACGAAAAGTGCTGCATTACAAAGTTTCACTAGCATCAGAATAGTAGTATCCAAGACAGATTAGAATGCAACAAGCATATTCTTGTTGCATTCTAATCTGTCTTGGACAGATTTTATTATTATTATTATTATTATTATTATTATTATTATTTATGAGTGCTTGGTTAAGTGCTCATGGAAAATATGTTTTTAGACATTTTTTGATAACAGAGTCTACAGAGTCAGCAGATGTTTTAAAATAACTGGTCTCCCAACCTCTGCCACACTGGCCAAGTTGGTATCAGCTGGTTTAGCTGGTTTCCCAGTTGACAAGTGCCCCAAACCCCTCTACAACAGCAAAACATACCAGTCTAAACCAGCATAAACCAGCATAAGGTGGTTAGCTGGTCTAGACTGGTCTGCCAGCCTGGCCAAGTTGGTCTTCAGCTGGTTTAGCTGGTTTCCCAGTTGACAAGTGCCCCAAACCCCTCTACAACAGCTATACCAGCATAAACCAGCATAGGGTGGTTAGCTGGTCTAGACTGGTCTGCCAGCCTGGCCAAGTTGGTCTTCAGCTGGTTTAGCTGGTTTCCCAGTTGACAAGTGCCCAAAACCCCTCTAAAAACATCAAATCAGACCAGCCTAAACAATAATAAACCAGCTTTAGGTGGTTTTCTGGTCCTAGCTGGTTTCCCAACATGGCCAAGTTGGTGTTAAGCTGGTTTAGCTGGTCTCCTAGCTTGATCAGTGTCCAAAAACTATCTAAAAACAGCAGAACAGACCACCTTAAGCCAGTCTTTGCTAGTTTGCTTGTCTTGTCTTCCAACTAGGCCAAGCTGGTGTTTAGCTGGTTTATTTCGTCTTGCAACTTGACCAGTGCCCAAAACCCCTCTAAAACAGCAAAACATACCTAAACCATTTTAAACCAGCCTAATATAGTTTGCTGGTCTTACCTGGTCTCCCAGCCTGATCAGTGTCCCAAATCCCTCTAAAACAGCAAAACAGACCAGTCTAAACCATCATAAACCAGCCTAGGGTGGTTTTCTGGTCTCCCAGCCTGGCCAAGCCGGTATTCTAAAACCCTTCTAAAACCAGCAAAATAGACCAACCTTTCCTATGTAGACAGGCTGGGAGACCAGCTAACCGCCTTAGTTTGGTTTGTGCTGTTTTTATTCAGCAGTGAAACACAACCATATCCACTTCAAGGCCTCAAAACAAAACCAGAAAACGCTTCTATCCACACAGACTCCCATTATTAACTAATTTCATTTCAGTTGCCTGTTAGTGATGACACCCAACCCCCAAACTCCAAACTTCACCACCTCTGGCCCATTCTTCTGTTTATTTCTTTAGTTTCCAAAGAGCCATCATACCCCTTTAGCTTGCAACGTTTTACAATTTTAAAGCTTATGCAGTTTGAGACCGGGCTTCATAAGGATACCAGAGGAATGCAAAACGAGGGGGTCGTACTGAAAGTGAGTTGAAGATTTATTGCGCTCTCCCTTAAAGTCAATATGAGTTTCGGGTTTCATCAGCGGGGCTGAACAGATTTATGTTTAATAAGTTTCAGGTGGTGAGGACGGGGGGAGATTTGACTATTGAGCCGAACGCTGTCAGAACCTGCAGCCATGCTTCAGTTTACACACCAGCGCTGTGTCTGAAACAACAGAGCTACCTTTGTCCTGCAGACGGAGACAGCGGTATGTGGCGGTCGAGCACGCAAATCACAAACACTCGCTTGGCACGAGGTCAGCCCAGGCTGACAGCAGAAAGATGGAGGGCCAAATAAATAGCTAAAAATCAAAGACGGCGAGAAGTCTGGAGTAAACGGAGCAACTATATGAGACTGACAAGCACATATTATGGGGAATATCTAAAATACTGTGAATATGTGCCATGATGTAAGTTATATTTACCCCCCCCCCCCCCCCCCCACCCCAATTGTCAGGACCATTAGGTTTTGTTTTTTGTTTTGTTTTGCTTTCCTTTGGTTTTTTATTTTTATTTATTTTTTTTATTTTTTTTTGGTGCTTTGTGACATTATTTTCTCGATAATTAAGCACATTTTCCACCTAACTTAGTAGCCTGCTATAATGTGAACAATCGAAGTTTTATTACTGTCATGCGAAAAAAGTAATTACAAATTATTAAAATTATAAAGTACCTTTGGACCTGGATGAATCTCATGACAACTGTGAATGTGTGCTGTGATGTAAGTTATATTTCACCCCCCCCAAAAAAAAAAAAGAGTGTGTGTGTGTGTGTGTGTGTGTGAAATATAACTAATTTCATTTATTTAGTTTACTCTTAAAAAAAAAAAAAAAAAAAAAAAAAATATATATATATATATATATATATATATATTATACTGTATTACTGTAATAAAAATCGGATTTTTTTTATAACTGTAAAAAGATTAAAAAAAATTGTGATATAATAATGAGAATTTTCGGGCAGAATGTGCTTAATTGTCATGAAAATAATGTCACATTATTTATTATTATTATTATTAAATAGGCTTCATATTCATTATGCAAAATATATGTTATTTTAAAACAAATTCATTTTAGGGCGAAACATGACCTGGACATTTATTTTTTCGAGATTCTACCATACCATCCTTTTTCTTTTTAATTTGTATGTCTTTGTCTCAAGATATAGTCTACAAAAGTATGTGAACACAAATGTTTGTAGCAGCACATGCTAGATTTTTGTGCATCTTCAAGCTCCAAAATAAATCACAACGCAAATTGTAATGCATTCTCAGCATTGCCGCAAGGGCCACTATAGGGGACATTATCATAAATGGTCTGGCAAAACATATGTTAAGGTAATTCTATGCCCCATGTGTATTGGCCAAGTATTTGGGTCTGTGTTTGTTACTCTGTCTAAACTTTCTGTCTCTGTGTCTTGGTTAACTTTCACCTTCTCTTTTCATGCCTTTTGTGTTTCTCCACACCCTCTGACAGACTAGCCTGCCCCTGCTCAGGTAACAATGGCTGCTCTGTCTGCGGGAATGGTGGGCAGGACCCCCTTAGGCAGAGGGCGGATAGAACGTGGTGGGCCAGGACAAGACAGAACGTGTCGGAGGTGTACCGTAAACACAGAAATCTAAAAATCTCCCTGCACTCTCAGAGAAACATGACTGCTAATCAGTGTTGAGGAAGCTACTTGTTTCATAAAGAGTAACAACATTTTTCAACAGACGTTTTCTTTAAATAAAATAAAGTGTTAGTTAGTTAGGAAGTTAGCAAAAATGTTATGCGTGTATTGTCACTATTTGAAATTGTGTTTGCTGATTGGTTGGTATGTATGTGAATAAAGTCAAACGCTACAGTTTCGTCATGTCGTACAAATTGTGAGATTGTTTTGGACAATTTTACAGAAGTGTGTTTGATTATTGCCTCTGTTCGTCTCGTTGTAAAGCTGTGTTCACAAAGTGAAGTGTATAATAATAAAAAAAAAAGATATGTAGCATTTGTCGCACAACATTGCTACTTGTTGGAAAAAAGTAGCTTGTTATTGGCAAAGCTACACCCTTATTTTAACGCTGTTGAAAAAAATGTCATTAAAGTTACAGTATAAAGTTGCAAGTTTTAGTTAGTAACCCTAACACTGCTGCTAATCGGCAGATTAGCCAAATTTGCAGATCCAGCCAATGGTGTCTTTCAGATTAAATTGTCTTGACAGTGTGTTCTGGCTGGACTTATGCTAGTTTGCAAACGTAAACACATGAATATGAACATATGAAACTCAATAAGCATCCGTGTTTCTCCCCTGCAGGCATTTCTTTCTGTACATTGTTTCTGTGCAGTCTCTTCCCAGAGAGTGACTGCTGTTTATTACTTGTGCTTACTAAGGTAGGCACACTATTACTCTTACTCATACTTAGGGTTAATGATTTGAAGAAAACTCTATGTATTTAACTTTTGTCCCACGTTGTTTGTGCCATGGTTGTTTATCTGGAGGATGATTAAAAATAGGTGAAAAATACAACCTTGTGTGATCAAATTGCCAGTAGCTCAACTGATAGAGCGTTGCACTTGAGATGCATAGGACTAGGGTATGAGTCCTGAAGTAGTCTGAAGAGTATATGCAAGTCGAGATGTGAGCCGAAAGTGAAACTGTTTGGGAGAACACTTAACTCACTTTTAGCACCACACAGTGGACAATACATCACGGAACTGTTGCAATATGTGTAAAAAACAAAAAAAAAACAAAAACGACATAATATAATTAATAATTAATTAATTTTCTTTATTTATCACACATTATACATTTGCACATATACGGTGAAATTCTTCTTTTTTCACATATCCCAGCTAGGCTGGGGTCAGAGTGCAGGGTCAGCCATGATACGGCGCCCCTGGAGCAGATAGGGTTAAGGGCCTTGCTCAAGGGCCCAACAGTGGCATCTCGGCAGTGCTGGGGCTTGAACCCCCGACCTTCTGATCAGTAACCCAGAGCCTTAACCGCTGAGCTACCACTGCCCTAATATATAAAATATATAATATATAAAATATCATTTTGCAAAAATAGTTTCACAGTAACGTAATTTTAATACAAATATACAATTTAAAACATCCCATACATCTACATTCAAGGAGGGAACTGAGCCATGTATTACATACATATTTCTTGGGATTTTGCATATGCCCACCTTAAATAAGTGAAGATACGTATGGCCGCCAGAACAACAAGTAGGTTTTTGACTTTTTAACTTTTTCAGTCTAATAATGTAATGCCACAGCACCGTTGAGTGAAGGTTTTTTGTTTGTTTGTTTGTATTTTTGCTAGCAACCCCATAGCAACACCCTAGCAAACATCAACAAATTCCTAGCGAGGGAGCGATTTGTGCACTGGCAAGCACCAATCAATTTCTTTCATAAAATGTACAAATTTATTTTCTCTTTTCTAATTTCTTCTCTCCCCCTCCTCTGTACTATTTGAGTTCCTCACAAGTTCAGATTGTTCTAGAAGCCTAAATTAGCATCATTTGAACAAGGTGTACATTATGAGTCATTATGAGATTTGAGGCCGAACAGGGCAAAATGGTAAGGTACAATTTGTTTTGGACATTGAAGTTTATTTTCATTATGTTTAAAACAGTTTTGGACATCCATGGACTGCCTGGTAAGATGTTTCTCAAAAGTGAGCTGGCAAAAGTCTGAAAATCCTAGAGGTTACGGTAACATATTCTAACCGCTCCTGGTTGAGATCAAATGCCACTTGAAATGATGCATAATCGGTAGAAAAGAAAAAGAGAGCGTTTTTGACATAGTAATGGGGGGATTATATTCTTCTGCAAGTCATTATCCAAAAATTTCAGTAGACAAGAAAAAGGAAAATTTCTATTCGCAGTTACCCCCAAGTATTCAGATATATTCTTCTTAAACAAGACAATCTCTTTACCTTAATAAAGTAACTCCTATAGAATGTACGGGCAGGGTTGGGGAGTAACGGAATACATGTAACGGGATTACGTATTTGAAATACAAAGTATAAGTAACTGTATTCCATTACAGTTACAATTTAAATCATTGGTAATTAGAATACAGTTACATTCAAAAAGTATTTGGATTACTGAAGAGATTACTTTGCATTTTATTGTCATTTGTTTCATTTAATATTTAGTCCTTTCAGATGGAAAACATTTATACATATAAATGATGCGATCCAAAGTGCATTTGAACAGCGGTGAAACACTTTCTTATGATGTGTTACATTCATACGAGCAGACAGAGAAGTAAGTTTGAAGTAAGTTTGGAGCACAAGAAATTGAAATAAACCTTGTGTAAATTGTCAGCTTTACGTTAAGCTTAAATGCTATTTCTAGCCATTTTACATGCACATTTTACGATGAAAATTCACATTGGATCATAATTTCTTTTTTTCTAGTAAGACCTTTGTTATTAGGGCAAAAATCATATTCTTTATAATAATTTTTGTATTGTTTTTCTGTAAAAATATCTAAAAATCCTTAAAACAAGATCAATTTGATTTATCTTGTTTTAGAAACAACACTGCATAAGATATTTAGGTTTTTCAGAGAATGTATTTTTAACATGTGTATTTTGTCTTACTGTACTGGCAGAGTTTTTATAGTCAAAACAAGTGAAAAAATCTACCAGTGCTGAAGAAGTAATCCAAAGTATTTCGAATACATAACTGACCTTGAGTAATCTAACGAAAAACGTTACAAATTACATTTTACAGCATGTATTCTGTAATCTGTAGTGGAATTAATTTCAAAAGTAACCCCTCCAAACCTGTGTATGGGTAATGTAAATACAGGTCAGCGGTGAGTGTACTATAAGTATGATTTCAATATCTTCCAATTTAAACTAAACGCAAGAGTAACTAAACACAAATATAGCTAAACACAAAAGTTACTTTCCAGAAATACAATGAAACTTGACGTTAATGAGTAAAAGATGACAGAATTTGTATTTATTTGTATATACTTTTAATAGGTGTAATGTAACATTATTTTAAAATGTAATGGTCCTAAACACAGAGGATGTGAAAACGCTAATAAATCTCTGCAGACTAAATCTCAGGTCTCCTTGTGTCATGTTTACATTTATTATTTTTGCTAGAAACTATTAGAATGCCATGATTGACTTACATCCTCAGTTTCATATGAAAAAAAAAACGAAAAAAAAAAAAAAACATTATGGAACATATACATGCATTGTGAGATATGAACTTCCAATAACGACTGTCCCATTATAGACACGACACTAAACAATCAGTTCAAAATGCACCTTTTCATTGACATTTTGCACAGAAATTGGCAGTTTTTGTATGTGTGTGAAAGCTGCAGGATTTTATGCTGTTTTCCATGAGGCATGTAGATTTGTTTTGTGCGTTCTGTATATGAGGTTATTGTGAGGTGTGTAAAAGCATACAGGTTTCTTTCAGTGAGCACACGCTCCAGCTCCTCTAACTCTCCACTAAACACAAAAGAGCATCTCTCCCAGCGGGGCTCTCAGGTGTATCAGTTTCCTCAGGTGAGCCTGGCCCAATTTGAAGCTGTGAAACGTGCACAATCTGCCCTGCTTAAATCTTCCCATAATTCAATCTTGTAACCACAGATGTTGTCTTGGTTTCTGCCCAAAGTTTTATCAGTCAGGTGCTTCGAAGAATTATTATTTTTTACATAAAGGAAATTAAGCCAATTTTTAGTACTATTAAGATGCAATATATATATAATAATTGATAATTCAATAATACAAATTCTGTATCTGTATTACATATTCTGTAATATATTGTATTATTTGTATTATTTAATTATTTATTATTAGTAAAGTAAAATTATAAATTTACATCATCAGAAATTAATGTGGGGTTAGGGCAAAAATGCTACTGAAAGTGAAAAATTTGTATTACCTGTTAAATTTCTTATTAATTTATGTTAACTGCGTACAAACCTTTGAATGGTCTAGCTCCACAGTACTTAAGTGACCTTCTACCATGCTTTATTCCATTACGTTCATTACGATCGCAAAATTCTGGCCTGTTAATAGTTCCAAGAATATCAAAATCCACAAAAGGAGGTAGATCATTTTCCTATTTGGCTCCTAAACTATGGAATAGTCTCCCTAACACTGTTCGGGACACAGACACACTCACTCAGTTTAAGTCTAGACTAAAGACTCATCAATTTAGCCAAGCATACACCTAATTTATCCTTCAACTCACAATTAGACTGCTTTAGTTAGGTCTGACGGAACCAGAAACATTTATCATGCTCTGTAACTCTGCAAAAAATTGAATGCCATCTACGCTAATATTATTCTATTTGTTTCTAATGTCTCAACCTTGGGATTCATATTCCGAGGTCACCAGAGCCGGCCAGATCCACCTCCATTCCTGCTTGGTGTCGGACTCCACTGCTATGTGGAGTCACCGCAGCTGGTGCCAGCCTGACATCACTTCAGTCTATTACGATGGACTTTAAGGGATGAACTGATGCCAACTCCAACCAAAAGACATGGGATACATCATATGCCATTGCCTGAACCTTGGACGTGGGATAGACCTCACCGAAATGACCTGCTGGTTGAACTGCGATGCACCTCACCAATCTCTGCCTGCATCACCTTGGTCTAATGATAGACTACACTCTTGAAATGGAATACATAGACTTTCAATTATTTGCCAACAAAAGCCTTCATCGGCCAACTAACAAAGGACAATGCATCTATGTGAACTTCTGCAGTTAATCCAGGATAGACTTAAAAGACATTAGTCATTAATATTACAGTTCATATAAAATCTTTGTTTAAACACTGACTCTTAACACTTACTTGGTTTACTCATTTTATGGTTTACTGCACACAAATAACTAATATTGGCATTATATTCATGCTGGTTAGCCAGAGGGGAACTGGCCCCCACAGTGAGCCTGGTTTCTCCCAAGGTTATTTTTCTCCATTAACCAACATCTTTTGTGTTCCTTGCCACAGTTGCCTTCGGCTTGCTCACTGGGGTTGTAAATACAATTATTATTTAATTACTTATTTTTATACACAATTTATAATCATATATAATCAAACTACACAATGATGACTCTAAGACTTTATAGATATTACAGTTTCATTTTCTGTTAAAGCATGATTTTCTGTAAAGCTGCTTTGAATTTTTTATTCAAGGCCTAAAACATATTATCACAAAATATTTATATTTAAAATGTATACAAATATATCAAATGTATAAAACAGTAATAAAATAATTACATTCAAGTATTTTACACGAAATAACGACACACAATGTTTTTTAAATGCCAACATAAAGGTAAATATGCCCCTAAAAATCTGATCCAGGGGGCAAATATTACCTCATAATAAAACCCTTCTGACCTTGCACTAAAATAATTAGAATTTGGGTAAATAAAGGTGCTTAATTGTTATGAAGGTAATGTCACAAAAACTTAATTGTCCTAAAAATAGCCTTCATTTAATTCAAGCAAAATAAATGTATTTTATGTTTAGAAATATATACACTACCAGTCAAAAGTTTTGAAACACTTGACTGAAATGTTTCTCATGATCTTAAAAATCTTTTGATCTGAAGGTGTATGCTTAAATGTTTGAAATTAGTTTTGTAGACAAAAATATAATTGTGCCACCATATTAATGTATTTCATTATAAAACTAAAATTTAATTAAAAAAAATAAATAAATAAAATAAAAAAACGTTTTTGAAATTGATGACTTGGACCAAATAATAAAGAAAAGCAGCCAATAAGTGCTCAACATAGATGGGAACTCCTTCAATACTGTTTAAAAATCATCCCAGGGTGATACCTCAAGAAGTTGGTTGAGAAAATGTCAAGAGTTCATGTCTGCAAATTCACCTGTTTCATTGATTAAATATATTGGCTTACAGATACGTTGATGCTTACAGATGTAAGCATAAGCATATTTATTTTATTTTTTTACAATTAAGAATAAGATTTTTATGACAAAGCACATTTTGTACCACACTTGGTAGTAGTAATATTCTTCTGTATGTAGAATATATATATATATTGTATTTAATTATTTATAATTGAAAAAGTAAAATTGTAAGTTTACATTATAACAATATTTTTACATAATATAATATTTTACATAATTTAATTATTAAAATTAATGACTGTATCACAGAGATTTTATTTCACATTAAAGTAATAGGAATTAGTCTAGAAAACTTTGTTTAATAATGTAACAGAATCTTAATGGTCCTAAAAATAGCCTTCCTTAAAGAAAAAAAAAGATTTTCATGTCAAAGCACATTTTATGTAAAAAAAAAAAAAAAAAAAAGAAGAAAAAAAAAAAGGTGTGCATGTGTATATCAAATTCTTTCTTGCAAGTCAGTCCACTCTCTGCCATCTTTGGAACGCTTTCTGGACGCTATTTCCAGTCATGCCAGTGCAGCTCCTATCTACTTGGATGGAGAAAGACCAAAATCTAAAAAAACGGTTTGTCGAGATTATGATCAAAGAACATATTTCAAATCAGCAATAAAATCTGACAACACTGAAATCATGAACTGTGATTCTTTATCTCATTTTACGCTTAAAAAAACACAGTTTTCCTGACTTGTATAGCTAATGCACATGTGCGTTCTAGAGTTGATTGACAGGTGATGTCTGTATCTAAAAGGTTATTTGCTCTTTTAACTGGAAGGCAGGACTTCCTTTCTACATTGACCGTTGGGCACGTTGAGCATTCCAATTTCACCCATTCATTTTAATTGTTACGCTCAGAGGAAGAGAACAACAGAAGTGGTGAACCCAGATTTATTAACAAACACAAAGAAAACACGGGTATACACAGAAAACTGAACTGGATGCAAAAACAAAGACGAAGCCAAATAAACTACAAATGTAATTCAAATACTGGAGATTATCTTCTAGAACTTTCACAAGGAGGTATGGCAAACTCATGAGGAGTCCAAATGAGACTAGACAATGAATGAGAGCTTGAGGTGAGTATTTATAGTGTTCTTGATGACATGACTAATGGAGATCAGGTGAGCGTAATTAGTAATCGGGAGAGTTGGAGTGGGAAAGAGAGGAAGCAGAGACTGATGAGGGCCTGACATTAATAGAAGTGGCCCGTCTCTGATAAATAATCTCTGGTGTATATACAGTACACTCACCAGCCACTTGATTAGGTATACCTGTACATCTACTTATTTGTGCAATTATCTAATCAGCCAATCATGTGGCAGTAGTTTAATGTATAAAATAATGCAGATATGTTAATATTCACATCAACAACCTGACAGTACAACATCCTGGACGAGTTGCGGCCACTAGTATATGTTTTGGGCGAGGGCAAGGGTTCTTGTGATTCCTGGATGTCCAGACCCCGGAGAAGAGTGGAGCCATTCTAGGAGAGGTGTGCGAAGGGGAGATGGGACATAGATACAGTCAGGCAGACAAGCTGTTAAAATAGGTTCAGAAGAGGTTGCTTGGACAATGCGTTGTTCTAGATCCCACTGGATAGAACTGACAATAATAGACAGAAGGAGTATAGGTTCTGGTACGGGAGTGAGCTGGTCTGGTGAGTGTAGTCGTGAGAGGGCATCAGCTTTGATATTTTTTGAACCTGGATGAGAGGTAACAGAAAAATTTAAATGTGTGAAGAATAGAGCCCATCTTGGGGGAGTAAGACATTTAGCAGATTGTAGATATTCCAAATTACAGTGGTCTGTAATGACGGTGAAGGGATGAGAAGCACCTTCCAGCCAGTGGCGCCACTCTTCAAGTGCCAGTTTGATGGCTAACAATTCTTTATTGCCAACATCATAATTTTTGGACGCATCGACTTCTACTATGAAGGGAAGGTCGGGATTTGGATGCCTGAGGATAGCTGCCGATGTGAAGGAAGCTTTCAATTGCTGGAAGGCCTCAGAAGCTTGTGGGGACCAAGCAAGGGTCCTAGGTTTACCCTTAAGGAGGCTGGTGAGTGGAGCAAGTACTGTGCTGAAGCAGCCTGTACCTTGGATGGGTCCATCAGAACTCCATGGGGATGTATGATGTATCCTAAAAACTGGATGGATGGATGGTTGGTGAAAGAGACACTTCTCAGCTTTTAGATACAGACAATGATCTTGAAGATGCTGTAGGACCAGCCTTACGTGACGGACATATTCTTATAAGAGGGGGAATAGATGAGTATAGCATTGATGTACACCAGGACAAACCAATGAAGAACATCTCGGAAGATCTCGTTCATGTAGGACTGGAAGACTGAGCATTAGGGCATTAGCTTATGGGCATTGATCAGTCCATAAGGCATGACCTGATATTCATAGTGGCCACTGGAAATGATGAATGCAGTCTTCCATTCATCACCTTCTCTGATGAGAATCAAGTTTGGTAAAGATGTGGGCCCCTCTCAATAGTTTCAGGGCCACAGTGACTAAAGGTAATGGGTACCAGAACTTCACGGTGATATTACTGAGTGCATGGTAGTCAATGCAAGGTCGGAGACCTCCATCATTTTTCGCTACAAAGAAGAAGCTGGATGCGACTGGTGACATGGATGGACGGATGTAATTCTGTCTAAGGGCTTCTTTTACGTACTTTTTCATAGCCTGTTGTTCAGGAATTGACAGAGGGTAGACTTTACCTCTAGAGAGGGGGGCGCCAGGGAGGAGGTCAATGGTGCAATCCCAGGGATTATGCAGAGGGAGTTGGGAGGCTTTCTGTGGGCTGAACACCTCAGCGAAGTCCAGATAATCGGCAGGGATGGAAGTCTCAGATGGCAAATGAGGGCTTTCAATGGTGGTGGTGCGGCACAGGAGAGGTTTAGGATGGGAACGACAGACAGGCATTGAAAAGCACTGTGAAAAACAGCGAGAGCCCCAGGCAGTTACCTCATTAGTGGACCATGATATGACTGGATTATGGTGGATGAGCCAGGGGAGACCAAGGATGATGTCTGATTTGGAAACTGGGAAATTGAGCAACGGCAAGGATTCTGTGTGGAGGGCACCGATCTGGATGGAGAGGGGTTCTGTTTAATGGGTGATATAACCCGAGCCGATAGGTTTTCCTATTACTGAGCGGATGGGTAGGAGTCTCTCGACCGGCTTGATCCAGAGGTTGAGCCGGTTGATGAGTGAAGGTGAGATGAAATTGCCTGCCGAGCCGGAGTCAAGAAGAGCATGAACAATGAGGGAAAAGGTAGCAGCTTTTATCAAGACATCAATGTAGAAGGGTCTACTGGATACAGGTTCACAACAGATGGAGCTTACCAGCGACCTGGGAGGACGGATGGGTCAGTTGACGACATGTTGCTCAGCAGCTCCACAATAGAGGCATAGGTTGTTTGTGATCCTCCTTCTTCATTCAGCCAAGGTCAGACGGGCAGAACTCACTTGCATGGGTTCCTCTGGTCGAGAAAGCGAGATTGGTGGAGGTGTGTACCTGAAAAACCAGTTGAACACTGTCTGAGGCATCGTTCTACGCGGATGGAGTATTGAATGAGGGCTTCCAAACCACGTGAGTCATCAAACACAGTGAGATGTATTTGAAGAGATTTATTCATACGCTGTCGATAGCGGATGATCAGTGCCGGTTCATTCCAATGACTGGATGAGGCTAGCATGCGGAAGCGTAGAGAATACCCTGAGACCGACAAATTTCCCTGATTAAAATGGCCAAGTTGCTCCCCGGCATGGAAATCCCCAGCGGATGGTTCGAAAACCTCTCAGAAGTGCGCTGTGAAAGCCCCAATGGATTTCATGAAGGAGTCTCCATGTTTCCACATCACATCTCCCCATTGAAGAGCTTTTCCGGTGAGGTGGGAGATGATAAAAGCAATCTTTGAACAATCATTAGGGAATCACTGGGGTCGTGTCTCGAATACCAAGGAACACTGGAGAAGAAAACCGCTGCACTCCTCTGCAGAGCCAGAGTAATTTGCGGGTGATGCTACTGGAATGAGTAATGTCGGAGGAGGATGGAGCATTGGAGCCATTGTGTGCGCTGTGGTATCTGAGAAGGAGTCTGGAGCGGTGGAAGATAAGGTGATGGGCGGAGTATTCACTAGTTTATCCAGGATGATCCGTATTTCATCGAGTATCCCTTCGTGTCGCTGGAGCTAATGTTCAAGTTCGGATAATCACTCGATGTGAGATGCTGCTTCTGCTGGGTTCATTTTGTAGATGGTCTAGTCTTCTGTTGCGCTCAGAGGAAGAGAAAGACAGAAGTGATGAACCCAAATTCAGATTTATTAACAAACACAAAGAAAACACGGGTATAGAAATACTCAAACCAGCAAAACAAAATCTATAGAAATGAACTATATATATATATAGTTCATTTCTATAGATTTTGTTGTTAAATACAGTATGAACCTGTTTTCTTTGACAGATTCACCTGTTTCATTTATAAAATATTTTGGCCATTTTACAGCAAACAATAAGAACACTCTCAGTTCCTCCTAACACATTTTTCCACGTTTAAAAAGATTATCCACACAATCGGCCCAGAAAATGTGAAGAAAGTGTGCATATTCCATGTGGGCCTGGTCATAATTATCAGAGTTACAAATATAGCACACACAAGTACAGTATATGTGACACAGTTTCAAGGCTGACATGCAATTCCTTCTCCAACAATAGCAGAGAATATTCTCACCCCACAAGTCATGTGCTGAAGCGACACACTAACAGACAGGGAGGCCAAACTGTAACCTGAAAAGATCCGAGGTCAATACTGCAACCCAGCACCAGCAATATTCACTCCATATCTGGTTTCCTCTTTTCACACAGGGTATGGTGACACAGATTGTTGTAAACCAGGAGAAAAGTTACACCTGCAATCAAAATCCAGATATCAGTGTCTAATCATGGTGTAAACCTTACCATGTGTGTTTATAAGCCGTTTTAGAAAATCAGAACAAAACTTTCACAGTCTCCACACATATTAGCTCCCTTTACACCTGGTATAAATATCAGTCTCAAGTTATCCCATCATAAGTGGTCAGATGAGACAGATTACTGTTTGGTTAGGTATTAAAATGCTTCACCAATGTGTCCAAATAGTCTAATTACACAGTCTTCAGGAAAATTAATGGCCAAATAAAAAGCACATTAAAACCGGATATTAAAGGAATATTCTGGGTTTAATGCAAGTTAAGCTCAATCAACAGCATTTGTGGCATAATGTTGAAAAATCGAGGTTACAGTGAGGCACTTACAATGAAAGTGAATGGGGCCAATTTTTGGAGAGTTTAAAGGCAAACCCTTTAATACCATGTGTAAACAAGGTCCTTTTTCTTCATGTACAATATGCTGTGAAACTTCGGGATCCCGTGCTCTCCATCCCCCTTGAAGTGTCACAAGAGGATTCCACATTTCACACCTTTCACATAAACATTTTGAAAACCATCAGACAGCTTGTCCTTTTTTGAGATTTTCCAGGACAAATTTTCACTCAAATAAGAGGACAGTCCACTTATTCAGACCTCGTCCATTTCTAGTGAGATATGGAGATGGAGTGCTCTTCTGACAAAACCCCGGGGTAAAAACCTGTCATTTGTTTTGCCAATTGGTCCCCAGATTATATAAACAGCATTTAACCTTGTAATTGTGCAGGGTCACAGTCGTTACTTTGTCAAGTAGAACGTTTATCCAAAAGCTATGACCTCACCAAATAGACCATAAATAAGAAGTTATAAAACCTGTTTGAAGTGTGCCGGAGTGTTCCAATGCATATATCAATACTGTATATAAACCATAATTGCTTGAATTGACATGGATTTTTAAACATGGTTGAAGCATTTGGCTCACGTAATGAAAAGTTATCATGAAGGTAGAAAGATGACAGCTCAAAATGAACTGAAATGATTCTGCTGATAGTATAATTTGTAAGGAAAAAGTACTGTATTCATTTAAACTAAGCAAAATAGATGCATTTTCACTAGTGGTCTCAGACTTTTGAACCCACTGTATATTGTAAGTTACAGTAAGTTATATAACTGCCTCTGTCTGAACATGGAGCCCCATCACTAAACAAATAAACATGTATCTACACGCCCAAATTATAGTGGGAAAGTCTTTGTTACTCGTTGGAGAGAGTCTAAATGAAAAGTAGAATGACTTCAGCATGTCAGCTTTCAAAATCACACCATCCATTAGAGAGGCTTTTCTTATTTCAAGGGCTTAACAGTGCATTGGTGGGAATGTTTATTGGTATACAAATGGTTGCATGGAGATTTCAATGTAAAAGCATATTTGTGTGTGTTTCTCCTAGTGTCTGAGGTTATAATGAATAGCTACACTGTAAAAAATGTCTGTAATTTTAATGGTAAACGACTGTAAAAATGCTACAGAAAATATTTTAATTGATTAACGAAAATGAACTGTAATATAAACTGTATAAAATGTAATATATTTTAAAAGACAATACAGTAGTTTTTAGATGTAAAAAGTATGATTTTCCTGTATAATTAATGGTAAAAATGTACATTATGTTTAACAAGAAAGTACATGTACTTTTTACAGTAAAATATTGTTAAAATTACAGTAAAAAACAATAATCGGGTGTTCCAAGAATTCCCTGAGTGACCCATTACATTTCATTATATTTTGTGGGAATAGCTATGTTTCTTTTTATTTTTAATATCAATGAATGTTTACTGCATTATTTAAAATTCACATGTGTTACCCTGACGGTGTTTAGTGTTTGTGTGAGTGACACTGAGCACTGTCTCTACACGTTTATTGGTCATTGCTCCTGGAAGAGCCACTATTGGTGAACTTCATAACATCGTGTGCTCTTCTGTAATTTTTACGGTGATTAACAATACCTTATAAAGTATAAAGCAGATTTTTACAGTTTCAGATGGTTAATATCAAGTTTATGATGCTTTGTAATAGTTGTAATAGCCTAATTCATGAACTGTTCGATCAAGATTTACCAATTGGTGTGTTCTGAATTCAGTTCCCTCTTCGTGTGCATCATGTGCACCTATTTTTATTTTTTATTTTTTGGTCACTACATAATTCCCATAGTTTAATTTCTGTTATTTTATAATTTTGGTGACTTTACTATTATTTTAAAATGTGGAAAATAGCAAAAATAAAGAATTAATAAATTTGTCAGAAATTACCTCTGGCTCTTTAAGAAACAAATTACTGGAACATAAATGTGTATGGGTCATTAAAAGAATATTCCGGGTTCAATACAAGTAAAGCTTAATCAGAAGCACTTGTGGCATTATGTTGATCACCACAAAAAATTATTTTGACTCGTCCCTCCTTTGCTTTAAAAAAAGCAAAAATCGAGTTTATAGTGAGGCACTTACAATGGAAGTGAATGGGGCCAATTTTTGGAGGATTTAAATGCAGAAATGTGAAGTTTATAATTTCATAAAAGCACTTACAGTACATTAATTCTTCTGTTAAACTTGTGTATTATTTGAGCTGTAACGTTTTTTTTAAATCTTTTTTTGATCCGGCCGTTTTAGGGTTTACAACATTATGTTATTAACATAACATATTAACATTATTACATCATGGCAACGAAGTTTTACAAATTTGACCTGAACAATATGTGCCTTTTCATAAAAATGTCAAAATATCTGATATTTTTAAAAACTTCAGACACAGTCATGAGGGTCTAAAGTGGTCCTCTATGTTTTTCTGTTTTTGTGTTTTTTTATCCTGTCACATGACAACAGAATGGCTACCTGCATGTTGGCTACACCACCTGACTTTGATTAGATGGACAAAAAAAGTTCAAATATTATTAATATTCTAAAAGTAGTAACTGTTCTACTAAATGTTTTTTTTTTTTTTTTTTTTTTTAAGAAATAACAATAAAAGATTATTCCAAACTACTTATGCCAACATTTCTGTTTTCAAAAATGTCAGCTTTAATGAGACTTAAAATGATTTTTTTTTTAATGTCTCCAGACAGTTATACCACTTTGACCCAGAAAAAATATCAAAATTACTTTGACTTCAGAAATTGAAAGAATGTTCATCATAGCAGAGGTGTTTTCAAGAAACTGTTTTGTATGAATGACTATTTTAATACTTAATCGATCCAGACAACAAAAATCAATGATTCGTATTCAGCTTGCTACCAACTATCAGTGACCATACAATAATGAATGGTTGTAATATTTACGCTAGAAAATGAATGCTTACAACCTATGTGAATTTTTTAATACATAATACCTTATTAACATTGTTACCGTTTTAAAGCTCCAAGCAGTAGCAACCCTCTGGAGAGGCTTAGACACAGAAATCTGTTGACGGATGTCTTGACCTGTTCATCTAGTCCCTGCTAGCACATGTGTTATAACTTGGCCTTGCACATTGTCAATGATTCCGTAAACACTGGTCATACAGTCTTTTTTAATTACACATAATGAGTTTATTAACATGTGCGAAGTGGTTTAAAAGATGAGGTTTGGAAACGTAGGTGGAGACAGACGGGGCAGTCTGGGGATGGATGTGCCGTCATTTGTCAGGGGGCAGAAACTTTAGCCCTACTGCCGCCCACAAAGGGGAGACTTCACAACGCTGGCTGAATAATGGACACGGGTGTCGTCGGCTGGGCGAGACTGGCAGGAACTAAATACTTTCAAGGCCCTCATTCATCAAGTTCCTCCCCTTGCCTTTCTGATGTGTCTATTCCATTGATTTCCCTTACCGTATAGTCTGAGATATAGTAAAGGTGTGTATGTACATTCTACAATGGACTTTATAAATTGAGTAAAAAGAGTAGATAGAATAGGGTTTGTATGGTAAACAGATACCGCCACGAAAAAAATAAATAAATGGTAAGGTAATTCTGATGTTTTTTTCTGGCAAAATTTGTGACTTTGTAACTCGCAATAGAGCGCAACAGTCCCCGCCCACCTTTTCAGCTGTCTGGGTTCTGGAAGTAATTTTCCCATTCATTTTTCCCATAGACATTTCATAAAATCCTTCATAAAAGAGTTGTAAGCCATGAACCAAACCGACCAGCTCCGAGGTGAATCACAACATCACAAACTTGGTTTTGGAAAATCTGATATAAAGACAAAGGTACAAGAATGTTCACTTTCTTTCATGAGGGCACAAACTACAATCACATGAAGCATTGTGAATGATGTCATTGAATAAACACGATGGGAATATATAAAACTATTGATTTTAGGTTGTTGATTATAAGTAAAGGAACAGTATTTTTAAAGTTTATTGCGAAATATACAGAAATGTACAAATAGATGAATAGTTTAAGAGGGAAGTGACACCGACTCGATTAGGTAATTCACAGTGCGTCATGGGAGTGGGCGGTCTGAGGCACATATGATTTTTAAATAATGAAGTTGAAATAATGCTGATGGATGGCTTCAACGGAAGCATATACCATCGATGAACAACCTCGGAGCTCACAGTAGGTCTGTATTTAAAGGTTTATAAGTTATCATTGAAAATTAATTAGTCTATGGAAAAAAAAATATTACTTCCAGTAATAATATTTTTATCATAAAATTGCAACTTTATTTCTCATAATTTTGACTTTATATCTTGCAATTATATCTTGTAATTTCGAGGTAATTTCTCACAATTGCGACTTCTCGAAATTGTGACTTTAAATCTCGCAATTATGAGTTGATATCATGCAATTGCAAATTTATATCTCGTAACTGTGAGTTTATATCATGCTATTGCGACTTTATACCTCCAAGTTGTGAAATATATAGTTAGAACTACCTACTTTTATTATTATTATTATTATTATTATTATTCCGTGGCTGGATCAGGGTACTATAGACCCGAAAGTCACTGACATTTTTTTTAAACTAGAATTTTGTACTAAAATGTAATAGAATGGAAAATAGTAGTGGTCTCAGACTTTTTTCTCCATTGTATGCTTTGTACTGGTTCCCACCTAACACTATAAGTGATTAAATGTAACACAAAATGCTCCAGAAACCTATGAAAAATAATCGTTATTGAAAGGTAAATGTTTAACATTCGAATACAATAAAAAAGCTGTTAAAAAGGAGCTGTTCTTAGTGCAACATTGTTTGTACGTCTTTCAAAGGTTTGTCATTTATGTGTCATTATAGAGTAATTAACTGGAATTGCAAAAATAATTATAAACGATCAGAAATTCTGACAAACAGAATAGTTCCGCCCTGAACTCACACCATTGGCTGAGCCAATGAGCATGTTTACATGCACACCAAAACAGATAACAACCAAAAATCCAACAATGCACGTAAACCGTGTTTACATGAGATTTAAAATCATCCTCTGCTTTTGACCTAAAAACAAAAACAACACTTGCACACATTGGACAAGCTGGAAAGAACACCAGTAAAAGGTGTTTAGCGTTTTGACATGCACGTTCTTACACAGATTATGTTAATAAGCTGATAACGTGTATGGTCATGTAAACGCCTTAAACGTTTTTTTTCTTTATCTGTGTAAGATCGTAAACGGTTTAAGCATAAACCGATCAGAACACGTAGTTAAACATCTTTACCGGCATTCTTACCGGCTTATTCAATGTGTGCAAGAGTTGGGCGCATGCCTGTTAATTCTGATGTTAAAATTTGAAAGTCCATGAAACCACTCTTTTTTTTTTTTTCATTATTTAAAGCGCACCTATTATGGTTTTTCAAATATTACCTTTCATGTAGTGTGTTATATAGCTGTTTGTGAATGTAAAAAGTCTACAAATGGAGTTATTGACTCTCAAAAGAAAGAATCGATTCTGAACACCTGAAACGAGTCGTTAGTAATTCCAGACTTACTTCCTGTACTAACCTACATAATTTGGTAACAAAAACACCTGCCTCTGGTCTTCACTTGCTGCTCGGGAACAGCTTTGACCCGCCCTCAAACACTACACTAAACAGTAGACCAATCACAACAGACTGGGTCATCTGACCAATCAGAGCAGAGTAGGCTCTCTGAAAGGAGTTTAGAATGAATCCTTTAGAACGGATCATTGAACGAGTCGTTTTTGACACTGGGGAAAAAAAAAATGGTAATGCTGCAATTTAAATTACGAGCAAATTAAAGTGTTTTTTGACCTTGGATGCATGTAAATCTATTGTATGAGACCTTTAAAACAAAATTAGACATGTTTAAAAACCACAATAGGTGCTCTTTAAAAAATGTGGACCATATAGCAGCATTTTATACAGTACATATTCAACAACATGACTTACTATTGGAAAATTACTAATCAATGTTCATAGAATGTAAAAGTTATCAAGAATGGAATATTTGGAAAATGTTTTTTGATGCTTGTGTGCGGGTGTGTGCGTGCGTGCGTGTGTGTGTGCGTGTGTTCATTCATATCCTGTATTCTTCAGACTGCACTGGCTGCAGGGCTATACATGGCTGTCATCACATTGTCATATAGTCGAGGTCTGTAAGTCTCTAAATTACCTCAAGGGTATGGAGGTCCTGCACTCACAGTAACCTGTAGATTAACTAAGACATACAGTGGCCCCCAATAAACTATTTAGACACTTCAGCCATCATTGCATTAGATAAAAAAATAAAAAATAAAAAAAAATATCAGTGGAATTTATTTTAAAGAAATCTAGCACAAGCACACTTTTCAAAAAAAATGCTGCTTAGAAAGAAGTTTATTAGGTTTGAAATAATAAAGCAATAGAACATTTTTTCAAAATGAAGTATCGTGACACTTTGTGGTTGTGAAACGTTAGTGAAACATGTCGATAGTTAATGTGCTGAACTCCACCTGTGGTTACTTCCCTAGCACACTTGTGAACTTAAGGGGGACTGACTTCATACATCCACTAAAAATTACTGCAACACCAACTGATTAAAAGTCAAAACGATGCAACTTAGTTCTGAGAAAAGCTCTAGCATCGTTTGTTTGCAAATATCACTTTGTTTGATATTTTATTATCTAATCCATTTAGTGTGCCTTACCATACAGTATAAAAGTGGTGGCATTAATATCAAAATTAGCACATATTTTATGTGAAATGGAATGTTATTGTGACCAGTCATGTGATTTCCCAACTCATTATCTCCAGATATGTTAAATATTGTTGAGAAGCCCATTAGGTAGCCCCAAATCTTAAGTTTTCTGTCTACAGGTTTAAATGCATAGCACCTCGTCAACATATTATAAGATTTTCTGTTTAATTTAAACTTTAGAATGATTTTTCTTTTACCTTGGCAGAAGGTAAACATCTCCTCGTAGTGTTTCAGACTGGCACCAGGGGTCAGACTGACATGTTCATACAAACCAGCGGAGGACAGCCCAGACATTTAGACTGAATTAAATGCGTGATGTGTTGACAGGATGAATTATCACAGAGAGAGCATTGTAAATTTCTTCATAGTCTCAGATTTCACTCTTATTTGGGCAACTGATCTGCACATAGATAACATTGATGTGTTTTAACTGTTAGTTTACATCTCAGATTAGTGTGGCATCACAATGATAGGGTATTGTTGATGTTTGCCAGGGTTGTTAAGAGGTTTCTAAAGAGGTTTATTCACCTTATTCAGTCCCGCCCCTTTACCGCTCTCCGCTCTTCCACATTTTGTCATCTAACTTCCTGTTTGAAGCTACTGAGAAGAGTCGATCAAAATGGATAACGTGTGGGAGTTGACAGTGTGAGTCTACACCGATCCTTTACAATGTGAAAATGCTCGTGAGGAGTAACAAGTATCTTGTAAGATTGTTTATGAGTTTTTCTATGCTCTTGAAAAATTAGTTTTTTGGACAGTGACGACATACAAGTTCATTACATTAAATTACATTAAAGAGGCTCAAATATGATTAAAATAG
The DNA here is from genome assembly GCF_019703515.2 of Myxocyprinus asiaticus. NCBI lineage: Eukaryota > Metazoa > Chordata > Actinopteri > Cypriniformes > Catostomidae > Myxocyprinus > Myxocyprinus asiaticus. The sequence goes on along the minus strand of NC_059364.1, from coordinate 5,403,950 downwards.
CTGTTAACGGAATATAAAATAAAACATATTTTCACATGTCTACGTGTGTATGTGTGTGTGTAACACTCAAAAAACTATAACACAGTGGGTGAATGACACGAGAAGGTGGTCAGAGGTGTCGTGCAGAGATATTTTTAATGACTTTGTGTTGTCTCTTGGAGTTTCATGAGCGTGGAGGAATATCAGTACGTCTACAGCATAAAGGTAAGATCTTGTGTGTTTATGAATCCAGTTGTTATGACATCCCCTGAACACATTAAAATACTCATGATAGCTTATGACAACTCTATAACCTGTAAATCAACTTCACTAGCTAATTACACTTTGACATCAACACCATAGGTATCTATATAGAAAACGCTAGACCAGAAGTTCAGAGACAAAATTTTCAAGATGGCTGCGTGCTAATTTTCTGGTGCACAAGGTGAATAGAATATTGCTATGTGGTTGCTCGGATGAGTCCACCTCCAAGTCTATGATATTCTGGTCTCTAGATATAGCTCGTGTCCCTCCTTCAATAGAAGTGTAAAGGGATTTTATCACCCGATTTTAGAAAATCCTCTAACCCTAATTATGAGCAATAGTAATAATAATGCTTACCAAACATCACTAATAATTTACATGATTCTAAAAGTACTATATATTGCTCTATATCACAATGTTTCTTTTATTGGGTTTTTCATACCAGTTGCATTGGGAATAAGCCACTTTTCTATTGAGAAATTTGCACATTGTAGCGTAGACTCATTTATTAGGAATATTGACTAGTCACATAAATCAAATCAAATCAAATCAAATTTCCCCAGTGGTTATCTGGGTAACTGAATACTGAACATGTGGATGAGACCAAAGCATTGGGTCATCAATGAGTAGAAAAATAATATTAATGAAAAAAAAAAAAAAGAAAAACGATGAATAATGAAAAAAACTATTTTACGCTCAAAGAACTCAGTATTGCTCTGCACATACATTATATCATTGGTAAGTGCCTGTGAGTCCATTTTTTCTCTCTGTGCATTCCTTTGCATTGCCCACCTCTGACCCTAAATTAAATAAATAATTTATAATTAAATACTAATCAATATTTAATTTAATACATTATCTCACATTTTCCTATTAAATTAATACATTAATAATTAATTGATTCATTAAATTAAGTGCATATATCTATATTTGCTGAGACTTAGGGGCCATTCACACAGGATTTGTTCATCTTCTTGCAGGTTTTTTTTTCTTTCTTTTTTTTTTTTTTTTAAGAATGCAAGAACGCATTCTGTGTGAACAGCTCCTTATTCTGTGCTGCCTGCAAAATTTTTAACGAGTTTTTATAATTTATTATTCAAAATTAATTGCATAAGTAAAATTTACAACCCTAGTTTTTCCTTATCCAAGAGGAGGGGATTGTGGTATTTTGTTGAACGACATCTTTTATCAAGCCTGGACACAGATTTGTCCTCCTGCGGCACTTTTCCTTTTTCACGGCCCTCTGTCATGACATGTCTTTTGGCACAAGTAAAAAGCTGTCAAAGACAAGTGAAAACACTTGAGGGGAGATTCTGATTATATCTGAAATAATTCCTCTACAAGTAACCATTATTTATAACAATCACTTGAGGTGGGCATCGCTCCATACATCAGCGTTAGTGTAGCCTCACTTTTCATCACTAAACGCCGTTAGCTGTGTCTCAACATGCCAGAACTTCAGAAGCTTCAATGACAGCGCAGATGAACTAAGAATGAGTCGAATTTAGGGATGTTCTGGTGTTGTTGTGGTTGGGTTTGTTTGTGAAGTGGACTAGTACCAGGTGTACAATCTTTACCTCACTTTAAGAGTAATCTTCTAGCTCACTGAAGGCTGAGGATGTGTTTGTTTTGCATCCCATAAATTATTCTGTTTCAAAAGGTGCTTTTCTATAAAAGAGAGGTTTAAAAATCCATGGAACTGTGTACAAAACAGAACTGAAAGGAATGATGTTACGGAGCATATCAAACTCTTTTCTCTTGTTCTAAACCAAAACACAGATAAGAAATAACTAAGGTTCTGTACTTGCACATATAGCCTATTTGTCTGCAAAAGAGGGATTTTTACCCCAAATACTAACCTTTCCCTTATTGTACAGTTATTAAAAAAAAGTTTGATTTTATCACCTTGAACAAAAGTGAAAATTACAAATAAACATTTTGTCTCAAAATAAATGTGATAATTACATCAAAATAAACCTTTAGACATTGCACAGAAATGTTGTAGTACATAGTAACAAACAGGTGTTTTAGGAAAGATGTGGTAGTTTGTGTTGCTGTTTAGTGTTTTGGAAGAAAACTTTTTCCCTGGGGGGCATAAGCCCTATTGTACCCCTATGCTAGTATGCTACTCCAAACATAGCCCATAGCCTTTCCTCAAAGCCCCCAAGTATAAAACCAATAATGATCTGAATTGGTGTACTGACACACACACACACACACACACACACACATGTTGGTGCGGCTATCCTTATGAGGACTCTCCATAGGCATAATGACTTTTATACTGTACGAACTATAGATTCTATCCCCTAACCCTAAACTTACCCCTAAACCTAACCATCACAAAAAACGTTCTGCATTTTTACATTTTCTAAAAAGCATCATTTAGTATGTTTTTTAAGCTATTTGAATTATGGGAACACTAGAAATGTCCTCATAAACCACATTTATAGCATAATACCCTTGTAATTACCAGTTTGTAACCTAAAACAATTTCCCCGTAAACCACCCAAACCCGCCCACACACACACACACACACACACACACACACACACACACACACACACACACACACTGATCTGCTATTATTATAGGCTGCAGTACAATCGATGTATGAAAGTGAACTGCACACTCTTATTAACTTTCTCTGTAGATTTTGAAAAGTGCAGGTAATTGAGAGGTATCACATGCCACCTCAGCCCGACCCAAGCTAATATTTCACTGTAATAGATCTCTGTGCGTGTGCACTTTATACAGTTTGTATCAATCAGTAACCCAGTTTTCACTACATGGTTTTAAATATTTGATGTATTATTTTCTTTTGCCACATAAGGCAGCTCCTGTTACGGCAATGGACTTATGAAAACATGTCAGCTTGGTTTCACAAAAATGGTAAAAGTCATCAGTTTTAGATGTAGTACTAATTCTTTTCTTTTACATCAAGTATTTTGGAATTCTGAAAACATATCTGCGATCTTTCTTTCTTCCATGGAGAAAAAAAAAAGGATGTGTTAGGCAGATAGTAAGCCTCATTAAAAATGCAGGGATTGTATGTGCAATACATTCTCACACAAAGGAATAAGTCAATAAGACAATCGCAAACTGACAGGCCAGATATTTAGCAACTCACTCTCCATTCATCACAGTTGTGTAAAGGCTTTTGGCTGCAACGTTTTCTGCGGGGGTCGAGCTCGTGAATTTAACTCTCACCCCATCATCTGCACAGATCTAAACTATCCCTCATGTTCTGTTTGGGCTCTTAGAGACCCCAAGCCCCTTTTATTATCTTAAAAATGTACCAAAAGTATTAGTTCACCCAAAAATGGAAAGGGGTTAGGGTTAGTTGTTACAAACAAGTACACTGTTTTTTGTTTTCATGAAACTCAAATTTAGATTTTTTTGAAGACTTTTTATGAGATTATTTTCCATGCAACCAGAGTTCATAGTGACTACGTCTATCAAGCTCCAAAAAAGCACCATAAAATTAGTCCATATGACTTGTATAGACTCCAAAAAGGACCCAAAAACACCATAACTTTGAAAGTAGTCCATACATTAGCAGCTTGTGACTGCAAATATAGGTTGGGCAGATTCTTGCTCTGAACATTTTGTTTAACCACAGGGAAGTTTTGTATTATTTCACTCGTTGAACACATAAATACGCTACCTGACAGAACGTGTTGTAACAAATTACATTATTGGCAGTTTATAATATGGATCTTCTTATTCAAGTGGATGAATATTTTGTGGGGAACTGCCCAACCTGGCCATATCAACCTTTCCCCTGAACGCGGAAGTGTTCCACGATTCATAACAAGAGTTCCCGTTTTTTGGTCTCCAGACTGTATTTTGATAGCATGAAGCGATGGCCTGAGGTAAGTTATGTTGATGTTATTAACTACTTCGATTTGACAGCCAGCAACTGCACAAGTTGAGCCTTAAGTACTTTTACTCCAACTAACACTTAAAATAGTTTTTGTTCTCCATCTGGATTGCTTGTTTCGGTCATTTTAACATTGCTTCTAATGGTGACCGTAACCAGAAAATAGTCCAGCGGCAATCAGAATCATCATGGCTCCACCTAGTGGTTGTTCAGGAAAACTGTGGATAGATTAGCCACTGCTGGTCCATACAACTTTACTTTCCATGTCTTCTGAAGCCATACAATAGCTACAACAGACCGAAATTTATGCCATTTTTGTCAGAAAATCTCCACCTCCACTGCAGCTCTCAAATCTCATTCACTGTTGAACACATTTGAAACGGCGCGTTGTGTTTGGTTATGGGATTATGCTATCATAAGGTTTAAGAAGACTTAGTAACACAGTGCATAAGACATATGGACTGCTTTCTATATTTTGAAAATCTGGGCATTTTGTAGATCGTTTTGTGATAGATATAATTGCCGGGTCTCTAAAGACCCGAATATGCAAAAGTGTTTAAGGGTTAAACCAAATTTTACAGCCCCTGGTCACAATAAACTTGTAAAATGATTCTTTAAAAATAATAATAATAATAATTTTGCTGTGAAATATTCCTTTATTTTACACTTGTTTTATTTAATCTCACAAACTTTTAATCTTTAATCTTAAACCATCTGCTATCAGATATTTGTCAGTGGGTAAGGATGAAGACTGACCCTCATGATAGACTTCAGCCCTCTCCTAACACTCTCTCAGGACTCTGACCTCTCCTTATCCAACAAACTTCTGTCCTGACTGGTTTGTTTTTACACCTATTGTGGAAAACCCTCAGTTTAACCCCATTCATCTTTTGCCTCACCTTCACTATCATTAACACCATCACTGTTATTATTGCTAAAACTTTTTTATTGCTTAAAGATTTGAAAAAACCCTAAGTATGCAACTTAGGCATGCAACTCATCCTGCATTAATGGTTCTATGAACATGAATTGTACCTCTAATTATGTGGCTTGCTGAGGAGAGGTGTACTGTTACTTTTTTAAGTGATCTGAGTTCTGATTTTTGCCAGACAGATGATAAAACCATTAAAAAAAATACCACTGACATGAATTGAAAGAGGGCCAAAACATATTTAGAGACCAGAACATCATAAACTTAGGGGTGGGCTCTTTTGACTTGGGCCAGTAAGCAACCACCCACAACTTTCTAACAACCACCTTGCAATGCTCTAGCAACCCCATAGAAGCACACTTGTATTGTGGCAGCGAGTTTTGGACTTTTTTCAACCAACCCAAACTAGGAAATCAATTTGGCGATGATCATGTTTGTTGACCTTAAGAGTTCCCAAAATCACAGAACGTTTCCCTCTTTCCAAACCCAAGCCCACGTCATCCTCCATTTTTATTTCCACTCCATCTAAGACCAGAAGATTAACTATAAATGCCACGACTCCCTCTGCTTTTTCTTTGGTTAAGGTTGCATGTGTGCTGTATTCATGGGTAAATTTTGGGAAAAAGATGAAGCTGTTGTCATCCAAAGACAAATCCCTGACATTTGAATTTCGTCCGAGAACGTTGACCATATGGTGCCGTTTGGTTGAACCCTTTGTTGGATTGTTTTTGTTTAATTTCTCATGCGCCTGCTTAAGAGAATACACAGATATTTCTGTTTATCTCACTAATGGAATTTAGATTTGTTTAATGGCTTTGAGTAAATGTTTATGGCCACAGAGAGGGAAAATAAATTATGCTGGTGACGATTTCAAGAATGAGCAACACCAGCAGACGTTCTGCCAACAGTAAACAATACTGATTTCGCAAACGAGATCTTGAAGAACAAATCACAAATGTTTAGTCTCCTTGTATTTATTTCCGCAATGACATTGTTGTGTATATCTATCGGTTTGTTCATTTGGCGCCATTCTTCCTCAAGCGCTAATCGTTTGGTCTTTGGTGTCACCTCATAACAGTGAGGCTCTCTAGTACATTGCACATCTGTAAGATGTCATATTTAGTTAATAAAGCTACACTGTAAATATTAATAGTAATCTCAAATTATAAAAAATAGTTTATTCAACTTAATCTTATATTTTTACTATTCTTACTAGTTTTAATCAAGTTATCGTTTGTAACATGTTTGAGGAATGAGGAAATGGGAGACGGTGAATACAACTCTAAGGTAAGTTTATTCTTCACACAAACACATTGGCTTCACTGCGTAATGGTAAAGCTTCATATAAACACTCAAAATGCTCTATTTAGTGGGACTGGTAGCTGCCAGCACACTCGAAGCTTCAGCTTGGCTCTCTCTCTCTTACTCTAAGGTATGGCCCCTTTTATTTCCCCCATCTCTCACTGTGAACAAAGAAACAGCAATTATCAGCAGTTCATCTCAGGTGAAAATCCTTACTGCTTCTTCTCTCCCCAGACGAACGCTCGACCACGCCCTTGCCTCCACATACCCTCACCGCCCGACTCAGGCTGGGGGAACTGTCTGGCCTGCCCACCCACCCCCCACCCCCTTTCTGGAGTGGAAGTTCTTGACAGCCATATGTGCCCCCGGCCTATGGACCACCTCAAACTTAAATGGCTGGAGTGCCAGATACCAAAGGGTGATCCGGGTGTTGGCATCCTTCATGCGGTGGAGCCATTGGAGAGAGGCATGGTCTGAACAGAGGGTGAATGCTCCTCCCAACAAATAGTAGCGGAGAGTGAGGACCACCCACTTGATGGCCAAACACTCCTTCTCTATGGTGCTGTACTTCGTATCTCTCATAGAGAGCTTCCGGCTAATGTACAGCACCAGGTGCTCATCCCCCTCCACCACTTGGGACAGGACAGTACCCAGCCCCCTGTCCGATGCTCCCGTCTGCAAAACAAAAGGGAGAGAGAAGTCACTGGAATGCAAAAGCGGCCCGCCACAAAGTGTGGCTTTTACCTGCATGAATGCTTGTTGGCACAGCTCTGTCCACTGGACCAGGTCTGGAGCTCCCTTTTTAATGAGATCAGTTAGCGGGCTGGTGATGTCCAAATAATTAGGCACAAACCTTCGATAATAGCTAGCCTGTCTATTATAGAACTGTCTCACCTACTTTTTGGTCTTGGGTCTCGGGCAGGTCGCAATTGCTGCGGTTTTATCAATTTGGGGCCACACCTGACCATGACCCAAGTGGAACCCCAGATACCGTACCTCCACCTGCCCAATTGCTCATTTCATCGGGTTTGCTGTGAGCCCCGCTCATCGCAGCAACCTCAGAACGGCCCCCAGATGCTGCATGTGCCGCTGCCAATCATTACTATAAATAAGGATATCATCAAAATAGGCAGCTGCATACACAGCATGTGGTCTGAGGACCCTGTCCATAAGATGCTGAAACGTAGCCGGTGCCCCAAACAAACCTAACGGAAGGGTCACATACTGGACAAACGGTGTGGAAAAGGCTTTTTTCATGGGACATTGATGTTAAGGGGATCTGCCAATATCTCTTTGTTAAATCCAGTGTCGAATAAAAGTGAGCCGTGCCCAACTGATCGAGCAGTTCGTCAATACAAGGCATTGGATAAGTATCAAATTTCGACACTGTGTTAACTTTTCTATAATCGACACAGAACCGGACCGAGCCGTCGCTCTTCAGTACCAACACCACCAGGCTGGCCAGTCACTGTGGGATTCTTCTATTACCTCCATATCAAGCATAGCCTTTAATTCTTTCCATCCTACCTGTTTCTTGTGTTCGGGTAAGCAGTATGGACGACTACTTTCCACTTCCCCTGGGGTTGTATCGATGTGGTGTGTTATGAGATTAGTGTGGCCGGGGAGAGAACACGTCAGAGAAATTCTTTTGCAACCTGGCAACCTCCGTATGTTGTGATGGCGAGAGGTGGTCTCCACAAGGGACCGCGGTGAAGTGATTGGCTTTTTGATTCACCTCCGGTCTGAGCTCCTCCTTCTGCAGAACTACCAACCAAGCCGTCCATTTGTGGATGGTTCACGCTTATCCGAATTGGTTTAATACCCAGTAATTCATACAGCTTGCATAGTGTACGTGACAGAAAATCCATGCCCTTATCAGTGAGGATTTCTTTTGGAATCCCCACTCGGGAGAATTTTGAAGAGTGCCTCCACAACACTACGTGCTGAGATGTTGCGCAGCGGCACTGCTTCCAGATATTGCGTTGCGTAATCCACCAGGATTAACGCAAAGCGATGTCCACGTGCTGTCCATTCTGATTCTAAGGAACCTCGATCAATGGAAGGGGGCGCAATGTCGCTTTTGGAGTGGCCGGTGGATTCACCAGCTGACATTCATGGCATGCTGCACACTACCAGCGAAATCCCTGTGAATGCCTGGAGAATAGAAATGGGATATGAAATGGCTTAGTGTTTTACCCTGTCCCAAGTGACCTGCCATCGGATTATGATGAGCCGCCTGGAATAATATTTTCAGACGGCTCTTTGGTATCAACAACTGGGTTATATTTTCATTTAACCAAGAGTCCAGTGTCACTCTATACAACGAATCTTTTATAATTAAAAAATATGGATATGTGAGTGTGATGCCTGGCTGGAGACATTGACCATCAGTCACTTTCACTTGGTCAAATGCATGCTTCAGGGTTTTGTCTCACGACTGCTCTAGTGAGAAATCCCTACCGGGAATTCCCTAAGGGCGGGGGAGGATGACACCTACCCTTCCCCAGCATCAGCCTGATGCAGAGCAGACGGCCCAGGCCACGCCTCCCCAGCCAGTGCTTCGCACATCCCACACCAGTTTACTTTCTCACAGGACCCATCCACACACAACCCCTTCAATAATGATCGAAAAGCCAGCCAATTATTTCCCAAAATTAGCAGATGGGTGAATCAAGGACTAACCACCGACTCAATATTATGCTTTTGTCCATGGAATATTACCATCACTACAGGATAATCATGAAAATTCCCATGCACACACCTCACCTTCACCTGATTATTTTCCTCCAGTGCCCTGTTTTGAACCAAGTATTGATGAATTGAGGTTTGATTACAACCTGAATCCATAATACTCACAGGTATTTGGTATGTCCCTGCTCAGGGGCGGTCTGTGGGTTGTTGGGGATCCAGATCAAGGCCCCCACCTCCATTACTGGGCACTGCTCTCGAACATGACCCTGCTCCCCGCAACTCCAGCAGACCGGCCCAAGCTTTCCGCCCACACTCGTGGCAGCGGACTCCATCACCTGGGACGAAGAGAGAGGAGAGACGGGGTTTGTGGAAGCAGAGAACCCCCATGACCGGGGAGCCAGTGTTGGGGGAATATTCCCCCATTTCCTGGCAAATGGAACAGGATGGAAAAGGGGAGGGGAGAGAACAGGGGAGGAGACATTAGAGGGGAGAAGTGCATGGGGCATGCTGGCCCCCGGATATGCTGCCAGATGGTCTTATGCCAGCTGGATAGCTTCATCCAGCGACGCTCAGCCGTCCCCTTCAGCAACCAGGAGACAAACTGCTCCAGCACCACCAGGTTGATGACATCCTCAGCGTCCCTGTCTTCCTTGGCCAGCACCCACCGCCAGCAGGCATCATGGAGCTGCTGGGCAAAGGCAAATGGGTGGCCGGCCTCCCTCATCGTTAAGCAGTGGAAACACTGCCGATGTTCTTCTGGGCTGTGGCCGGCCCACTGCAAGATGGACTTCTTCAGTACTGAGTAGTCCAGGAGGTTGGTGACTGGAAGCTGTTGTGCCACGATCTGAGCTTCAACAGTCAGCAGCAGCAGAAGATGGACCACCCCCTGTTATGGCAGCCATTTCAGATCTATGGTGGTGTGCTCAAAGAGCTCAAGGTAGGCCTCCGTATCATCTTGAGGCCCCATCTTGGTGAGCAACACGTGGGGGTGTGCTGCTGCCGGGGACGGGGAGGCTGCCCCCTCCTGGGTTATTAAGCTCCGCAGCACCTGCCAGTCCTCCTACTGGGCCCAAATGAGTGCCTCAGAGCTTTGTTGCTGCTCTCTCTGAATCTCCATGAGGGCCTGGTGTTGGCCCTGGTGGATGCTGACAAGGGGCCGGAAGACTTCCTCCAGCAGCAACGACTCCATGACACCGTTACTCTCTAAATCTTAAAGTTGTCATTAATAAAAACATTTAAGTAGTCCTAACTAAACATTACTAGAAATGTCACATTTTGGAATCATAATTCAAATACATACATTCTTTAAACTTTGGCTTCGAGTACTATTAACTCAAAATTACCAAGTACAAAATTGCAGCTGTGTGAAATACCCATAAACCCTTGCACTTGAATAAATATGTTTGTTTGGTCAAAACAAGGGAACTTATGTAGTAAAATAAAAAATAAAAATGTTATTCAAAAAATTATTTAGTTTGAATTCTTATTACTATTGTTGTTTTGTTGTAGCTGGTTGATAATTGAGAATTTTGTGAAGTCACCATGAGTGTGATTAGTGTTACCTCTAGCCTGTTAAGTTTAAGCCATTCTTCTTTACTCAATTTTACTTTACAAAAGTGCAAATTTCTGTGCACTAAGAAGTACTAAGTACTGAGTTATGCTTACTTGTAACTAGTTAATGTTATAAAAAAAAAAAAAAAAACTAGTTCAGTTTGCTTGAGCCAAATAAGTAAATTTACTTAGAAAAAGCATGCAAACGGATTGCCTTGAAAAAACTAAGTAAGGTCAACTAATTAGATTTTACAGTGTCATACAATTGCCATAGCTCATTGAAATACAGAGTGTTGAAATATATATTTGTGCACTGAAACAAAAAGCAAAAAAAAAAAAAAAAAAACTTTGAGAAGCAACTTTAGGATTACTTTTCAAGATGGTTTTTCCTGTTTTGCAGATTCTTTGGCTCTATACAGCTTTCTTGGAATCCAAAAAGTTAAATACTGGAAAATGTTTATGTATATTTGACGGTCTTTTTCATATAACAGCAGTTAATAGTGACCATATCCGTCAAGCTTCATAAAAAGACTAAAAACACAATTAAAGTAAGTCTGATCTCAGTTTTGCTAAATTATATTACACGGTTAATTACACATATCGTAGCAGTTCTGAGGTGAAATGTCCACTTTGTAGCACTAAAAATGAGTTAAATGTTCTCCCAAACAGATTAGGTTTTTAAGGTAAATGCTCTATTGAGTTTAAGTCATCCAATTCGATCTCTATACCATATACCTTAAACTGATAGTGTCATAAAAGGCAAATGTGAGATAAAAAAAAATTGCTGAAGCAACCACGTCATTTTGTGTTGCTTCGATGACACTTTCGGCTCACGAGTTGACTCGCACGCTCTGGGTGAACTGAACGTTTTACAAAAGCAGCAAAACTTTCGAAATGCTTGACTTGCTAAAACCGCACATCACCAATGCTTGCTCGAAGCACCTGGTTTAGTTGTTGTGATGATATGTCAATAAGTTTCTTGACCCCATGGCCCCAGCGCTATCAAGTTCAGCTATCAAATGACCAAATAAAGCTTCGCCAAGCCAAGAAAAAGACAACTGAGCTCGGTAGTGAAGGCTTGATCAATGTTCCATGCCGTCAGATAGTGAAATAGAGGGTGCTTTGGCAGGCCTGACTTTCAGGGTCCATTCAGGCACAATGGAGCCCAGTGTCATCCGGGAACGCCTGCTACAATCAAGCTCTTTAAACTGACCACCAACATGAATGGAGAGCGGAATTTAGGAGGGTCTTTGGGCAAGTACAATATTTATCTGGTTAACTCAATTTAAATCGATAACCCCCATGTCTTGGAAGATGGAGTTTGCTCGTGATTAAGTGCAGCCAAGCAGAAGGAGAGATCGAAAAGAGTTTCCTGCAACACATCATCTACAGACAGACAAAGTGGGCTGTTAATATAACTTGTACTACGTTTAGATAAAACACTTGAAGAAACATTTCTTAAAGTTAAATCAAAATGTTAACCGTGTGCTCGGTCTGTTATATTCATTTGAGATGCAGAGATTAGACACTCTAGATTACAATCTGATACAGCACTCATGGACATTTCGCCAAATCTATAATCTATATATATATGTGTGTGTGTGTGTGTACAGGGGACAATGGGGACAAAGGAACATTTATTTTTCTGATTGCAAAGTGTATTAAGATTGAAAAAAATATGTTTATTTTTACTGAAAATGGATGGAGCAACATAATTTGGGTGGAAAAAAATAACGGAAGGTTGTTTTAATTAAAATTCATTTTTTTTTAAATATTGGCCTTCGACCCCACACTTATTCAAAATAACCACTTCAGAAGAGAGTGCACCATTTCCTGCTCATTTCAATCACATTTGGCATTTCATGAAATCTCAAGTATTCTGTAAACAAATTAATCCCCATTGTGATTGGATCAGTCAATGTGAGCCCACCTGTATCATTTTTCACAACAAAACCCACTTAAAAATACAAAAATAAAACAGTTTTATGGGCAGCCTTTAGCCCCAGCAACAGCTTTTCACCCCAAATACTATCCTTTCACTTATTGGACAGTTATTAAAAACTTTTGATTTAATCACACTGAACAAAAGTGAAAATGAAAAATATAAGTATTTTATGGATTCTCATTAGCTACATAAATGTGCAACATTTTAAAGTTATTAAATATTTGATCAAATTACTTCAAAATCAGTCTTTAGACATTCCACACGATGACCTCATGGATCAGGACAATTTTGCAGTGTATAGTGACAAACAGGTGTTCATAAAAGTTCTGTGGTAGTTTTTGTTGCTATGTATTGTTTTGGGAGAAATAAAATTAAAAGATGTTATTGTTTTACCCTGTCCACTTATTCATCATTAAAGGGGTCATGTCATGAGGAATCAAATTTTGCTTTATATTTTGACATATAAGATGTCATTCTAATATAAAAACATACTGTAAATTTCAGAATTTAATCCCCAGTGCAATATCAGCATTTATTGAAAGCAAGCTGCAAAAATGCCTCGTTCTCTACTTAAATGACTACCCTACATCATTTGTGGGCCCATTAATTAATGACAGCCTCTACAGCAGAAAAACATCAATGCCTACTTTATGTCATCACATCCTTGGCCCCGCCCACTGGTGCTTCAGTTCGTAAACTGAGAGAGAGCAGGACAGACAGACCTAGTGTGGCCTCACTATTCTTGAACACCAAAGGGGACCCATCTGGACAATTTTTAATAATTTTTTTTATATAAACATGCACTAGAGAGACGTCTTTGAGCACTGTCATGTATCTGGTGCTGCTTTTAAAAGATGCGGTGTCAAGTTACAACTCTGTAATGGAGAGCCCATTCTGTTTCATCTGCTGCTCTGGGTCTTGCTGTTTTGAGCACAAACACATCCTGGACACGTTCTTTCGCTCATCTGCATTTTCGTAAATTGTTGTTGTATGTAAACATGCATTAGATGGATGTCTTTGACCGTTTTGATGTATTTCCATGAGCCAGTCATAATACGACTGAAGCTTTGCAAAGGAACTGTTATTGAAGGATGGGGCCATTAAAAACACTTGGACCCGATCAAAAACACAACTAAATCATTTCATTCATGAATATTTCAAGTGTTTGTTTTGTTTGAGTGACTGTTTGATAGTTTATGGTGCTGAGTGATAACCAGTTGTGCTTGAGATAAACAATGTAATATATCCGGATGCAATGTGTTGGATGTGAGTTATGTGTAAACCCTGAAATTTTGTTTTATAATATTGTTGAGCTTGTTCATTCTGTTCTGATTGAGTTTCAAAGATGTCCGTATTCGAGGGGCTGCACTATGTTAGCCAGTCAAAATAGTGGGTGTTTATGTTGAAGTTTTAAGGAGGCGCTGAGGTCAAAACCAAGCGTTTCAGACAGAGGGCCAGAGACAGGGTGGAAAATGATCATATATTACTAAATTATGACTGGTTTGGTGCAAAACATCTTTACTAACATTATCAGTGGGCCTCAAGGAAGATAATAATTTGTTTTTTTTATTTTCTTTTATTGCATTTCATGACCCCTTTACTAACATTAACATTAACTAATACATTTAAAATATGATAACCTAAACAAAGACTGAAATAAACCAATTCAATATTTATTGTGTGAAAATGGTTTTCACACAGTCTTAACGATGTGGTGTCATATGTGACCAAAATAAATTACAATAATTTACTAGTATTCATACTAATTTGCTGTATGTTTGAAGTCACAAAACTGTCATAAATGTGTCAATCTCATAATTTCAGATTTTTGAGTCATAAAGATTTATCTCTGATTGTATTAAAATAGTACATCCTAGATGTCTAGGTTTGTCACTATAGAAACACACTTACATTTTGGCTGGAATGTCCTCAAATCTCTTTTAAATCTGTGCTGTAACAGCCATCTTGATTACAGGAAATAGCTCTAGGTTGAGCGATCCTTAAATATTCCTATCAGATACGGCGCTCCGTGAACCCTAAACCTTTAAATGCCGTTAGCTGGAATGACTGCAGGAAGTGAAGACATGAACTGCACATGCAATTTGCACAAAATTGCTAAAAATGGCAAAAAAAAAAAAAAAAAAAAAAAAAAAAAAAGCGTTTGTAGTGTTTCTTAAGTTTCAAGAGAGCTCTATGGAAATAAGTCATAGTTTTTGAGAGACATTTCTTTATATTAACCCTCTGTGGTACATATTATGTTCTACTGACATAAAAGAAAAATTCCATTACAGTTTTGGACATAAAATCACTCCAAAATCAAAAGTAAAAAGATTTTTAAAGGAAAACAATGGAAACAATTTGGGTAAATGTTGCCACAACTCTGTGCCACAACAGAAAATAGTCAAACATCCTGATAAAGTATCAATTTCTCCTCTAAATTAATTAATGGTTCTTTATAAATTGATATATTTTAAATTTTTAACTACAAATTCAAATTAAGTGAATTATAATTTTGTGTACTCTTCTTCATTGGTCTTTCTGAGCCAACTTGTGATCATGTTGGCTCAATATACACTACAAAAAGTAAGAGTAATTTTTTTTCTTATTTTATGATACAAATATCTAAATATTCATAATACAAGAAAAAAAAATTGCTGATGGGGTAAGAAAAATTAACTTGTAATCCCTTTTGAATAAAGTTTTATTTTTTTATTTTTTACCCGATTGGCAAATTATTTTTATTTTTATTTATTTATTTTTTTTTTTAGCATAAACGTTACTAAATTTTGTTATATCTATCTGAAAACAATACAAATATCTAATTGTGCTTCTCAAGTAAATTGGTCTTGTGTTAAGAATGTTTACGGTACATATATATATATATATATATATATATATATATTTCTTTTTTTTTTTTTTTTTAATGTAAGATTTTTTTTTTTGACAGTTGATCTGTGAACAAAAACGTCTTTTTAAAGCTGAAGTATGTTACTTTTTCAGTGTTATAATAATTTATTCTATCCCAGCTTAATATGCAAAGACTGCTATATGTAAGCCATTCATACCGTAGGTTAATGTTTAATAACTGTAAACACTGTGTCTCTCTGGCACTATAAAAATGCTTGTGTTTGTTTTGAGACCCGCCCCAACAATGTTACTTAACCAATAGTGTCAGCTGAGGGCAGGACTATCTGATTGTTTGAACAACAGCAGAGGAACAAATAAACATTGTTTATTTGTGCAATTCCATTCGGTGGTGCTAGTGTCGCAGAAATTACATGCTTCAGCTTTAAAGGTGCACTCAGTAACTTTTGTCTTTGTGTCGTCTTGGACTTACAGTGACACCTAGTGGCTTGATGCAGCAACATTAAAAATCAATAGCTTTCAGTTTCAGGTGCCATTGTAGAAATGTAGTATTCACAGTTAGCCATGATTACTTTAATCAATGAGTGAAAATGTCAAATAACAGGACAGTTACTGAGATTAAGCGAGAAGTATTCGGCTGGTCATGTGATTCTAACATGGCAGCCCCCATGTGCGGACCCTCTCCATGTAGAATAAAACAGTTTTTATAAGGTTACTGATATGACTGGAATCTTCATTTTAACGTGACTGCTCATGGTTTCCTACATATATTGCAAAATTCTAAATCTTTTTTGAAGTTAAATGTTTTTGATGAGGAAAAAATTACTGAGTGCACCTTTAACTATTTGAGAAATTTTTAGGAGCACAAAACAGTCTTGGAGAGAAAAACAAATATAATGTGGTCTAAAAACAGCATAGTATTGGTCTCTTGTAATTACAACAAAGCAGTATATTTTCTCTATTAGAGCACACACACCGACGTTGAACGTCTTTTTAAAGACACGTATTTATAAAGATGCCTTTCCGTCTTTGTGTGATTCCTGGATGCGGTCGCTATCTCTCCGCTTCCGATGGCCACGGGCGCTGCCTCACGTGTCTGGACAGCGATCACACTGAGGCAGCGTTCGTGGATGGATTATGTTCTCATTGCGAGAATATGACCATGGCAACATTGCGGTCGTGGCTTTCCTTCTTCCGGGGGAAAGCCACTCTAGCCACCCCCCGCGCCTCACCTTTTACCTCCAGGTACGAGGCCGGCCCGGCTGGTGCTGGAGACGATTTGGGGGCTTCAATGGGCGTGGCTCCGCCGGTTAAATCCCCGGCACACTCGTTTGCCCCGGGCGAGTTCTGAGAGGAGACCAGCTCGCCCCAGGGCCAGCTTAGTGTCCCTTTCGAAGCTCCGGAACGGGATGAGTGCTTGATTGCTGCATCGGAGAGCGTACTGGCAATGTCAGATGCCGTGAACTCAGCTGACGGCGAGATGACCGCCATGCTTGCACAAGCCGCCACGTGAGTCGGGTTGGAGTGTAAACTTCCACCATCCCCTGAGCCCTCGCAACTAGATGATTGGTTCCTGGGTTTGGGGCGCCGCTCACAGCCACGCCCCCCCGGTCCCTTTCTTCCCGGAAGTGCACGACGAGCTGACGAGGTCATGGAGGGCACCTTTTTCATGCCCGAAACCAACCTCCCAGCTCGACCGCTCTCACTAACCTTGATGGCAGGGCAGCCCATGGGTATACGGAGGTCCCTCAGGTGGATAAGGCAGTTGCAGTGCATCTGTGCCTGCAAAGCGCAGCCACCTGGCGGGATCGCCCGGCACTCCCTTCCAAGGCCTGTAGGACGACGTCGCCTCTGATGGCCAAAGCCTACAGCGCCGCTGGTCAGACCACCTCTGCCCTGCATGCCATGGTCCTCCTGCAAGTACACCAGGCCAAGGCACTAAAGGAACTGCACGTGGGTAGTCCTGATCCCGATGTGATGCAGGAGCTGCGCTCGGTGACTGACCTCGCAGCGCGAGCACTCGGGCAGGCAATGTCCACCCTCATGGTCCAGGAACACCACCTGTGACTGAATCTGGTCGAGATGAGGGACACGGTCAAGGTTCGCTTTCTCAATGCCCCCATCTCCCAGATCAGCCTATTCGGTGATACCATCGAGGACTTCGCCCAGCAGTTCTCGTCTTGATGATAGCGTTCCTCATGAGTGAGCACGCACGGTCGGTGCTGAACTGACTGAAGTTGTTCAAGCAGAGAACAGCGGTTCTACTGAAACACTATCAGAGGCTCCTGGGGCATATGGCATCCTCGGCGCCGGTCATGCCACTAGGGTTGATGCATATGAGACCACTTCAGCACTGGCTTCAGACTCGAGTCCCGAGATGGGCATGGTGCCGCAGCACACATCGCATGGCCATCACGCCGATCTGCCGCCACTTGTTCAGCCCTTGGACAGACCTTGCATTTCTATGGGCAGGAGTTCCCCTACAGCAAGTGTCCTGGCATGTTGTCATTACGACAGACGCCTCCAAGCGAGGCTGGGGCACTGTGTGCAACGGGCACGCAGCCGCTGGCTCCTGGACAGGACCATGACTGTTTTGGCACATCAACTGCCTCGAGTTGCTGGCAGTATTGCTCGCCCTGCAGAGGCTTTTGCCATTGATCCGGGGCAAGCATGTGTTGGTCCAGACGGATAACACAGCGACAGTAACGTATATAAATCGCCATGGTGGCTTACGCTCACGTCGCATGTCGCAACTCGCCCGCCTTTTCCTCCTATGGAGTCAGCGGTGACTGAGGTCGCTGTGGGCCACTCACATCCCGGGCAACCTCAACACCACAGCAGACATGCTGTCACGGCAAGTGACACTCAGGGGAGAGTGGAGACTCCACCCCCAGGTGGTCCAGTTGATTTGGAGTCGGTTCGGCAAAGCACAAATAGACCTATTTGCCTCCCGAGAAACCTCCCACTGCCCGCTCTGGTATTCTCTGACGGGTGCCCCCTTCGGCCCAGACATGCTGGCACACAGCTGGCACTGGTGGCTGTGCAAGTATGCGTTCCCCCCAGTAAGCCCACTTGCACAGACCCTGTGCAAGGTCAGGAAGGATGAGGAGCAGGTCACACTCGTGGCCCCATATTGGCCCACCCAGATTTGGTTCTCAGACCTCATGTTCCTCACAACAGCCCCTCCCTGGTGAATTCCCCTAAGGAAGGACCTTCTTTCTCAGGGACGCTGGAACCTCCACTTCTGGCCCTTGGATGGGATGCGGAAGACATAAATGGCCTACCACCAGCAGTGGTAGACACAAACACTCAGGCCAGAGCTCCCTCCACAAGGCAGCTTTATACTCTGAAGTGGCGTCGGTTCACGAATTGGTGTTCTTCCCGAGCTGAAGACCCTCAGAGATG
Organism: Myxocyprinus asiaticus; assembly: GCF_019703515.2. Classification (NCBI taxonomy): domain Eukaryota; kingdom Metazoa; phylum Chordata; class Actinopteri; order Cypriniformes; family Catostomidae; genus Myxocyprinus; species Myxocyprinus asiaticus. The sequence continues at coordinate 5,385,134 of NC_059364.1, read as the reverse complement.
CGCAGTTGGGTCATTGCTTTCCTTCCTGCAGGAGAGGCTGGACGAACGGCTGTCCCCCTCCACCTTGAAGGTGTATGTGGCCGCCATAGTGGCACACCATGATACAGTGGACGGTAAGTCCTTAGGGAAGCACGACCTGATCATCAGGTTCCGGAGAGGCACCTGGAGGCTTAACCCTCCTAGGCCACACCTGTTCCTCTCATGGGATCTCTACATGGTCCTCCTGGGCCTTCGCGGAGCCCCCTTTGAGCCACTAGAGTCATCCGAGTTGAAAGCCCTCTCCTTGAAGACAGACATCCTGATTGCGCTCACCTCCATCAAGAGGGTCGGGGACCTGCAAGCGTAATCTGTCAGTGATATCCTTGATGTCCTTCCTCCCTAGCCCTGTGGCTCACAAATTCAGCAGAGGAATTCACAGCCGGAACCAGTACATGTGCTAATATGCCCTTACTGAGGTAGGTGCTCCTCAGGTGCTGGTTACTCCGGTACCCCCTGTGATGTATTTTCCACAGCACGGTCTCCTTGTCAGCAGACCTGCGTCTCCCTTCGACAGAGCCCTCTCTGTCCCGGTCGCCATGTTTGTAGAGGTCCTCCCCTTTCAGGCAGGACCTACCACCGTGCCTCTTCCATGTGCGGCTCTGAGTCCATGATGTTCTTGCCACATGTTACCTCCCCTCCGGCAGGATGTGGTCTCCGCAGGGTCTTTTCCCCCTGAAAGAATAGGATAGGAAAAGAACACCTTCCCCAGCGCATATATTGAGCATTAAAATGGCCCCAGCCGAATAACTGAATACTCGGCTGGCGCAGCCTGTTTCCATACTAGATACATCTCTTCCCCCCCTAGGGATGTGGGGAACTATACAACGTTTTGTGGGGCATTGGGGGAGGCTACGTGCAGACCGGTGCACCTGCTACTACGCACGCAGCAGTTTGCTTGCACCTGCACCGGCAGTCCACGTAACAAGGTTCAGCTAGCTGTGGTGTTTCGCATAGGACCCCTAGTGTCACTACATCGACACAACGTCGAGCGAGTGACAGAAGAGGAACATCTCGGTTACTGTCGTAACCTCCGTTCCCTGATGGAGGGAACGAGACATTGTGTCCCCCCTGCCACAATGCTGTACTACCCGCTGAAATGGCCAGGACCCTGTCTGACAAAACCTGAATGAGTGGTTGTGAGCCAGCTCCTTTTATACCCGTTTGTCCAGGGGAGTGGCATGCAAATTCTCATTGGCCTTTTCTCAAAGATCTGAGGTGTTCGGGGCTCTCAAGAGTGACCCCTAGTGTCACTACATTGACACAACGTCTTGTTTCCTCCATCAGGGAATGGAGGTTATGACAGTAACCGAGATGTTTTTCTAGTAAGACCTTTGATATTAGGGCAAAAATCGTATTCTTGATAATAATTTTTGTATTGTTTTCCTGTAAAAATATCTACAAATCCTTAAAACAAGATCAATTTGATTGATCTTGCTTTAGAAACAACACTGCATAAGATATTTAGGTTTTTCAGAGAATGTATTTTTAACATGTGTATTATGTCTTACTGTACTGGCAGAGTTTTTATAGTCAAAACAAGTGAAACAAAATCTACCAATGCTGAAGAAGTAATCCAAAGTATTTAGAATACATTACTGACCTTGAGTAATCTAACGGAATACATTACAATTTACATTTTACAGCATGTATTGTGTAATCTGTAGTGGAATACATTTCTAAAGTAACCCTCCCAACCCTGTATATACATATATATATATACACCGATCAGCCACAACATTAAAAACCACCTGCCTAATATTGTGTAGGTCCCCCTCGTGCCACCAAAACAGCGCAAACCCGCATCTCAGACTAAGATTCTGAGATGCTATTCTTCTCACCATAATTATACAGAGTGGGTATCTGAGTTACCATAGACTTTGTCAGTTCAAACCAATCTGGCCATTCTCTGTTGACCTCTCTCATCAACAAGGCATTTCCATCTGCAGAACTGCCGCTCACTGGATGTTTTTGGCACCATTCGGAGTAAATTCTAGAGACTGTTGTGCATGAAAATCCCAGGAGATCAGCAGTTACAGAAATACTCAAACCAGCCCATCTGGCACCAACAATCATGCTACGCTCCAAATCACTGAGATTAAATTTTTTCCCCATTCTGATGGTTGATGTGAACATTAACTGAAGCTTCTGACCCATATCTGCATGATTTTATGCACTGCACTGCTGCCACACAATTGGCTGATTAGATAATCGCATGGATGATTGTTGATGCCAGATATATATATATATATATGGCTTAAAGGTATGTGCCAATATAGAAGTTGACTTTAAAACCTAAATCCTAAAGCGAAACATTTGCAAAAGTAAAATGTGTGACAACTAGCCCTGGTCTCCCCTATTTCATTTTATTTTCATTTTGTTCCATCCACTACTTCCTATTCACACAGAACTCATGACCTCATAGTGTGAGATCACACAAGCTGCTGTTTAATCTATTTTGTGTCAACTATTCAAACACTATTCAAAACACCTGGGCACAGACTGGTACCACCCATAGCTTTAGTCTGGAGGGATTACTTTTGATTGATTCACTTTTATATTTGTTTGTGATTAAAGTTGTGTTTTTGTTTTTTTCTGGAATGTTTCTAATTAATTTGGATGTTGTTAAGCTGTCATCACCCAGAGAATCAGCTCATGTGTGTCTGTGTGTATTCCAGTGTGTGTATTAATTTAAAAAGGGTTTGGCAAGGACTGTAATTGTATTAGCCATTTGTAACAAGTACATTGGACCGCTCATGAGTTTGACATTCTAATAAGAATAAACTGAAGGGGAACACAAAATGCATGCAGGAAAATTTGTAGCAGGAAAATTATGAGTAATATGATTAAACAATGATTACTAAAGAGATTGAGGGGTGAAACGAAACATAGTCAAAGTCTGATAAAACCATTATAACTCATTAGAAGCTATACAAACAAACAAAAATGTTACAGTTGGCCCATAACAGACCCTGTTCAATCTTACAGGCCTCACATCAAATTTTGAAATCTAGACCTTTGGGGAAAGAAATACATTAAAATGAGTTTTGCCCATGCAAAACCATCTACCACCATGCTAGGGTGTTGTGTTTGGTTGCTACGGTGTTCCTAGCTGTTGCTAGGGTGTTCTGAGTGGTTGCTACTATAGGTGGTTGCTTACTGACCCAAGTCAAAAGAGCCCACCCAAAAGTGTTACTATATTCATTACAATACATACCATTACTATAGCTACATTTTTGCGAAACTATTTTTACATGCATGGCCTGATGTACATATCGCATCAATTTCCTGGTGAAATGAACACTAAAGGCACTACAACAACCATGACTATTATTCCCTTTCACACAAATTACAAGTAAAACGGCAGATTATCAGTTCATAAACACTTACTTTCGCTTATGTTCACACTTATGTTCATCTCACAATGCTATCTTATGACATCTAAACACTTTTACTGTAGCGCATATTATAGTGATACATTTAAAAATTTGCGTTACGTAATCAACTATATTTACAAGCTTGATCACGTGATCAAATTGCATGGTAGCTGAACTGATAGAGCGCTGCACTTGTGATGCAAAGGGCCAGGGCACGAGAGCACGTGAGTAGACACGTGAGCCGAAAGTGTCATAGAAGCACCACAAAATGACATGGTTGCATCATCAATTGTGTTTTTCATCTCACATTTGGTTTTATGACACTATCGGTTAGTTTTAGTAATATCATTTTGCAAAAATGTCACCAAAGTCACGTAATTTTCACCTTAGAAAACACCACTAAGTTATTTAAAATGTCTCAGAAAGAGAGGGATGGGCCTAATGGATCATAAAATTATGTGAAGAAAACATTGTGTCTGTACTTTCAAGTCTAGTAGCCTGCAACGACAGTTGGTTTAGGAATGAGAGAGAGGTGGTATTAGTAACGACTTCGCCCATTACTGGTTCCGGAGTTTGTGGCACCATCCTGTCTGTATAGAATGGACTCGAGAGGCCAGGCAGATAGCATCACAGCACGGCCAGTGAAAGGTGAACTCCCCCCAGATAATCACTGCTTAATTCCAGCGCACAGGAGCCTGAAAATATGGGGGCTGGAATGATATGGCGAGATATTCTACTCACTTTAAAAACGAGCTGCAGTAATGGGCCGTAAGGTGTAGTTTGTCATGTTTGGTTGCACATGCCTAGTATTGCTGCACTTATTGCAAATGCTGACTTAATAACTGATTTGATTTACTGTTTAAATGAAGTCTGAGAACATGTGGAAACACAATGATCGCTTTGCACATTGTATCAGAACACTGCCAACAAAAACACTGAAATAAACATGCAGACGCAACACAATCAGCAAATTGTGGGTGATTTGGACTAACCACTAATCCTAAATATTAAACTTTAGCGCAAAACTCGTACTGCACTGATTGTGAATATTGCAAGCCCTTTTGACATTTAATCATGTGCAGGATATGAATTATAGATATCTTATATATTTCACTAGTGAAAATGCAAATTCTTTGATATCAGTAATTACATTTGCACTAGTAAAAACGTTAATTCTTAATATAAAGAATTATGTCATTTCTTGCGGGAATACCCATTCTTGACATAAAAAATGGAATTTCAACAAGTAAAAAATATAATCACTGATGTCTGTCATAGCATTTACACTAGTAGAATTTCACAATGATCTGTCATTCACACCTGTTAAAAAACAGTTATAGATATTTATAATTAACTTGTTACAAGTTAAATTCCAATTTCACATATCAGCAATGTTCTTTTTACTAGTAAGAATAATTGTTTATATCAATATTACATTTTTATTAGTGGAAATGTCCATTCCTAATTTCAACAATTGAATTACAATTAAAATAAAAATGCTAAAAATAAATAAATAAATAATAATAATAATAATAATAAAATAATAATAATAATAATAATAATAAAAATGATATCAGTAATTAAATTTGACTAGTAAAAATATTAATTCTTGATATATTGTGGACATAAATGATACCTTGTGGGGGACCCGAACTATATACCACTTTGGGGTTGGCTCTTTTGAATTGGGCCAGTAAGAAACCACCTAACAACCACCCAGAACACCCTAGCGACTGCATAGCAAATCCCTAGCAACTACCTGGAACACCTAAGCAGTGTAACTTTAAATGCAGTTAGTGAGCTGTAGAAGGTTGATAATAAACATAATGCAGTTAAATGTGAATTTTAAGTGATTTTAACAGGCTCTTGAATAGCAATACCACAGTGAAACTGAGCCGGTCTGTGGTCCAACAAACTGCACTGTTAATGACTTTAGAATTCCTAAACTTAAGCATGGAAATTATTCAACAGGCATAGTATGCATTGCCAAAATTGACGCATTGTGTGCAAACATACACACATACCGCACTAGATAAGCTTAACCACTAATTAGCTGTAAAATAGCACTAGAAAGTATTTATCATACATGTGCACTGTAAAAGTCATACAAAAACACACATTTTCAATTATTCATTGTTTATATTACCAATTAATACTAGACACGACGAGCGTGTTTATATGCACGATTGTACACCGATTACACTTAATAATATGACATGTGTGGTCATGTAAACTCCATATAAATTGGTTTTCCTTTACTGAGATAAGGTCATAAACATGATCACATGGGAAGTCTGCATGTTGTTTTTCTAGAGTTCCGCATATTTTTCCCACAAACATGACATTTTTACTCCACTAATGGTTAGGTTTAGGTTTGTGGTTTGGGTTGGAGGGTTGAGTTTATAAAATATGCATTTCTCTTCACAGTATTACAGCCTTTACAGCTGATTACAACTCGCTTTTGGCGCCCCTCCATGGAAAATAGAGCTCACATGTGCCCATACGCCCAACAACACTTACCACTTTGGCCACTGGGGGCAGGGTTTCGTATTTCAGTAAGCACAGACTGATATTAGTTAAAGAAAAGTCAACCTACTGTTTCAGATTTCACTGTGAAATTAGTCAGCATAAACCATTTAAGCAAAAAACAATCTGCATGCTAAGTTTTTACATATTACCCCGATTTCATGTGACTGTTCAAGTTTCGACGTCAAAAGCAGAGAATATCCTAACGATTCCAGGTCGCATGTAAACGTGGTTAGATTTTTTATAATTATTTTTTCTTTTTTATGAGCTGATTTCCATATTAATTTGCATATAAACATACTTATTGTGTAGATTCAAACATGACTGAAACCGTGTTTAATGCAATTGTATTGAGTCCAGATCTGTTTTCTTAGTGTGTTTGTGTTCATTGGTGTGTGAATGAACGCATATGTGTGTTTCATTTGTGTAAGAGTTTGGGGCACATTTCTCTGTTTGGGTTGGCCACCTGGAGGCAGAGTAAAATATCAGCTCTTTTAAAGCAAACACATATTTCACACTTCCTACCACAGTGAGAGAGCAAGACCTTACATCCTTTGCCATAAATCACACACGCACACGTGCACACACACACACCATCTTTATTACTGATTTTCTCTTTACTACTCAAATTAAAGATACATACAGTATATTTAACAGTAGTATATCTAAATGCTGATATTTATTTCTGTGTCTTTCTCTGTTTATATAAATCCTATACACTCAAATATATAGGCATTTATGTACAAAATTCAAAATAGCCACTACCACCAAATTTCACCTTACAAAAACACAACCCAGATGATAATTGTATTGCTCAGAGGTTGCTATTTCACACCTCAGTTCTCAGATTTGTTTTGGTAATTGTTGACATAAAGTAAGAGTATATAGGGTTATACAATTAATCTGGATGGCATAACTCAGATCATTTGATCTTGGAAGAATTTGATGAGAAATATTTGAGTTCATATTGAAATCTCTGACTTTTGACTTCAGACTTTGGTATCTTGGCAAATCTGAGTACAGTTTGAGACACTGTTGACTCTTTTGAAACTATAGAGGAGACACATGTGAGATTCTAGATGGGTCTTTTTCCCAGAAGAGTATTTTGAGAAGCAAGAAACTTGGCAGAAGTCTCTATTTGGTCTCAATTTAACCTGTTTATTGTCTTTGAGATTTAAATCATTTATTTATTTATTATTTTGGGGGGAGAATTCAAAATAAAAAACAAAACAAAAAAAATCAGCAGTTTTAATTTATCACAATACAGCTAAAAGTATATTCCAAAGGCTTACCAAAAATGTTAGCCAGCATGTAAACAAGAACGAAGTGACTATTTGCACTAGATGTAATTAGCAGCTGCCACACACTGTGGCTATTTGCACTCTGGTGTAAGTCTGTTGTAACGACGGTACGGATGTACTTTCCTTGTGCAGACAACCCAGGTTCGATTCTGCCTTTTGTCCCACTTTTTTCCATCCTGTTTCCTGTCTCCACATTTAATATTTCCTTTCATACTAATACTAATAAATAAAATTTACATAAATGTTGATTTCCTTGCAGTGATTTGGTCACGGTGAACATCGGGCGGTTAAGAGAAAGGTTTAATCCGGGTAAAATTAACCATGGTTTTACTAAAGTAATGTTGTAGTAACCATGTTTTTTTGGTGAAAGCCATATTTTTTATGCAATTAACCATGGTGTTACTGTAGTATATAGCAGGGACTAAAAACAGTTCAAGGAACGAAAATGAAAACCGAAAACGAACAACATTTTTAGCAGAACGCATCTGAAAACTGGAACAAAGTGATTTTCAATTGTTCCATAGTTAAAACGTTATTTTAAAATGCTGGTATTATTTTTAAATTTCGTTCTGATCATTTTTTCATGAAACTAAAGGCCGAAGGGTTTATCACTGTAAATGTTTGGAACTACACCACTTCATGTTGACCGAAAAAAAAAATGAAACGTGCTTTGATCCTGAAGGAAACTGCTGCATCACACATTTCTTTGTCTAATTGCCTGTTGTGGATGTCGTATTCTGTGAATGAAGACCTTTTTAACAACTATGTATAATTACTACATATACTGTACATGCACGGTTAATCCAGAGACAAGGAAAACATTATTAGAAGTAAAAAGTATATTTCTCAGTTGTTTCCAAGTCTTCATTATTGTAGACTTTAAAGACTTTAGAATTATTGTCAGATATGATGCAATAATACAGATTAGATGTTGCTGGGATTTGACTCAGAAGCAGCTCTGTAATAAGAATTATACTTAACTGTTAATGAACTGTATGCTTGTTATGATTTCTATACTAATAAATCCACCACATTGGAAATAATTTTAGCTTATTTTGGTGAGGCAAGGTGTTTATTTTGAGCTTGTTTTTCCAGACCAGGTGCTTGTTTCTCTTGTAAGATCTGGCAACACTGCAATATGTATTTCATCAACCCCTTAGCACAGAGTACTGTCATTTTAAAAGAACACTATTAACTGTTCTTTTATTTTGTTCTAACCAGTAACCTTTTGGAAAGTTGTCTGCCGAACTTTTGAACCGGAACTAAAAAATACAGTTTTTGCTCAGAACAAACCAAAATTAAAAACATTTCGTTTTTGGTCCCTGGTATTTAGTAATCATGTTTAAAATTGTGGTTACTATAATTTTACTACAAAATACCATTATGATTTCTGTCGTAAAACCATGGTTACTTTTGTAAGGGAAGGTTAGGGTTAGGGGAATCTTTACATTGGTCCTGATTTGGAAATCTACAGTATAACTGAATACTATCCCTCTTAGCAAAGCCACCCATATATTAAGATCTATCAAACATGGTTAACCCCCCAAAATTTCATATTTATCCAAAGTATGATTTATGGTGGTCATTATGAAGATTTAATATGTGCTACATGTGTTCACATGATGCCTGTTGCACTGTTCACAAAGGTCCCTCTGTTTCACGTTCTGTGTGAGTGTATGATGTGGCAATGAGATTTTTGAGCGCCAGTCATGCCTGCTATAAATGGTTCAATTACAACAAAAAGTGGAAGCCAAAACACAAAGCATCATATCTGTGGTCTGTGTGCCCTTTACACTGTTTAGCTGTGTTGCTGTGCATATACGAGTCTGTTTGTTTGTACAGTATGTATGCACTCATGCGTGCTCAGTGACTTTGGGGTCATGGGTTGGTGATTATTGGCCCAGTGAGGGAAGACCACACTTTTACAACACCACAGCGGGTGGGTCTCAAGGGCCGGTGTGGTTCAAGCCCGTCGTCCACTGCCAACCTCTCAACCCACAAACAAAATATTGGCTTTTTTTTTTTTTTTTTTTGCACTAGTATTAAGGGATCATTTCATACTGTTTTGTGTGTGTGTGTTTATGCAATTAAATTGTTTTTCCTGAGGTCCACTTATAATGTAAGTATACATTCTATTTTCACTGCAAAACAACCCTAAAAATGCCGCAAATTGCATCGCAAAATTTGAGAAAAGCCGCAGCAAATTAAATCATTTTTGGCCGCAAAAATCAGGAAAATGTGCCGCAAAATCCTGTTGGGACTGGTTAATCTCCCATTTTACTTGTAACTCTTTGTTGTTGTAGCGCCTCTAGTGTTCATTTCACCAGGAAACTGCCACGATAGATTCCAGTCACATAAAAAAATGATCTTTCAGAAATGTAGGTATAGTAACGTGATTCTATGAGACCAGGTTGGAAATAAATTGTAAGTATAAGTTTGATAAATTTAGAGACACAGGGTTTTAGTGCTAAAACCCTCGATGAGAAGTTATATCTCTAAATGCATCCCCTTTAAAACATTTCTACTAGCCACAGGCAGTTTAATATTGTGAAGAATTAGAGTTTATGAGATTTAATGTCCATTGCTATGAATATGCAACCTATGCAGGGATTAATTCTTTCAATTAGTCAAACTCCCACTTAGACTTTGGGAAATGTTTAATGTTACTTGAATTAGTGATATTTAGTGCATTTCTATCATTATTCTGTGGAAGGCTTTGGTTGTAAAATTTTAATAAAGCATTATATTGTTACATATTGTTTTGTTTTCTTTCCTAAAATGGAAATAAATGCATTTTGATAAGAAAGAAGTATATTTAGAGTCAAATTTCAAAATCTGCAATTAATCGAGATTAACTTCAGAAAAACTATGTGATTAATTGCGATTAAATATTTTAACCTCGTGTGACCCCCGCGTCCACATGCGTGGACATTGTATTTTGGCTTTGCTATACGCAACGCATCATTTAAATGAATAAAAACTGACTGAATACTGTTCACAAGACTCTAGACTGTCATTTAAGGCTTAAACTTCTGCAGCACCAAGTCACGTGACACAACAGCATGCCGCCAATTTCCTTGAAGCGCTCCTACAGATGCAGTGCCAACAAAAGTGCCTCTGGTAAGAAATATCTTTACATTTTTTCATTGAAACCTGTTTGGTTGTAAAGAGTAGAGTCTCTAGTTTTGTTTGATATGGCGCTTTAAAAATCTGTAAATTTTTTCGTGTGTCAGTGCCCTGATAAACATGATGTCTACATATGTGGACACTGGCACTGCATTTCCTCAAAAGTAGAAAAAACATTCAAAAACATTTCAACTCTAACACATCCGTGGGTCATTTAGCTTCATATTAATATACATTTTGTTATGTTTAATTTAGTTATTTCTGTGCAATATGATTCTTTTCATTAGCATTAGTTAATGCATTCCTATACTGTATATTTACTGTGCATTTTCACATTGAGAATAAATGGGTTCATCTAAAAGCTGAAAAATGTTGCCTTCAGAGGCTTTATATGGAGTTAGGATGAAAATAAGGTGCATTACGTATTTTTCTGAGAGCAGTGCACAGCACAGCACACTGGAGGTTAAGTCATTCACTAAATAGTGAGCAAGGGAGCATCCTATAGCTCTCTATGCAGCTAAGTGCATTCAATCCTAAAATCCGACCAAAAGTTCAGTTTCAGGCTGCAGATGATGTTTGGACCACTCAACATGTTTGGCAAACATGGGACAATTGTAAACAGTACATAGATTCAGAATTTACAGAATTCATTGAATTTATTATTCAGCTTTACAGAAAATCAGCTGTAATGTCTGTAACGTCTCAAAAACATGAATAATCAACACTCCTGGAAACATAATAAACAATTTGATGAATAAAAATCTGACTTTCTATTGCTTAGTGTTATTTAAAATTTCACAACTCTCCACATATGTGGATATTATTATTATAATTATCATTATTATTATTATTAAATTTATTTATTTTTGCTTGTTTATTAGGTGCAAATAGTTACAAATCAAAAGGGAAATGGAAAATCCACACAGCAGTCACGCTCGTGTCTCAGGAGGTTAATCGACTGATAGCAGTAGTTTGTTTATTATGGAAACATAATATTATTAAGAAATAATAACAAAAGATTATTCCAAACTAATGCCAAAACAGCTTGATTTTACTCTCTTTTACTGTTTTATCTATTTATTCATTTATTTATTTATTTTTACTGGACAGTTACCATTTGACTTTAAGCCCAAGTGATAAATGTTTCACCCCAGAAAAAAATATCAAAATGACTTTGAACTCAGAAATTGAAAACATGTCCTACATAGTAGAGGTGTTTGGTGTTTGTTTTCTCCCCCTCGTGGGATTTTGTGTTTATTTATTTAATAAAGTATTTTTGTTTTATTGAACTCTGCGTTTGGGTCCTACCTCCTCTCTGCACACCGTAACAGAACGAACTTACCAGCACCCAACAGTATTTCAATTAATCTAACTTCGCCAGGGAAGTCATCCCATAGAGGATTATGTGGAGTGTTTTTGTGTGTTGGCCATCGAGGTAAATTTTAATGATGTGGTTCTTAAAGATGTTTTTTGTTTCGGGTTAAATGAGCCTCTTAATTCCTTGATGCCCTGTGGCAAAATTAATTGGACTCTGCCAGAGTATATTAACCTTGCCCTTCGACTAATTGGGTCAGCTTTCACTGGAGGAGCAATGGAGGAGGACTGCACTCATCCAGTCAAATTTCCCATCACACCTGCCATGGCCAACGAGCCAGCGCCCACGCCTGCCACAGCCAACGAGCCAGCGCCCACGCCTGCCACGGCTGTACCAGAGCCAGCGTCTGAAGCCTCGTCCATCCCAGAGCTAGCATCTGAAGCCTCATCCATCCCAGAGCCAGCATCTGAAGCCTCGTCCGACCCAGAGCCAGCGCTTGAAGCCTCGTCCATCCCAGAGCCAGCGTTCCCGGCCACAGAGGCCACTCCCTAGTCACTGCCAGCGCTCCCGGCCATGGAGGCCACTCCCCAGTCGCTGCCAGCGCTCCCGGCCATGGAGGCCGCTCCCCAGTAGCTGCCAGCACTCCCCGCCACGGAGGCTGCTCCCCAGTTGCTGCCAGCGCTCCTGGCCACGGAGGCCGCTCCCCAGTTGCTGCCAACGCTCACGACCACAGAGATCGTTCCCCTGTCCTGTGGCCATCTCCTAGGCCTCCAGACCTCGCCTTTGCCCTGAGGCACTCCCCCAGGCCTCCAGTCCCTGCCTCCGCCCTGAGACGTTCCCCCAGGCCACCGGACCCTGCCCCTTTCTTTTAGTGCACCCTCCATTGTTTCCCCCACCCTCCTTCCCTTGGTTGGTTCTGTCTGCTTTACCCTAGTCTGTGTTTTCATCCTTTCTAAGTCTGTTTTATGTGTCTGTGTTGGGTTTTGTTTTGTTTGATGTTCCCATGTTGGCATCCCTCTGGGGGGGTGGTACTGTCACGGTCCCGTCTCTCTGTCCCATCTGGGTTTTGGTCTGACGGAGCCATGGCATTATCCGCCCATGTCTGTCCTTGTGTGCTCTTCAGTCTGTTGTGTTTCATGTCTGGAGTATGGTGTCTGTCTAGTTCTGGTCTGTGTCAGGACCCGGATATTCATACTCCTTGTCTGTCTGTTGTTGATGTAGGTGCATCGCGATTATGTCATCTTGGCTGCGTGCACACATCAATAATCTTCATCGCTTTTTGTGTCTGTCTCTCTCGTCCGTGCGTTGTGCTCACTTTGCACAGCGCGCCCGGGTCGCAATCTGTCTTCATGTTTTTGCTGAGGTTCGGTCACTTCGGTAAGGTGTCGGGTGTGAATATGGCTGAACTCTCACACAAGTGTCGGTTCTTGTCTTGTTTGTCGATTGGCATGAGTTTATATCCCCTCACTGTCGTGGCGATGTGCGCTTATGCCTAATGGATGTTTTGCCTGCCTGTGAGAGCTTCTTGGTCTGAAGTCACACCCTGCCTCCTTGTTTGCTCATTATTGTTTCAGTTTAATCACCTGCCCTGAGTTAACCTGTTGATTTTCTCTCCCTATTTTAGTCTCCTTGTGTTTGCTGTCCAGTGCCAGTTCGTATTGTGATCTTGTTTCCTGTCATGCATGTATCCAGTCGGTCTTGTTCTGTCTTGCTTTCTAGCCAGTCCTGTTCCCCTTCGTGTTCCTGTCCAGTAGGTCCTAGTTCTCCATTACCCTCTGCCCCTATGGGGTAGTTTGTGTTCTCCCCCTTGTGGGATTTTGTGTTTAATTATTGAATAAAGTATTTTTGTTTTATTGAACTCTGCGTTTGGGTCCTATCTCCTCTCTGCACACCGTAACAGTATAATTCAAGCTGAATGGTTTCTTTCTTCTTTCATTTCATATGGTGTTGTACAGAAGTTAGAAAGTCATGCAGGTTTTGAATGATGTAAAAGTGAGTAAATAATGACAGCTTTCATTTTGGGTGAACTATTCGTTTAAATATCCAGAAGAATATCCTTTATGCGGCTCTAACACACAGATCAGCTCTAATGAGAGCCATGTGGAACAAACTAGAAGTCAAACACACAATAGACAGAAATTCTCTATATTGTGATGGGCTGCGTTTTCCTCTTATCTTTATATAGGAAATGCTGCAGTTAGGACTGACATCACTCAGGACAAGCTGAAGGTGGGAGTGTGCATGCAAACACTAACACACAAGTATACACAAACACACACACACACAGACACACACACACTAGGCTTGAGTTATCACTAACTAGAAGCCTCCTTTCTGGAGACTTTCTGGCCCAGCAGGGTAGAGTTAACAGGATTTACTGTGGCTTAAGTAGCCCATACTCAACTGATATTAAATCACAAATTATTTCTAAGCCTATAAGAATGTACAGTTGTAAATCTGATTAAATGTGCAGCATAAATGTTATTAAGTCCACAACTTCTGTTTAACTCAGTTCTCACTGAGGTGGACCGTTTATCACTCAGTCACCATTCACTTTCACTGCATTTTTTTTCATCCAATGAAAGTAAATGGTGACTGCAGCTAAAAACGGTGTCACACTAGCTGATTTTTCCAGCAATTTTCAGGTGTAAGCTTCATTTACATTGCCAGCCAGTAGGTGAGAGATGAAGCACTCAGCCGCATATCATCACAAATGCAGACTGTAATCCACAGCAATTCTGTCACCAAGTGTTTTTCCTGGGGTTCTCCTACACTAATGAATGACTAATGAAATCAGAAAGCAGAGGCTTCACATTCTGCAATACATCTCTTTTTGTATTCCTTGTTATATAGAATCTCATACGGGTTTGGAACAGCATGAGGATGAGTGAATGTGACAGAATTGTTATTTTTAGGTCCATTTAATAAACATAATAATAATACAGTTCAAAATTTGATTTGGAAAAACGTATGTATTTACTTTTATACTTTAAAGAAAACTTGATACTATGTTGGGTCAAATTTAAATATGGTTTCTGAAGTAAGATCAATTGTGAACCGCTGTGCTAGTCTTTATTCTGGAAAGTTCAGAGCCCCTGTTGTGTTGTGTGGTGTATATAGCATTTATTATTATGGCTCTGATTATAATGTCAGGTCAGTATTTTGATAGCAATTAGCCTGGGTCATTATAAATGGTTCTCATAGAGTATAGAGGAGGGTTTGTAAGATCTACTTCCTGTTCTGTCTTCCTGCCAATACTGTACATATGTGAGCTCAAAAGTTTCCAGCCTGCAGCCTATTTAAAGCTCATTTCATGAGGACGTTTTGACTGGAATGAAAATGAGGGATAGACTTACAGTCTCTTCAATGACATGTGCTGTATAAAGCTATCAAAAAGCTCCTAGATCACATCTCATTTACCACAACTCATGTTGTCTGTAGTTTTTGTCTTAATGTTTCATCAGCGGAACAATCCAAAAACGTTTTCAAAAGCATAGCTACAAGATGTAAATGTTGTCAGTGTCATAAAATTGCTAACTTACCTTATCTATTTAAAGTTATGACCAATATTACAACTTCATTGTTATGATGACGTAACACCAGTAAACCCTATAAGCAATTGTTTTAGACTAAAATCATGTAGAACAGATTTTATCACTTTAAAATCAGGAGTCTTGTGACTATTGAATCTATAATGTACACTATAGAATATCACATTTTAATATTTATGGACTGGCCCAATTCACTTTCATTGTAAGTACCTTATTGTAACCAAGATTTGTAAATAAACTAGGGGCGAGTTGAAAATATGATGCAAAAATTTTGTAAAACTTTATACAAAAATAAAACATTTAGTCATCAGAAAACAAGCTTAATTTTCCTTAAATGCATACTTAGGGTCATTAGTGACCTGGGACCTCGTCCACCTCCAGTAACTCATCCATTATTGGAGATGTACCCACAACTCTTTAGTATTCTTCAATCTCTCTTTTATAAATAGTATAACACAAAAAAATACCAAAATTGCAAAAGAAATAAATAAATAATAATAATAATAATAATTAAAAATTAAATAAAAATAAATAGATAATAATTATAATGGTTTAAGTTCCAAAAGTGTAAAGGGTCATTAGAGGCCCTAGGTATGTAAGAGTGTCTTTTATTTTTTTTTATTTATTTTTTTTTTTCATATTTTTATGATTATTTAATATCTATTTAAGTTTTCTATCACAGTATATCTATTTCTTTGTAATTACAAGATGAATGAGTACTATATTCATACAAATAAAAACTATAACATTGATTTTCTGTGTAACACTGAATTAACAAAAATGGTGATTTATTAGTATTCCATATGCATGTACAAATACATATTATGTATGCTATTTCTTCCTCAAGGTGGCGCTTTTTTCAGTGATTGACTTGATTTACATTTTACATTGCTATTTGATGAAGAAACAACATGGAAGTAAACTATAGCAAGTGTAACACATGAACAGTATGATATGATTATTGTCATTTGGGTGTAGTACTGAAATTATGTAATTTCTATTTATACTCAAAAAGTGCCTGTGAAAATACTTATGTGTATCTTATGTGTAGATTATGTGTTGTGTAGCTCAATATGTTTTTAATAACAGCCAGTTGCATCTCATGAAATTTCAGTGTGAAAGTAATGAATCCTGTTCTAGGTTTGTCCTGATTTGTTGCATTTTCTCATTAATATATTTCTCAAATATAGTTTGTTCCATTGTCTTGAAAATAGTTTGAAAATGTTACACTATCTGGGCATTTTGTAGATCGTATTGTGATAGATAAGTGCCGGGTCTCTAAAGACCCGAATATGTAAGATTGTTTGGTGAAATTCCCATGCATTTAAGGGTTAAACAAAATATATAATTTCTTGTATCTTAATTGGATTTTGGGGTGAAATGTCACCTGGATATGTTCATGGCAGGGTTTGTGAGACACAGTTTTGTTTGTCACATACTTTATAGAAATTGTATACAGTAGTAAAAAATAAAAATAAATAAATAATTAAAAAAAAAAAATCCTTCCTGAAGATTATTGTGCCAAGTTTATCTGATTTATTTTACATTTAGAGAAATGTCCTAGGACTTTTTAGACAGGCAATAAATAATATATGGTAGCCACAAATGTTACTTAATAGATTTCCTAAGAAAAAGAAAAAGAAATAAAAATAAAATAAATTTACATTTAATCTACAGATAGCTTTTGATAATCATTTTAGTCACAGTGAAACTCATTTTAACATTGAAATGAAACTTCAAAATGAAATGAATGAAACTTGAACTTTGAAATAAAAGTGTGAGAAGTAGCAATGAAGACAGACAGACAGACAGACAGAGAGAGAGAGAGAGAGAGAGAGAGAGAGAGAGAGAAAGCCAGCTGCCACATGTCTGTCTGCACTGTGTTGCGGTTAAGTGGTGATTATGTCACTAACCGGCTCTAGAAGGGGAAGCACTTCATACTGGAGTAAACAGTAACCAGGTAATGAAAGGCCGACCAATGCCATGACCCTCAGTCAGGAGGACCATGCATGACTGGACTATTAACATATGCAAAGAAAGTGACTCTAAAAGAGCTAAAACTGCATTTTGATAACAAGTTTCATTTATTTTTCTAATGTTCAATAAAGAAAATTCCAAAAGGGGTCGGAATATTTGAGAAATTTGAGAAATTTACTGAAAAAAATAAAAATAAAAATAATACAAATAATAAAAGTGGTGCTTATGGTTGCTAGGACATTGTTAGGGTGTTTTGGGTGAGTTCTAACTGGCCCAGTTCAGAAGTGAAGTCACTTTTAATTGTGTTGCACTTCTCAAAACATTGTTCCAAAGCAGGGTTCTCTCACATTTTAAGCACTTCAATACAGGGGGTGTCCCCCTCGAGCAACTCACTGCTTAAATATGGGGATATAAACAATCAATTTCTGTATATGTCTTCATTTCAGCCAAAATACGGGACGTCCCATCTAACACTGGAGAGTTTATGATATTCTGGTCACCACATTTGGCTTTGGTCCCTTCTTCAGTGTAAGTCTATGAGAGCTTTTCATCCATTATATCATCTGTTCAGCAAAAATCCTAAGTCTGATCAGAAATCTAATTGTTTTGGAAAGTAATGGCACATGAATTGAGGTATAGTTCATGTCCATAGCACAAACAGTGTGGGATGAATTGCACACAGAAGTTTAGTACTTTGTAAATACCTAACCATAAGTACTATGTGAGCAATAATAATAGTGATGAAAAACTAATGAGCTGATTCACTGCTGAGGATGGACAAAATATTGCACAGTTTCTGTATCCTGCTTCTTTTGATAAAGATGAATTTTGGATAATATTTTTAAAAAGTTTAGGCAGTCAACTGGCAGGAGGCTGGTGTAGTCATGTTTTGCGTGACTGAGGTTCATATAAAAATACTTTCCCCCATAATTTGCTTGATTTGGGTGCTGTCCAGCAGCAAGGGGTTTCTGTTTGGTGCCGTTAGTGTGACGGGGGTGAATCCATGCACAAAAGCTTATCTCAATATGGTTTTCATTTCTCATCTCAAACTTAATGCACAGTGATTAATTTGCTGTCATAATCGTATAAGAGAGACTATTGATCTGTATAAACACACATTCACTCACACACACAAACTTGCATCTGTGTTTATATCCTTGGGGGAATGAATTCTATCACATTTATAAATGCAGACCAACACAGACACTGACAAAATGAACACTGAAAGCATAGACAATTGAAACCGCTTTGCGGAAAACTCTCATTTCTATTACACATGAATCTATGTGGCAGACCTCCATTTGCTAACCATTAAATAAGTCATTTCGAGATCTTCCAAACCAACAGATTCCTGTTCTCTTCAAAAGTTCAAACCACACAATCAATGGGATTGAATGTTGCTCCTATGGATTCATAGTTGCAGTATTTCAAGCCCACAAAATGGGGAAGAAAGTTGAGTTTGATCTTATGGTTCTTTTAAAGATAACATGAAATGTTTTTCGAAGCCCATTTAATTTTCATAATCTGATGCCTTTCTGAGAGAAACAAGTATATTCAAGCTGGCACATGAATGGCACCTCAATGGAGAAAGATGCTTTTTTGCAGAATGATGGTGTAGTTATGGCATCTACCAGCAGGGGATAATTCATGAGGTATATGTAATGTCAGTCAGAAAGTAATTTCAGAGGTGGAACAAGTTAATAATTTTTGCTTAAAGATAACCAACTTTTTTTCCAGGTTGGAATGATGTGCACTGATAAATATGCACAGTAAAATCAGGAAGCCCGGTCTCATGACAAGTCATAATAATAGCAGGAGATGGTGAAATCATGCAAAATCGTACAAGTTGGCTCGTAAAAAAGTATAACTTTTACTCACATAGAGAAAAATAAATAAACCAATGAATGTTATTATGATTCTTCTCAAGTCTAACCCCTTAAACCTAAACCTTACCATGATATTAATAGCAAAATACTTTTGTGTATGACGAAAGAAAGAGAAACATCAGGGTTTGTAATAAGATGAGGGAAGTGTATTACAGGTTATTGGCATACATCAGTCATCTAAATTGTATAAATAAACATGTAACGAGTAATCAAATTTGTTCACCTGATGAGGAGAAGTGTCCAAGTCACACCAGCTGACCACTTGTGTTCCTCAGGGATCAGTGCTTGGACCCCTCCACTTCTCGATCTACAGTACATCACTCAGACCGATCATTAAGGCACATGCCTTTTCTTACCACTGCTAGCCAAATGATGCACCGCTTTACCTGTTGTTCCAGCCCGATGACCCCACCATCTCCACTCGTATCTTTGCCTGCCTCTTGGAGATCTCGGCTTGGATGAAGGAATGCCACCTTCATCTCAATCTTACCAAGACAGAACTCGTCATAATCACAGCCAACCCGTCTGTTGACCACAACCTCCTGATCATCTTGGTTCAACTACACAAACGTCAATCAGGACAGCCCGGAACCTGGGAGTGGTGATAGATGACCAGCTTAACTTCACCGCCCACAGCTCATCAACACCCGGTCGCACTTTACCATATCAGGTAAATCAGAATATTCTTGTCTGAATATGCTGCACAGCTCCTGGTCCAAACTCTGGTAATCTCAAGACTGGACTACTGCAACGCTCTGTTGGCCGGCCTCCCAGCTAGCACAATTAAGATGCCACAGATGGTCCAGAATGCAGCAGCATGTATGATGCAAGAGAATGCAACATATATACATACATACAAACATATACATTAAACATATATACATATAGTGACATAAAAAAATAATAAATAAATAAAAAAAAAAATACGATATAACAGATAAAAAAAAAAGAGAGAGAAATATACAATAGCACAATAATATTGTTAGAATATTTTATATACAGATATACAATTATGTGCAGGTGATGTAATGTTTTGAAGAAGAGGTAGGATATGTTGAAGAATATAAATGAAATATGGATATAAGTAGGTATGGATGGATTGAATATTGCACATGGTTGTATTGACCAAACGAAAGTATTTAGGGGCAGTTTTAACTGTTCATGAGGTGAATGGCCTGAGGGAAAAAAAAACTGTTCCTGTGCCTGGCTGTTCTGGTGCTCAGTGCTCTGTAGCGCTGGCCAGAGGGCAACAGCTCGAAGAGGAAGTGGGCTGGGTGAATGGTGTCAAGAGTGATTTTACCAGCCCTTTTCATCACTCTGGATGTGTACAGTTCTCTGCTGGGCCTTTTTCAAAATGGAGTCAATGTGGTTCTCCCACTTCAGGTCCTGTGAGATGGTAGTGCCCAGGAACCTGAATGACTCCACTGCTGCCACAGTGCTGTTCAGAATGGTGAGCAGGGTTAATGTTGGGGTATTCCTCCTAAAGTCCACTATCATCGCCACTGTTTTAAGCATGTTCAGCTCCACGGCCAGCTGTTCAACCTCCCTTCTGTATGCAGACTCATCATCATCTTTGATAAGGCTACTAACAGATAGAGCCAGGAACAGAAAGCTGGGTTAATTTAGTCCATAGGAATGAGGTTGATGGTGTAGCCGAACTGATGTCAACAAATAGTATCCTTGCATAAGTCCCTGGTTTGTCTAGATGTTGAAGTATGTAATGCAGTCCCATATTGACTGCATCATTCACAGACCTGTTTGCTCTATAAGCAAATAGAAAGGGATCCAGAAAGGGTTCAGTGATGTCCTTCAGGTGGGCCAACACCAGTCTCTCAAATGACTTCATGGCCACAGACGTCAGAGCGACGGGTCTGTAGTCAATAAGTCCTTTGATCTTGGGTTTCTTTGGAATGGGGGATGATTTTGGAGTGTTTGAAGCAGCAGGGAAATTAAAGCAGGGGGGGCAGCTGGTCAACATAGGATTGTATGATATCTTATGAATCTGCCATCTTGTGCGAATTATTAAGAGTTGTCATGAGACTATGTTGGACCAGGAACATGCATTAAGAAAGTAAATAGGGTCAAATTTGGTTTCATGTTGACATTAACAGTCGTAATAATGCATGTGGAATTCCTCTACAAGTGAAACAAGGAACATTGAGCTCGGGTTGCTGATGTTGTTGACAGACACGATGAGTGTTTCATTAACATCATCGATCACTTCTGATGATGTTAATTCGGCCAACACAAGCTCTACTTACTCTACATGGATGTTGAAAAGTCCAAAAGTGGTTCAACATGTATTGACATTCTTAACACAGAAATGTACGTATTGTGTTTACTGTCATCGTCCAACAGTGTTTATGTTCAGAGAAGGCCTAAGATTGCTTATCCCATGGGAATGGAGCTCCGATTTGGGAATTTGACAGAGGGGTATGATTTGTTTTTTCATCCAGAGGTGGAAGGTTCCAAGTTGGGTGGGGTTGGGTTTAGATGCTGGGGCCAGCTGTGCACTCCGCGGAGAGTGGCAGCAAGGACCTGGACGATGGCCTAGAACCACAACCGCTGACGGGCCCACGCCTGTGTCAACCTGGATCCCAGGACAAAGACCTTTTTAGAACTCTCTCACTCTGCTTAACTCACTTTTTTCCTTTGCATTGGTCCAGCCACCTCCAGGAGCTTGGAAACAAGCGAAAAAAAGACGAAATTTGCTAAATAAATGTAAAATAAACATTCATAATTTCCATTACAACTTTCATCCTCAGCACTGACTGTTGGGTAGGGAAGGCTTTGTCAATCCATGTTTAAGTAACACATCTAATTATTGTGAAAACATTTGCAAAAGGAAGAAAAAAGTCATAAAAGGTTGATTTTATCCTACATATTACTACACTGCAAAAAAAAAAAAAAAAAAAAAAAACATATTCTTAACAAGTACACTGATGAGCCAAAACATTATGACCACTCACGGGTGAAGCGAATAATGCTGATCATCTCCTAACAAGGCCACATGTCAAGGTCTGGGTAGATTAGGTGGTAAGCGAACAATCAGTTCTCGTAGTCAATGTGTTGAATGCAGGAGAAATGGACAGGAGTAAAGACCTGAGCGACTTTGACAAGGGCCAAATTGTTATGGCCAGACGACTGGGTCAGAGCATCTCTGAAACGGCAAGGCTTGTTGGGTGCTCCCGGTCAGCAGTGGTGAATACCTACCGACAGTGGTCCGAGGAGGGACAAACCACAAACAACAGGATGTTTGACGCCCAAGGTTCATCGATGCACGTGGGCAACGAAGGCTATCCCGTCTGGTCCAAAATTGACAATGTCTACTGTGGCACAAATCAAAGAAAATGTTAATGATGGTTACGGGAGGAATGTGTCACAACACACAGTGCATCGCACCCAGCTGCATATGGGGCTACGTAGACGGAGACTGGTCAGAGTGCCCATGTTGACCCCTGTCCATTAACGAAAGTGCCTATAATGGGCACACAAGTGTCGGAACTGGACCTTGGAGCAGTGGAAGAAGGTTGCCTGGTCCAATGAGTCCCGTTTTCTTTTACATCACGTGGACGGCCGTGTACGTGTGCGCCATTTACCTGGGGACGTGATGGTACCAGGATGCACTATGGGAAGACGACAAGCTGGTGGAGGGAGTGTGATGCTCTGCGCAATGTTCTGCTGGGAAACCCTAGGTCCGGCCATTCATATGGACGTCAGTTTGGCATGTGTCACTTACCCAAACATCGTTGCAGTCCAGGTACACCCCTTCATGGCAATGGTATTCCCTGATGGCAGTGGCCTCTTTCAACAGGATAATGCACCCTGCCACACTGCACACATTGTTCGGGAATGGTTTGAGGAACATGACAAAGAGTTTAAGGTGTTGCCCTGGCGTCCAATTTCCCCAGAACTCAATCTGTTTGAGAATCTGTGGGATATACTGGACCAACAAGTCTGATCCAGGGTGGCTCCACTTCGCAACTTACAGGATTTGAAGGATCTGCTGCTAATGTCTTGGTGCCAGATACCACAGGACATCTTCAGGGGTCTTGTAGAGTCCCTGCCTCGGTGAAAACCATTTTAATAAAAATCAACACTTCACTCTGTATAGATTATCTTTGTTTTAAAATATTATATTTTTATGATGGCTTTTTATATTTTAACATTAAAATTCTGGGTCTGGGACAAGTCTTAAACAATAAAACCTTTATAAAAGATATTTGAAAAGTAGCAAAAAAAGAAAAAAAAAAGTGGTGGTAAAATATTTTCAAGAGCTTAATTAATTTCATTAAACCTACATATAACAAAAACAATAAAGTTCAAATCTATTAGTTTTAATAAAAATCAACCCCAGGACATAAAAGTGGCCATAGTTAAAAAAAAAAAAAAAAAAAGGAAAAAAAAAGAAACACATACATGTTTTACTTGCAGTGAAAACTGCACTTTGAAAGTCTTCAGAAATGCATTAATTACACTTTTTGGATAAGCATCTCACCCTAATGGCCACTCTTCACTCTTCAATTACAGAACAAGTAACTGTGAACTTCTCTAAGTTTTTTGGATAATCTGTTTTAGCCAAGGGCACTTCAACAAGAACAAGCAATAGAAAGAGACAAAGAGAGTTAGGGGGCAACGCTAGTTGGAAGCTGCAATAAGTTTCTGCCAAGACAAGATGGGAAAGGTTCTTGTCCTCACAGGTAGACTGCATTGAATCACAGCCAGGAAGAATACTGATTTAATTACATTCTAACCCCAAGACAAGCACAGACATTCCTGAGCTTTTGGAAGGGCAGTCTCCTTCAACCCGCAGCCGGCAAGCTAATTATCTACACAATAGACACTTTGTGCAGGTAAATGACTTTAGATATTGAGCATTAGCTGAGGGAAAATGGGAGGGAATGGGAGCAGGGAAGCAGGTTATCCCTCTCTTATATGGTGTTGAATGAACCTTGCGTGTGCTTCGCATTCATTGGCTCGTTTATTTCCCTCAAAATAATGTGGAGTCTGTGATGTCCATGCTCTACAGACTAATTAAGTCATGCTAAAACCTAAACTGCCTTGCAGCCAGCAATTATCACTCAAAATGCTATAATAAGGAACACCAAAGGCTATATTGGGAATTGAGAGCCAGTTCTTAATCTTCCACAGATGTTGACAAAAACCTACTAAAACACTTTGTGTTTCTTATGCCGCTACTGAATTTACAGCTTGCAGTTGTGAGCTTGCAGTCTGAGTTAAAGCTGAAGTGCAACTTTTTGGTGTTAAAATACTTAAATAAATCTTTAAAATTAATAAATCTCCACTTTCAAGCAGCCCTGATAAGCGCTCTTCTCTCCTAAGAGTTCTTCCTTTTTTGTTTTCGGCGATTCGCATTCTTCGTGCATATCGCCACCTTCTGGGCAGGGAGGAGAATTTATAGTAAAAAGTACTTTTTATTGTTCTGTTTCTCACCCACACCTATCATATCACTTCTGCAGATTTGGATTTAACCACTGGAGTTGTATGGATTACTTTTATGCTGTCTTTATGTGCTTTTTTGAGCTTCACATTTTTGGACCCTGTTTACTTGCATTGTATGGACCAACAGAGCTGAGATATTCTTCTAAAAATATTTGTTTGTATTCAGAGAATGTGTTGTGATGAGAGAATTTTCATTTTTGGGTGATCTATTCCTTTAAAGTGTCATGAAACTACCCTAGTTCACCAATCGTTCACACCTCAGACTGAAAAAAGACTTGCGGAATAGGCGAGAACAAATGTAAACATGTGGCTGTTACGGGGGAGGGAAGGGGGCAGGACAGGAGACAGCTGTAAGTAAGCCACGTGTAGGATAATTTTCTTGATAACTTTCTGTGGCACTATAAAAATTCCTCTGCAACCTGTCCATACTGACACAATAACAATGAATCAACCAATGGCGTAAGTTGAGGGCATGACTATCTCTTTGTTGATCAACAGCAGACAGGGTTGTACTCAGAAAACTGTTTGAAAACAAATGTTTATTTTTGCAATTCTGTTCAGTGGCGCTAGTGGCACAGAAATTACACACTTCAGCTTAAAATGTGATTGGAGAGGAAGACTGTGCACCACAAAACAATACATACACCATTAGGTGGTGACAAATGGTCGTCTTTTATGTGGTATTACGAGTGATTCTTTATGACTAATTTGTAAAAAAGTACAAAAAATAAAAATTGTTCACGAAAAAACTACCACTAATTTATCTTTGGAAGTTGCACGTGAATGCCCCCTCAAGTTTAATTATGACTGGGAAACTCTGAGATAATTTTGATACCTGAGTTTCCAAGTAGGAAGAAGTCAACATTCAATATGGCGGATGAGAATATAGTTTCAGTAGTGAATAATGGTTTTATTCATTTACCTAAATGCAGCTACCATATTATCGCTTGCCGTTTCAGTCATATACATTTCCGTAAATCAGTAACTATTTGATGCCTGTTGTACATTTTTACATAGAGAAAATAGCATGTATTTCACCAAAATTCCATCATCGTCAGTCACTTGGCTAGCATGTACTGTATTTCGGTGTCAAAATAAGAGTTCCCCAAGAAATATGCATGACTGAACCTGGCGTCCTCCATGTTTCCGACAACAAATCACTTGAGCTTGGCATGCTCGTAATTACGACTGCAGAAGTAGGATAATTCCGACGGCAGATTTTATGCACGAAGGAAGCATTAGTGCTGTCAAGTAGGACAGTTCTCACTTCTCCTAGTGGATCAGCCATCTACAAGATCAAAGGCAGATATTGCGCAATTTGCGTTCATGTGCTTTGTTGCTGGTAAAGTGGGGGTCATTTAAATTCAATTTCTTTTAAATTAAAATTAATATGATGAACAAGTTACCCAATGTACAAGTTACCTACACCCACAGTAGCGCAAACATTCCCTCCCATGCCCACTTGTGCTTTGCGCTGGCACGAAAACTTCACTTAGAATTAGCGCTCTCACAAAAATTGGATAAGATATAGTGCATGGTAGTTGCGTGTAGCGACCACTATATGTTTCAAGCTGTAGATACAGGTGCCTCAGAGTATTTAAGTATGATGTTCATCGGGGTCTGGGTAGCTCAGTGAGTAAAAGATGCTGACTACCACCCCTGGAGTCGCGAGTTAGAATCCAGGGCATGCTGACTGACTCCAGCCAGGTCTCCTAAGCAACCAAATTGTCCCGGTTGCTAGGGAGGGTAGAGTCACATGGGGTAACCTCCTCATGGTTGCTATAATGTGGTTCATGCTCTCGGTGGGGCGCATGGTGAGTTGTGAGTGGATGCCACGGAGAACAGCGTGAAGCCTCCACATGTGCTATGTCTCCGCGGTAACATGCTCAACAAGCCACATGATAAGATGTGCGGATTGACAGTCTCAGACGCGGAGGCAACTGAGATTCGTTCTCAGTCATCTGGATTGAGGCAAGTCACTACGCCACCACAAGGACCTAGGGCGCATTGGGAATTGGGCATTCCAAATTGGGGAGAAAAGGGGAGAAAATAATAAAAAGTATGATGTTCACCTAAAAATGAAAATTCAGTCATTGTTTACTCACCCCTGTGTTGTTATAACCCTATATTACTTTATTTATTTTTCTTAACACAAAGGGAGAAATTGTGAAAAAAAAAACATTTGTGCTCAGTGATGTCATACAATGGCAGTTTATGGTGACCACTTCTTCAAGCTTCAAAAGGACACACAAGTATAATTCAGAAGTCTAATAAATTATTCCATAAGACTCTTGATTGTTATGAAATCATATGATAAGGTTTGGTGAGAAACAAACTGAAATCTAATGTATTACTTAATGAAATCTAATGTATTAAATCTAATGTATAATGTATTAAAAATGTAATTGTTCACTAACTGTTGATCTCCTGTGCATGTTCATGATAAGGCATGAGAGCAACAGTTCACGCAGCCTCCTCATGACATTGGGGCGTTCAAGCAAAAACTTGTTTTGTTTATCTAAAAACAGGTCCTCCACAGCAACAGTAACAACAGAACACAACACAGCCTCACACAAAACAGAGGACAGAACTTACTAAACATGTCTGAAGAGTTTATAGTTGAAGAATTTATGCATTTTATGCCCTACCTTATTATTATTATTACTCAGAAATCAAACAGAAACATAGAGGAGGCTACAGGCAGCCACAGTCCCACCGTGTCCTAACCTGACAGCAAACAACTTGCCATAAAAGGTATTTTTTTCTATGTTAATCAGAGTTTTTGCCCTAACCAGCTGTGACAAGCGATGGTACATTGTACTGATCACTTGTTTTCAATTTCTGGCATCGCACGGGTAACTTCTTCCACTGTGAACTGGCTGTGTCCAAAAAATAAGTATTTTTTAAATAAGGCTGGGCATTGAAATGCATAAATTCTTTGACTACAAACTCTTCAGACATGTTTAGTAAGTTCTGTCCTCTGTTTTGTGTGAGGCTGTGTTGAAAAAAATATTTCGCTTGAACGCCCCAATGTCGCAAGGGAGCTGCGTGAACTGTTGCTTTCGTGCCCTATCATGAACATGCACAGGAGATCAACAGTTAGTGAACTTTTTCACTAAATAATGCATTCGATTTTGGTTTGTTTCTCACCAAACCTTCTCCTATGCTTTCATAACAATCATGAGTCTCATGGAATAATTTATTAGACTTCTGAATTTTACTTTTGTTTCTTTTTGAAGCTTGAAGAGGTAGTCACCATAAACTGCCACTGAATGACATCATGACTGAATTTTCATTTCTGGGTGAAATATCCCTTTAAGAGCGGTACTGTAGAGCAGTATTCTACAATGCACATTCGATTACCTTCACCGTAATCAAATGTTATCAAAATCATTCAGTTCTGGTATTTTATTTTTTGAATTACTTTCAAATTCAGAATAAGAACCGCACTTTCCAAATCCTATGCAGAGGCAAAGCTTCAGAATTACTGATGATCATGTTCCACCTCAAAGTAAAAGGGGAAAAACCAAGATAAGTCAATTCACAGCTCTCATAAAGACACATTTCAATTAAAGCTCATTTATGAGGCTCCTGAACTACTTTATGGCCGTTTTTATTGCTAAATGCTAACAATGGAGTTTATGACAGTAGCTGCACATCTGCTCACCCTCTTAAACTTCAGGGCCTATAGATAAAATTGACTGCTTAATTCACTTGGAGATAGACAGAGTGATAGCATCTATATCTAACAGTGGCGAATTCTCAGGGCCAGCAAAGCCTTTTCTGTTGGCCTAACTTGCCAAATAAATAAATACTTTTCATCCTTTCATTCTCAATCACCTTTTTGCCTATGTATTTTTAATCGCTTTCCACTCTTAATTAATCTACAAACAAATTGAGAAAAACAAAAAGTTTATCCAGTCAGAATGTATTCCTTGATGCTTGCAAGCAAAGTGTGACAACTGTTTCACAAATCACATGCCCGAAGCCGAGCTTGTTAGCCAAAGCAGCGCGTGAGTCTGAGCTCCACCCATTCAGGCCTTCAGAATTTCCACAGAATCCCTCAACAGTGCAAATGAATGGACAACTAAAGTCAGATTGTCAGATTCATCAGCCAATCAGATTGATGTATTTGTTCTTGGTGGGTGTGATCTTAAGGATATGTCCCGGTCGAGGCTTTCTAGCTGGCCTTGAGTGACGCAATCACACTTTAAGTGATGTACGTAATTTGAAAGTGAAGAGCACAAGATCTTGCTGACGAGTCGCCTGTCATCACAATTGAGAAAGAGATCCTTATGGATTTAAAAACACGAGATGTTCTGCATGACCGTGTGATTGCTTAATTTATTAAACAGGAAATGAGGGCTGATTTTCACTTCAAGTAAATTGGTAAGTGCTTTTTGCATTGTTATAGTAACATCAGGAGTTTTCTAAGTGTAAATTAGGTTGCTTGAGCATTCAGTGTCGGATCAAGCTTTGAAAAGTTGTGCTGCATTCAATTTCAACTGTGGAATGGAATGCATCTTGAAGTCAGAATTACAACTTGTAGGCTCGTGCAGAAATTCTCAACTCATAATGTATGATAGGCATATGGCATCTTATTCATTGTGAAACTGTGTTTTCTTAATGGCATGAATTGCACTGATGGCCTAGACTTAAAATGCACGGCCCGCTGCTGATATCTAGTATATTATGTATGATGTGTTCTTGTAGCCGTCATTTAGTGCGTCAAATCCTGACCAAACATAAAGTATTTATTCTTTTTTCTTTGAATAGAAAAGGGGGTTGCGCCAACTCCAAAAGGGGCCGTCACATCCTCTCTCAGTTAGGGTTAGGGAAAGGGTTATGTGTATATATGTATAGGGGCTCCCTATGTCTGTGCTGTGCCCTTTTTGGAGCACTGTCTGCAGCTATATCCTTCTCAGGAAACTGCAGCAAAACATAGAATTCGGAACATAAAAATCAGTTTGCAAAAATGTAGTTATAGTAACATTCATTCTACGAGACTAGGTTGATTTAAACCGATTGGCTCCATTCGAAAAGGAGGTGCAAGTCGAAATAATTTTTGTGGTAATGACAGTATGCCACAAATGCTGTAAAGATATCCACGTTTACATGACATTTGAAATAATCACATTATTCTCTGCTTTTGACGTCAAACTAAGAAGCGACATGAGCACAACTCTTACATTGGATAAGCTGGTAAGAACAGTAAAGGTGTTTACATGCAACACGAATTCAGTGTAACTACCCATGTCGATCGGTTTATTCTTGAGCCATTTATGACCTTGCATGCTGTTTAATGCGTTTACATGACCACACACATTTGATGGCTTATTAAGCATAATCAGTGTAAAAACGTGCATTTAAACACACTCATTGCATAAATTCACCAGCTAAGTGCAAATGTACGAAAAACTGAGGCGCCCTGCTCAATGTGGCTTACGTTACTTATTAACTCAGAGTCCCGTCCTCCATCACTGAGTCTTATCTGTGAGTGTGGGTCTGGCAGGGACTGTCTCGCCCTCTCACACCCAGTTTATGTTGACATTCCAGAGGACCGTGCCTTTTGCAAACACCCTGACCCCTCTGACAGATGGAGGGTACAAGTATGAGTAGTTTGAGTTAGTGATGGTAGTGCATGCTCTAAGCCAGCTTTCTGATGGGCCCCTCTCACATATTTCAACACAACTCTTAGCTGTATAAGTTTATGTGACAGATGCTAATCTCAGGCTCTCATTGAAGGGATAATGCTGGTTGAGACCTGTAATAGGGTCTGAATTCTTCTGTCACTGAAAATCCTGCTTTTATCTTCAGATTTCAGCCACCATATGTCTTCATTTTCAGATGAGTAGAAAATTATGCTCTCCTCTTTTTCTGAGGATGTGAGTGGACACACCTGAGTAGGCAATTGTCACGAAACCTCTCATGAAAATGTCCTGGTCATATCTAAACCCAAATACACACACATACAAACAAATACATTTTATTTTCCATAAAGACAATGAAGCCTATAGTAATTTTCAGGGCACTTAGCAACACATTCCCTGTCAGTGATAAAACGATAGAGAAAGGATCTCTTAACACTATTTGATGTACAAACAAGCCCAGATGGGACTTGTAATAGAAATCAAGTATTTTTCAGAAGCATGTTAGGCACGTTTTCATTACCACAGAAGCACGTCAAATCGTAACTCACCAAAACGCAGAATGAAATGTTTTTGTTTGCCAGCGCTTTTCAAAGCGACACACAACGCTGCTGTTGCCGCTCTGATGTGAATCATGAACGCAGCTTCACGATTGCTGAAACAAAGTGGATAGATTACCCAGTCTACCGGCAGATTAATATTGTGGAGGATGACAGTTTGAGGGATTTAATGCCAATTGCAATGAATATGCAACCTATGTGGGGACTAGTTTTTTCAATTAGTCAAACTCCCACCTAGACTTTAAGAAATGTTTAATGTTACTTGAATTGGTGATATTTAGTGCATTGTCTTTATATTGTGGAAGGCTTTGTTTGGAAAATGTTAATAAAGCATTATATTGTTACGTTGTTTTGTTTTCTTTGCTAAGATGGAAATAAAAATATTTTGACAAGAAGTATATATTGTGTCAAATTTCAGCACTTTTAAAATCTGTGATTAATCGCAATTAACTACAAAAAATTATGCGATTAATTGTGATTTTAAAAAAAAAAGTATCGACTGACAGCACTAATAAAATGTCTTGTTACATTTTGTTGTTAGTTTCTTTTGATTTTAAAGTAAAATAGGACCAGGACATTTTCTTGACAGGTTTTGTGAGAATCACTCGATTGGTGCCATTGCTCTGAGTGGCTTTTTAGTGTCTTAAACTTCCAGCTATACTGTAAAAAAATTAAATAAAACATATTAATCATAATTAATTTTTGTCTTATCTTCAAGTAAAAATATTTAACCATTTTTACAAAATAAATTTACTTGAGAAGCAAAATGGCGAAAGATTCTAAGCCTTATTTTCATCTTAAATTGTTTATTTTTCTGATCCCACTGCATTTTTCTTGTTTTAAGCATAAGCCATAAAATGTTGTTATATATATATATATATATATATATATATATATATATATATATATATATATATATATATATGATTCAAAAAAGAAAAGAAAAAAAAACTATTTGAGCCTAAACATTTTTTTTTTTTTTTTTTTAATTCAAGATATAATCTCTGAAAAAAAATATTAAAAACATAAATAAAAGTTATTAAAAAGCTCTGTGGTAATCGACAAAAAGACAGATGCTGTACAGAGCTTGAACAATTAGTTAAGCATTCTACATTTGTCATTTTGAATCTACCGACAGCCTTGTCAAGAGTTAATGCCTGTTTTCTATTTTCAAATATGTTTAATGAATTTTGAGTAAGTATTGGGTAAAATAAAAAAATATTTATTATGCTAACATTAAATTGCATTAAAAATCAGCATTTTAATCTCTATTAATATCAGCATTAAAATAAGACATTGTGACCCACATGAGTTTCGAATACTTTTGAATTTGAATAGAAATACAAACCGAGAAACACAAAACACACATTTAATTTTTTATCTTTAATTTTACAAATCTGTCAGGAACACTTGATGAGAACAGTCTCATCTTATTTGTCCAGAAGAAAATAAACATTGGAAAGTCTTAATACTTTGAACTAATGAATGGATTGAGTGGATGTGGGTATAACTGCAAAAAAATACTGCAACCTTTTTCCACCAGTATTTGTCAAATTCATATGCAAACTTCTGTGCGAGTAAAATAGCCAGATAAAAACAACATTGTCTACTATAGAAAAGGGATTAGCTGTCTATAAAATGTATGTTATTTTTGCATTTCAACTTACCATTCACATTCATATATATATATAAAAAAAAGGTACGAAATTCAGATCTTTCAATACCAGCTACAAATAATTATTTGTACCATTGCCTCATTGAAATGTCATTTTAAATTACAAAATAAACATTATGAATCATTATTGTTTCTACTGTCATCATTAATATTATTATCTCTTTATTATTTTGATCTTTTCATTCTTTTGATTTCTTTTTTAACATAAGTCAATAAATTAACAAGCTATCTCTTTCCCTGAAAGCCAATACTTGACTGTGTCAGCAAGTGAGAGTTGCAGGACTCGACATTAAACTTTGTCCTTCAGAACTGGAGATTTCCTGTGCCTGGATTCGAACCAGCGGCACCCACCTGAGCACCATGGCTCAATATGAATAGAACATCTGCACAATCTCCTGCACCACACTCCCAGACAATAGTTAATTTTGAGTGCTGCTGTATACTGTATATGTGTGTTTGTGTGTAAATGTATGTCTGGGAATGTCATAGAAACATCTAAAAGGGGGAATAGAGAGGAATTGTTCGGAAGTCCATACAAAAAATAATTCATTGTAAATATATAATATATATTTTTACATATTTGAATATATTTACAAATATACCCAGCACTATATACCATGTATTATTATTATTTTTACCAAGAATAACTGCATGGGTTTTTGTACGATAACTGTGTTATCAAGGTAAAAACGGAGCATAAAACAAAATGCTAAAATAAAAAAAAATCAACCAGAGGCCGTGTTATGTTTTCTTCTAGTTCGTCTTGCGTTAGTTGAACGTTTCCTTACTGTACTGTTTCCTACTTTCTCATTTTGTCGTTTTCATTCTCTTAAGAGTTCTGCACATGTTCCATGTCATTTCTCTTGGGAACACAGACTCATGGAATGCCAAGAAACAGATCAGAATGGTGGCAAGAATGCAACAGAATTCCAACATAAATGGAAAAAAAAAAATCTTCAAAATAAACAAGAGGTGGGCCCTTGGGAATAGCTAGTCATTCAGTGACTAAACTTCAGTCCTGTCCTCTTCTTAAGAGCTTTATCACGTGTTTTTGTGTGTTTAAGTGTGTGTTTCCACAAAAAAGGCACCGGCACTTGACACACTTCAGTTTGTTATTCGGAAAGCAGCACTGATGGCCTCCCTCGGTATGCTCCGAAAGTTCAGCTGGAGCTTCTTGAGGAATCTAGAGGCAGCATACGGTTTTGGGTAGGTAAAGGGAATTGTGGGTTAAGTCTCTCACTCTTTGAGAACTGAAGGTGTAGCTTGGATGTGGTGGGTTTGGAGAAGATTAATGAGGGAGGAGGGCAGCTCATGTTTTTATTCCTCCGTTGATGTGCTGGTACTTGGGGAGACAGGGTTCGTCCGCTAAAGGGTCGTGGGAGAAGACTGAGTCGTCTCCGGAGGAGCAGGAGCTGCGTGTATCAGGGAAGCTGGGCGAATACTGATCTACTGGGGCACACAGGTCCAGATACTCCTATTGATATAGAGAAAGATGAACTATCAGTATATGCATTATTACATATACATGAAGAGACATACAAACATCTTTGAAAGCAACACCAAAACAAACGCTATGTCATGTGACCTTGTCACCATAAAACATCAATTGATAAATCTCTTCCATGTAAATCTTATGCCTGAAACAAACTCAATGCAATTATTTGCCCTTACGGAGCCCTTTAGAGGACAAGGAGGGTAATTACGTTACCTTGCAATTCGTTTTGTGTCCCCTCGTAATATTTTTGCATTCCGTAATAATTTTTGGGTTCCCTCGCAATAAATTAACCATGGTTTTAATACAGTAACCATTGTTGAACTATGGTATTTGTAGTAAAACCATAGTTACCCCTAAATTTACCATGGTTTTAATATAGTAGTTTTGGTGCAATTATGGTGTTTGTAGTAAAACCATAGTAATAATACAGAAAAAAAAAAAAATAATAAATAAATAAATAAAAACCTATGGTAATACTATTCATATCTTTGTGGTTGCTATGGTTTTACTACAAATACCACAGTTCAGCTATGGTTACTGTATGCTTAACACTTATGAAAATGTACCATGGCTTTACTACAGTATCTATAGTATTTGTAGTAAAACCATAATAACCACAAAATTTATCATGGTTACCACAATATAGTAAAACCTTGGTTTCTGCCAAACAAAAGGAAAACAAGTATTACTATCATCATGGTTTTACTAGGCTTATAGTAATGTTGAAGTAATCATGGTTTTTAGCCAAAATGCAATGCAGTTACTACAATCATGGTTACAACAATATTACAATAGTAAAACCATGATTAATTATATCCAAACATGGTTTCCGGCAAAAACAAATTGCTACTACCAGGGTCAGAAATGAACTTTTCCATTAGAGGGCAATATTTGCCCCATTACTGATTTCAAGGGGCATATTTTGTTCTAACCTTATAAACTCTTTGTCGTCCTTTTATGTGAAATACATCAATTGAATCAATTAATTCAATTTGAAAAATGAGATACTGTAGGCTGTTGCCAATAAATTAATAAATTAAATCAACATCAACTAATATTTGTAGGGCTGGGTATTGGCATTGATTTCCCAATTTAATTTGATTCAATTAGATTCCAATTTTGATTGGATTCAATATCAGTTCATTTGGAAATATTTCAGTTGCAATATCAACGGACATGCTTCTGATCTTTACACTGCAGAATGTGCATTGTGACTGAAACACATTCCAGGATAGGCTAACTTTTCTTTCTCATTCACGTACCTCCAAAGATTTTAGCGAACGCAAAAATGCACTTTTAAGTATTTGACATTGCACACTTGCAGTTCGTTGTCCGAGAATTCACGTCTGCATTTCCGTACTTGCACAGAGAAAGTTTCTGCCCTTAGTTTTTGTCCCTACTAGCTGAAAGAAAATCAATAGCACAACTTATTTCGCATTTTATCGATTGCTTGCTTTCTATTTTCAGAATGCACAACATATCGAACCTTGAGGTAGATGGGCTACAACAGCAGAAGACCATGTCGGGAACTTTTTTAGGACATTAGTATTCCTAATAAAGTACTCAGTAAGTGAACTTTCATCTACAAAATGACATAGAAAATACAGCATTTATAACTCAAAAAATTACTTAATAAATCATGTAGCTGTGAAGCCACAGGAAACTTTTCACTAGCACCAAACTACTTGCTGTTTTCCTACAAAATAAACTGAGTTCAACATCAAGACAACTCAGAGTTTAGCCACACTGGAAACCACCGCTTTAGATTCCATAGTACTTTACAACATAATGTTTGACCAATATTTGGTTATTGAATTTCACTGAAGCAAGCACACATCAGAAACAAAGAGGACCACCCTCGAAGACATATATATTTTAGAAGTACGTATTTATAAACATCCAATGCATATACAGCGTATACCACAAAAAAATTACAGAAGGAAATTGTTGTCCATTGTTCCTTGGAGCCTTTTACGCTTTGTGGCTGGTACTAAAATATTTGACTTGGAGAGGAAGAGGATGGTTTTGGGTTGCTGAAAATGAGCGTTGGCTTGAACTCTCACTGCTCAACACAAGGCAGCTCACATTACTAAAGATCTTCACATCTGTGAGCAGTGTAAGATGGGGGGGGGGAAAGAAAGCAGAGGCGCTTTATTACATTTGAAAGTTCAAAACGAAGAGTGAGAAGGGGGCTTTTGGCGTCATCTCACTTCCACGGCTCAATCCCCCCTCTGACAAGTCCTGACAGATTTCCATCCCTCCCTATCCCTCAGTCTGCCACAAGGATATAGTGTATGACAGCCAGGGAATGGAAAGAATATTGTGGCATTGCAACGGAGGGATTCATCTAATCACTGAGCAACGCTAGCACAAGAGTCGCGCTCAAAAAAAAAAAAAAAAAAAAAAAAGGAAGCCTGGATGAAATCAAGCACGTGTAACTCTTAACCTATACGTTGGCCATTAAAACCATCTGCTGATTTCCTTTCCCTCACAAATGGCGAAAGTGATGGCAGAAGTTTGATAAATCCCAGAACTATAGAAGAAGTGTTAATGGTTTTGAGTCTGTTTACGCTGAAAGAACAGATTGAATGAGTGCATGTGGGTGGGTTTGTTTATGTGTAAAATCTCTCACCTCATTGGTTGCCAAAGTGAGAATGCGGTCCAGGTCCTCTACCAGCTGTTTGAATGTGGGTCTGTGAGAGGAGATTGCATGCCAGCAGTCCTTCATCATCATATACCTGAGATAGCGGACAAGACAAAGAAAAAGGAGATAATGCCAGGATCAAACTAAGCATGTGACATCATTTATTTGATCAGAAATCAGTGTTTCAGAAATCAAGTGTTGCAACTATTTGTGTAATCAGACACAGTCAATGAATGTAGTGGCGCGATAGCGATTTCCCCCCAAAAAAGCATTCTGGAATCACTCCGCTCCAACTCCACACCCACCCAGGGTTTTCCATTTGCTTTTCCTTGCACGCTCCCTTCCCACTGTTGAGATAAACCCGCCTCAGGTTCGCTCCATAGCAAAATTTGCACCCAGTTACTGCTCCACTGTAAAGTTCTTTCAATATATATTTTTTAAATAATATCATGAATTTTCGAGCACAAGATGTATTAAGTGAACTCACATTTGTGCAGTTTCCATAGTTGCAAGGGCCTATATTCTACTATATTATGATTTGATTGTTCTGAATTTTTAACAGAAATGTTCATACGTAAGAGGAAAAATTGCTTCATGTTTTCTTGACATGTCTTTTGAAATTGCACAACGAATTCCAAATCCCAAATAATTTATTTAACAATATGTAAAGCTTGCACAGAAAGTTGGTGGCCAAAATAAAAAACAGTTACTGGGACGCTAGCTCATGGGTGGCACTAGGGGTAGGCTAACAGAGCTTATCATCTTTTGTGATGTCAAAAGCACCAGTGCTTCATTATCAGTTTGAGACTAAATATAAGAGGTCGACTGATAGTGAATTTTGCCTAAGAATTTTGCCACTTGACTAAGCTGGTGGCAAAGGCCGATAACTGATTAGTCAGCAGATAGTTTTTAAAATCGATTAATTGAATGTTAATTTTTTTTTACAAATCTGTACATAGAGGCAAGCAAAAAGAGTCCAAAATGAGTAAAATCCAAGATGCAGATTACTGTGCAACCAAAATCTCAATACAAACCAAAAAAAAGTTCAATTTGGTGCATAACGTGGGACATTTATGAACAAGCCCAAAATACACCGGGGACTCTTATTTTGAAATATCTGTCCTCCCAACTCACACAAACACATAAGGGAAACAAAATAAGCATTGTAGATGATTGTAAGAGTGTATTTCAATATAAACACTATAAAGTAAACATTGTCATATGGGCTAATAAATACTGTATGAGCAGTAATTCATCAACAGTAGATCATTTGTCATAACTGGCTGGTATTTCAATAAACCAGTATTATCTAAAAACAGACTTGTGTCCTTTTCTGTCAGCACAACATCAGTCAAAATCAAAGTGAACATAAACATTATGATTTCTCCTATCTACTGAACAACAAAACCTCTTCAAAGTGCTCATTTAAATAAGAAAATCTGACCCCCTCCTCACTGTGACTGTTTTTATTTCACCTCTAGAGGCCGCTGTTAGACTGTAGAGCTCTACGGGGCTGGCGAAAGAGGAATCGTAATTTTAAAAAAAACTATCTGCAACTATCGGCATAGATGTTTACAGATCACCAATAGTTAGAAAAAGCAACTATCGGTACCGATATATCGGTAAAACTGATATATCGGTCGACCTCTACTAAATATAAACATATTTTTAATATTAAGTAATATATATATATACTGTATAAATGAATGATACCAGTCTTACTAGACAGTATCAATAATACCAAATACTAACTCAGTTCAATACCCACGCACTGTCTTATTGGTTCATGCAATAGCACTTGCGAATGCGCCTATAATTTAGCAATAATTTTTTTCTCGTAAGCACCTATTTAAGTCTATTTTCAGCCTGCTATCTTCTATACTAACTTAAAACACCCGAACAATAAAAAATTGGCTTCAAAAGTGTCGATCAATGTGGGTCGACTATGAAAAGCCAAAAGAGACAAAATAGTGGGGGGGGGTTCAATCAAGTTTTAAAATACATTGTGTTTTAAGCATGCAACTTCTGATATTTGAGCGTATCTGAAGCTCAGACAAAAGTTAGTGAGACCTTTGAGTTTTAGTTTAAAGGTTTACATTATAAATGACACCCCACAGATGTAACATTTAAACTTTTATTATAAAGTGTATTATATTCCAATATTTTCATCAAAGAATGGTTTCATTCGTATCCACAGAGTTCTTAACTGTTGCACTGACAAGCTAAATCACAAACAGAATTTTAATCTGAACAATTTTTTACTAGCCAGATAGCAGATTTTACTAAATAAATTATATTAGGGCTCATATTTATGAGTAAAGGGCTGCATAATTTTTTAGGGGTAGGTTTAGGGTTGGGGTGCTGTTTCTATGACCAATCAGGTAGTGTTTTCCTGGTGAATATTACTGAATAGTCCAGTCAGGAGCTTTCCTCACAAATATAAATTACTCTTCCCCTTTTCGAAATGTCAATTTTCAATTTCAGAAATTAGCTGCCAGGTAAGACTGCCATTACAAACACAATCTTACCAGCGACCATTATACAGACAGGTTTGAAACTTGAGACTTACAATTCGTTGGTGCAGTTGGCTGGCTTGTCCATGCGATGACCCTCTTTTAGTAGTTTAAAGAGCTCCTCTACTGGTATTCCTGGATACGGAGAACCACCGAGCGTGAAGATCTCCCACATGAGAACCCCAAACGACCAGCTGAAGAGTGCAAAAAGTACAATAAACAGATCACACCAAACACTTTCATTATGTGGTTCAGGTTACACTTTCAATCAATGTTTTGACTGTAAAAACATTCAGTCTGATGGCGCACTATTTAATGGAAATTAAAAACCTTGCTGTATATTTTGTACTGGTTTACAATGGCTGTTAGATAATCGGGTCTACCAGACCTACGCTATAATATTTAATCAGTCAAACATTTCTCTGTTAGCAAATATGCCATTGAACATCTTCAAATAAAGCCATAAAAAAATTCACCATTATTTACTTTAAACAAGTCATCAAACATGCCTCTACAAGTTATAAAACATATGTGCGGTGGCGCGGAAACTCGCATACGTGCAAATTCGCACTTTTCAGTTTAAACTGGATCTGAGTGACACAACCGACCCAGTCACCCAGAAAACTACAATCTTTTCAACTTTAAAATGTTTTCAAGTCGTTTATGGCAATACTGAAAACATGGACTGGTACATGTTTTCATTATTACAGGTAAATATTACAGGTAAAAGTGAAATTCATAACTGTTCTTCAGTTGTCTCCACAGAATAATTATTAGGCTACTGTAGATTTGATACATTAATAGGTTACTGATTTTATGCTATCAGATTTGGGTCTGTAAATTAAAATGAGCAATTTCTCATTCTAATTTTATGTTCAGTTTTAAAGCTTATTAAGTTATCCAGAAAAGAGCAGTGCATTTTTTATCTCTTTATCAGTGTTGTTGCTTGATTAATATTCCCTTCAATTTTATATGTAGGAATTGTATGCAATCTAAAGGACTGTGGTTAAATATATAATAATTATTATATTAGTAGATACCATGTGCCCACTTTGTTTTCCTTGATATTTTTAAAGCAGCATAAAGTGAATCTGGACTTTATATGTGTCAAAAGATCATATGTTGTGCATGCGCTCTTTATATGTACAGCAGCGTTTAACCATGGATTTAACAAATAAAAAATATTCATCCTGCATA
The DNA here is from genome assembly GCF_019703515.2 of Myxocyprinus asiaticus. Lineage (NCBI taxonomy): Eukaryota > Metazoa > Chordata > Actinopteri > Cypriniformes > Catostomidae > Myxocyprinus > Myxocyprinus asiaticus. The sequence continues at coordinate 5,344,844 of NC_059364.1, read as the reverse complement.
GTGAGATTTTGGCCAATATATATATATGAAATCATGTTTAATGATCCCAAAACAAATAAAAAATATTTGTAAGTTTAAAAAAAAGTTTTTTTTTTTTTTTCTCATGTAGGCTATAGTCATTTATGGCTTATTTCTCTGCGCATGAATGCAGCAAGTGATGACGGAAGAAGTTATCCGCAAACACTAATCTAGTGTCAGTGTTTTTTTTTTTTTTACATTTCACTAATCGTTAAGGTGTGGATTTGGCTTTGGGAAACTGACCAGCAGTTATGTGCCACTTTATCCCGGAGCAACGAAAGCAACAGGTGGTCGATTAAGTGAGATAATTCCGCCATGAAATTCTCTATGTAAGAGCGGAAATCTTTACCAATCAAATGCTCAATTGTACAATGAAGGCATGAAAGCAGAATTCTCTGCCTGCAAATTAGGACACACTGATCTGCAAGATCATACATGTTTATCAGTTTTGATGCAGGGATTTTGTGTGTGTGTTCGCCAGGATTCAAGGAAATATGCTTTGCCAATGTACAGTATCATTAGCTTACATATTTAATCGAGGGTGCTCTAACGTTCACACCCCCACAGAAACAGGCTTGCATCTAGCTGGCAGCTGCACTGACATGATTGCAAAACAAGATACCTTACTACTTATCTATTAATTTATTATCAAATAGTAGTGTAGCCTACTAGCTCACCTTTTGCTGCGCTACCATGTTCGCATAAAATATCCTCGTGCTTTCTTTAGATTCAAAAGTGAATCTTTGCTAACTCTCACAGTTTTTCCACTCCCTTTCGATTTCTTCTCCTTCCTCCTCCTTAGCTTTGATTTGTACTTTGCATTTATGTATAAGGTTTGCAACTTCACTAAAACAATGTTTGAGCTCCATAACCTCAGGCCTATTGCTTATTTTGCAGATTCCCAAACTAGAATATCACAATGTGCATTCTGGGTTGAGTGAGCGGCACTGAGCGGCCTGAGCTGGTGGAGTGGAATCTTCAAAAAGGCACTCTCCGCTCAGGTGGAATTATCACCTCTCCGCTCCATGCTCCGCTCTCGCTCTGCTCTGCTCACATGCTCTCTTAAGTGTATTTCACTACTATTTACTAACATTAAATTACATACATAAAATGCACTTATTGTTTAAAAACATGTTGTTCAGCAAAATTCTCTCAAGTTTCACATTTGCTGCTACTGAGGTTGAGGTCCGTTAGGTTTAGGGGTAGGGTTTAGGGTAAGGGTAAGGGTTGGGGTAGGATTAGGTTTAGAATTATGCCGGTCCTTTAAATGTAAGTACAATGCAACAACATGTATGCAAATAATTAGTACAGTTGAAGTCAGAAGTTTACATACGTACACCTTAGCCAAATACATTTAAACTCAGTTTTTCACAATTCCTGACATTTAATTGCAGAAAATCTTCACTGTCTTAGGTCAGTTAGGATCACTACTTTATTTTAAGAATGTGAAATGTCAGAATAATAGTAGAGATAATGATTTATTACAGCTTTTATTTCTTTCCTCACATTCCCAGTGGGTTAGAAGTTAGTATTTGGGAGCATTGCCTTTAAATTGTTTAACTTGGGTCAAACGTTTTGTGTAGCCTTCCACAAGCTTCTCACAATTAGTTGCTGGAATTTTGGCCCATTCCTCCAGACAGAACTGGTGTAACTGAGTCAGGTTTGAAGGCCTCCTTGATCGCACACACTTTTTCAGTTCTTCCCACATATTTTCTATCAGATTGAGGTCACGGCTTTGTGATGGCCACTTCAATACCTTGACTTTGTTGTCCTTCAGCCATTTTGGAGGTATGCCTGGGGTCATTGTCCATTTGCAAGACCCATTTGTGTCTTGAGATATTGCTTTAATATATCCACATAAATTTCCTTCCTCATGATGCCATCTATTTTGTGAAGTGCACCAGTCCCTCCTGCATCAAAGCACCCCCACAACATGATCCTCCCACCCCCATGCTTCATGGTTGGGATGGTGTTCTTTGGCTTGCAAGCCTCACCCATTTCCCTCCAAACATAACAATGGTCATTATGGCCAAACAGTTAAATTTTTGTTTCATCAGACCAGAGGAAATTTCTCCAAAAAGTAAGATCTTTGTCCCCATGTGCACTTGCAAACTGTAGTCTGGCTTTTTTATGGCAGTTTTGGAGCATTGGCTTCTTCCTTGCTGAGCAGCCTATCAGGTTATGCTGATATAGGACTTGTTTTACTGTGGATATAGATACTTGTCTACCTGTTTCCTCCAGCATCTTCACAAGGTCCTTTGCTGTTGTTCTGGGATTGATTTGCACTTTTCGCACCAAACTACGTTCATCTCTTGGAGACAGAATGCATCTTCTTCCTGAGTGGTATGGTGGCTGCGTGGTCCCATGGTGTTTATACTTGCGTACTATTGTTTGTACAGATGAACATGGTACCTTCAGGCATTTGGAAATTGCTCCCAAGGATGAATCAGATTTGTGTTGGTCCACATTTTTTTTTTTTCTGAGGTCTTGGCTGATTTCTTTTGATTTTCCCATGATGTCAAGCAAAGAGGCACTGCGTTTGAAGGTAGGCCTTAAAAAACATCCACAGGTACACCTCCAATTGACTCCAATTAGCCAATTAGCCTTACAGAAGCTAACTGGCTAATTGCCTAAAGGTTTGACACCATTTTCTGGAATTTTCCAAGCTGCTTAAAGGCACAGTTAACTTAGTGTATGTAAACTTCTGACCCACTCAATTAAAAGTGAAGCAATCTGTCTGTAAACAATTGTTAGAAAAATTACTTATGTCATGCACAATGTAGATGTCCTAAACGACTTGCTAAAACTATAGTTTGCTAATATGAAGTCTGTGGAGTGGTTAAAAAATGAGTTTTAATGACTTCAACCTAAGTGTATGTAAACTTCTGACTTCAACTTGTACATTGTAGTTAAAGACACCAAAAATAAAGTGGGTCCACTGATTATAAGCTGCAACAAAGTACATCCAACATTATACTTAAAATATATTTCAAGTGCATTTTAAGATGCGTTACAAAATTACATACTTAGCATTACTTAAGTTCAAATGAAGTGGGTCAAAAAGCACTTTGTCGCATTTAACATTTAAACACTAATTAAATATTACTTAAATACAATGAAGTTGCAATAAATATATATATATATATATAATACATTTAGTTCACATTTAATTTTATACTTTAAAAGTGTATTATTTTCATAATAAGTACTCTTTTTTAAAAGTATGCTTAAGTGAACTACTTTTTCTCAAGGATTATCTAAAGCCTCTTAGCTAAGAAAACTTCACGTCAAGCAATTTCATGTGTCTTTAACATTAGTGTGCACATTATTAGCATGCACAACTATTATCAAAGGGAGCAACAAATTTCAGCCTTTGCCATGTACCATCACTTCACTATCTGCAAAATCTGGATGAGGAATGCTGTGAAATTAAGCCTTCCAAAAATCAAATTTGTATTATTTAGATCCATGTATAGTAGCACTAACAGTGCATTAACTGTAGGGCTCTCAGTGTTGTCTTTCTGTGAGCGCTTGACTATGTGGACACTGCTGAAATACCTCTAAACTCAAAGCTGGCCTTTGTCCTCCATGGAAGACCACAATGACACATATTGTCCAGCCAAAACAAACATTAGTGTGACCCACAGGATACACACGTCCTGAGGGCTGAGGGAGGGTTTGAAGATTGTAGCGGGGAATGATTTTTCAACACATGCCAATTCTGTGTTGTTTCATCAACAAGAAGGGAAAAATAAAACACAGTTCGATGATAAGAGTTTCCACAGAGGGTTTGTGACCACTGACTCGTTATTTGTATGGTAATAGCTACCCAAAATATTCAAATGGTGATGCAGAGCCAGAAATCCTTATCATCTGCCTAAACCTTTGTTAAAGCCGAGTTAATGAAAAAATTTCACAATTGCAATAAACAACCATTTGAAATCACCAATGATGCATTAAACGACAATGCACTTTAGAAACATCGAAAATGTTACACACTTCACCTTTAAAAGAAGCATAACTGAGAGCTCTGTTAAGTCTTCTGAGCTATAAATGTGCAAAATCTGAGCAATACAATTTTCCAATGTGCACACACACAAACCTTTGCTGGTGACCCACAGTGGCCGTAACACACAAAGCAAAGCAAAAAGACTGTTTACTCCTGTGGTTACCCGTCCATGCACTTGTTTACATAACCAGTTACCTTGTCTGTTCATTATCTGGTGCTGTATCTCATCTTAAATGTTTGCCAAATTCATCATCTCTATTCAGTGTGTCTGTGTAAACACAGCTAACCTCCCCACGAACAATTACTCACTCACAGGTTGAAAAAAGACCCAAGGGTCATCGCAATGCCCTCTTGAATCCTCACACTCGAATGCAATAGCCTGTATGTGTGGAAATACAGACTGTCATGCGGTAGTCTAGTCTGTGGCTATATACTAGATCTTACTTTTGACTCCTATATTTTTATTATATTGTTAAGAAATGTAAGTCTATTGAAGCCATTTTTCAAAGCAATATTTTTGCCTTGTAACATTATTGTCATGACAATTAAAGACATTTTATTCATTACATTACACCTCACGTAACATGTACGTTTCACTTTTGCATTTATTATAATTCCAATTATTCCCATGCCAGTTCTCAATAGATTCTCATTACTGTTATGCAGTAAATAAAAAATACTTTTACTTTTTTATTATTTTTAATATTATATTACTATATTATTAATAACCAGTCATTAATTAAAAGAAATAAAATAAAATAAAAATCTTGTTGCACTTTAATCTGTTTTGAATACTATTCTGATGCTAATGAAACTTTGTAGTACGACACTTTTCATACCACTGTCTCCTTAAGATGATGCTTTTGTTTTCCTCTTTTGTAAGTCGCTTTGGATAAAAGCGTCTGCCAAATGAATAAATGTAAATGAAATATGATATGTTTTCAATGATTACATTTATTTTTGAATTATTTTTTACATTTATTATTTTTTTAATATTTAAAAAAATAATTCAGCATAGATTAGCAGAGTTACTACAAATACTTCAATGATGTAAATATATTTTACCATTTAAATAATACATCTTTTTATTTATGTTTTTTTTTTTTTTTTGCATTATAATAATTAGAACAATATTTTTCCTCTTTGGGGGGAGGAGGCGGTTACTCATGAAAATATTCAGTAGTATTGAATAATAAGAGTGAAATCATCATGTAAATAGTGTCACAATTAGCACTTAGTTGCTAGCTGTCAATAAATAGGTGAATGTCATGAAAACAAAAAGGTCACATTTGACCCCAAAATCAAAAGGAAAAAATAAGAAAATTTAATGTTAAGAAATTGAAGCCTATTGAAGAAATAAAGTTTTTTGTCTTGTAACATTATTGTCAAACAGTATGTTTTTAATTACTTTAAATAAATGAATTTTACAATTATATATATTTTTTAAATAATTCAATGTAATTTTTTAATTATTAGATTTTGAAAAAATTATCAATTTTCTTTTTTTTATATAATTCTGTATAAATTTACAGTTAATACATGTATTTTCATGATGTATACAATATCTGTCAATTTAAATCTATTACAATTTTTATTAATTTATTTTGGATTAAAAAAAAATTCTCATTAAAATAGTGATGAAAATAGTGTCACAATGCAAAATATCTTAAAGAAACTGAAGCCTATTTTTAGGACCATATAACAAAATATAATTTAGGATTTTGGGGTGAGTATGACCTGGTCATCATTTTGACAGGTTTTGTGAGATTTACTAAAATGCAAAGTAACTAGTTCAAATAAAGGCAAAAGTGGGGCCAATTTTTATAAGTTAAATGTGGATGACACCTTTTCTTCAATCTAAAAAAGCTGAACTTGCATGCTGTGGATGAATCTTAACCATAAAATCAGCCATTCTTTATTCTAAAACACAAAATCCCCTCACACATACACATCTATAGTTCTATTTATGCAAGCTCCGCAGGTTACATGCTGCTCCCCAGGGATCCTGTTTGTCAAAACGTGCCAACTGCATCATAATTTATGTATTCATTTAATATGATGTCATATATGGATCGTGTTTGTCTTTTAGCCAATCAGAGAACTAAGTGACTGATGATGCATAATTAGCATTGAACCTGCGACAAAAGATTTAAGCGTTTGCCATCAACAAGGGTCCCTTTTATATTGATTAGATTTAACTGCACAGACCACACAAAGAGCTGACACACATGACAAAAGCTAATGACCTGTATGCGATTACACAAAAACACACACACACTGCAGTCTGATCATGCAACAAAAACTTCAAAACATCCCGAGAAGGTTGCATGAAATATCCAATACGGAACAAAGCTTAACTTTCAGTTTGTTTCATCTTCTTTGGGGACAAAATACATGTAACCTTAAGCAAAAGGAAACAAGCATACACTAGAGGATAAACGCGAACACAAACTGCAAAAAGGAAGGATTATTTCACCCTATAGAAGGTAAAAGAAAGAGAAGAGACTTTCAAGTGTTCAAAAAAACAAAAAAAACAAAGAGGCGGGGAAGAGAAAGAGTGTTTGGGAGGGGAAGTTCGAGGGCACTTCCGTCCGGGTCTCTGGGAGGTGAGAGTCTGGCCTGTCTGAAGCACTTTGAAGCCGCGCAGATTAGTAACATGGCACTGGCTGCAAGTCGAGCGTGAAATCTCTCGCTTTTGGGCGTAGCGCTGGCCGTGAACAGTCCTTCTGCTTTCTCTGCCTGACAAAAACACTTCCTCAACTTTCCATCACTCTTGCTCCATGTTTTTTTTCAAACAGGAATAAATTCCTCTTGTAGCCTGTACTCACCTGCCAGCAGTTCCTCTTCATTCTTGAAAGACTTACGTTCTACCACAGTACAATGACTGTAATAACAGTAAACTGTTTTCCGGTTCTCTCTAAAAACACTAAAAACACTCCCTTTTCTCAGTCCCTTTTCTCTCTTTGCAAAAAGGAACAGCCCTAACTGCAATAGCAGTATCATTTTCAAAACATAATTTATCCATAAGTTCTTCCACAGTTCGAAAATGAAAAATAATAAGCAATGGTTACTTCTCTTTAAGTTTCTAATTCAAGGGTCACTGACTGAGTGTTTTTGTTTCTGCTTAAAGGGGCCATACTTTAACCTTTTGTTGCATTTTATTTATAATTAAACAAATAAAGGTTTCAAGCTTTCTTGCATAATTTAGTTTTACATCATGAGCATTTTCCTCCCTCTGTCTGTTCCTTAGAATTAAACAGGCTTTCATGCTACTGCACCTTTAAAACGTATTTATGTATACTACCTCATTTATAATTGGCTAACAACACCCTTATCAAAAGAGAAACAATGCCCTTGCCATGTTGTTAAATACTGAACAGACATCAGCTGGGTTTCCATCCACAAATTTTTATGCAGAATTTGGGCTATCGCATCAAATTGCTAGATGGAAACACCAAGATAGGAATAAAATCGCCAAAATGCACATAAAAAACGCTTGCTTAATAACATGAAAATAAATGTATCATAATAATATATAATATATATATAAATAATTAAAAAAGTGGATACATTTTTAATTCGATAAGAAGACATGCGCATAAACTACGATGGAAACACATTAACAAAATATATTCCTATAGAATTTATACAGAAATATATATATATATATATATATATATATATATATATATATATATATATATATATATATATATATTCCAGAAGTGAGTTTTTTGGGTTGGAAACACTGCTTTATTTGCAACTATTTCTGTGATATTTTGATTTTGCGCATACTTTCTTCTATCCAACCTTCATATACAGAGGCAACCATAAGTAAGCCATGCATCAGTTAATTTTCACGGAAACTGTAAACACTGTGTCTTTGTGGCACTTTCAAATTCCTCTGTTTGTTTTGAGCGACCCGCTTAGACCGCTTAGGGGCGGGACAATCTCACTGTTTGAACAACTGCAGACAAGGGGCGTATTCGGAAAGCTGTTTTGAAAACATTGTTTATTTTTGCAATTCTGTTTCATGCCACAAGTGTCACAGAAATTACATCCTTCAGCTTTAAGAGAATAAAAACCAACCAAACAAACAAAAAGGAAATCGCTGACTTACACATCGCTCTGGTGCGTATAAACTCTGTCGAACAGCGCCTCTGGAGCCATCCACTTCACGGGAAGACGACCCTACAGACATTGAAATGAGAAAAGGTCAAAATTGGTCGACCCCCAACATCTAAACGCTATGACACTTACACATCTTCATCTGTGTGAGACCCTTGTTAGCTTGGAATTTCATTAGGCTCAGAGCAGCACACCAATAATGACTGCAAATTAAATTCTTTTGCAAGTCCTGGTGGGACGTATCCCTGACCTCTAAGTTCCCTAAGGGGTCATAACTCATTTATAAATTGAAGCTAGTGGAGAAGATGCAACAGTCAATAGCATCTTGAGAGGCAGATATTGGGTTTAATCCAATCTGAAGGGCTAGAGGCTCACAATCTTCTGGCTTGGTTTAGATTCGAAAGAAGTATCTAACAGCGGTTTTATTTAGACCGAGCTGTACTGAAGTAATTGAATCTAACCCAAGCTATTAATCAGTCATCATTATCTCTAAGTCATGACTCTCTATTCTTGTCAAACTATGTTAAACGGTTTATAGACAGACCTTGGTGACCTTGATAAGAAATTAAGAATTATTCAAAACTAAAATGTTACTGCTGAATATAAGTTTGGAAAGATGGTCGTTTTAACATACAAACTAGTTTGCATTTCCCTGCTGGAAAACCAGGTCATTAGTGGAAAAGCTGGTTTTTGGAGCATAATAGCTGGTCTTTTGCTCATCCAAAGTGGTCAACCAGCTCTAACCTGCTTGACCAAGAATGCCCACCAGGCTGAAACCAGGTCCATCAGCTGATCAACCATCTAGACTAGCTTGGACCAGCTAATGACCATTTATGACGAGTTTAGGCCAGCTAGAAATCATTCTAAAAACAAACCAGCTACCACCCTCCGAAGTTCCAACAGGGTTAATCAATACATCCAAACAAAATATTGAGTTGTGCTTAGGTCCAGTTTTTTTTGTCGATTTGAGATTTGGAAAACTATCTCATATTGAAACCAATGATTCATTGAGATGACTCAGTTGATACAATGAGATAAATCAATGAGTATCAGAACCATTGAGGAATGTTCCGGGTTCAATACAAGTTAAGTTCAATCGACAGCATTTGCGTCATTATGTTGATATCACAAAATATAATTTTGACTCTTCCCTTCTTTTCTTTAAAAAAAGCAAATATTTAGATTACAGTGAGGCACTTGCAATGGAAGCCAATGGGACCAATTTTTAGAGGGTTTTAAAGGGAGAAATGAGAAGCTTATTTTGTTTAAATCATCGTTTTAGGGTTTTTGGGTTTATGGTGTTATGTGGTCCTGGCAAAAAAAAAAATTGGGGGGGAAATAACTTTACACAGAAAAGGTTAGTAAGTGATTTTATCACACTAAAATCACATTAACACTCATATTGTTTATGTCTTGAGCCATAATTTTGAAACAGTGTGTATTTTTACATTTACAGATTGGCCCCATTCACTTCCATTGTAAGTGCCTCACTGTAACCCAGAGTTTTGCTTTTTTTTAAAGAAAAAGAGGGACAAGTCTAAATTAATTATGCTACAAATGCTGTCAATTGAACTTAACTTGTACTGAACCCAGAATATTCCTTTAAATGTCGACATAAAACGACAATCACAACCCAGCAGCAGGTTATTGCATTTTGTTGAAAAAGATTGTATTTTTTTCTTTAGAATGATGAACTGTAGGGGTCCTGGGTAGCTCAGCAAGTAAAGACGCTGACCACCACCCCTGGAGTCTCAGAAGCGGAGGCAAATGAGATTCGTCCTCTGCCACCTGGATTGAGGCGAGTCACTATGCCACCATGAGGACTTCCAAAGTGCTCGTGGTGGCATAGTGACTCGGAATTCCATTTGGAATTGGGCATTCCAAATTGGGGAGAAAAGGGGAGAAAATCCCCCCCCCCCCCAAAAAAAATAAAAAAAATAAATAAATAATTGAATGATGAATAGTGCATAATAAGACTAGGTACATGTATTAAGAAAGTAAAAGGGGTCAATTTTGATTTCATGTTGACTTATGCGAACATGGACCAAAATGTATTATTGGTAACGATACTATCAATATTGAAATGAATTGGAACACAGACAGAGGTCAAACACTCTCGAATGAGTGATGGAGAGGAAACTACAGCCTAAAAAAGCATCTCAGCCGGGGTGCAGACTGGTATAATTGTGGGAATGAGAGTTAAAGCTATGCTTTGTCACTAACATTTCTTTCTCATGAGCTTGAACAACAAGCTTTTGGAATCAGAGAACAAGAGGGCAGGACCAAATAAGCAAAGAACTAAAATCACTTTACACGCCGACTGCCTGGGAATCCACAAATCATGCCAAGACTGGCGAGAGAAAGAGACAAGAGAGAGAGAGAACGTGGTGGAGATAAACACAGAAACAAAGCGAGAAATGAAAGAGAAAAGGTAAGAACAAATAAAGAGATGGCAACAGGCTGAAAAGAGTCAAGGATGAATATGTCAATGTGCAAAGGAAGCTTAAAGAAACTGAAATAGAAATTGGAAGTTTTGTGGCATTAAGTCCATGTCTATTTGTTTCGGCCTTACATTTGCTAGTGTATAGTGTATTTTCTTTCCTACAAAGCCAAAACAAGATTTGATATAGGAAATGGGTTTACAGGTAAAGAAAAGTGAAATTACGTTTGTCGTCTTTTTATAGTAATCTATGTTGTTCACATCTCTAGCCAGGCCGAAGTCTGCAATCTTCATAACGTTGCTTTCCGTGACCAAAACATTCCTGGCGGCCAGATCTCTGTGTATACACTGCCGGAGAAACAGAAAGAGACCATCAGATATAACAAAAACATTTAGGTGCTTTAAGATACACTGAAGGGCAGATGTTTTGTATTCAAAGGTGTGTATGAAAGTATAATAAGGCTCATTGACATTCCAGATGGGAAGGAGAGCGTAAGGAGTGTGTTTACCTAGTTTACTTGCTAGATTTTTGTTTAATAGTTATGTGTTAAATGTAAATAACATTTAAATGTGCATACATGCACATACCTTTTGGGAGGCTAAATACTCCATGCCACGCGCTACTTGGTAAGTGCAGGAGACCAGATCTTTGAAGGTAAGTGGTTCATCTGATACTCGGGCTATATCGTAGGAGTATTCCATTCCCGGGGGCCGCCGGGCCCTCAGATACTCTCGAAGGTTACCTTTAGACGCATATTCCACTATTACATATAACGGACCTACAATGGGAAAGAGTTGTTGTCAATGATCACATTGCTTTTTTTAAAGCTGATAAATCAAATATGAATCACAGATTCAAGGACTGATTCATGAATCAAGGGACTGATTCAGAGATTAATGGATTCATTGTTTGCTCACCGTCCTGTGTGCATGCCCCCAACAGATTGATGATGTTTTTGTGCCGACCAATCATCTTCATCATCTCCATCTCTGACACCAGGTCAGAAAGGTCTTTCTCTGTTGCATCATCTAAAAACAACAAACAAACGAATTAACGAACAAATAGAAATACATCTTGTTTTTAATGCATCTCCTCTTAATTTAGAAAGATCCTAAATGAATCCTATTAGCTCCTCCTGTTTCTTGTTCAGTGCAGAATCCTGTAGTACTTCTTACTGCATACTACTGTATATACTGCATACTATTTTCGGTATGTGAAACATTAGGCAGTTTTGAAATTAACATTTCATGCTACACTGTTGTTACATGATCTCACAGCATATGTACTGCTTAATGAATACTATGCAGTATATACTATATGTTTTTTTATAGTATGTGAAATATTCTATGATCTCACTATATACCATATACTATAAACTATTTAAAATAATAGTATGTGAAACATTAGGCAGTTATGCAGTGATAAACATTTCAAATAGTATGCTACACTGTTGTCATAATCTCACTGCATGTGTGCTGCTTACTGGATACTACACAGTATATACTGCATACTATTTTTAAATAGTATGTGAAACAATGTAGTATGCAATGATAAACATTTCAAATAGTAGTATATTACACTGTTGTCACATGATCTCACTATCTGTACTTTTTATTGAATACTACACAGTATGTACTATATACTGCATACTGTTTTAAAAAAAGTATGGGAAACATACAGTATACCATGATAAACACTATATACTACATATTATTTGAAAAAGTAGTAAGTAAAACATTAAGCACTTATGCAATGATAAACATTTCAAAAAGTGTTTTGCTACACTGTTGTCACATGATCTCACTGCATGTGTACTGCTCAGTGAATACTATGCAGCAGAGGTCTTCAAGGGTCCACCTTTACCTGAGGACCCGAGACCCGATCTGGGACCCGTACGGGTTCGGAGCCACGTTTTATACGGTCAGCCGGGTCCAGGCCCATTCTATCGCTGCGGGTCCCAGGTCTGTTTAACATTATGTGTAATAACCGAGTCGATCCGGGAAGACCCGGCCGTGATCAGACAGCGTTGATGATGATGGTGCTGTGTGTGTGTGTGTGTTGTAACTTGCAACATTGTAAATTTAGGATGAGAAAGTGTGGGCTAAGAAATAATGGAGCGGAGCCACAACGAGCTGAGTGACGTCAGAGGCAGAGCGGAGTTAAGGCACACGATAGCAAATTAGCAATGCTAACGTTAGCAGCCATGGCAATGAATGAGCAATCGTTATTATAGTTCAAAAGGGCAAACAGTCGAAGTTATCTCATGCGAGATTTTAAAAAAACTGCAAAGCTGATTCTAAACAAGTCGCGTTTGTCATCCGTCACCGTGACAGCAAGTGGACTTTTGAAGCTGAAATAATGAGTGGATTAGCTATGCTGTTTCAATCAGCAAGAGAGGAATCACCAAAAATCTGGATGTATTTTACCAACTTTCTTGGCAAGGAGGATGGATTATATGCGTCATGGCCAGGCACAGGGGAGAAGGCTACTAACGTTACATTAGGTAAGACATAAAGTTTTGTTTTCACAACTTGTAAATTAACTTGTTAATAGCAATCGGCTGTGAAATCAGTGTCGATCGGGTCTGTCTATCCCGGCCGGGTCCCAGATTTCAAATAATAGACGGGTCCGGTTCGGGTCCGGCAATTCTCGGTTCTGCATGGGTATAGGTCCAAGCTCTCAAATAATAGACTGGTCCGGTTCCGAGTTCAGGCACAAATTTTTGGATCTGTGAAGACCTCTCCTATGCAGTATATACTATATGCATACTGTTTTTAAAGCATGTGAAAAATACAGTATGCAATGATAAACATTTAGTAGTATGCTACACTGTTGTCACATGGACTGAGTTCAGAATTGCATACTACCATACTACACATACCATAAACACATATAGAGTAATAAGAGTAGTATGGGTAGTATGCCATTCTGAACTCAGCTCTCACTGCATGTGTTCTGCTTACCAAATACTATACAGTATATACTGCATACTATTTTTTAAATAGTATGTGCAACAGTAGTATGCTACACTGTTGTCCCATGATCTCACTGTATGTGTACTGTTTAATAAATACTATGCAGTATATACTGTATACTGCACACTATTTTTTAAATAGCATTTGAAATATTATGCAGTATGCAATAATAAACATTGTAAATAGTAGTATGCTACACTATAATCAAATTGTTTCCAATTGTTATTGGAAATAAATTAAATTATTTAGCTCTGTTTTTTATTTATTTTTTTTTATTTTTTTTTGCATCAAATATTGTGTAACATTTTTGCAGTCTGACCAAATAATGAATCAATACAAAGATGTTGGTTGATATTACTTCCGGTTCTATTATCTTTCTGGAAATGGAATACAATGGCAATGTATGCATTTGGCAAAAGTATAAAGTATGTGCAGAGTATGCATACTGCATACTGCAAAAAGAGTACGAGTAGTATTCCAAACATACCCTACGTGAGTAGATTGATCAGACTGGCCTGCTCATGTCCCAGTGTAACTGTCTGTGCATGTGGTGTCACGTTACACTGAAGAGCCAACACACACACAGCTCTCTTTTCATTGCCTCACGATTAAAAATCGTTTCTTCCATTTAGAGTAATTACCTCAGAGACAGTCGCCTTTTCATTATCTGCCTGCTGATCACCCGAGCGAAGCTGACACAATCCACTGACCAACATTCCTGTCTTATCTTACTTAATCCCATTTTTTTTCTTAAGAATGCTATGCACTCTTCCTTCCATAATGGATTCCTGAACATTTCAAGGACTTTTCATGAAAACACCATTTCTCTAAAAACTGTAAGATTCTGTGTGGCATTTTACAGAAATTGGACACTCAAGCCACACTTACAAATGTATGAATGTCATTGCATTAGACAACAAAATAGCAAACAAACTGGAATTTAAAGCTAGCACAAGCAGACTTTTTAAGCAAAACTTTTTTCAAAAATGTGTTTAGAATTTATGTGTGACAATTTCGGTCTGTTCCTCACAAATCGTATGGCATATGGCTTTAGAAAACTTGATGGTGCATTTTTGGAGCTTTACAGTATAAATTATCATCCCAAAAATCAATGTAAACATTCTTAAAAACATCTCCTTTTGTGTTCCATAGAAGAAAGAATGTCATCCAGATTTGGAACAATATAAAGGCCAATAAACGATGACAGAATTCTCATTTTCGGGTGAACTATTTCCTTGTGTGTCTAAATACTTTTCGGGGCCACTTTACATGAGTAATTAAAGCAGGTCTAAGAGTGAACATGCACTTGTTTCAAGTGTTTTCTACCGTGGTCTCTTCTCAGCAGCCCTGCCCCCCCTCCAGACCTTTTTCCTTCCTTTAAAACATTTTCTGAGACACAAGCTCCCTCCCCCACTCTCCTCTCTTTCTTTCTTCCAGCGTGAGGGTCGGTCTTTGTGCAGGTGAGGAGCGAGAATTGTGCAGCTGGTGAGCAGAGGGTCAGCTATGCGGCCTCTTGACCCGTGCTCTACCAGAGTCTCTCAGCACCAACAAATAACCCCTCACAGGCCTCTAGAGTACAGACCCTGCTTATCCCACTTTCTTCTGTAGTCACAAGTGCAGAATAAATACACTCTGAGATCATAACACAACATTTACTAGTCTGGTTTACTTCTTAGTTTTTCTAAAATTAGCATTAAAATGGACCATGAGTGGCAAAATGCCTTCACAATTCAAAATTTTCTGATGAAATGTGAGTGGTGCTTGCCCATGCAAAAATCGTCACCATGACGCTAGGATATAGAGCGCAAAAGTGTCCGCCCACTTTTCAGCCGTTTTGGTTTCCGTTAGTATCTTTCCTATTCATTTTTGTCCGTAGGGATTTCATAAAATCCTTCGAAAAACAATATAAACTTTGATTTGAAGCAAACAAGTAAATGAAAATCAACGTAATCAAATTGAAAATGGTAGCAAATATAAAACTACTGATTTAAAGGGGTCATGACATGAGGATTCACATTTTCTTTGATCTTTTGACATGTAAGAGGCCATTGTACTATAAAAACATACTGTAAGTTTCAGAAGTCAAAACTTCCTCCTCACTGCAAAAAGAGAATTTGTTGAAACCAAGCTGCCAAAACGACACGTTCTCTACTTCCTCCACATTGTGATGTCACACTGTGGTAGACATTTGCATCTGACAGCCTCCACAACAACGCATCAATGCATACTTTACCTTTAATCCCACTCAGTAGCAGTGAGCAGTTTGCCAACAGAGAGCCAATCATAAAATGGGCGTTTACTGTTAAGTCTTAAAGGAGCAGCAGCACCAAAACTGAGCATTTTCTGACAGAGGGTCAGAATGAGGTTGGAAAAATGATCATGTTTTAAAAATATATGACTATTTTTGTGCAAAAAACTTTACTGATATTATAACTGAACCTTAAGGAACATTTTTAAATAGTAAAGAAGTCATGTCGTGTCCCCTTTAAAGTTATTGATTATAAGTACAGAAACAATACATTTTAAATTCGTTGCAAAATATTCAGATATATACAAATATATCAGTAGTTTGAAAGTGTAGGGAGACCGGTTGCATCATTCACAGTGTGTCATGGGAGTGGATGGTCGCTGCAGAGCTCTTTTGGCACGCTTCGTTTATGCAATTGTGGATTTTTCTCCTCGGGATCATGGGTAGTGTATTTTTTCACTAGAACTACAAAATGAAGTTAAAATAACATGTAATAAAGGCTTTAAACAGAATCATACAGAATCAATTGTAAAACTGATCTGTCTATAAATGTTTATAAGTTATAATTAAAAATCAATTTGCTTATGGCGAAAATGAATGGGATTTTAGGTGGTAGCCAGGGCATTGCTATTTGGTTGCTAAGGTGTTCTGAGTGTTTCTGAGTTTCAAAAGTGTTTTCTATGTTAAAATACTCTGGTCCTCAGATAAAGCTCATGTCCCTCCTTCAGTGTAAGTCTATGGAATCTGTCGCCGGTTTTATTGTCCACCAGTCCAATTGGTTATAAGGGCAATAACAGCACTTTCAATAAGCCACATGGTCTGAGGTATCATTCATGCCCGCAGTATGGTGTCAGGTTTGTTCAACTCCCTAAACATGAGCAATAGTAATTACCATGTTTGCCTTAGCAAACTCCACTAATTAGTAAACAATCCTGAAATTCTGCAACCATCAGGATGAATGAAAACCTTCTCATTTACTCTTTGCGTACAAGTAAACATGAGCTAAATGTTGACTGGAGACACTCTGCAAGACACAATTGTGCTGAACTACAACTTGGAAATGTTTAACTTATAGTTGCATGTGTGATATAGTCTGAAATGGCCTCTTACCTTTCAGCATCTTGACAGCTACAGTCAAGGCCTCTTTTGGTTTATCTTTGTCAATGCCCAGAGCTTCAGCCATGACCACCTGACCAAAGCAGCCCTCGCCCAGCGGTTTACCAAGAGTTAACCTGCACAAACACCAGTGACTACAAACATTACAAAATGACAACTTCCTGGTTAGGTCTCAGTAGATTTCTCAGTAGAAATGTAATGCTTTTGCTAGGTATTTAGATATTTATAATCATCAACATTCAATACAACATATTAGAAGACTTTTTCACATTTTCTGTGTTGATTTTGGGGCAAAATCTGTAGCATTCAGAATTCTGCAGTGAGACAAAAGTACTACACTCTTATTCAAAGCTAAAAACACCATTACATTTGCAGAAAGATTTAATAAAAAAACAAGCAAAGGCATGCAAATTCAACTTATTTGTAAAACTTTACGAATGGTGGGCGTTCCAATTCTGTGAAAATCTGTGTGAGAGTTCTGCAGTCGTGGATTTTCCATCGGCTGACATGTTATGTATGGTATGTGACTTCCAAGTCACAGAATGCACCTGTGATGCCTACAAAGCTGTCTAGGTTGGCATCCCACTAGGTTTTGTGACACAGCTAATTTCTGTCTGTATATATCAAATTCAAGTATTGCTGATGTCATCATTTAACTGTATATCATATTTGCAGAGTGCGTGTTGGTGTGGTGTTGTGCTTAACTCAGAAGTGTTAAATAGGTGCCCTTTGCCTTCCACTGCAAAGCTTATATTAGACATTAGCAAGTGTGACAGTGGAGTGTCTGGTGGCGAGATCTAGAGTTACAGGTCTCTAGGGTGAATAACAATACACCTTTGGGGGTTTAGAGACTTTCTTAGTGTGTGCAAGAGAGGGCTAGATGTCACAGCTAACACTTGACTACTGTGCTCTGGTCAAGTGTGAAAAAGATTAGAATATGTATCTAGAGATTGTTGTAACCTATACATCGCTCGGTCACAAGACTTAAGTTTTTTGAAGGGGATCTTAAAGGTGAAGTGTGCCCGCCCACTTTTTAAGCAGTCTTGGTTTCGAAAGTATTTTTTACATTCATTTTCTCCATAGGGATTTGATAAAATCCTTCATAAAAGAGTTTTAAGCCTTTACAAAGAAAAACAACCAGCTCTGAGGTGAATCACAACATTACAAACTTTGATAGGAGCAATAAAAAGTATTTGAAAATCAGACAAAAGTCAAAGGTACAAGACTGTGCACTTAACGTCTTTAATCAGGGAATGAACTACAATCCCCTGAAGCACTGCAAATGACGTAATTGAATTAAAAACAAAGGAAATATCTAAACTATTGATTTAAAGTTTTTAATTATAGGCTTACCAAAACAATATATTTTAAGTTTATTGCAAAATATTCATATATATAAAATATATAAGCAGTTTGAGAGCGTAGGCAGACCGACTCGATTGCATTATTCACAATGCACCATGGAAGCGGATGGTAGCTGCAGAGCTCTTTTGCCGCACTTTGTTTGCAATGATTTTCTGATTCTCTGGATCTTTCTCTTTAGGATTCAAGGGTAGTGTAGTTCTCACCCAGAAATTTCGCCATTAAACACAATTTTAAAAAATTTGAGTTGAGCATATACCATCGAATAACAGCCTCGGAGCTCACGGATGGTTTCTCTTTGAAAGTTTGGAATGGAAAAAATGGAAAAAAATTTTCCAATGGAAAAAAATTAATGAGATTTTTACTAACGTAACCAGCCTGTTGTGCACTAGTGGCACTGAAGAGAATAGCAAAAATAATGACTGTTTTTATTAGGGCTGTCAATCGCTAAACATTTTTTATCAAATTAATTACATGGTATGCCGATTAATTAAATGAATTAATCGCAATTAATCGCATATGTAAACATCTGCTGAGAAATGAGTGTGGTTTGTTCTCTGTATAAGCCGCGCGTTGCCTATACAGCTGGAATTTTCGCTTACCGCCCCCTGGAGAAAAGAGGTGGTACTTCAAGCCATTGGTAGGAATATTCCTTATTACATTCCGGGGACATGGTTAATTGTGTTAATATTTTAACACGTAATTTTTTTTATACAATTAATCGTGTTAAATCGACAGCACTAGTTTTTATACAAGTTTTAAACACTCCCCCTGTCTTCCACTGTTCAGTTAAAGCCCTGCCCCAAACTCACACCATTGGTTGAGCCATTGCTTTTATGTCAGGCACAGTCAGGTCGCCTAAACACGCTGAAATTTCAACATTTTGCAATTCTGTTTGGTGCTGCTAGTAAATAAATAATAATAGTAGAATCTGAAATATGAGCATATATGCTCAAATACATTAACTAATATTTTATTTATATAATTTTTATATACAGTATATCAGATTTCTGTGTGGGCTAAAAGAAACCTTTTTTGAACTTTTTATAAGTAAAAAAAAATATTTAGCATTTATAATAACTTATAACACTTTTCCCAAAATTAGCTTTTGTTAAATTTCTTAAAATGTAACTTCTGGGGACATTTGCAGCAATTCTGGTTTTGAAACAAACAAACACAATTACACAGTCACACGCTTAATCTTCATCCCTCACAGTTACTATGACACCCGACCTCTTGACCTGCCAGTGGCCCTCCGTCAACTTTTGATTGACAGGTGTTGGGTTTGTTACCACCCCCCTCCAGCACTGGGCTATGTAAACATTCACACCCGCAGCAGGGTCTAGGGCTGATCTTTGTCTGTGATAACACAAACTCCTCTGTGCTGTACGCTCAATGGCAGCCTCTGTCTGTTCAGCCCACCACAGATAATCAATGTTATGTTTATCCTACACGCCAGCCGCAAATGTTAACATTCCACTGTCTTCTGCCTCTCAAAGGCATGTGGCCCCAGGGCACGTCACAGCGGTCCGAGAGTTAAATGGATAGTCCACCCAAAAATGAAAATTCTGTCATGATTTACCCTGTATCATGTTGTTCCAAACTTCTTTGACTTTGTATGGAAGAAAGATGCAATGAAAGTGAATGGTGACTGAGGCTTACCTCCTATTCTACCTAACATCTCCCTTAACGTTTCACAAAAGAAATTCATCACATAAACATCATGAGGGTCACGGAAATGATGACAGAATTTTCGTTTTTGGGTGAACTATATTTAGCAACTTAACAGTTTTAGTAAATATAGTTGATTATAGATAGAAAACAAAACATTTTGGGATACACTTTTAAGGAAACATACTAATAAGGTTATTTACTGTGCATTACAATTGAAATAAAAAATTTTATAAAAAAGATCATTTCTAACAAAATCTTTTGCACAAAAATACACGTTTTAGCTTGTCTGCCCAAAAGCAACAATTCTATGGTGGGCGTGAAGTTAAATTACATAGAATGGGGCTTCCCCTTACCTACAGAATGAACGTTTCTGGCCTTTTTGTAACGTATATTAAAAAGACAGTAGTTTTCCTTGGTACCATGGTACAGTGATGGTATCGGATGGTCATATAATACTGTACTTTGATATATAAAACAGTAGGCTATTAAATATTACAATGTTCAAATAATATGGCATTTACAAAGTATTCAAAGGAACTTCAGAGAACACCATATTATTGTGTTCCAATAAAACAATAATACAACTGAACTTTTTTTGTAAGCAATTGAACTGCAATATAGTGTTGAAATCTTGCGGCCTCTTTAACTGTATACAAATCAATAACAGTACAAAAATGACCACCTTTTTTCACCATGTTCATGACAGATTCCTTATACAGGGTTTCTTAGTGATTTATTTATAAGGTTTTAACAATACAAGAACAATGGACCCATTGAAAGCTACAACTGATACCGGAAGCATTTTGTTAATATTAAGCGCGACAATTAAACATTAATTTGTGAGTCTGAGCTCTGTTGTGTTTTGTTCGCTTAGTCACACTATACAGGTGTGAAATCGAGGTCCAAGTGTAAGAAAAGAATGTGTAACACATACTGTATAGAAAGTTACCAACATCCAAACTAGCAGAAACTCATATCTCCAAGAAAAATGAGTAAAATATTATCTCTCTTTAAGAATTAAGGGGTAATAATGGATCAGTGGTAATGGATGAATGATTAATTGTACATTGCAGCAGCATTAGTCACCGGTTAATAATTACGCATAATGGGAATGCGACCACATAACAAGATTAGTTTCACATCACAACGATTTCCAAGTTAAAAGATGCAAGATTGCACTTTGAATTTAATAAAGGTGGCAAACAACTACAAAAACTAAAGAAAATTAGTCATTTAACTGACACTTTTATCTAAAGTTTCTTGTTCAAGGGCACATTGATAATGGTTAATGGGACTTGAACCAACAACCGATTTGTATCAACTATATGTCACACCTACGCTACCAATCGCACTTTGAGGAAACTCACTTTTCTCTGGAAAACTCCCAGCGGGGGTCTTCAGGAAGGTCATACTCAGGGATGGGGTCATCATGGGCGGAGCTACGGCGAGTGGTGATCCTGACCAGTGGCGTGCTGGAGCTCATGGAGGAGCTGGAGTCAGAAGACACCTGTAAGGAGAAAGGTGATTGGCTGATCACCTGTGTCTTTGAGACAGCACCATACACAATCAAAAGCTACAAGTGTGTGCGTGTGTGTGTGTGTGTGTGTGTGTATAAATGTGGTTTATGAGGACATTTCTAGCGTCCCCATAATTCAAATAGCTTATAAAATATATTAAAGTTATTTTGAAAATGTAAAAATGCAGAACGTTTTTGTGAAGGTTAGGTTTAGGGGTAAAGTTAGGGTTAGGGGATAGAATCTATAGTTTGTACAGTATAAAAATTATTATGTCTATGGAGAGACATAAGGATAGCCACACCAACATGCTGTGACTAAAGACCAAATGAAATATACGGCAAGCTGTCTTGCTTTGTTTAAGCAGGTTTACGTAAAAGCCATGTAGTAAATAAAATGACATTTTCAATCAGTAGACTCAAAACAAACTTAAATATTTATGATATTTTCAATTTGGAGGCTTCTTTATCAATATCGGAGAACTTACCCCGTACAGAATACCTTCATCTTCGCAACAAGGGAAACTGACATGTTATTCAATAACTTACAACATCTAAGCATCTCATACAAAGTCACCACCGTGCAAAACTTTAAGGCATAATCTTCTATTGTAGATACACATATATGTAATACTGAAATACTATTCAGGAAAAAATTATGATTTAATACAACTTACCTACCTACCTACCTACAATAGTTGTGGCATCATTTCCAGCACACCAAACAATTGTGCCCCAAATAAAGTTTTTTTTTTATGTCAAAATTTAGTGTACTTATAACCAAATATAAAAATTAAAAAAAACTAGTGAGAGTGTGACATTTTTTTTAGCGAGACCACAGTACTAAAAGATGAAAAACATCCCTATATAAAGACAAATCGTTATCTTAAAGTACTGTATATATGTGTGTATGTGTGCATGTATATAAGGTTTTTGGAACTCTTTATCTACTTTCTGTTACCTGGCGGCGCAGTGGGATCTGTTTGGTCAGCTTGTGAACCGCAGGTTGACTCCCAAAATCAGGCTTCTTAGCCGACGTTCTCATTCTGCAAACTACCACGATCACCACCATACAAGCGATGAGAAAGACGCCTATGCAGTAGATTGCAATCTCGATGTAGTCCGGGGGGTAGTCTTGCTCGATGGTGTCTGTCTGGGCTGTAGTGTAGCAAGGAGTATCAGACAAAATCGGACAAAGAAATGAGGGAACAAACCAGGAAGGACTCTAGCTAATCCTCAAGCAATACAGCGATGGAATATTGCACCAGAAACCTTAATATTGCCCAAAACATGATTCCAAATCCACGTGAGAGCATGAAGATTTCACAGGAGAATATTCCAGCAGTCATACCAAAACAGAGCAAAAGGAAGGGTTGTTGAAGACTGCAAATCATGCGAGAGGCACAAACATACACACTTAACACATCAATGAGGTTTCAAGCTCTCACTCTAAATTACTAAAGGAGTTCCACAAATACCTTTCTTGCAATAAATACAATTCCTAAGAATAATTAGAGATCCTGTAGCTCAAACGGTAGAGCATGGCACTAGAAACAAACTGAATGCACTGTAAGTCGCTTTGGATAAAAGCATCTGCCAAATGCATACATGTAAATAAATGTAAATTAAAAATTTACACTATCGCTTACATACACTAAGAGTGTAGAACTATAACAAGAAATGTTGATAGAATAGCTCAGATAATTTGGTCTTGGAAGAATTTGATGAGAAATGTTTGAGTTTATATTGTGATTTCTGACTTTTTATTGCAGACTTTCATTTTTCGGAAATTTGTTTCTGAAACTGAGACACGTGAGAATACTGGAGTCTTTTTCTCAAGAGAGCAATCTAAGAGGCAACAGACTTTAGCAAAAGTCTCAATTTGATCTCGATTTAATCTTATTGAGATACTAAAGTGACTTTTCTCTCATGGCTGAGATTTTCAATAGACCCTACCCCTAAAGCTAACTGTCACACAACGTGTTATATTTTCATTAATATACTATTTAGCATGTTAATTAAACTGTTTTCCTTATGGGGATATTTGGTTGGGCACATGGTCAATCACAGCATACATTCTGACACTCAACCACCCCTGCAAACTCATTTACATATGACTGTAGTATCGAAGTACTTCCTGCCACTTAAAGTCCTTCAGGAATATATGCTTCATGGACACGCCGTACACTAACACACACACTTCCATCCGTCTGACCGCAGACTAGTAAGTGGTGCCATTTGCAGTCAAAGATTTCTTCTGTTTCCTTGTCCGGAAATGTACTCTTATTAAAATGCGATGAGGGCCATGCTGTTGCATTATGCATGTCAGCGTGCACATAAGACACCTATAGCCCTTTATAATGTTTAGATTTTTAACCATGTGTTCTTAAAACTATGAAACATTTTTGATTCACTGCTATCCAGTTAAACCTGCCAAACTGAATTAAAATGAATGGCTATTATTTAGCATACTATCTGACTTGTAATAAAGATCTAAATCAAGTCAGTCTGGACACTCCTTTAGACACACACACTCACACACACATACACAAATAAACACAAACACTGTGGGTTTGGAGTTGCTCTAATGACCAAGAAAGTCCAACATCTGAGAAAGAAAACAAATGTTGGGACTTTCTTTAGAGAATTTAGCAGTTATTAGAGCTGAAATGAAAAAAAAAAAGACAATGAAGCATATCAGAATGACATAGGGCTCAATGGAAAAATGGGTATAGTGTTAAAAGGAAAAGTTGACCCCAAAATGAAAAGTCTGGCATAATTTATTCAATATCATGTTCCAAACCCCTGCTTTCATGGAGCACAAATGAAATTTTTTTGAAGAATGTTCACGGTGCCCCTTTCATATCATGAAAACATACAGTAACCAGGGCTGTCAAGCTCCTAAAAAAAATAAGAACCATAAAAATATCATAAAAGTGGTGCACATGGCTTGTGTATGATATTCCAATTCTTTTGAAGACAAAAGATAGCTTTGTGTGAAGAATAGTCCTTCTCTCCTGGTCACTGTATGCTTTCATTGTAAAGGCAAGAGCAGCTTATACATTCTGCCTAACATCTACTGTAGTCTTCCACGAAAAGTGATTAAATGATGACAGAACTTCCATCTTGGGTGAACTATTCCTTTAAAACACGTCTTTTCAAAAATGCGACCAGTAAAATGTTAGTTGGGAAGAGAAAACTGGCAACAAGAGGGAACTAAAAAACACTTGGGTGCAGTTTTTGGACACTTCCACCCAACAGACTATTGTAAAGCTCTTATATTTGACAAGACTTTTTATTGCAATGTTGAGCAAACTCAACAGTGATCAATTAAGGACATTAGATTTGTGTTCAAATGTCTGAGGATCATTCCAAGTGTCTTTCACTCCCTCTCATAGAGATCTGCCTTAACAACATTGGCGTGGTATCAACCAAACATTCCGCTGATGTAAAGAAAACTGTACAGAAGCAGTAGAGGACAAGTGTATACCTGGAAGCACCGTCAACCAAGCAGTGTGATAGGAGATCCCAATAGAGTTACCCGCCAAGCATGTATACTCCCCCGCATCCTCGAAAGTTACATTAGGCAGGTAGAGCACCTCAATCTCTTTGTCCGTAGTGTTCACACCTGCCGTCTGAGAGAAACAAAGGAGGAACGCAGAAGAAGAGTGATAGAGAGGGAAGATTGGAATGAAAGGAGAGATACAAAAATGGACAGAGGAGAAATGGAGGGAAGACAGAAGAAAAGAAACAAATCAGACCCAAAATACCAAAAGGAAAAAGAAATGGGAGAGGTTTATTGTTGTATTTCCCATCTACACATAAGAGATGGTAGATGTTCCATTTTGGTAGAAGGGATCATCAGAAAGGAAGGGTAGCACAAAACCGCCATAATGAAACGTAAGGGGGTGGAGGAAAACAAGTTTAAACAAATACGTTTGAAGCCTTTGTGCCCTGAACCAAAAAAAGGTGAGCCCACCTGATCCTTAAGGTCCATGCAAACACAGGTGAAGAAACATGGAAGACAAGCCACTGCCTTTTCGCCAAGAGAGAAAGGACAAAATGGAGAATCAAATAAAAGGAAAGCAGAAGAAACTAGGAATGTGCAAAACTACCCATTTTCAGAATTGACTAGTCGGTGGGAGTCTTGAGAAAGTGGAAACTTAGTGTCATGTCCACCAAAAACACCAATCTGAGAAGTTTTTTTAAAGAGAGGGTATATTTAGTTTTTTCCGCATTTCGTTATGTATCACACACAGTTGAGCGTGCTAGCCTTTCAAAGTTTACTCTTTTGACAGTGAGTCCATAAAGTACACATTCAACACATGCCTGCTACAACTGCTTTGTGATACTCTTTAGTACAGTCAAAAATGTGCACAGATGCATACTGACAGTCCGTGTCTGTGCTGGCAAAATTTAAGTCACACAAACTGTGTGCGAGACGTAGCGGTACGCAGAAAACCAAAGTATACTTTAGGGTGGCGTTCTTATAATATGCATTCTTGTGTTGAAAAACAGATAGATGGAGCTCAGTGGAATGGTACCGAACGCAGGGGTCTCGAGATGGGTTTTTAAATGTTGAACTATTTTTAACTTGATAGGCTTCCAAGCACAAAGCTTATGGTGCAAATCACTAAATAAAATTGTGTAGAATGTTCAACCCTTTAAAATGTATGGGAAGATATTCAACAAATAGATCAGCTAATTATATAAATAACCTTTCAATTAATAAAAATCATAGTTCACACAAAGAAACCCTACAGATTATAAATTACAACAGAAGCATTGCTCACAACAGATGATTTGAATCTGACATTAATTATACTGAAATATATCGTTAAAGGTGGTAAATTTGTTACACAAGTGGTGCTGTGATGGCTGTAGCATCACTGCTTTAAACAGACAAATTTAGAGGTGCAACTTCTCGGACAGAGTTTACAGTGCTAAAACAGCACGATCAAACTCTGCAATAATCGGTTGGTGGACAACTTGTCAACTAGTCCATTGTTGGGGGTTCTTCAGGACCAGGAATGGAAAACACCAGACTAGTTGTTGAACTTGACCAATCTCTAGCAGAAACCAAATGGACAAAGTGGAAAATAGACATGGGAAAGCTGAGACAGAATAGAAAAAAAAACAAAGCAGAACAGGAAGACTGTGGCAAGGACAAACCAAAGGCTTGTTTCCATGGCCGACTGGCAGGCTTTTAGGAAGAGATCCACCAAAACAAATGGAAAAATTAAAACACCAGACACACCACAACGGCTCAGCGGAAATCCCAGGATCAACAAGATGACATAAAAACAACCCAAAACACCAGCAGGGGGAGAACGCCAGTGAAGATCAATGTTTCTCGTTCTTTGTTTTTACCTGGTAGGACAGTCAGCCAACCGGACTGGTTAACCTGCCCAAGATAATTGGAGACCTGGCATGTATATTCACCAGCGTCCTCTTCTGTGACATTGGTGAGAATGAGTACCTCCACGTCCGAGCTGTTTATGCCCGAGCGCTAAGGGGCACCACAACAAGTACAAACAAACACACATATTGGAGCCTGTTACAATATTTCAATATTTACAATATTAGGAGAGCGAAGAATATAAGGAGAAGAAGAGGGAAAGGCCACCACCCATGATGTCATATAATAAAAAGAAACGAAAAACTTGTCTAGAATCTTTCCTACAAGAGTATGCCTTGAACGTCCAGTTTGTCCTCTGTAAGAATAGAGTTTAGTATATTGTTTTTGCAGTGGCCGGGCCGTGACGGAGCACAGCCGGCACTGAATCAATTGATCAGTGGGAGAGCGAGATAAGGGGCGGCCGGAGACGCCGGTTCGAGAGAGAGAGAGAGACGCAGCGGCCGCGCTGCACGTTTGTTTATGTTTGTTTTAAGTTTACCATTAAAGTTTATGTTTACTGTTCAGCTGGTGCCCGCCTCCTCCTTGCCCGTCCTTTACCTGTTACTGTGGTGCAGAAACCCGGGAGGGAGGGAACCGGCTGAACAGTAAACATAAACTTTAATGGTAAACTTAAAACCAACATAAACAAATGGGCAGCATGGACGTGTGCGTCTCTCTCCCTCGAACCGGCATCTCCGGCCGCCCCTTACCTCGCTCTCCCGCTGATCAGCTGATTCAGCACCGGTCGTGCTCCATCACGGCCCGGCCACGCCCTCATCCTCATCACAGTTGTGTTGTGGATGCTGGTCCCCAGAACTGTGTTGGTGTGCTGGTGCCCCTACTAAGCTGGTCCACCAGCTACACCAGTACCAAATCAGCATAAACCAGTTTGAACCAGCAATTCATTCTGGTCTAAGCTGGTCTTTTCAGCAAAATGTTTGATAATAAAATTATTCCAAGAAAAAGGACAGAAAAAAGGAAAATGGATCAGTCTGAGATCCAATCAGATTCTTTAAACATGAATACAGAGGTCTGATTGGTTAAGACAAACTAAGCCTACCTTCAACACGCGGATATATGGGAGTCCATCGGGGCCATAACGGCTGCCGTTCTTGATAATGTGTTGCAGCCACTGGATGTGAGGCTGGGCGTCACTGTAAACTTTACAGACAAACTTAGCATCCTCTCCAACGTGTACGGTGATGTTAGCCGGCAGGCCTGCCTGAAGAATTGGCCGGTGCGGAGAGCGTTCTGATATAAAAGAAAAAGAAGGTGCATCATTATAGCAATATGTACCTCACTGTAGCTTTATTCTGTTGGTTCTGATCGATTCTATCAATAAAGAGGCAAACTCACAAAAGCACAACACAATAGCTCTGTTTCAAAATCTAGGGAGCTGTCTGGTTTACATACAGTTGTCTCTGCATATTAAACTGGGATAGGACAAAGTATTTTAAAATTGACAAAATTACAATACACACCTTAACAGAATTTAACACTGCTCCAACAAGATGGCTGTAATTTTTGTTTTCTCAGTTTTGCACACTCAAAAAATAAAAATAAATAAAATCAAAGCCTCAAAAGAGTAAATGGTTTTAAGTAGCTAATAGACTTGGTAGTACGGTTTCCTATTATTTTTTAAACTGACTGCAAACTATATTTGCTTTTGGATCCTTACACTTAGAATTACTGAACTACATTTTCCATTGAACCAAAACACACACACAAAGTAGACTAAACCTAATTTCTAAACCACCAATACACACAACTCTTTGTCTCCAAAACACAACATTATTCTCACCTGTCATTCAGTTCTGATGTATCTCCTGGTAACCTCGACACACACAGATACACAACCGTGATGTCACACAGAAGATGTGGAGAGGATAACCTCCACAAACAAGCAGCGAAGTCGTGTGGGGGATGTAATAGGATTTAGGACGAGGAGCACACCAAGAGGCTCAGGAAAGGCTCAACACAATGGTGCAAACCAGAGAGAGAATGCAGAATAATGAGGGAGCCGGGGTCAAAGGATGGTAAGTATAAAGGATGCCCAACAGATGGGCAGTGAAAAGAAAAGACAGACAGATGAGGAAGAACAGATGAGGAACAAAAAGTGAGAGACATAAAGTTGCTCTGTGGTCCACTCATGCTGGGGCAAACTGGACACTTCTGTGAGTATTTGACTACTATTAGAAGGTAAAATTGATATATGTGCTGTAACCAAGTCAACTGAATATTTTTCTGTCTGCTCAAACTTTATAAAACCCTGTGTTTGAGTTTGTTTGTCCTGATATTTGGTGTTTAATATTTGTCAAATTACTTTATTGTGTTCCAGCTTGCTTTGCTTTTATCCATCATCCATCATTATACTTCCATCATCTTTTTTCTATCTATCCATCCATCCATCCATCCATCTGTTTCTAAATATATTAATCTAACCATTAATTCATCCACCCATTCTTCCATTCATCCATCCATATACCTATTTAACTATCCACAAATTAATTCATCCATCATCTTTCCATGTAACTATCCATCTATTCATTCATCATTCATCTATTCATCCATCCATCCATATATCCATCTATTCATCCATCCATCCATCTGTTTCTCAATCTATTCATCTATCCATTCACTCATCTACCCATTTTTCCATCCATCCATTCATATCCCATTTAACATCCATCCATATACCCTTTTAAATATCCATCCATCCATCCATTCATTCATTCATCCATCCATATACCCATTTAAATATCTATCGATCCATCCATCTATCCATCCATCAATACAGCTACCCATTTAACTATACATCATCCATCCATATACTGATTTAACTAACCAGCCATCCATTTCTGAATATATTTATCTAGCCATCCATTCATCCACCAATTTTTTATTCATCCATCCATTCACCATTTAACTATACATCCATCCATCCATCTAACCATCTAATCATTTACTGTAACTATCCATCCATTCATATACCCATTTAATGATCCATCCAACCATCTATCCATCCATCCATTCATCTACTCATTTAACTATCCATCCATTCATTCATCCACCCATCCAACTAGCCATCCATATACCCATTTAACTGTACATCCATCCATCCAACTACCCATTAAACTATACATCCATTCCTTTCTCCAACAGTTTGCTGTCCTCTCTATCCCTCCATCACAATAATAGTGAGAGCCAAATACAAAAATAGAAATAAATAAAAAATTGATTTTATCCTTCACCCAAGGCATTAAAAGTTCAAATAACTTTTTTAACTCAAATGACAATAGAGTGCCAGTGAGTAAAAAACAGGGACCAAAGCCTGATTAAGAGAGATTAATTCATCTGGTAAGTAATTTAAGTCTACAAACAAGTAGTTGCAACCAGATACAAACCTCTAGCAAAAAGTCTTCCTTCAACAGGCACGTAATCGCTAAAAGACTCTGTCTCACACGCAAATGCATGCTTATAGATATGCTTTGCAAGCAACACACACCCGACCCTACCAATCTTAAGTGGTGGAGTGGTGCACAAGCTCACTCCAACAAAATCATTTTCCATATATCCAACCATAACCAGTTCAGTGTCAGGTCTTTCTCTGAAGCTCTTTATAAAATCACTGAGTCACCCTTGAATTGTGTCAAGTGCCAATCACTCACCCACATCACCACCAAATCACAATCTATCCATTACATCATTAGCTAGGCTTTTACAGGCCAATCTGGCATCCCGAAGCGAGACCGTTGAACTTTGGGTAACCTGCTGACTTGGCATACACGGCCCAGAGAGGGTCAGGGAGGGGTCGCTGTCGTTGGCACAGTATTGGTCAAGAGAGAAATGATGGTCGATGACTGAGTCACTTTGCCATCTAGTGCTGGGCAATATGAAGATATGCAATGGTAGAAATGTGTCAAACGATTTTGCAATACCGTTTATATTGCAGTACATTGCGTAGCTATCATTGGGCAGAACTGCTTTACGTTATTTAGCGACTGAAAAATATTACGTTATGTGAAAATACAGAGTGAATGCGTTCCAAACAAGTCAAGATGCGAGGATGGGCTTTGTTAGGCACAATGCAAAGCAGAGTTTAGTTGTTTATGGTTGCCGAGCAAAGTCGCAAGTTGCTGCATTAGTAAACATTTTTACTGATGTGCGGTCACAGGTGTGCTTATATCGGATATTTTACAAAATCTTCGAATGTGGCTCATCCAATCAAAATTTAGAGTCAGAACTTTTTATTTTATAATATTAGCTTTACAGATTTGAGTCTTTGCCCTGCTGCCAGACTTAGACATTTGTTATGAATAATCTTATTTTTCGGTTTGTGCTCATTGAGTTCCAAATAAAAAGAGAAAATAATCAAATGAGACAAAGTACTCTTCATTAGTAAGTATTTTATTCACTAAATTATCCAAAAATATGGCATTACCATGGTTATTCAGCATTTAAAAAATAATTTTTGTTGACTTCCTAGCAAAAATAGCTATATTGTCATATATAGCGATACCATGACATAAAATTACTGAATAACTCATAATGTGATATAAGATTTTGGTCACAGCAGCCATACCAAATGCTAATAGTCTATGATGGCAGTGGATAATGACTGGCTGTCCAAAACTCAAATTATTTGATACTGTATATAATGTGAACTCAAATTTGCAGATGGGGTTTTTGTTGGAAATTATCTACGGTAGAAGTTTCTTTGCTGGAATCTGGCTGAAGTCCATGGTAAACAGCATTAATTAGAGTGTTTTTGGCTCTTTTGAGTATTAGCGCTTTGTACTTTGTTCAGCTTTGAAATGCAGGCCATTTCAGACCAGTGCCACTTTTAATGACCTCTCAGAACAGTCAGCAAGATTCCAATTCTGGCACAGAGAAACATATTTCTCTCTTTTGACCCTCTATTCCTCTTCTTGTCAATTTGATAGATTTCTCTTGTAGGTTACTTTGACATTGTGGTGAACAAAGAAGAGCAAAAAACATTCTCTTCCTCTACCTTGTTTTGCCTCATTCTCTCTTGCTTTTTCTGTGATGCGAGTATTAGACTGAGCCAGACACAAAAGGGCTTTAAAGCCGTGCAATAAAACCGAACAGAAAAACAGAGACCTTCTAAAAGATTGCTTTTACTTAACCCAGAACAGGGGCCCTAAATAGGGAGCATTTATATGTGTGTGAGCCTATTTCACTGTATGTCTGCGTTTTGCATGTGTCTGTGTGCATTAGCGTATGCATTTAAAACAGTAGTATAGTTTCGGGATCAGATAGGATTGACCTATAGATGAAATTACTGTTTGCAAACAAACACTCTGTGATGACACTTCTGGGTTCTTCTAATACTCTGGAAAAAGAGCTGGTTAACATTTGCACTTCACTATAACTGCTTCAAATTAAGCTGAAAATTAACAAAAATTATGTGAGTAGGATTCAAACAACCCATTTTACCTGCAAAAAAATGTGTCTACACACATAAAGCATGTAAACTTTACTTACCCACTACATCCAGGGTGTAGGTGTGGTTGATGGAGCCATAAGCGTTTTCAACCAGGCAGGTGTAGTTGCCTTTATCAGAGGGAACGACGCTCTCCATAATTAGAGTCCAGTGCTGGTGTCGAACCTGAACCGAAACACAAAAATCCATTATATACTGTCCATTAACACAATCTTAACTTCCTGCATACTACAACAGGACACATTTTTAACTGTTTCATTAGTGTTTTCCAGTTGTTTGTGCCATGTACTCATTTGGTGAATCGTATCTCATTTCAGTATCTGGCTGGCACATGTTAATTTTATTCCATTACGCATCAAATTAATCTTGAACAAAACTCCAGGCATAGTCTAGACTCTGGAACAATTATACTCAACTTAAAACCTATTTGTGACCAAATCCAGATTTGGGCAAGCTACTCAATAAAAATTAGCTTAGCTAAGCTTAAAGCTAATCCTTTGTAGAAAGCAGCAAGTAACATTACAAGCTTAATGCAAAAAAGAAGCTTGCTACATTTAAGAATAGTCAGTCTAACAATAAAAATAATCAGTTGTATTTTGATCTGATACATGTTTATTAGAAAGCAAAAAAACATCTCCAAAAGAAGATTGATTGAAGGAAAAATGTTACCATTATCACAATGCTATAAAAAAGTTTTGCTACTGAAAATCTACATGAAGTAAAAAATTGAGACACTAATTTGCTACTGAAAAATTTTGTTAAACTAATAGCTTCACTATTCGAAGCAATGCTAACCGCCCAAAACTGGTGGTCATAGAAATAGAGGACAAAACTGAGAGTAGTACAGATGACAGGCAGGAGAGAGAAAGAAATTGGACCAGAGAAAGTGGGTTTTCAAGCGAGAGCACCATGGGAAAAGTAATATCATCATGCCGACAGACGAGCGTGCTCCCACCCCCACCTCAGGAATGCAGCTCTCGTGACTGCAGGCCACAAAATTGAGCGTCTCTTCCGTGGACTCACTCCAGAGCCCTGTTGCACCGTGAGCGGTCTGAGACAGACTGGGAGTTTCTGTACCTCAGGCACTGCGGTTTATGTAGTTTATCCATAACAATATTTTCTCACATTTATTATGGTATCATTTCCATTTCATTTAACTTTATTTGCAGTTTAATTTAAATCAAAGTACTTCACACAGCTGGAACTAATTAGTTCTTATATCATTAATATAGAGGGTTTTATCTGACATATTAAAAAAATTAAAACAATGATGAAAACAAAAATGAAAACCAGATTAACCATTTAAAGGCCGCAAAGTGTCAAAATGTATGCGCCTAAATTAAAAATTAAATTAAATGATTAAATTGTCACTTTCATTTTCACAGTGACATTGCATTGTCCCTGTCAAATTAAAAACTAAAATGCAATTGATGATTTGCACATGGCAAGACTGTCTTTTATTACAAATGTAAAGGAAATGCAATTCACAAAGCTTTTTCTTAATGTTAATGCAACAATAGTGACAGAGTTCAAACTATGTAATCAATGTAACGATGTAAACTTTGTAAATGTAATACATTTTTTATGTCAGTTAACCCCACCCCCTTCCCCTTAATTTTTAAGGAAATATATTTAAAAAAATTATAAAAGAAATTATAATTATAATTTTCCCCATGTCTAAGCTGACATGTTGATTCTGGAGAAAATTTTAAGTTATGATTATAAAGTTTATATTTAAGTTTTTTTATGAAAATATTTAAAGGGTTTTGTTGTTATTATATTTATTGAATTATTTTTAATATCATAACCAATCATTAACACTCAATAAAAATCACATTTTATTATACATTACATTATACATTAATAATCAAAATCTTTTCATTAGTTGCACCAGATAAAATCAATTTCTTTACTGAAATTTAAGACTTCTT
This sequence comes from Myxocyprinus asiaticus, assembly GCF_019703515.2. Classification (NCBI taxonomy): domain Eukaryota; kingdom Metazoa; phylum Chordata; class Actinopteri; order Cypriniformes; family Catostomidae; genus Myxocyprinus; species Myxocyprinus asiaticus. The sequence continues at coordinate 5,310,567 of NC_059364.1, read as the reverse complement.
TCTCTTTAGCAAAACAGTCAAAATCTTCCCTCACAAAACCCACTAAAAGAGTCCAACCAAAATAAAGTTCATCAGATCGCAGGCACTCGAGGGTTTTAAAGCAGCTGAGCCTCTCCAACTCATATTCAGTTTAGAGGAAATAAAACATTGTAGGGCTATTTGAGTTTTCCATGATGCTATGCCTCAGGTATGTTAAGAGTAAATAAATAAAGCCGAACATATATTTCAAACCATCACTGAGAAATAAGGAAAATAAAAAATGCTTTCCTCGACAAAATATCAAGAATAGACAGCAGAATATCATACAGTTCAAATGTAAATTATTAAAGTAATTTTGCCTACAATTACTGTAAATAGTAATATGAGCATAGATAATTGAACAAATCATTTCATAGTCCTATAGTAAGTCATTCAGCTCATATCTGTGCCTACAGTTCAATCGAGCTTGAGCAAATGGCTGCTCAATCATTAGTGACCCTCTCTTATGTTTTCAGAGCAAACAGATAATGATTGGGGTACATCGGCCAAACACCACACATCTATTACACTTTAACCAAGACCCGGTGCTTTTCACCAGCTGCTAACTATTCTGATGCAGGTAATTCTGCCCTTAATTCCATTGAATATCATGGAACTTCGATATACCATGATACTCTATGATTACCAAATTCATGTACCATGGTTTTTGCTTTGGTACAAGTACATAAAAATGGCTGTATTGCACTAGTGAATATGTCTTACCTTGTAGCCACCCATACGATCCTCCTGTCTGAAGAGTTTCCCGTTTTTCAACCAGCACATCTTGGGTTTGGGGTTCCCTCCAGCTGCACACCGAAACTTCACAGTGTTGGCCGCTGGTACGGCGTGTAGCTTCTTCTCCATCTTGTCCGGCGAGGTCCAATATGGTGCCCCTACAGAAAAAAGGAGCAATTACATCCAACTATTTACAACATCAAAAATCAACATCCAAAAATCAAATTAACATGAATCAACATAAATCACATGCTTATGTTTTCCTTCTTATCAGTTTTTAAGCTTTCTAAGATTGCTTCATGTTGCAAAGCTATGAATTAAGATGAAAAACAGCTTAAACCAGCCTAAGATGGTTTTCAGGTCTTAGCTGGTTTCCCAGTCTGGGCAAACTGGTCGTTTGGCTGGTTTTACAGAGGTATTGGGTACTTTTTAGCTGGTCAGGCTGGGAGACTAGTTGGCAGACCAGCTAAACCAGCTATGGACTAGCTTGGCCAGACTAAGAGACAAGCTAGACCACCTTAAACCACCAGCTACAGCAAAACAGCTTAGGCTGGTTTAAGCGCCAGGGAATCACAAAAGAAAAAGAAAAAACGGACTCCCCAACCCCAACATAAATACTTCCTGGCGTAGACAGAGAGAAAGAAAGCAAGAACCCGTCTGAAACTCAGCGAGGGGAAACAGGAAGGCATGACTGCGGATGCAAATCGAAACAGTTATTCACACTCGCAGCACCTCATGACTGCGCCGCCCATGTGGTTAATGGAACCCTGCGATTCACGGTGAACGACTTAAATAAAAACAAATCAAATTTTGGTTTGTTCTAAATAAACGAGAGAATAGGAGAAACAAGTCGGTCCAAAAGCTCAACAGCCTGCCAAGAAAGAACTGGACCGCCAAGAAAGAACTGGACCATCACAATCAATTTCTTTTGTTCGAAAGAGATGCTAACCGGAAGATTAAAACAACTTGATATGAAACGTGTAAACAAACGTCTTCCCTTCAGCATGAAGGCATGCTAATTGGTTCCCAACCCTTTCCTTTAACGTCTAGCTATCTTTCCTTCATTCCTCACCACCCAACTTTTCATCTCATCTCCTGGGAATTCTTTCACTCTTTTTGACCTCAATGTCTGTAAGCTTGGCTCCTTTGAACTATTTAACGGTTAAGCCTTCATTGAGAACAGGAAGAAGATGAGAATGACCCTCAGACATTGGGGCAGTAGGGTCAAAGATCCCAGGCCATCTGACCAGACGTGCCGAAACCCTAAAGCAGGTGACCTCTGGTGAAAGATGGACTAACCATTCACTGACCTGGATTGGTCATGTGACTAACCTACAGCCATTTTCAGTCTTCTGTAAGGACAACCAACCCAGTGTACATTTTGAAAATTGAATTGCACTTTTAAAGCACATAAGACTTAATGAAGTTCTCAGTTATCATTTAGGTGTCAACTTTGTCTCAGATGTTTCTCCTAAAATGTCATTAGGGCTATAAAATTCAGGTAGATAGCATAGATCGGATCACTGAATCTTGGAAGAATGTGCTGAGAAATGTTTGAGTTCATATTGAAATCTCTGACTTTGGTGTCTTGGAAAATTTAAGCAGAGTTTGAAACATTGTTGAGATCTTATCTCAAACTCAAGAGACACATGTGAAATTGCAGGGGGCTTTTTCTCAGGAGAAAGCAAGTCTCTAGCATTTGTTCTCTATTTAATGTCATTTCTGTCTAGGAGAAACAACTGAGATCTCTTTTCTTATTTTTCTTTCATATGGGAACAAAATACCATTGGTATCTTCAAAGAAATGTTTATGAAATCCATGGCCAGTCTGTAAACAGAAAAATTGAGACATCCTTGAAGATAATTCCATCAAATTAACAGAAAAAGACAAACTGAAGTTTTCAGCCTGTCTAGAAAACCAGATCTGCAGTTGTTGAACAATCCCAGTGTTGTTGTCTACGCTAGTCCACCTCATCAAACATTTCACAAATAAAGGAAACTTTCTCAAGAGAGGGGAAAAATTTCTTTTTTTTTTTTTTTTTTTTTGAGAGTGGTGTTGTTGAGGCCCCCTTTTGCAAAGAAATATCAAAGAGTTCTGAGTTGTTCAACTGGGCAGAAATCCAACCCACTGAATGCTCAATACCCTAAAACCCCCCTTCCTACCTCCAAACCCACCTAAACTCCACTCTTACGCGGCCAAAGGCCAGACCTCCGAAGCATAAACAGAAAACTGTTGGTCCAGATCCAAATCCAGAGCCCATTAGCTGAAAGACTTTGCTCCGCCTCTCTTTCCAACCACCCTCTTTAATATTTAGTTTTGCACAATTCAAAACAGATTTTGTTGAGTATGGTGCTTGTTTCAAAACTGAAATCTAGTCAATATCCTTCCCTTACTTGTCATGGCTTCTTTTAAGCCTCCAACTTTCTCCAACAAGTGATCAAAGTTCAAGTCAGAATGAAATAAAAATTGACCCTATTAACAAAACAAAAAAAAGGTTTGTCTTCTTAGGCCATGTCCACACTAATACATTTTTGTTTAAAAACGCCTATATTGTGCTACATTACTCCTTTCATCCACACTTGAAAAGCGTTTTCCCCCACTGAAAATGTAATGCTTTAAAATGGGTCATAATTGCAGCATACTTTGGACAACAATGATGTTAGGAAACTGAAAACGAAGTTCTCAAACAAAAACAGATTAGTGTGGATGTGACCTTAATCTTTCATCAAAATGTAATAACTTGTTCCGCCTCCGAAACGACATTAATTTTATCCTGACATCACCAAACCCTCTTATTTTTCAACCCTCCCCTCCAAACCACCGGTCAAAAAGAGACAACATTTCACGATCCAATCAATTCCCAATGGATTAATCAAGTTCCACTCTACATTTTTTTCTTGTTTTCTCCGAAATCACTGATTATGTAGATGGGTTGTAAATAACGTTTCATGTTGGCTTTAACTATAAAATGCTTTCAAAGGGGCAGATAACAAGACATAAAACAAGACTTGAAACTTATTTGCAATTCCAACTTGTTCTGTACTTCTTCCATATTACATGCTACCTCTATCTTTCCTTTTTCCCATTCTCTGAGCATTACCCAATCACAAACACATCTCCCAGCATGTAAATAAAAGAGAGCCCGGTTAAGGAGGGGAGGGTTAGACAAGGAACGACAGGGCCCTGGAATTCTGGGAATGTGTCTGTGTTGAAATTGTTTAGTGACATAGTTAACATCTGATTCCACTGCTTGCTGTCAGTATAACACCGAGTGGGGTTTTATTGACAAATAAAGTGACAAACATGATACAAAATGCCTCACTGAATGAAAAAATATGTGGGCTGACACAACAAACAACCACACTAATAAATTACAGTACTACACCAGATCCAGTCATTTATTGTCTATAACAACTCCTTGTCATCAGCAATGGAACTAAAAAAAAATTCACATGGTATTTAGTGTTCTGCCCCGGTTCCTGATACTCACGCATTTGTTCGCCGTCTGCCCCGACATCGTCTGATCGCTCGGTGTCGTCCTCATCGTCACCGGATGAGATGGCATCTGCAGAGAGCACCGGCAATATTGTAACCTTCTATGGAATACTGTCACCCTCTATGCAAACTATTACTAATAAACCATTTGAGGAGACATTGGCGCGATAATCTCCGCATCATTATTACGTTATAATGCCACAATATCTACTATGCAAATTAAGCAAGCAAAAAAACTTCAACATGATAAATAGTATTTAAATAGCTCTTAACAGGCATTCTGTATGTCTTAATACAATGAAAGACTTAATGAGATGACAAAAGAAAGAAAAGGAAACCGGATAACAACAGGCTTCTTAGCTAAAACAAAAGGTAAAGTCATTTTTGTGCCACTATACAGTATATACAATATATATACTATAATGAGTGCTTTCTATACTATATATCTTTACTACATCACTATTCTATACTATATATACTAATGAGTGTTTTCTACACTTTACATCTATACTAAATCACTATACTATGCTATATATACTATGAGTGTTTTCTATACTATACATCTATGTCACCATTATTTACTTTGGCCATTTTCTGTACTATATCAGTATATACAATACTGTGCATTTTCGATACTGTACATGTCTATACTATACCAATATAAGCTATACAATATATACTATAATGAGCCTTTTCTATAATATTTATTTATACTTTATACTATACTTCATATACTATTATCAGGTTTACTATATTATATATCCATACTACATCACTACACTATTTTATAATGAGACTTTCTATACTATATACCTATACTATATCACCATTCTATACTATATGTAATATGAGTGTTTTCTATACTATACATCTATATCACAGTAATTTGCTTTGAGTATATCACTCTACTATATATACAATACTAGGCATTTTCTATACTGTACACATCTATACTAAGCCACTATACTATCAAATACAGTATATACTATATTGAGCCTTTGCTCTTCTATATATTTATACTTTATTACTATACTATACTTTATATGCTATTATGAGTGTTTACTATTTGATATATCCATACTTTATCACAACACTATTATATAATTAGTCTTTCTATTCTATATATCTATACTATATCACTATTCTATACTATATATATGTAACTCGATCCGCTCCGAGCAGGATTCGAAACGGCATCTCCGGCATGGGAGGCGGGCACTCTAACGAGGAGGCTAAAGGCTACAGCCCCTAACATCAGTTGCTAGTGCGCCTCTTGAGACCAGGGGAGTGAGGTTTTCACAATGCACAGCTACCTACCAGCTGGCTACCGTTACACTCACCCCCCTAAACCTCACTTCCATCCGGGTCACAGCACCACTGTAACCGGTCCTACTCAACCCGCTCCGAGTGGGATTCGAACCGGTGTCTCCAACATGGGAGGTGGGCGTGCTGACGAGGAGGTACAAGGCTACAGCCCCTAGCATCAGGGGAGTGAAGTTTGCACACTGCAAATCTACCTACCAGCTGGCTACCGTTACATATATACTATGAGTGTTTTCTATACTAAAAATCTATACAATATCACTGTACTAAGCTATATATACTATGAGTGTTTTCTATACCACATCACTATACTATATATATAATACTGGCCATTTTCTACACTATACTACTATACTAAGCTATAAAATATATACTATAATGAGCCTTTTCTATACTTTATATTTATATTATATAACTGTACTATACTTCATATACTACTATGAGTGTTTACTATATTATATATCCATCAAATCCATCATGAACTGAAAATGACTACGTGGCTTTCCAGAGTACAAAAAGACATCACTATACTATATATAAAATACTGAGCGTTTTCTATGCTGTAAACATCTATACTAAGCCACTATACTATCCTATTTAATATATACTATAATTAGCCTTTGTTCTTTACTTAATATACTATTATGAGTGTTTACTATATTATATATCCATACTATATCACAATACTATTCTATAATGAGTCCTTCTATACTATCTATATATACTATTTCACTGTGCTATACTACATATACTATGCGTGTTTTCTATACTATACATCTATACTATATCACTATACTATATTTATTATTATGAGTGTTTTCTAGATTTTATATCTATACTGCACTATATAATCTATGAGTGTTTTCTATTCTATATATCTACACTATATCACTAAGCTATATATACACTATGAGTGTTTTTTGTTAAACCATTTCACACCAGTTTCAAACACTCCTCTCATATGGAATTGTTCAAACCAAAAGGTAGTCCTGTCTTAAACTCACACAATTAGTTGAACCAATGTTGTCATGGCTGGTGCAAACGACCTCTAAAACAAAAATATTGCAATTCCATTTGGTGCCACTATATAGGTTCCAAAATTACACGATACGCCTTTAATCATAAATGGACTCCAAACAGAGCCAACAAATATCGTATAAACAATACAAACTGATCCCAACATCAGGATGTTCAGCCAAATGGGGCATGATTAGTTATCTTAAAGACTAGACTACAAAGTCTTTTCCAAAGTAACTGCATTGTAAAGTGACTGAAAAACTGTAACTATGCACTAAACACATTAATTACAAATTAATAGAATCCTATCATAATTACAGCCCAGACAGGGATGGAAAATACGTGGGAAAAAATCGGCAAATATGAAGTCTCACAGACACCACCTGTAGCAGACGAACGTCTCACCTGTTACGTTTACGATGAAGCAAAGCACATCGCCGGCCTGCGAGCCCACAGCACTGCACGCGTACAGGCCGGAGTCCTTAGGGGTGGCGTCGCGAATCTGTAGCCACTCCTGATCTATGAGCGTGCGGTTGTTGGGGACCAGTGAGGAGCCGTCTTTGGTCCAGACGATGGTGGCCGCCTCGGGCAGCGTGCAGCTGAGCTTGAGCAGTTCGCCCGGGTGCACCGAGCACAGGGTGGGCTTAGAGTTTTGGATTTTGGTTGGAGGCTCTGCAGAGCGAGGAAAAAAGAGAAAAGGGCAAGAGGAAAGGGGTGAAAGGGTGCACAGGAAAAGAGAAGGACAGGTGGGAGAGAAAAGAAACAAGCAAGAGTGTAAGACGAAAAACACTACTCCAACCGCACCTGGCAACCCTACAATGACTAGAGTGAGATGTGTTGAGAAAAGAGGCTTCAGAGTATCATTTAAAGTGATAGTTCACGCGTAAATGAACTTTCATTTAGGGTGAACTATTCATTAAAGCAAACCATACTTTGTAAACCAGAATTATCCCAAATATAACCACCTCGGAGCACCCTATTAGCTGTGAATCATGTATACAGAGTTATTCTGGAGGCATGCAGCTGTACCAGTAGGAAAAAGGGTGGCATTAGCAGAGTGTTGATATTAAAAGGATGCCAGCAGAGAAATAGTGCTCAATATTTGTTCATTTAATAAACAGAATCTTTGGTTTTCCTTTCCTTGTCATTTTAACCTCGACCTTGTGAATTAGAATTAAGCCCTGTTATTGCATGTTTACTCCATTATCTGTAATTATGCGTTTGAGGTATTGCAGCCTCTACAATAACTATACTGGCTAACCAAACATCAAGAGGGGCTTATGAGAGATGCAAACCAGCATTCAGCGTGGGAAAACTCAAAGGCAAATCAAATACTCAATTTGGGATCAATGTATCCTGGGAAGATCATTAGAAAAGCAAAACAAAAAAAATGTCTAGAGTGCCCAACAATTAAGCAGCCTTTGGTCGGACAAACATATAATCTAGCCCCGAAGTCACACCACTGGGTTGGATGAACCAATGAATAAACACTTCACCTTTAAATTCAGCTACTTTGCCTGCATTATTTTGGTCACTGGCCATTAAAAAAAACCATATCAGTCAATTACGAATGGGGGTGGGGGGGGGGGGGTGTTATATGATTACGAATTTAAGCAAACGAGGAAGGTCAACAAAATAGAAATCAAACGCCCCAATCAGCATGTTAGATTAAGCCACAGAATGTTGCATTTCAGGAATTAAATTCTATCCATTCAATTATTTTATCCTTTGGGTTCAATGATAAGTAACGACTAAAGCCACATATCGTAACAGAACAAACTTACCACACGTGAATCACCCTGATGTTACACCATCAAATAACTGATAGTACAGAAGGGAACAGTTAAATCCTTTTCATACATTGTGAGCAACACCAGCAAATATATTACATTTCAGGACAATTAACATAGTTAGATGATTAAATCCAGACCACAGAAACACAGTCCAAACCACATCGCTCACTGACAAACCCTCGTGTAATTGTCCAATAATTTGGCTAGTAGACCATGTTCCACTTTTTAATGGCAAAGATGAATGCAAATGTGCTGTGAGGTATGTGTATGTGAGTACTGATTTTTTTGTATGGATACCCCTTGAAAAAATAACCAAGCAAATATAGTTCCCGCCAAAATGCTGTTGCCAGTTATTGTTACAATCTAAAAAAAACAATGGTACTTTGAGTGTAGGCACCACCTTAATATTTGATTTTTACATTTTCTGACAAAAATTTGAGTGGTTGCACATGCTAAACTCATCAGCATGATGCCAGGGCATATGTGGTTGTCAAGGTGTTCTAAGTCAAAGTCTTTCTAGCAAGTCAGTCCACTATCTGCCATGTTTGGTACACTCTCAGGAAGCTATTTCCAGTCATGACAGTGCAGCTCCTATCTACTTGAATGGGGAAAGAAAGAAATCTCTAAAACGGTTGGTCAAGATTACGAACAAAGAACATATTTCAAATCAGCAGTAAAATCTGACAACACTGGTATCATAAATTGTGCTTCTTTACCTCAGATTACGCAAAAAAACACAATTTTCCCAGCTTGTATAGCTAATGTGCATGCGCGTTCTCAAGTTCATTGACAGGTGATGTCTGTATCTTAAAGGTGATTGCTCTATTACCTGTAAGGCGGTACTTCCTTTCTACATCCGCTGACCATTTGCTGCCATTGGGCATTCCAATTTCTCCCATTCATTTTAATAGAAGTGGCCCATCTCTGCTAAATAGTCTCATAACTTCAAGTCAATAACCTCTGCCTAAGTCAAAAGAGCCAAAACCGAAGTTTCTGATATTCTGGTCCCTAAATATGGGGTGGGTCCCTCCTGCAGTGCAAGTCTATGGGATTTTTCGTCCATACGTTAAAAAATCATACATCTGATTGTTTAGAAAAGTAATACCACACGTCTCCCCGACAAGCCTTATGATTTGATGTGTCATTCTGCCTCAAAGCACCCAAAGTTTAATACTTTGGGTTAGGGAGTTTGAAAGACCACCAATTTAAAAGCTTCTGAAACCATCTAAGTCTGTTTGAAGGGGACCCCATATAAATGTATTATAATTTTACATTAGAAACAATAACTGTAGTAACTATAGTATTTTGGTGGAAACTATGGTTTATATGAACTGAAAAAGACTACGCGGCTTTCCAGAGTCCAAAAAGACATAAACATTGAAAGCAAGATGTATGGATAGACATGGTTAGACTTGTCAAGAGACTTTATATAATTAGTGGTGTAGAGAAACTCCCAACCCTTCCCATACTAACACACCTTTCTTCCTGCACGTTCTTGCCCTATTGTGCATGTGTATACTGCAGATTCAACTACACACAGCGGAAGGGAAAGTCATATGACTTGCGCTCAGTCCTCAAGGGCTTTGGAGTGTGCTTTAAGGTCTACACACTCTTCCCAGGCACGTTGCCCTACACAAGTCGAGTTCCTGTATTGTTCCTTTTTACCGCTACTCCGGAAACAATTACCTTTTCCTTTATGCCTTTTGCGACTGTGCGGCCTTACAATGAACTTTGTTGTTGATTGATTGGACCAGTATTCATTGCTGTGCTTTTTCCGGAAGGCCTCTGTTTGTCCAACTGTTATTTAACTGTTATTGGCTGCATGTTTCCCTCTATTGTACGATTAAAGGCAAATGTGAAAAAACAAATGTACGAGGCCTGCTCCCACTCAAGCCCCAATAGAAAGTCAACACATGTGGCTCCGTTTTTACAAACTTCCTAATAGACTTCAGGAAAATCTGTAGTATGACCAGTGGACATCATTGTCTCACTATAATGGAAAAGTAGATGAGATGCTAATAAGTAGTGAACAGCCGCAATAGACTTAAGCGGTGCAAAAGATTAAGTGGTGCATGCAGTAAAAAGAGTCACGCAAAAACATGCAGAAATAAGCAGAAATGCTAGCAAAAAAACAGTAGTATCTGCAGCTCTCCAGTGTGTCCAAATTATTCATTGTGTTGTTGCTTTTTTTTTTTTCATTATTTCAACCACTTTTAGTTTTACTAAAAATCAACTTTGTTGATGCTTAAGAAAACAACAATAACAATGATTTTGCTAGTGAAAGAAAATGAATTAATACTGTGGATATCGCGCCAATTTTAATGTGCCTTTTCCATTAAGTTTCCAAAAGACTCCTTTTCTTTAGATCAGTTTTACGATCTTGTCTCGCTATTGTGAGCATTAAGACTTTTAATAGTGTCACTGATTTAAACTTCAGAAGCATAAAATTTGTTAGAGTTGGTAAATCTAATTAATTTCCACTCAGTTTACAGTTTACAGTCAAGTTTACAGTCAGTTTCAATAAATCGATTTAAAACTGATTCAAATATTTATCTGCGTCACCGCTTAAAAAATGATCAATGTTAGAGTAAAAGTAGATTTTTTTCTCAGCAGTAGATCTTACATTTAAATATTTTGAATCTACGGCAACAAAGGCTCTTTGATTGAAAAAATGGTTTCAGTCACTCTTTTCAAAATCACCCTTTTACAACATTTCAGAGCAAATACATAAATACTAAGATACTAATATTGTCGAAAAGGTGAAAAGTATTAAGATATACTTTATTTAGCAATATCACCCAGCCCTACACACAACTGAAGTCCATTCTGCCACTAAAAAAGCCAAGATCTTAGTAAACTCAACCTTTAAACATTCGCCACACTCTCTGTCTTTATTGTGTGAATCTAATACATCTGTTCTTTGCCATCAACACCAGCTCCTGCTCCTCTGACTTGCTCTTTCACCTTTCACCCCTCACCCTGCAACCCTGCTGTCTCTGAGACACCAACCCTCCACAAATCCACAACCTGTTGACATCCAGCAAATTACAGATTTTTCTTGGGAAAGGGAGAAGGTCACAGGAACATCCTATTCTACTCCAATTAACATATATTTTTCCTCAGGTTCTTATATAGGAAAATTACATGACTTCAAAAGAATTGTTCCCAAAAAAATGAAAATTCTGTCATTATTTATGCTCCATATAAAAAAATAGCATCATACGGATGAGTAAATAATGACAGAATTTTCATTTTTGGGTAAACTATCCCTTTAAAAATATGCTTGGTGTCTGTACTGAGGTAAAAACACATTCAAGCAAGCGTGCAAAATTTCTCAAAATGTGACTGAATCCGTTTTCTTGTATTTTCCTGGGAACACTTTTGAAGAGAGTGCCATCCCCTTTGAGTGGCAGTTATTATCAAATATCCCGTCAGAAGTGACAGATACAGACTGTCTCGCACTTCCCGCCCGCTGCACCACATCTCATTTGCACCATCGCTGCAGCAGATAATTAGACTCTCTGCCAAACTGTGACAGGATCCAGACTGTCCAATTCTCACACTATCATCTGTCTATCTACGCCTGTTCACGACATGGACTTGAGACTTCCGTGTGCGTCGCTGAGTGCTCGGCATCAGCTGGATGAGGTGCATTAAATATATCTCTGGTAACATAAATATAGAGCCTAGCTTTCCCTCTAAATGAGGGATTTTCCAATGTTTGCAAACTCCTAGTGGTTCATAATGGAGCTGTTAGGTGTTTGTGTTGTAGTGTGCATGTGTCAAATGCATTCATATTCACTCGAGGTCAAAAGAGTACACTTTCAAAGGCAACCCGGCTGACCGGGCGCAGGTGGCGAGTGTTATAAAAATGCTTCACTCGCTATACTCAAAATCGTGCCACAGACCACAAAACTTATGTGACCTCTTTGAATTCTACTGAGTTTATGTTTTTACCTTAAAGCACAATGGAGGAAGTCAAACATCTCAAACTGCTAGACAGCCCAACATTCTAACAGCTACAAAACAGTTATGCACCAAAATAAAGGTATTTTAAACTACACCCCTTACTAAAATTCTGTTTAATGATGTATGACATTAGGAAAGAAACTGGCCCTGTTTTCCTTCAGATATTTATATTTTCTTTATAGAGATGACTTAAATAATTAAGAGCCTATAAGTGTTTATTTTTGTAGGATTTTTTGCTTTGAGTTGAGTTTCTTAAGGAAAGAGGAAAGGATATAAAAGAGGAAGTAGTTTTCATTTATAAAGCATTTAAATAATTGACTGGATTGTCCAGAAATCAACATTACAATATGGTTATTTAATATATAAACCAATTTTTATTGATTTTCCAGAAAAAAAATACTATACTGTGATATACAGTATTTTCTTATCGTAACATAAAATTATTAATATTATGATATAACATTTAAGTCATTAGCATCGTTATGTGGTTGTTAAGGTGTTGTAAAGTGGTTATTAACTGGCTCAAGTCAAAAGAGCCCACCCCCAAGTCTTTATGATATTCTGGTCTCTAGATACAGCACGGGTCCCTCTTTCAATGTAAGTCAATGGGATTTATCTCCATTTTAATGTCCACCTGCGAAAATTGTCCATCTAATCACTACAGAAAGTAAAAGCACATCTCGTCAACAAGTCACACGATTCATGTCTGTAGAACAAATGGTGAGGGAACAAGTTTAATACTTATGATTAGGGGCTAGTTAAAATATATAACCCTAAGCAGGGGCGGACTGGCCATCGGGAGAACCGGGACTTTTTCCGAAGGGCCGGCCGTGAAACGGGGCCGAATGGGCCACGATAAGCTGAAATGTGCCGCGTTTTGCAGACAGCGACACCCCCCCCCCCTCCCCACCCCACCCCCACGCTCAACAACTTTTGGCCCAGTTTCTAAGTAAACTCCCGGGCCCTAAGTATAAGCAAACTTAAGTGATGCTTGCCTTAGCAAACACCACTAATTAAATAACAGGGCTTCAGCAGAGAAGAAAGTTTGGGGACCCTTGTTGTACGCCCAACCACCCCAACTCCACAAGCAAATATCTCTACCCCACACACCCTCTACACAAACTGTGCAATCCTCTTATTCTTCTTTCTCATCTTTTCCTGCTGCGTTTTCTCACCCCTTTTCTTTCTCTATTGCAGTTCAATCCCAACACTCTTCCGTAGTCGCTCCTGTTCCTTCCCTAATCACAATCACCTTTCAAATTGTAATTTCTGCAAGCTTTATTGTCATGACAATGGCATGGCCAGCCAATGGCATAGGCTGCTTAGGGGCACCCACGACAACCAACTGACACATACATCCGGGCCCCCAAAGGGTACATTTGATTGGCCAGATTTTCCTCCAAAAACCACCAATGTCACATATAAATGCTGGAATTTGGTGGTGCATTTGAACAAAAACCTTAACCATAAGTGTTAAAATTTGGTGCATGACTCATTCTGTGCTGTTTGTGCAACAGACATGAATGATACCTCAAATAATGCGGTTTGTTGAGGAGAGGTGTGCAGTTTCTTTTCTAAGCGATCAGACTTAAGATTTTTTTCCTGGCAGACATTAAAACGGTCAAAAAAATCCCACATATTTAGCCCACTGCCATATCTAGAGACCAGAATATCACATAGAGACATGTGGGTGGGCTCTTTAGATGTTGGCCAGTAAGCAACTACCCTAAACACCCAAACAACCACACAGCAACAAGCAAAAACTCACTCAAAACACCTTAGCAACTAGATAGCAACATCCTAGAAACTACACACAAGAAATGTAAAAATCTAATTTAGTTATTATTTTTACCTAAATAGTTTCTCACATTTTCATTTATGCCTCCCGATTGATCACAACCCAACTTGTGTGTCATTAAAGGTCCTTATTTCAATTATTAAATCGTTAAGAAGCAAATCCCTTTAAGCTTCTCAATAGAGTACATAAATTTAAACAGACGTCAATGAAGAGGGTCGACAACAGCCAATTGCTACAGAAAATACCTGGAACATGAACTTTCCAACAGCTTTTAGTTTGTTTAGTGTGGCTTCATTCGCCAGGGAAAACACAATAAACAAAGGGTGTGAGTTTACACTTTTATTACAGGGACTTGCTATCAAGATTTAGGACCGTTTGGTTTAAACAGAGCGCCATTCGCCCAGGAAACCCCCTAATGTATGCAGGTGGTCACTTTATACATGCTTATTTAGAAAAAGCAAGAGGCCAAGCTTCTTTGTAGGGTCTAGGGATAGATCATGATGACAGACTAGTCAAAAAGGTCTTCCAACAGCCAACAAGTCAAAAAGTAAGGTCAACTAGTTTATCAACATATTTTAATTTTCTAATTTATTAGTTTTTATATTTTTAGCGGTGGTGTTAAATTTAGCATGCTTTTGTAGGTTAAAACCCTTTTGGAATAGCTGCGTCTTTAAATTTATCCCCTTTAAAGCTACAGCCATACAAATATAGATGGACATTATTGGTCGTTGCACATTGTTTATTGAGCATCCTGCCATGAATGCTGTGTTTTAAGACAATATGTCAAGTCAAAAATAGTCCAAATATTAAAAACACGTCTCAAGATGCCTGCATTGTGTTCCATTCCATTGCACTCCCTCAAGTTGCTTTTGAACGTAAGAACGCAAATTATGTAAATGCCCCATAAAATAAAGCTGGCACCTCCTAACCAGCCTAAAGGCCAAAATATGCTTCAGTTTTCTGCATGCCACTATGTCTCGTGCACATTGTATAGTATACGCTAGCAGGCTGAGTTCAAAAATGGATACTAGCCATACTAATCTTGCTACTTCTTCCATGTCTGTCTATGGCAAAAATAGTAAGAGTAGTATGGTAGTATGCCATTCCGAACTCAGCCGGAGCTTCTTCGACTAAACTGTGGTGAGCGGGGCGGGGCCGAGCGACGATGGTGCAGAGCGAGACCGGGGTGGACACCTGGGGAGAATTATCTCGCCCAGCTGTTGGTGATTGCGGTGTTGGCGGGCGAGGGATAAAGCCGCAACTAGAGCTGCCGTTGGGAGAGACACAGAGAGAGAGATGCAACGAAGCTGTGTGTGTGTGGTTGAGAGCTGCTGCTGAAAAGCAGAGCGACTGTGTGGTCAGTGAGCTGAAAAGCCACTAGGATGTGTGGTGCTGAAAAGCAATGTGTGAATGGGAAGACACTGAAAAGTGTGAAAATAAATGTCGTACGTTTGGATGTGCAACCTACTCCCGCTTCCTTCTTTCCAAACGAGCAGAGGTCTTTCCTTTTTGCCATTTAGGCAACCTGTCAACTAGTCGATTTTGATAATATTCAGTTTTGCACATCATTAGAAGAGTGTTGAGTCTTGTCCTGTGCATTCCACCCCACAGTACTGGTGTTACAGGTTTGGCCATTCTCAACGTGAACAAGAACGTCTGGGTTGCACAGAAAAGCTTTTGGGGTAAAGAGCGCAAGAGAGTGGAATCAGCACGATTCCGGAGAAAGAGTGATGGCAGGAAAGAAAACGAGATTTTCACTTGGATCTTCAGCCAATGTTTTAAACATCATCAAAGCCCAGTTTGACTGTGTCTAATTCTGTCCAAGCCAGCGGGACACACACACACTAAAACACTAGCAGAACCACTCCAATGACAATAAATATATTACGCAATCCAAATAACAATGATCCCAACCAAGCATGTGTGTGATCCCACATTTCCACCACTGGGTCAGCGTGGCCTTACCTCTGGTTCTAACCACAAACCTTATGGGGCAGCAAAGAATGAGGGAATGAAGTTGAAGAGCTTAAACACTATTGTGCTCTAAACCCTGTCAGATTACATTTGATCCAAGTTTGCGTTACCAAACTTTCACATCGTGTTGTTTTCCAGCTTCCCGGAAGATTTTTTATCACATCTTAAAAGAAACAACGACTGTTCCAAATAAAAAGAACTAATTTTAAGCAAGCAAAACCGTTAGTATTGGAATATTTTGCCACCCTCATTTAAAAAACATATTGGACATTAAAGATGAAGTGTGTAATTATTGCGCCACTAGGGTCACCGAACAGATTTGCAGAAATCTAAACTGGTTTCCCAAACACTCCTCCATCTGCCATTGGCTGTCGAAGCAGATAGCCCCACCCCAACCTCACACCATTGGCCAAATCAATATTGTTGTATTAGTCTTCTCAAACGAACCAAATCATGTTTTGATCATTTTTTACGGTAATTAATGTACAAACGGCTTACTTGTAGTTGTTTCTGCATATTAAGGTGGGATGGGAAAAAGTGGGATGGTATTTTAACATCGAAAATCTAAAAAAAATTACACACTTCAGCTTTAAAACCAGTAAACAAAAAGACTAGCTTACATGAAACTGTAGGAATTCTGGACTGCTCCAAGAATACTCAACTGATATGCTATCCTAAACAAAATCCCTCCTAGAAAGGGATTACAACCCACCCATCAGGTGAGGGCTATTGTAGTTTCCCTCCAGGGGTAGGCGTTTAATGGCAGGCTTTTTGTCTAAATGATACATATTTTGTTCATTCATACTGAAAGTATAGGTAAACATGTTTAGCACACCCTTGTCTGTAAAACAAGACAGTGGGTGGTGCGGTTAGCACTCTACACCTTTCACCAAAACCTCCAAGCCTGTACGCATCACATGACACCACTTCAGCCATTTAATCCTCTGTCACATGACCACCCCGTAATCTTCCATCATATGATAGGAGAGAAAAGTACAAATCCTTTTACAAAGTTCCACAACATAGACCACTTAGTGTTAGGAGATGAAAAGTTAATCATCTGAATTTTGACAAAAGATAAGTGGTTGGAAAATGTAGCTAATATTGTGTAAAAGAATGTCTTTTGTATTTATAAGATGCTACATGAGGCGTTATACATTTACTCAACCACATTTATTTTTCCATGGAACACAAAATTAGATGAAGAATCTCAGTGCTGCTCTTTTCAATGCAATGAAAGCTTAATGTGACCAGGGGCTGTCAAGCTCCAAAAAGGCGGGGAAAAAAATAGAAAAAGTGATACATTGGATCCCAATTGTGTATGCACATATTCAAACTTGGTATTGTGTTCGATATGTGAACCAATACTGTTTTGTTTCATTTGGCGTCAACCCTGACACATCTTGAGATGCTCGAGATTTTCAGCGAACAATAACTTAACAATTTAAGTCTGTTCCTCACACAAAACTATTGTATGGCTTTAGAAGACTTAGACATCATATGGACTACCTTTATCATACTTTTATGGTAACTTTTTTGTCCTTTTTGAGCTTGACAACCCTGGTCACAATATGCTTTTATTGTTTGCGAAAAAAGATGCTTGGAGATTCTTCAAAAAATCTTATTTTTTGTTCCACATTATAATCATGGACAACATACGGGTGAGTAAATTATAACAGAACTTTCATTTTTGGGTGAACTATTTCTTTAAACATCAGTAGGCATGTATGGACCTCTTCTGACCCTGAGGTCAAAGGGTACCTGGACAGTGTTGGCTGGGGGTGGGGTTGCCTCTTAAAGTGATTGTGTTTGACAAACCTTTCATTGACATTGTGTGATTAAAGCACAAATAACAAAAGAGTCTTATCCAACTCTAAAGTTCTAATTACCTGCTAGCCTAAACATAATTAACCATGTGGGCTGAAACAGCGAAATGGAAAAAATGGCATCAACAATCGCAGCTACTTATGGTACACTGTGGCAAAACCATTGCCAAGACACGCCACAGGGAATTTTGCCACTCCTCAACTAGTAAAAAAGCAAAGAACCTAAGAAAAACAAGCATTTTTAAAATGGGTTGGTAATGAAGACGAAGACAACCCACATCCCGTTTAAAGGAAGTCAGGAAACCTACAAAAAAGGGGAACAAATCTCTCATTTCATTTTAACAAAAATTTGAAAGCAAGTGGGGTTTTTTCTTCCCAAACAAACTAATACTGGTTGGTTTGCATCTACGTGCCAAGCTAGCAGGTATGTGTGTGGTCCACAGCTCAAAACAACATTAAACTCAGATGGAGAGAGAGAAAATTTGGGGGGAGAAAAGGAAAAGAGATGTCACGGGTGGAACCACAAAAGCGACTCCTTTGAAAAGAACGTACCATACTAAAAATAATTCCATACATTATAAAACCTCAAAAATACGGTATATGCTCAAACCACTTTCTCTATATAATTATCGTCTTTTCAAAGACATGCTTCATGCAAAAGAAGTGGTTCCTAGGTTTTGCATACTACAGCAACATAGCACGAGAGCTCTTAAAACACCAAACGCACCCCTTAGAACTTTTTGGCAGTCTTAAATTGGCTGAACAGAACCATTTACGAAAAGTTAAATCTCATAAATCTGTAACTAATGATGTATGAAGCAAACAAAGAATCCTATACCACAAGAAATTCCGCTCAGTAAAGTGTCTTTTCACCCAAATTCCTTATTTTCCCGAGACTTCCCCCAATAAAAACAACATATTTTCACACATAGGTGCAGCTGCGTAAGAGAAGTGGGTTGTTTTTACTGCAATTAAGCTGTAAAGACGCATCTGTTTTCTTGTCAACAATGAAGCATCGAGATTTCCTTACAGCAGGGTCAGAAATTAACCGGAACTTGGTGAAAAAATGCTAAAATTCTATGTGTAGTGGCTTACCATCCCTTGCAGGATCTTACCTTCTGGTTCAAATGTAGTCTTCACTTCCTCAGCGATCCTTAACGATGGCCGTGCCACAGACACTGCTGTCAGGGTCAAAAGCAGAAACACACCCAGAAGCCACCCCAGAGCAGACATCCCATCAGCAGCAGGCGTAATGCCCCATCCCTCCCTCCTCGACCTCCCCCTGGACACAGATCCCATCTGAGGAGTTCCACCCAACCATGAACTTCAGGCTGGACGGTCTGTCACTCACTGGAATTCCCACCAATCACCTGGGCTGAGGAGAGCTGTCGAACAGGCGTAGATTCCACAGGTAGAGGATATTGTAGACAGTGGCAGGTTAGGTTTCCCAAGTTGAAAAGGAGAAGATAAGATGAAAGAAGAAAAAAAATGGAACGATTAGAAAAGTAAACCAAACAAATGCTTAAGATTGTGCCAATCATACATTAAAAACAATCGGCATGCAGTATACAATAAAAGGAGAAATTTCAGAGTGATAAAGTGTCAACAACTGATCAACAACACTTCTCTCAATTCATAGTATGGAAACTGTAAATATCCAGCTGGAATAATTCAGATCTGTTGGTTTTAGATCATTCCTGCAGGTATACCTGCATTACGAGGACCAAAATGCCCTCATAGCGTACGGAAACCTGACATCACCTTAATTATGAGGACATCCCAAGTGTCCCTGTAATTCAAAATGCTTATTAAACATACTAAACAATGTTCTCACAACATTGTAGGGTTGGGGGATAGAAAATACCATTAGCTCAGTATAAAAACAAGAGAATTCAATGGTCAGTCCACATAATGCAGGTACACAAACATGTGAGCATGGAAGAGAGAGAGAGATAGAAACTACGATTTTGATAGATTTTGCCTATGATGCCCACGATTTGGACCATATGAAAAGTCCACACACTGTGCTAAAACATGCTAAAACTGTGGAAAGTGTGGTAATGGACCATCTGAATCATGAAAATAAGCACAAAAATGATCACTAGCCATTTTTTTCATGTTTGTTGACGTGTTATCACGTATAAACTCCATGAGTTTGTGAATTTTGATATCGTAATTTTAAGATGCATTTTGGGTGATCTGTTTGAAACGGGACGATGCTAAAGACAGCTGTAACGTGGTCCAAACTGTTTTGAGATTTATCGACATTTAGACATTGGGCTCATAGTGCCATAGCAAGGGATTGCCACCTAATAAAACAAGTGTTTAAACTTTGCTGGTCACGTGCGGATTTAAAGGCAAATAATCGTCCGATCTGAAAGTTTTAAAAAGCAAATGCATGTACATCCAGAAGAACTTCACAGAATTCTTCATTGTATCTGACATCAACATGCAGGGACAAACATTAAAAAGCCCAGCTAGTACATATATTCCACTTAAATAACTGAGAATTCTGCTCTACACATAATGTTTGCGCTTATATTAAACGAAAGTATAATTAGGAGAAACTGTGCGCCATTTTTTAGCACTTTTCGACTTTTTTGCACTTTATTATTATTCAGTAATATACAGGCGTTATGATTATTGCACGTCCTCATGAAATCAGAGACTGTCCCCTCAAAATCCGAACACAAGTGTTCAAAAGAGACGACCAGGTGTAACTGTTTTGTGTCTCACTTGTACACTTGTGACTGGATCACCCAAAATGCATCTTAATACCAGATGTACACAAGGCCTCAGTCGGGGGCGAATGGTTGTGTAGATGATACACCCAGTCTGCGATCAGTCATGTATTGTGTGCACCAGCACGATGGAAAACAAGACTGTGAGTAAGCAGGGCGCTGACTGCAAGATGTGTAGTGTGCACTTGGCTTTAAAATGCTGTTAAACAAGCCTTGTCACGGACATACCAAAGCTCTTATTGTTTATGTCCTACCTACTGTCTGACACCTACACACTACACCTGACAAAACAACTCCATCAGTCTGTGCACGAATGTTACATGCAACGTTTGGCTCTATAAAGAGTTAAGTAACCTGCGTATTTAAAGCACTGTTTTCCAGCACCATTAAAAAGTATTTTATTACTCTATCTATCTATCTATCACCATTGCACAATATTTAGCTTTTTATTTTTATTTCACTGGAACCAACTTCGCTGACAGTTTTCTCAGCAAACAAGACTGTGACTTCAAATCCAAATGCAATTGCTCCTGAGGTGATGTTTAGTTTAGGTTAAGTCATGAAGAATCACTGCTGATGCGCGCGCTTCAGTCTCAGGAGATCTGGCGCGCGATCGGCTGCGGTATTGATCGCTTCTGTTCATTCTTGTGCATTTATCAAAAGGTGATTGAAAGGCGGTGGTGGAATATCTGTTGCAGTGTACAGGAATGGTTAATTCGTTTTTTAACATGAGACGAGAGCAATGCAGGATGTTGCAGGAGGAGAGTTTTGTTTTAAAGCATTGCAATTCTCTCCTGCCGTTTTAAATCATACGTCATGCCCTATATGTTAAGGGTTTGATTCATATGAATGCACTTAGAAGTCGAATTGCGAGGCGCATCATTTTTTACTCGCGTTCGATATGCCAAGGAGGCTGATGAGCACGATTTTGACAAATATTTCACAATGCAATGCAATGCATGACGTCAGCTTTAGAACTTGTATTGCCAAATGCATCGTTTAGGACCTCAACGCAAGTGTCTTCGGAATATAACGAGGGAAAAATGCAATCTAAAGGCGTTAATCACCATCCCATTCACATTCAAATCAGCTCACACAAGACTTCACACTGAAAGCGCTAAAGGGGTTACGGCCAATGCAAAGAAACACTGATGTTCCCCTGGGAGTGAGCTGTGCGGTGCCCTTTGATTACATTTTAATTGTAATGTTATCAATTCTAATGTTTGTCGAATTGCACCTCCTAATGATATCATGACTTTATTAAAGAAGATTAACTTGATTACTTAAAAATATATATTTAATTTAACATCAGATCATGCACATTATTATTAGAGTTAATTACTTGTTGTATTACGTTAATACAATTAACATTTCATCAGTTTAACTGATAGCTCTACCTGCCGTCGGTTCAACAGTAGGTAATAAAATAAAATAAAAAACTAATTTCTCATTGCAAAGTAAACTTTAAAAAGCAAACTTAATGTATGCAAGTCAGCCTATTGCACTGTTCTTAATGCAACCACATGTTTCAAGACATGAACCTTTAATTGCAATAACAATGGGAGATTAAAAACAATAAAAAAGAAAAGGAAAAACAGGTAGGCCAGACTACGCCTTGAATAACAATAATTCTTGACTGGTTGCATTTGTTCATTTGAATCCAGAAATGTAATTTGCATACACTGCAGTGCATAAAAATTAAATTTAAAAAAAATCACATTCTAATTAAAAATGATTAGGCTTTTAAATGATTATAATGCATTCTATTGAGAATTAAGGGGATATACCTCAACCATAACAATGATTTTGGGTGGATTTAACAATTTTGAAAAAAAAATTACCAACTTTCACAAAACAACAGCCAACTGAATGTGTGAACATTTATTTTTATGATTTTATATCACCATTGGCATGCATCTTTCCAGAGCCATTTTGCTCATACAGTAAATGTATCTCAGATTCATAATAGGTTCATAAAGGTAGCTTTTACATGGTCGTCTTATATGAGTGGGAATATGGGATGTGTTATCTTAATGAAAGGGTAAAATAAGTGTTTTATTACATGTTTTGTTACATAAACAACCTTTTCACAAAAGGGTCTGACAATTACCAGTCACTGATTTTCTGATAATAATAATAAAATAAAAAAATACAAATTAAAGACTTTCTGTGGAGTCCATTTCACTGCTGGTATGCCAATATTATGTGCATATTCAAAAAGAGAATGTTTATTTAGCATATTTCAAAAGTTTAAATGGATAAAGTCACAATGCATTTTGTACTGTAATACAGAAAAGTTTCATACTGCTTAAAGAAAAGTAAACAGTCAGTACCTCCCCTTAAAATAAAGAAGAAGAAAAAATAAGATGAAACTTACAGAAGAGGAGCAGAATAGTGAAGCTCAGAATCCGCATATAAACGGGACTCATGCATGGGCCGAATCCAGTGAAGAATGCAACCAAAAATCCACTATTCCCAAATCCAACAGGGCAAAATCACAGTGCACCAAAGATAGGATCGCATGCCAACAGCGGGCAACTAGATAGTATCCGTGCGTGTTTGTGTAAATCCTTCCAAAGGGGGAAAAAAGTGCGTCCCAGAAACTTTTTTCGTCCGAAACCGAGTAGGGTTATTGCGTTATTGCTTCACCAAAAGGCTCGCGCAATAGCAATGCACCCTTCTTCTAAAACGAGACGCGATGCAATATTGTATCAAGCAGTGTGAAAAACATCCTCACGAAAAAACACATATCCACTGACGTGACGCGCAGTCTCTGAGGATAGTGGCTCCGTTCTCAGACGCTTTGTTGGGTTTACGGAGATTTTTTCCTCATTCTCCAACCCCCTAAAGAAATGTCACTCCCCCCTGAAACCCGAGACGCTTCCTGGCTTATAGTTTTTAGACTCTCCGTTTCTCTGCCAATCACAGATCTCAGTGCGCGAGCTACCCTTCGACTCAACCCACTCTGCAAAGTTTTGTCCGGAACTGGGGGTCTCCCTCCTCCTCCCCTGATACGCGCTGCCGGAGCGCTCGAGTGTTGCAGAATGCAGCCGGTGTGCAGCGTCAGCGCCGTGCGTTCATTCACTGCAACAGCGACACCCAGCGGCAGATCCGTCTGAGGGGGGTCGGGGTCCCCCAGGCCCTTTAAATTGCTTAAAAACATACAGTGGCGACCAAAAGTCTGAGACTACTAGTGAAAATACTTCTATTTAGCATTTTTCTTATTTAGTACATTTTCCCATTGCATATATTATCAGCATATCAATTTGAGTGAAAAGTTGAATTGAAAACAATATTGTTGTGTCCCTCTTTTGCTTTAATGACAGCATGCACCCGAGCAGGCATGGACTTCAAAAGTTTGTGCAAACCTGATGATCCGTATTATCAGAATGTTTCAAAGAGCATCTTGTGTGCTACAGTGGAAGCAAGGAAATCTGACCTTTTGTACAAAGGAGTTTGATTAGCGACCAAGAAATAGTGGAGAAAAATATTTGTTTTATTTATTCTGCATTGTAACATTTGTTTGTTAACATTTTTCAAACTCCTGAAACGTGTTCATTTTGAGGTTTAAATTAGATTCTCAACCCCGGATTTTCAATGTGGTCTCAATCATAACATAATAAAACAATACTGTAAGTTATTAAGTAATAATTAAATGAATGGAATTAAACCATTTTAATTTCAGTGCGAATGGGATTTTAGAGCTTTGGCGGAGGGGAATATTATCAGTGAGTGAGAACATGATCACACTGAACTGTTGTTCTCCTTTAGTGTTTGATGGAAAAACATAACAGCAAACGGAATACGTAAATAATGGCATACATTTTACACCTCTTTGGAGATGTGCACAAATTTTGTCATCAAGCCCAGCCCAGTGTCACAATCTAATTCAGTGGCGTCACAATCTAATTCCCTGCTCTCTGTATCAGCATCGGCCATCAAAAAACCCATGTCAGTTGACCACTACTTTTGAGGTAGAATTTTGTAAATTTTTTTATTGCATTTATTGCTAAACTGAGATTTCAACAGAACAGATAATGAATCAGAAATAATTGTAATTATTATTATTTTTTTTTAATTATTTATTTATTTATTTGCAAATGGTGTGTATCATGGGTGTCCAATCCTGTTCCAGGAGGGCCACCTTCCAACTTCTAGGCCGGTGTGTTGGAGCAGGTTGGAGATAAACTCTGCAGGAAGGTGGCTCATTGAAGACACTTCACGAGTGAACCTGCCAACATGTGTTCCATTCCAAAGGGCTCATCCCTGTGCCCTAATCCCTTCAGAGGGTTTACCCTCCAGAGTGAGAGCTTCGGAGGGTTGAAGGGTGTAGGGCTTAAAAAAATCGGTAATTCGGAACGAACTTCAGCGTCATCTATCCATCATCTAAGTGACCTTTGGAGGCAGATTTATCCTGTTTGGAATGCAGGGTCATCTGCCACTGCTGTCTGCTGCTGCCCTTTCGCACTGCTGAAACGTCATCAGTCAAGACAGCTCATGGGCGTTATTAATTTGCATATCCTCTAAATGTTTAGCTCAAGATTTATATTTATATTTAACATTTATATTTAAGTTTTATATTTAAGATTTAGCATTTGGATTTAGATTTAAGATTTACATTTAGAATTTATATTTAGGATTTATATGAATCATTTACATTTAAGATTTAGATTTACATGTTAGATTTAGATTTAGGTTTAACATTTGTATATAACATTTATATTTATATTTATATTTAAGATTTATTTTTGAGTTTTACATTTAGATTTAACATTTACATTTAGTTTTAACGTTTACATTTAACATTTAGATTTAAATTGAAGATTTAGATTTAACATATAGATTTAGTTTTTATATTTATTTTTAAGTATTTGTTGCAAAATAAATGGAAAAACATTAAATGCTTATTTACATAAATTTGGCCAAACTGAGCAGACTTTGTTGTTAAATCTGACAAAATTGAAACAAAATTGTAAAATGTTTTATTTTACAAATGGCACCCCATACAACAAATGGCCATTAACTATTGACATTTTTATCCTAAGTAATAGGAAGGAATATAAGATTGTGCATGCTCAGCCTGCTACATTTTTCTCCGTGTGGCGGTGCGCTTGATGAATTCAGTATTTAAGACTTCAATTTGAAGTGCCTCATAAAATCCAATGAATAATTCCTCTGGGTCCAGATCTCCCGGCGGAACTGCGATTCACATAAAAGTGAGATCCACCAATCAGAGAAGTTCCCAAGTACTAATCGCTTTTTAAATTATTATAATTTTTTTTAAATTATTTGCTTCAAATCAAATGTTTTAATGTCGTTTATTAATGATAGGCTGAGAAATATTTATTAAATGCCTATGGATAAAATTAATGGGGAATATCTCGTGCCTGTGATTTAATGTGTGTGTGTGTTTACATCTGGAAGACCTATTTTTTACATTGTTTGCACATCTGCAATACGTATGAGACGTATGCCAATAGTTATGTCTTGGATGTCAGTAAGACATTCAGCAGATGTCTTTGAGACGTTTATGATTAGGAATGTTTGTCAGCCAGGTCTCTTAAGCAACCAAATTGGCCCGGTTGCTAGGGAGGGTAGAGTCACATGGGGTAACCTCCTCGTGGTCGCTATAATGTGGTTCTCGCTCTCGGTGGGGCGTGTGGTGAGTTGTGCGTGGATGCCGCGGAGAATAGCGTGAAGCCTCCACACGCGTAATGCGCTCAACAAGCCACGTGATAAGACGCGCGGATTGACGGTCTCAGACACGGAGGCAACTGAGATTTGTCCTCCGCCACCCGGATTGAGGCGAATCACTACGCCACCATGAGGACATAGAGTGCATTGGGAATTGGGCATTCCAAGGGTAGAAAATGGGAGAAAATAAAAAAAGAATGTTTGTAAATATGATCTTTTTAAGATGTTTAGCAGATGTTAATTATGTCATCAGTCAAGAGAGCCCAGGGGCGTACTTAATTTGCATGTCCTCTAAATGTTTAACTCAAGATTTATATTTAAAATTTATATATAACATTTATATGTATATTTATATTTAAGATTTATATTTGAGTTTTACATGTAGATTTATCATTTACATTTAGATTTACATTTAGATTTAACATTTACATTTCACATTTAGATTTAAATTGATGATTTAGATTTAACATTTAGATTTAAATTTTATATCTAATATTAAGGATTTGTTACACAATAAATGAATAAAAAAAATTAAGAAAAAAATATTAAATGCTTATTTACACAAATCTGGCCAAACTGAGCAAATTGTGTTAAATCTGACAAAATTTAACCAGTTTTTGTAACGTTTTATTTTACAAATGGCACCCCATATTGATGCCTGTGTGGAAGTGTTTGTGCACGCATTGTGCTTAGCCCAAATTACACTGCTTTGTTCACACTGCAGGAAAATCAGATTTTTTTTTTTTTTTTTTTCAAATCAGATTTTTTTAGACTGACAGTTCAAACTGCAGGTTATATGTGGACAGATTTGATTTTTTCTTTTTTTTTTCTTTTTTTTTTCAGACTGCAGTCGCTTTTGCTATCACATCCACATTAGTTGTCATAGTAACGATGCAAACTTGCTTATGTTCACCATGTGTGAGAGTTCATGGATGTTTCATGAGGGCATCCAAATATTAACACCTTCTTCACAGAAAACTGCTTAAAAAACGGGAGAGGTTTTTAATGATGCTAAGATTTACAACTGTCCCCTTTTTGCCAGACACCCCATCTTAAAATAGCATTAAATAGACGTTGAGGTGATATACATGTACATATTTAAAATATTCATCTGTTCAAATAAGTAGTTTATAAATTTTTCAAAATATTTGAATATTTGGTTAAAATTTGGTCTGTTACGGTTTGATACATGTTTTTGGCTTTTGCCCATTATTGTCAACTAAAATATGATATTTTTGTCAACCAAGAGGAAAATGGACTTAAATTAATGAATACTGACATGGTAAAATATTGACAGGATTTAAAGGATATTTTTTATCAAAAGACAAAAATTATGACTCAAATAAAAACAAAAATGTAAAATGTCCAGAAAAACCATACGGCATGCCAACAGTCTGCACGTACTGTGCTAATGACGAAATTTGCGTCACGCAGTATGCGGAACACTGAAAACCGGAATATAGCTTTGGCCATTACAAAGCAGTCGTAGTGCGCATGTGTCGAACATGTCGTATGGGCACGCGGTCAAAAGAGTATACTACGAAAGGCTGAGCATACAACCTTGCACGAGGGGGAATGTCAAGCACGCAGGGAAACGAAATATACCGCATATCATCAATACTGTTATTGCATATGGAGCCCGTATTTTTCCCAGCAATTCTTCCAATGCCTTATAGACCCCCATGTGCTGCTCCCCCATGGAGCTCTCTCTCTTCCAGCGCTCACACAGGGGAGGCTCCCTAATCAATGACCCCTAAATGTCAGAGACAGAGGGGCCCCCCAACCGCACTCCACACTCCCCTTCCAAGCTGTCTTCTCCATTGGACAGGCTGTTTTCAAGGATCCGGAGGAGAAAACTAAAGCAGCCAA
Organism: Myxocyprinus asiaticus; assembly: GCF_019703515.2. Classification (NCBI taxonomy): domain Eukaryota; kingdom Metazoa; phylum Chordata; class Actinopteri; order Cypriniformes; family Catostomidae; genus Myxocyprinus; species Myxocyprinus asiaticus. The sequence goes on along the minus strand of NC_059364.1, from coordinate 5,282,315 downwards.
GGAGAGTTGTGGAGGAGGGAACTGTGGCTAATATGCTTTGGCCTCTTATTTTCTCCTCCACTCTAAACAAGACTGCCTGAGCCTCCAGTTTTTTTCCCCCTTTCTTCATAAAAGAAACGTTCCCATTCACTTCGAACGAGCCAGCTAATAAGGCTGTTAAAGAAAGCGAGAGGTTCCTCAGTGAATGCGGCCTTCGATCATGGCTTTTCTCTTTCACTCTCCCCCTTTCTTTCTTTCGTTTAACCCACGATTCTCTCACTCACTCGTACACAGTGAAGACATCATGGGATCCCATAAAAGGTGACAGTTTGGATAGGAATGAGAGGGAAGGGGGGATAGGTCACAGGTTTAGGGGGGTGAAATAAAAGATGGACTATGCAGTCTTTCACACGTTCCCCATCGCCTGTCCGAGCCAGATTTATGTTGTTTTTATGGCTGTCTAGAATGAGGTACGTCACATCTCCGTCAACCAATTTCAGATTTTTTTATCTTCCTCAAAAAAAAAAAAAAAAAAGAGTTTATCAAAATAGTTGAAATTTATTCAACTAAATCACACATTGACAATGTACTTTTACAGTACCAGTCAAACGTATGGACAACCCTACTCATTCTTTGGAATTATGAAGTAACCAAAATTGTTAAACAAATCAAAACTATTTTAGATTGATTTCTCTGCACACTCTGTTCATTCTCTCAACCAACATGAAATGCATCCTGAGATGCTTTTTAAACAGTATTGGAAAAGTTTTCATGAATGCTGGACACAAACCTGGCTTTTTCTCTCTCTACACTATCTGGTCCAACTCATCAGTTTCAAAAATAAAAAATAATGCATAGGCACAATTTATATTCACCCACAAAACTAACCTCAAGCATTAAAGCATAAGACTTTAGATCAAAATGTTTTAAAGGGTTAGTTTACGTACAAATGAAAATTATGTCATAATTTACTCACTTTCATGTTGTTCCAAACCCATATGACTTTGTTTCTTCCCTGAAACACAAAACAAGATGTTAGGCACAATTTTAGCCTCAGTCACCAACCGATCACTTTCATTGCATTCTTTGTGTTTGTTTGTGCTAACACGTTTTGTGTTCCCGGTCAAAAAATGACTGGCCTACTAAGACTGTTAATAAACACTGCTCTGCTCTGCTCTGAGCTAATGAGTCTCATGATTTAAGCTTACCTGGACATCGCCTGTGTGTGATCATGACTGGGAATATTCAGAGCCGGAGACATAACGTGCTATTTTCATGTTGATATTATGTTATACGTTTAAACATTTAAAACTGAAATATTACTTGCTTTGTTGAAAATAAAAAAATATTCCTATTTACATATTTTGAATGAATGAATTTTACACTTATAGGCTTTTCTGACACTACACTCAAAGTGCTTTTACATACAGAACAGGGGACTCAATCACCACAATCACTACCAGTATATTTCAATATAACTTTTCAAGTGTTTTATCTACTATTAATGTTTGTATTGTACTACACTTATCAATTTAAGAGGTGATACTAGTGATATGGCTGATTTCCGAGAATTCAATAGAAGACTTTTTATATTATATTTTACAGCCTCAGTTGATAATGCAAGTGAACCGTAATACTACAATAGTATGCCTTTGCACTGCACACAATAATGCTGTAAACTAAAAACGTAAAACGAGGATTCAATAATGATGGGGATAAAATATACTTTATTAAACATGAAAATAATATGCTTAAATATGCAATATAAAATGATAAGAAGTCAATTTCAGAAGTCATAAATATTAGTAAACATGTCACAGTAAATTCCCCCGACAACGTAGATACTGTACATCGCGATTGGTTAACACACAAGTAATGTTCAATTCATACAAGCATGACAAGCAATATAAGCTTCAAAAACCCTACCAGAAAACATATCCAAGCATTAAAGCAGGTAAACAACTTCGTCAAACAGTAAACAGATAAGCATCCATCCAGACTGCTGCAGTGCTTTGAACTGCGTGAGTATGACTGACTGAACTGAACGTAGTGTCTCCAGCCAGAACATGAGACAACCGGTACTTCTATCCTGCGTTCACGGACATGACATAATGACGCAAGGATGAAAGTCATAAACCAACGATTTTGTGCCAAAAAATCCAACCCGACAGCTCAAATTACAAATAATTTGTATAGGCTTAATGTAGTGAATCGGGGTAAGGCAAGGACATTGCTTTGAACACTGATTGTTTATGTACTCAATCAATAATGGCAATTTGTTCATTTTTAAACAAAAAATGTGTAGCTACCTTCAGCCCTATCACTCTGTTTGATTGAGGAATCCAGTTCAAACAAATAAGGCTGGGCATAGAAATGCATCTATTTTTTTACTACAAACTCTTCAGACATGTTTTGTATGTTCTATTCTCTGGTTTGTGTGCAGCTATGTTGTGTCTTCTGTTGTTAATATCGCTGGTGGTCCTGTTGAAGCTAAACAAAATTATTTTTCTCTCATGGAAGGAGCTCTAAAGCTCACCTTTTATGAACACGCTCAGGACATCAACGGTTGGTCAAGATATTTCACTTAATAATACATTAGATTTCACAATTTCTCCCTTTGTGTTAAGGGAAAAAAAGAAAGTTATACTGGGTTATAACAACACAGGGTTGAGTAAACAATGACTGAATTTTTAATTTTTGGGTGAACTATCCCATTCATTTTTTGGATAGTTTTTTGTAATTAAGGGTGAGTCACAATTTGCATCCTAAATAATATGCGAGATTAGAATTAGTGTTTCCCAAATCATATTATATTGTAAAAAGATGGCTAAAGGTGTCCTGATGGTAAGCTATGCTATTTCCAGTGAAAATGTGTCACGGTTTACTATCTAAATCTTTTAGTTCTATATTTGATATTTGTGAGGCCTGAGCTGTCACAGCAGTTTCTAACCCAGATAGCACACGGACACTTTTTATCTGAAAAAGTCAGAAATTGTCCCCTTCACTTCCATTGTAACTGTAACCTCAAAAGAAAAAAAAAAAAAAATCAAAATACAATTTTATGCAATACTGCCATACAGTCTAACATACTCAAAAGTGTACTTTCTCATCAACAAAAAACAAAATACTTTTAGCAACAATGAAAAGAGAATAATTAGCAAGTATGCTAACTGGAACAGCCCATGACATTAGCATAATTGGTGCATTCTTTTTGATTAAACTGAAATCACAAACATGTCTTGACAAAGATTTAAAGTGTCTTTTGGGTCAGTAGAGTGATTAGTTGAGCTAATGGAGTTGAGCATGGGAACAGGGTCCTAACGGCATGCAAAGAGTGATCTTAATGCTCATTACAGCTCTATCCTGCTGTTATGCTAATCTGCAGTTATTTCAGTGAGGCCATCAACACTACGGTGTTATTTTATCTCCACAGGGCTGCCAAAGGGAGTCAAATGACCAGCCTTCTATGTGCTGCTGCCCCTTCTGTCTATTGACAGCAAGCTATGATTTACGCCAGATAATTGTTTGGTCAGCTTTTGGTTTCAAAACAATCTCAACAAAATACAGGGTTTTTCTACTCTCTGAGGAGACGAAAAGAAAAAATTCACACAGAGAGAAAACATATACTCCCCATGTATCATCTCCCTGGCAACTTTCCCGAGAATAAATACTCATTAAAGTCATTAAGAAAACACTTTAAGCAGTGCTGGTGCAATTTGGTCTTAGGTGTGCCAAATATTTGTGCACTTAACTTATAGAGAATGACTTACCTGTAGGATAATGTCTGTGTACTGTAGGTGTGCTTAGCCATGTATTACCATGTTCAGGTTTTGTTTTGTGCAATAATCCACTTGAAATCCACAAAGAACCCAAACCCTAAGTATGAACAATAGTAAAAGGGATACATGGAGCAAATACACATTTAAAATAGTCTTGGATAACCAGTCGGTGTGGAAATTGGAAAACTGTGTGATTTATTTTATGAATAGCATTTTTAAAAAGCAGGAAAAAAAAATGTTCTCCATTCTTTGGACAGAAAGTGGTACCAGTAATGTCCCTGTGGTGGTACAGTTTTAGTGATGCCATTAGTGGTTGTGGTGAAGGTTTAAAACTGCAGTCCATCAAGCGTTATATGCTGTTCCTTATTGCCACAACAAATAAGCAATTAGGTAAAGAAAAGGTTCTCCAAGGGTTTTACCACCGAGGAGGTCCCAGATAACAATGTCCTTCTCGCCATAAATTAGAGCATAATGATAGATTACTTTGGTCATTCAGACATAACAGCAATACAATTGCAGATGCGTCATTTTTGTCAAACCAACTAGAGGTCCCGGCTCTATTTTTGTTTTTTAGATTTTTTTATTTACTGGTAAAAGAAATACATGATGATGAAAGCCAAAGTATTTAAAGCCATGGATCAATATTTACTGAGTTATCCATTATTTTGTAGAGGGGGCTCAAAAATCGCCTGTGATTTTGGAGCACAATTACAAGAAAAAAATAACGAGCGAGGTGGCAGTGTCATTATTTTATTTTTAAACAGAGATTTGTAGGTCTTTTACTGAAACCAGTTGACTTTGGCTCACGTTGTTGCATTATATGCCAATGGTGCGAACCCAAAAATGGGAAAAAGACACTTTTTTGTGTTGTTTTTCCAAAGTTGGAGTGCCTATAACTCCAGAAGTGTTAAAGATATCTTAATATCCTTTTAGATTCTGGTTAAGAACAAACTTTTCTTTAAAGCCCTATATGGATAAATTCCAGAAATATGGGACTCTAATTTAGGAAAAAAAAAAAAAAAAAGTTTTTTTCCCCAAAATTTTTTTAACTTACGTCATTGGCATAAAACACAGATGATCACACAGGAAGTCGGCAAGTCGTTCCAAGAGTTCCTGTACCCTTAGATCGGCCACTTTATGCTGACTCACCGACAAGTGCCATCTCTTATCAGACATTTTTGCATCGGCTCTATTGTAATTACCTTTCCCTGTGGCATGACTGGAAGCACGCTGCTTCAGCAGAGTGGGAGATCTGGGTTCTTATCCTGTGCTGAAACCAGGAAGTAATTGTGTTTGCATAATCAGTGACAAGCGCAATTTGGAGGTTGTATTTTTCCCTCTAACAAAACATTTCTACTCCACTAATGGTTAGGTTAGGTTTGGGCGTTGGTCAATAAAATGAATAAAAGTTAATCAAATATGCATTTTTCTTCACTGTATTAAAGCCTGTACAGCTGAAAACAACTTGCTTCACAACTCATTTTTGCTGCCCCTCCATGGACAGTTTGCCCGGAGAATGGAGCTCACACGTGCACATACTCCCAATAAAACTTACTGCTTTGGATACTGGGGGCAGTGTTTCGCCTTTCCGATTTCACTGTGCGAGCACAACAAGTGGTGCTGAAGTCAACTGATTTTAGTAATAGACCTACCAATCTTGGAGTAAAAATAAAATAAAGGCGCTGCCACCTTTCTACGGTTATTTTTTTGTCCTATAATTTTGCTCCAAATTCAAAGGCGAAAATTGTCATTTTGACCCTGCTTTACAAAATAATTTATTACTCAGTAAATATTGATCCATTGCATTTAACATTTTGGTTTTCATCATCATTTATGTTTATCTTCTTCAGAAAAAGCATTAACAGAATCAGAAATTTCAGTCAGGGAAGGTTTTGGAATTTGGTTGATTTGATATGAAATAACCTGTATGCATGAAATGAAAACACTGTTTTAATGCAACATAACAATACTAGATTTTAGCATTTTAGATTTTTTCCTAAAGAAACAATGCACACATACTCTCAATTTCAGATAAACTAAAACAGCTGTCCAAATGCTCAGTTAATTATGTCATTGTTGTTGGCTCCTTTTGGGTGCTACTGCTCCTTCAAGTGAAGATTACAATAGGACTAGGCTGCTTCAATATGCTTTAACACCTTGATAGCACAGCTTCATCATCTAAATTGACATAATTTTAGCACTTTCTAGGCCCCAGACTTCCTAAAAGTCCTGAGGGATTTTTCTTTCTTGAAATGTATTTTTGTCATGTTATAATTAAAAGATCAGAAGTAGATTACTCACATCCTGAGTGGAATATGAAACAAATGTGAAACGATGTGTGTGTGTGTGTGTGTGTGTGTGTGTATTGCCCCAGGTCTTAATTTGAACCATATACATTGACTGTGGAAACATGTTTGATTTGAGGTTGTGTAGGAAGAGAGGATGCTGTGCTGGATTGGAGGAAAATCCCAGATTCATGTGTATCCAGAAATTTCAAAAGCTAAAAATATCCTCTTCAGGTATTCTCTAAAAAAAAAAAAAAGGTTTTTCAATGGTTTTTTCCAGCCCTTTGATTGTTCTTTGCAGCTAAGAAACTTCTCATCCTTAAACTTAGAATTTAATCTGAAATTTTGAAGATGTCTGTAGATCAAGTGATTTTTTTATATATTTCTTTTTTTATTATTTTTATGAAAGCTACACCTATATTTATAGTAACAAAAAGTGCTACAGTTCACATAAAGTATAGTGTGTTTGGAGACATGGCGGGAATAGCATGATAATGAGTCTTCTTAATTGAGTCTTTGTCTTAAATGGGTCATAAACGTCAATGGTTGGTGATTTGTTTGAACTGAAGGCTCTTAACCTCTCAACTCTCCTGTCACCTCCGTGCATTAACAGTTGCCCATCATTCCACCCAGCGTTTTCTCTTCTCTAAATCATTCTCATCCAGCCCTGTGGGTACTGGACAGACACTAGAACTGTGTGCATGTGTGTGTGTGTGTGTGTGTGTGTGTGTGTGTGTGTGTGTATAAAGCATTCAGATTCCTTACATTTCTGGGCTGGTGCTTTCAGGGGTGCTTGGAATAACTTGCATGCCTGTTACTTAAGTTCTGCAACCCAGGAGATCGCAACATGAGAGAGAGACGGTCTGATTTCACAGTTTGGCCTGAAGAGAGAATAGCTGAAAAGATACAGATACCTGATGAGTCTGTACAATTTGCATATCTGTATTAACTACAAGATTGTTGTTTTGTTAGCAGTGTGTATAAACATTAAATTGTATTGCTACTGAATGTTATATGCAGTATACTATACGTTGAGTTGATACATATTGTTGATGATTTAGTGGTATAATCAAATTTTAAATGTATAGACACCTACCTAATATTTAAAAAAATAAATAAATAACTTTTATAATTTTATATAACTTTTTTATTTATTTTTGTATTAATATTTTTGGTATTAAATTAATAATTGAAAAACAAATTGTAAAATGTTAAATTTAATTTAGTGTTTAGTTTACTTAAAAACGATATAATCATAAATCATACACTGGTGGCCAAAAGTTTGGAACAATTTTCAGACTTAGCTGTTTCTGAAGGAAATTGGTACTTTAATTCATCAAAGTGTCATTCAACTGATCACAAAGTATAGTCAGGACATTACTGATGTAAAAAAAAAAAAAAAAAGCACCATCACTATTTAAAAAAAGTCATTTTTGATCAAATCTATACAGGCCGCATTTCCAGCAGCCGTCACTCCAACACCTTATCCTTGAGTAATCATGCTAAATTGTAATTCGGTACTAGAAAATCACTTGCCATTATATCAAACACAGTTTAAAACTATTTGGTTCATTAAATGAAGCTTAACATTGTCTTTGTGTTTGTTTTTGAGTTGCCACAGTATGCAATAGACTGGCATCTATTAAGGTCAATATTAGGTCATAAATGGCAAAAAAAAACAGCTTTCTCTAGAAACTCATCAGTCAATAATTGTTTTGAGGAATGAAGGCTATACAATGCTTGAAATTGCCAAAAAAAAAAAAAAAAACTGAAGATTTCATACAAAGGTGTAAACTACAGTCTTCAAAGACAAAGGACAACTGGCTCTAACAAGGACAGAAAGAGATGTGGAAGACCAGATGTACAACTAAACAAGAGGATAAGTACATCAGAGTCTCTAGTTTGAGAAATAGACGCCTCACATGTCCTCAGCTGACAGCTTCATTGAATTCTACCCGCTCAACACCAGTTTCATGTACAACAGTAAAGAGAAGACTCAGGGGTGCAGGCCTTATGGGAAGAATTGCAAAGAAAAAGACACTTTTGAAACAGAAAAACAAAAAGAAAAGGTTAGAGTGGGCAAAGAAACACAGACATTGGAAAACAGATAATTGGAAAAGAGTGTTATGGATCTTAACCCCACTGAGTTTTTGTAGGATCAGCTAGACTATAAGGCGCGTGAGAAGTGCCCGACAAGACAGCCACATCTATGGCAAGTGCTACAGGAAGTGTGGGGTGAAATGTCACCTGAGTATCTGGACAAACTGACAGATTTTTTGATGAGAACTGTTTGAAGTAGTTTAAATTGTAATAGTAATTTTTCACGTTATTAATGTCCTGACTATACATTGTGATCAGTTGAATGCCACTTTGGTGAATAAAAGTACCAATTTCTTTCCATAACAGCAAAATCGGTGCATTATTCCACACTTTTGGCCACCAGAGTATATCTAAATATACTACATATATATATATATATATATATATATATATATATACATACAGTTGTGCTCAAAAGTTTGCATACCCTTGGAGAGTTGGTAATATTTGTACCATTTTTAAAGAAAACATGAGTGAGCAGGCAAAACACATTTATTTTATTTCTTATGGGATTCATATTCAACTGTAGGTTATAACAGAATGGCACAATCATAAAACAAAACATGGCAACAAAGAAAAAAATGATCTGACCTCTGTTCAAAAGTCTGCATACCCTTAGTTCTTAATACTGTGTATTGCCCCCTTTAGCATCAATGACAGCGTGCAGTCTTTTGTAATAGTTGTCTATGAGGCCCCAAATTCTTGCAGGTGGTATAGCTGCCCATTCGTCTTGGCAAAATGCCTTCGGGTCATGCAAAGTCTTTGGTCGTCTTGCATGAACCGCACATTTGAGATCTCCCCAGAGTGGCTAGATGATATTAAGGTCAGGAGACTGTGATGGCCACTCCAGAACCTTCACCTTTTTCTGCTGTAACCACTGGAGGGTCAACTTGGCCTTGTGCCTAGGGTCATTGTTGTGCTGGAAAGTCCAAGAGCGTCCCATACACAACTTTCGTGCAGAAGAATGCAAATTGTCTGCCAGTATTTTCTGATAACATGTTGCATTCATCTTGCCATCAATTTTCACAAGATTCCCCGTGCCTTTAGAGCTCACACACCCCCAAAACATCAGTGAGCCACCACCATGCTTCACAGTGGGGATGGTATTCTTTTCACTATAGGCCTTGTTGACCCCTCTCCAAACATAGCGCTTGGATTTTATGGTTGTGACCATAAAGCTCTATTTTGGTCTTGTCACTCCAAATTACAGTGTGCCAGAAGCTGTGAGGCATGTCAAGGTGTTGTCGGGCATATTGTAACTGGGCTTTTTTGTGGCATTGGCGCAGTAAAGGCTTCTTTCTGGCAACTCGACCATGCAGCTCATTTTTGTTCACGCATCGTCGTATTGTGCTCCTTGAAACAACCACACCATCTTTTTCCAGAGCAGCCTGCATTTCTCCTGAGGTTACCTGTGGGTTTTTCTTTGTATCCCGAACAATTCTTCTGGCAGTTGTGGCTGAAATCTTTATTGGTCTACCTGATCTTGGCTTGGTATCAAGAGATCCCTGAATTTTCCATTTCTTAATAAGTGATTGAACGGAACTGACTGCCATTTTCAAGGCTTTGGATATCTTTTTATATCCTTTTCCATCTTTATAAAGTTCCATTACCTTGTTACGCAGGTCTGTTGACAGTTCTTTTCTGCTCCCCATGGCTCAGTATCTAGCCTGCTCAGTGCATCCACATGAGAGCTAACAAACTCATTGACTATTAATCCACAGACACTAATTGCAATTTAAAAAGCCACAGGTGTGCGTAATTCACCTAATTGACATTTAAACCTGTGTGTGTCACTTTGTGTGTCTGTAACAAGGCCAAACATTCAAGGGTATGTAAACTTTTGATCAGGGCCATTTGGGTGATTTCTGTTATCATTATGATTTAAAAAGGATCCAAAAAACTAGCGCTTATAGTTGTGATCATAAAGCTCTATTTTGCTCTTGTCACCCCAAATTACAGTGTGCCAGAAGCTATGAGGCATGTCAAGGTGTTGTCGGGCATATTGTAACTGGGCTTTTTTGTGGCATTGACTTCTTTCTGGCATCTTGACCATGCAGCTCATTTTTGTTCTTGTTACGCAGGTCTTTTGACAGTTCTTTTCTGCTCCCCATGGCTTAGTATAGAGCCTGCTCAGTGCATCCACGTGAGAGCTATACAGCTTTACTTGTTCATTAAAAGTGTTGGAATTATGTTCTGAGAATGGTTGAGGCCATGTCACATGTTGAGCAATACAAAAACTGAATGTTTTAATGATCGCAGAATTTACAGTTTTGGATGAAGTATCCCTTTAATCATACAGCCTACATTTGAAGATGGTAGTTTCCCAATGATTTCTCACCATATGAGTGCCACGACATCACAACAAGGTCTAGTGCAATACTGTTCTCCTGGCATCAGCAAAATATTGCCTTTTATATCCACAAATATTCTCTAAATTATTTCAGACCACTAGTTTTCTCTTAGTTTCTTAGTTTTAGTGTGATCTAAAAACTCACTGTCCATCGTAATCGCTAGAAACGCAAATATAAATCTTAATATGGAACAATCACAAAGCTCTCCCTGCTAATGGTTGTAATAAGTGTAATTCTGAGCTGTATGTGATGACCAGAAGTTTAGCATTTGTGCTGACTGAGCAAATCCACAAATCCATTCTGTCTGGACAAGCAGGAAACATGGTTAAACTTTAGCACTAAAACTTTCACAAACAGTCTCCTACCCAAAAAACTCCCTGTATGTCATTAGCATTAACTCTAAAGATAATTAGTCAACGGAGACTTACAACACAAAGTCAGCCACAACATTAACTGGTTTATTGGTTGTCAGTGACAGCAACATTGTCTGCCATCACTGACAAATGAACCATTATGGCTAAAAATACATACCTAAGTACTTAGCTCTGACAAGTAATACTAAAGTAAACATGAAGTTAGCAATGACAGACAAGTTTTTACAATAGCCACTCCCATGACCTCTGCCTAAAATATAAGACTTGATTATTATTGTTGGTGTTTGGCAAGGCAAGCGTCACTATTTTTAATGAACATACTAAGGTTTAGGGGTTTGAACAAACCCACAACACAAAGTATTGGCCTTGCAAAGCACGACCAACACCATTTTTGTTACAAAAATGATACCTCAAATTGTGCTGCTTGTTGAGGAGAGGTGTGCCATTACATTTCAATGCAAAAATATTTAAACTTTTTCACCTGATGGTCATAAAACGGGTGAAACAAATCTCATAAACTTACAATGAAGGAGGAACCCGATACATACTGTATGTCAAGTCATTTTTATTTGTATAGCGCCTTTCACAACACACATCATTTCAAAGCAGCTTTACAGTAAATCATGTATTAACAGAAAATGAAACTGTAATATCTATAATGTCTTAGAGTCATCACTGTGTAGTTTGATAAAATACAATTGTGAATTGTGTTTAAAAATAAGTAATTAAAGAATAATTGTATTTAGAACCCCAGTGAGCAAGCCAAAGGCGACTGTGGCAAGGAACACAAAACTCCATAAGATGTTAGTTAATGGAGAAAAATAACCTTGGGGAGAAACCAGGCTCACTGTGGGGGCCAGATCCCCTCTGGCTAACATCATGAATATAATGCCAATATTACTTACTTATGTATAGTGCAAGTCATGGTTTAAAATTATTAAACTAAGTAAGTGTTAAGGGTCAGTATTTAAACAAAGATTTTGTATGAACTGTAAGATTAATGACTAATGTCTTTGAAGTCCATCTTGTATTAACTGCAGAAGTTCACATAGATGCATTGTCCTTGGTAGTTGGCTGATGAAGGGTTTAGTTGGCAATTAAATGGTAGTCTATGTATTCCATTTCAAGAGTATAATCCATCATTAGACCGAGATGATGCAGGCAGAGATCAGTTTGGTGCATCGTAGTTCAACCGGCCGGTAATTTCGGTGAGGTCTATCCTAAGTCCAAGGTTCAGGCAATGGCATATGATGTATCCCATATCTTATGGTTGGAGTTGGCATCAGTTCATCCTCTGAAGTCCATCGTAATAGACGGTAGTGATGTTTGGCTGGCACCGGCTGCTATTAGTCATCATCACTCAGAGACACGTAGCAGTGGAGTCCAACACAAAGCAGGAATGGAGCTGGATCCAGCCGGTTCTGGTGACCTCAGGATAGGAGTTGCGAGGTTGAGACAGGGAAACAAATAGAATAATATTAGCACAGATTCCATTCAATTTAACGCAGAGTTATAGATCACGATCAATGTTTCTGGTTTCTGGTTCCGGCAGACCTAACTAAAGCAGCCTAATTGTGAGTTGATGGATAAATTAGGTGGAGGACTGGCTAAATAGATGAGTCTTTAGTCTAGACTTAAACTGAGTGAGTGTGTCTGCATCTCGAACAGTGTTAGGGAGACTATTCTATAGTTTAGGAGCCAAATATGAAAGGCATCTACCTCCTTTTGTGGATCTTGATATTCTAGGAACTATTAACAGGCCAGAATGTTGCGATCGTAATGAACGTGATGGAATATAGCGTTGTAGAAGGTCACTTAAGTACTGCAGAGCTAGACCATTCAAAGCTTTGAACGTAGTTAACAGAATTATTAAATTAATATGAAATTGAACAGGTAGCCAGTGTAACAACAATAAAACGGGGCTAATATGATCATATTTCTTGGTTCTAGTCAGCACTCTGGCTGCTGCATTTTGAACCAATTGAAGTTTATTTATTGATCTTGCTGGACATCCTCCCAGTAGTGCATTACAATAATCTAGTCTTGAGGTCATGAACGCATTAATTTGTTTTTCGGCATCAGCAACAGAGAGCATATGTTCTAATTTAGCAATATTTCTTAGGTGGAAGAATGCTGTCCTACAAACACTGGTAATTTAATTTTCAAAGGACAGATTGGTATCAAATATAATGCCTAAGTTCTTCGCTGTTGAAGACAATGTAACAGTACATTCATCGAGAGACAAATTATATTTTAGCGGCTTGTTTTTAGAGGTTTGTGGTCCAATAATTAGTACCTCTGTTTTGTCGGAATTGAGTAGAAGGAATTTAGAAGGAATAGAATTTCTGGCCATCCAATCTTTTAATTCATTGATACACTCTGCTAATTTGGAGAATTGTGAAATTTCGTCAGGTTTCGAAGAAATATAAAGTTGGGTATCGTCGGCATAACAGTGGAAATTTATTCCATGATTCCTGATAACATCTCCCAGGGGAAGCATATACAAGGAGAAAAACAGAGGCCCTAAAACTGATACCTATGGCACTCCATACTTTACTTATTTTTGGTTTGACAGTTCCTCATTTACATAGAAAAGTGGTAGCGGTCTGCTAAATAGGACCTAAACCATGCTAATGCAAGTCCACAAATGCCAACATAATTCTCTAGCCTATTCAAGAGAATGTCATGATCTATCATGTCAAATGCAGCAATAAGATCTAAAAGCACTAGAAGTGAAATGCAGCCGTGATCAGAAGATCATTTGTAACTCTGATAAGCGCAATCTCTGTACTGTGATGGGGCCTAAATCCTGACTGAAATTGTTCATATATACTGTTTCTCTGTAGAAATTAACATAGTTGGGAGGATACTACCTTTTCTAGTATTTTCGACATAAATGGGAGATTTGAAATCAGTCTATAATTAGCCAGTTCTCCAGGATCAAGTTGTGGCTTCTTAATAAGCGGTTTGATAACTGCCATTTTAAAGTTTCTTGGGACATGTCCTAAGGAGAGCGAGGAGTTAATAATATTAAGGAGAGGTTCTGAGATTACAGGGAATACCTCTTTTAAGAGCTTAGTTGGTATTGGATATAACATACATGTTGTGGCTTTTGATGTTTCGATAAGTTTTGTTAGCTCTTCATGACATATGACAGCTAAGGATTGAAGCTGCACGTGAGGAAAATTATGAGACACTGTTTCTGAGGTACTGTGACAGATGATTGCATAATTCCACATTTTATTTCTGATTATTTCAGTTTTATCAGTAAAGAAATTCATGAAGTCATTACCCTACTCATTATGTAGGGACTAGAAAATCACAGAGACTTGGGGGTGGACTCTTTTGAGAAGTAACCACTTAGAAACCACCAGAACACCATAGCAACTCAATAGCAACAAGTTAATTACCCATCAGAACACCTTACAAACAGCAAAGCAAAAAGCTAAAAACAACTCAAAAACCCTAGCAACCACATAGCAGCACCCTGGAAATCCTCCTCTACGCCATAACAACCACATAGAAACACATTAAGAACACTCAGAACACCTTAGCAACCACATAGCAACACCCTGGCAATCACCTTCAACACCCTAGAAACCACACAGAAACACTCAGAACACCATAGCAACCACATAACAACACCCTGGAAACCACCCTGGCAACCACACCATAGAGACCATACAGAACACACTAGAAAACCAAAGCAATGCACATGGCAACACCCTGACTATCACCCATAACACCCCAGCAAGCACATAAACTTATTCTAAGAACCACTCGGAACCCCTTATAAATAACTTAGAAACACCCTGGCAACCACCCACAACACCCTAGCAACCACATAGCAACACCCTGGCAACCACCCACAACACCCTAGCAACCACATAGAAACCAGCTGAGAACCACTAAGAGCACCAAAGCAATGCACATAGCAACACCCTGGCAACCACCCATAACACCCCAGTAACCACATACAAATTTTCTAAAAAACATTCGGAACCCCTTAACAACTACTTAGCAACACCATGACAACAACCCACAACACCCTAGCAACCACATAGAAACAAGCTGAGAACCAATCAGAACACCTTAGCAACCACATAGCAACACCCTGGCAACCACATAGAAACAAGCCAAGAACCACTCAGAACACCTTAGCAACCACATAGCAACACCCTGGCAATCACCCACAACACCCTAGTGGAGAGTTTTTCACAGGCAAGCACCACTCACATTCTCTTTAGAAAATATAAAAATCTAGTTAGGTGTGTTATCACATTATTCTGATCACATTCTAACTGCCTCTCTTGGTCTTTTATGATGTTAACACTCATCTGTCATCTGTCTAAATGTGGCTCAACTCGAGTCTTTCTCTTCATCTTTTATCTCTGAGATGCATAAAGGCTTTTGAGAAGACAGCTGAGACACTAGAGGAAATCTAAAAGAGATGTAGAGGGAGGGCAATGCTGAAGAAACGGTTTATGATAAACCTCTTCAGACATGTGTTGACAAAGAATTGGATTGTATTTTGACAGCATCTGGCTTCAGCTTGCCAATGAGAAAAACTCTAGACACAAGACACTGTTCATTAAAACAGACAGTAAAGAGAAAGGTGACCAAAGGCTGACAAGTTTTTAAAAAAGGGACACAAAAGCACCATAAAAATAACTAAATTAATAAAGTAAAAACTTACACCACAATAGTGATATTTATTGTGCTGAGGTGTTTTCTAAGGCAAGTACTACTAGTAGGTACTATCTGGTACTTTGCTATTATTAGTACAATGGAAGCTACCAACACTCTCATATGTAAAAATATTGTTTACACTATTTTTGTGTGTATTTACCCTCCAGAAATGGTTAACAGGTTGTCCGAGTTTTTCAGACATTTCAACATTTTTCAATTTTCGTTTGTGCCCAAGTTTGAGTCAAGCAAAACACCCCCAAGAAACTAATCCAGCAGGGCTCAGTAGAGCTTCAGAAAGAATGCCAATGATCACTTAATCTGGATTAATATGAGATATTGTGTTCTCGGAGAAGAAGGAGGAGGAGTGGAACGAGAAAGAGGAGAGAGAAGCAGGTGAGGTGGAAAAACTGCTTTGAAGCTTTGAAAGATTTAAATGTAGTATTTGCTCATTTCATGCTTTCCATGTTCTGAGGAGGTGTGGAGAGACAACTCATGGGTTTGTTTTAATACACAAGTTTATACACATCAGTCCCAGACCATTTCGTGCAAACGAGGAGTGTATGGGTGTTTCTTCAACTTGGGGTTGATTTTTATTAAAACTAACAGATTTAAACTTATTTTCTTTTTGATATATGAAAGTCACATTAAAACATTTGAAATGGAAACATTTTAGCATGCCTTTCTTTCTTTCATTCTTTTTTCTTTCTTACTTTCTTAACTACACTTTTCTTCATATTATTATTATGCTACTTTTCAAAAGCTTTTTATGGACAGATTTTATTATAGAGTACATATAGTATAAATTAAATTTTTAAATATGACATTAGATCATACATAATATCCTAGTTATCATACAATATGATCTAAACAAAGAGTAAAATAAACATAAACCATTTTAATATTTATTGTGTTAAAATTATTTTTATCAGTTTTTACACACATTATGACTGTGCCACAACCAGCAATTTTGCCCCTAATAAAGTTTTATCAAAAGTTCCCCTTCTGTCATCTGGTCGAGATGAGGGACGCGGACAAGGTTCGCTTTCTCAACGCCCCCATCTCCCAGATCGGCCTATTCGGCGACACCGTTGAGGACTTCGTCCAGCAGTTCTCGGCAGTGAGGAAGCAGACGGAGGCTATACAACACATCTTGCCCCGGCGCGGCTCAAGATACCGTAACTCGTCTGCTCGCCTAGGGCGTCGAAAGCCCAGGCAGCTCCTCCTCAGCCTGAGCCCAGTTCTCATCCCCAGCGTAGAGCCCCCCCGCAGGAAGCTGACACCCCCCGCCTCACGGGCTGGCACGAGGATCCGGAAGGCTCCTAAGCGCCCCTGAGATGGACGACCCAGGGAGCGAGATGTCTGCTGCAAACCCGGAGCTGGTATCCAGACCACTCCATCCCCCGGTGGAGGGCCGGGAGGTAAATCCTTGGTTTCCTTTTCTTTTATGTTCGCCGCACCCCAAACGGGATGCGGTACCCACATTCTCAATAAAAGGCTCCTAAGCACCCCTGAGACGGACGATCCAGGGAGCGAGATGTCTGCTGCAAACCCGGAGCTGGTATCCAGACCACTCCATCCCCCAGTGGAGGGCCGGGAGGTAAATCCTTGGTTTCCTTTTCTTTTATGTTCGCCGCACCCCAAACGGGATGCGGTACCCACATTCTCAATAAAAGAGAAGTTTCCTCACTCCCTGGGTCACATAGCCAGTGTTTACGACTGCTGTTATCACGGCAACTGGGCACTGAGCACCTGCGACTTAGACGTTGTGAACGCAGGCCCCCCCGCCTACGTGCGTCCAGTCTCACCACACTCACACCCACAGCCAGGTGGTTGTGACGGACTACGAGGACGGTCAAAAAGTCCCTCCTCCCCCGTCGCCAACCCCCCCCGATGCTGGGTACATGGAGCAAGGTAAGTGCTTCGAGGGTCCCCTCAGCGCAGCCACGAGATCAAGATGAAGCGAGGCTCCTCGACATGGCATCCCCTGCTCCCTCCCACCGCAAGGTGGCAGGTGATGCTCAGGTGGTCCAGCTGATTTGGAGTCAGTTGCAGGTAGCAATGCACAAGTAGACCTATTTGCCTCTCGAGAAACCTCCCACTGCCCGCTCTGGTATTCTCCGATGGGGGCCCCCTCGGCCCGGACGCGCTGGCACATAACTGGCCCCAGGAGCTGCGCAAGTATGCGTCCCCCCAGTGAGCCTACTTGCACAGACCCTGTGCAAGTTCAGGGAGGACGAGGAGCAGGTCACCCGCGTGGCCCCGTATTGGCCCACCCAGACTTGGTTCTCAGACCTCACGCTCCTTGTGACAGCCCCTCCCTGGTGAATTCCCCTGAGGAAGGACCTTCTTTCTCAGGAACGGGGCACCATGGCCCCCGTGCCCAGACCTCTGGAACCTCCACGTCTGGCCCTTGGATGGGATGCGGAAGACCTAAGTGGCCTACCACCAGCAGTGGTAGACATGATCACTCAGGCCAGAGCTCCCTCCACGAGGCAGATTTATACACTGAAGTGGCATCGGTTCACGAATTGGTGTTCTTCCCGAGCTGAAGACCCTCAGTGATGCGCAGTCGGGTCAGTGCTTTCCTTCCTGCAGGAGAGGCTGGAGGAATGGCTGTCCCCCTCCACCTTGAAGGTGTATGTGGCCGCCAAAGTGGCATACCACGATACAGTGGACAGTAAGTCCTTGGGGAAGCAAGACCTGATCATCAGGTCCCTGAGAGATGTCCTGAGGCTGAATCTTCCTAGGCCACGCCTGTTCCCCTCATGGAATCTCTCCGTGGTCCTCCTGGGCCTTCGCGGAGCCCCCTTGAGCCGCTAGAGTCAGTCAAGTTGAAAGCGCTCTCCTTGAGGATGGCCCTCCTGATTGCGCTCACCTCCGTCAGGAGGATCGGGGACCTGCAAGCGTTCTCTGTCAGTGATACCTGCATGGAGTTCGTTCCGGGTGACTCTCACGTAATCCTGAGACCCCGGCTGGGCTATGTGCCCAAGGTTCCCACAACCCCCTTCAGGGATCAGGTGGTGAACCTGCAAGTGCTGCCCCAGGAGGAGGCAGTCCCTGACCTGTCGTTGCTGTGTCCGGTGCATATTTTGCGCATCTACTTGGATCGCGTGCAGAGCTTTAGACGCTCTGAGCAGCTCTTTGTCTGCTTTGGTGGACAGCGGAAAGGGAACGCTGTCTCCAAACAGAAGCTTGCCCACTGGATCATGGATGCCATCGCTATGGCATACCAGGCCCAGGCCGTACCTGCCCCTTCGGGAATATGAACACACTCCACATGGAGTCTGGCATCCTCGTGGGTACTGGCCCATGGTACCTCTCTAGCAGACATCTGCAGGGCAGCGGGCTGGGCAACACCCAATACCTTTGCGAGATTTTACAATCTCCGGGTTGAGCCGGTTTCGTCTCGTGTTCTGTCAGGTACGAAAAGGTAAGTTCGGGAATACGGACAGCTGGCCGGGTGTATCGCTTGCGTATAGCACCTTTCCCCTCCAAAGAGGCAAAGATGTGTGCTTCTTTTCCCATGCGAGTTCACAAACCCGTGAACCCTGGATGTCCATCCTCCCTAGCCCTGTGGCTCACAAATTCAGCAGAGGAATTCACAGCCAGAACCAGTACATGTGTTAATATGCCCTTACTGAGGTAGGTGCTCCACAGGTGCCGGTTACTCCGGTAACCCCCTGTGAAGTACGGTCTCCCAGTCGGCAGACCTGTGTCTCCCTTCGACAGAGCCCTCTCTGTCCCGGTTGCCATGTTTGTTGAGCTCCTAAAATGGCCGTGACCCTGTCTCGGCTCCTCAGCACAAAACCTGAATGAGTGGTTGCGAGCCAGCTCCTTTTATACCCGTATGTCCGTGGGGGGGTCGCATGCAAATTCCACTCGCCAATTCTCATTGACCTTTCTCAAAGATCTGAGGTGTTTGGAGCTCCCGAGGACGACCCCTAGTGTCACTACATCGACACAATGTCTCGTTCCCTCCATCAGGGAACAGAGGTTACGACAGTAACTGAGACGTTAGTGTACTTGTATTGTTTAATTTATAATTTAATTTTGTGTTTTGTAACTTACTATTCTATGTGTTTTATGCGTTTTCTTTTTTTAAATTCTATTTTATTCAATTATTTTATTTTTCATGTTTATTTTATATATGTGACATTTGTAAATGCTGTTTTAAAAGGTTCTATATAAATCAAACTTTACTTACTGTGCTTAATATTTCCAATAAAACTTTATATATTTTTTTAATTATGCAACAAGCGTGAAAATATTATTTAAATTTAGGCTATTATGCACGGATGAGCCAAAAACATTATGATCACCTGCCTAATATGCTGTTGGTCCTCTGCATGCTGCCAAAACAGCGCCGACCCACAGAGGCATGGACTCTACAAGACCTCTGAAGGTATCCTGTGGTATCTGGCACCAAGACATTAGTAGCAGATCCTTCAAGTCCTGTATGTTGTAAGGTGGAGATGCCGTGGATTGGACTTGTTGGTCCAGCATATCCCACAGAATTTGGAGGCCAGGGCAACACTTTGAGCTCTTCATCATGTTCCTCAAACCATTCTTGAACAATGTGTGCAGTGTAGCAGGGCGCATTATCTTGCTAAAAGAGGCCACTGTAATCAGAGAATACCATTGCCATGAAGTAGTGTACCTGGTCTGCAACAATGTTTAGGCAGGTGGCACATGTCAAATTGACATCATCATGAATGGCTGGACCCAGGGTTTCCCAGCAGAACATTGTCCAGAGCATCACACTCCCTCCACTGGCTTGTCTACTTTCCACAGTGTATACTGGTGCCATCACTTCCCCAGGTAAACAGCACACGTACACAGCCGTCCATGAGATCTAAACGAAAACAGGACTCAACAGACCTGGTGACCTTCTTCCACTGTCCCAAGGTCCAGTTCCGACGCTCGTGTGCCCATTGTAGGTGCTTTCTACAGTGGATAAGGGTCATCATTGGCACTCTGACCGGTCTGAGGCTATGCAGTCCCATACGCAGCAGGGTGCGATTCACAGTGTGTTATGACACATTCCTCCCGTAATCATCATTAAAATGGTCTGTGACTTGTGTAGACCTTTTGTTGGCTCAGACCAGATGGGATAGCCTTTGTTTCCCTCATGCACCAATGAGCCTTGGGCGCCCAACACCCTATCGACGGTTTGTGGTTTGTCCCTCCTCAGACCACTGTCGGTAGGTACTCACCACTGCTGACTGGGAGCACCCCACAAGTCTTGCCATTTCAGAGATGCTCTGAACCAGTCGTCTGGCCATAACAATTTGGCCCTTATCAAAGTTGCTAAGATCTTTACTCCTGCCCATTTCTCCTGCATTCACCATGTTGACTACGAGAACTGATTGTTCGCTTACCCAGACCTTGACATGTGGCCTTGTTAAGAGATGATCAATGTTATTCACTTC
The DNA here is from genome assembly GCF_019703515.2 of Myxocyprinus asiaticus. NCBI lineage: Eukaryota > Metazoa > Chordata > Actinopteri > Cypriniformes > Catostomidae > Myxocyprinus > Myxocyprinus asiaticus. The sequence continues at coordinate 5,261,329 of NC_059364.1, read as the reverse complement.
ATTTGTGAGTGGTCATAATGTTTTGGCTCAATAGTGTATATTATTAGCAATTGTGTGGATTTAGGATATACAAAATAAAACTATGAAATACGCATTAGCAAGAAAAAAATACAGAATTATTGTGTCCTAATTTAATCAAAAAAAAATTTAAATGTCATTTTCACAATTGTATCCTACTAAAGAGTTCATAATATGAGATGTGGTGGTAATGACATATGTTGATGTTTCAGGGGGGAAAAATGTTAACAAAAATGACTGTGGACATTGTTAGGGGCCGTTCACACAAACGCGTTACGCTAAAAAGCTAGAAGCTAAAAAGTGCCAAGAACAGAGCAAAATGCAGGTGTCTTGAGATGAGTTTTAACAGTTGAAATTCTAAAATACTCTGTACTCCTGCACGAGACGCTAAAAAAAACAATGAGATGTGATGCCATGGTCATAGACGTCCATTCAGTGCATGTTTACATAGAAAAACAGCACGGACAGATGCAAAAATGTGTTCAGCGTTAACAGCCCCATAGAAAGCAAATTACATAAGTGTGTTTTAAGGGAGTTTAATTTCTAAAAGTCCACAGGGCCAAAAGTGCCCATTGAAAAACCATTCATATACTGTAATAAAGATGAGGAATTTCAGGGCATACTTGCTACTTTATCTGGCAGCACGCCACCACCATGTTAATAAAAGGCATTTGTGAGCAGGTTTGGTTTGAGTTGGGCGTCAGGTCTTGGCATGCAAGTCTGCAGATGAACGAATGACAGATTTACATTATCGTCTTCCCCTTCCCTTCACTACCAGCCTAATTACCGTACTCAATTGCGCAACAGAAAATGCAGTAAAGATGAGTCTACTGCTGGCTGCACCTGTGGCAGCTAGAAGAGCAAGCCTATATTCAGCACGTTCAAACTTCTGCGACGATGTTGCTGGCACACAATGTTCTTGCAATGTTGCCCTCAGGTTTCCATGGCATATTTATGCCAAACTGCAACAATTTTGAAAGCACTGTGGGCAAAGCTATATTTAATGACTTTATCAGCAAGTTACAAGAACGGATAGAGAAGTTGCATGTTAAATGCTAAAACTTCCTCAGGGTAGAAGTTTCTTTCATCCCTCTCTGCTATAAAAAGATGAGAAAGAGTAGATTTTAAAGTAGAAAGTGGCAAAAACTAACATTGTACAAATAAATCTGCCAAACTAAACTGTGTCTGATTCCACACTCATTAGACTACACAATTTATTCTTTGCTATTGTTAGTCAGTTGCAAGAGGTATTAAGAGGGGTGACATTATCATTCTAGGGATCATTTTACTGGGTAACAATTTGTATGAACGCCTAAGAAAATTACGTTGTTAATTTTAGTTTTTACCATTTTACCAGAAGAGACTGTACATTTGAAAGTGTTTGCCTGCTTCAGTAATTTTGTTATCTTTTAGATTACACTCCAATTATGATGTCATATTGCAACCTGGTCTCATAGAAGCACGTTACTATACCTTATTTTTTGCAAAATGATTTTTAAGTAGCTAGTTGTACGTATCGTGGCAGTTTCCTGGTGAAATGAACACCAGAGGCACTACTATAACAATGAACTTTATCACTTTCACACAAATCACAAGTAAAACGGCAGATTACAAGTTCAAAAACACTCACTTTTCGCCCTGTTCCTCACACAATGTTATCTTATGACATCTTAACATTTTACTCTAGTGCAAGACTTGCAAGGCGAAACCTTTAAACGTTTGCATTACATAAATACATTTACAAGCTTGTTTGAGTGCAAAGGACTGGGTACGAGTCCTGAAGAGCATGTGAGTTGAGACGTGAGCCGAAAGTGTCACAGAAGCACCACAAAATACCATTGTTTCATCAGCAATTGTGTTTTTCATCTCACTTTTGCTTTTTGTGACAATATCGGTTAAGTTTAGGTTTAAGGTTTAGGGTAGGGAGTAACACGATAATGCATTAACCTTAAAAACCTCATCTTTTTGGGAGAACATTTAACTCGCTTTTAGCGCCACACAGTGGACATTTCACCTCAGAACTGCTGCGAGACATGTAACAACCACGTAATATCAGTTAGTCAAGTAATTTATTATAAATACATCCAACCTCTTTTCATCTAATAACACCTAATTTGAAGCAAAACGTGCATTCAGACTGGCTTTATTTTATGGGACAATGTCTGCATAAAGTTATAATAGACAAATCAAGATCTAAATGTGCTTGATATAAAGAAAGAAAACAAAAAAACTCCTGCAGATTTCAGACTGACTGTTGGAAAGCAGTGATGTGCAAAGAAACAAGGGGAGAATAGACAGACAGATGAGAACAATTATTTTTACACACATTTTCAGTGACTCGCACTGGAATTTAAAGTTTTCCTCCAGAAATAGATCTTCTTTTATTACCATTATTGGCACCTAATTTTTCTGTCCCTGTTACTCTAAAATTGAAAAATTGAAATTGAGAGAAATTACTATGTGTAATGTTGAAACTGGCATGTGTACATCTGTGTAACTCCTATTCATATTTTATTAGCTTTATTATTCCTGCTTGTACCATTCTGTTGGCTGAACGCCATCTCGTAAATTCACTCAAAAAGTTGGTGAGACATCAAGCAGAAGATAATACAATATTTGACATTTTACCATTGTCTATATGCAACAAACATCACAAGCTAAACATGGGCTTTGGTAGTTCAAGTCACACATTTCTTTTCAAACACACTAGTGAAAGACACAAAAGTATTAGCATTTTATTATTCTTGTTTTTCGAACCATAGTAATACCATGACATTTTTAAAGTACCATGGAGTACCATGTAAATACCATGGTATATGAATATGTTCACATTAGCCATGATATATATCAAAGTACCATGGCATTATAAAGTGATACCATCACAGTATTTATATATATATATATATATATATATATATATATATATATATATATATATATATATATATTATAAAGGATTAATAAAAGTTCCCTATCTGTCACTCACTCGACGTTGTGTCGATGTAGTGACACTAGGGGTCACTCTTGGGAGCCCCAAACACCTCTGCTTTTTGAAAAAAGGCCAATGAGAATTGGCGAGTGGAATTTGCATGCCACTCCCCCGGACATACGGGTATAAAAGGAGCTGGTATGCAACCACTCATTCAGATTTTCTCTTCGGAGCCGAGCGGTTGCATTCAGTGCACTGAATTCAATTCTCTCTACCGTTCACCTCAAACTGCTGGATTTATGGCACATTTCAGGGGCTTCTCCCCCTCTGTACTCGCGGAGTGCAGAGAATGCCCCTGGGCGCTTCGGCGGAACAAAGAAAAGAGTATATTCTAATAAAAGAGTATATTTTCAATTTTAAAAGAGCAGCACACGGAACGTCTTTTTAAAGATGCCTTTCCGTTTGTGTGTTATTCCTGGTTGCGGTCGTTATCTCCCCGCTTCTGATGGCCATGATCGCTCTCTTACGTGTCTGGGCGCTGCCCACGCAGACACTTCATTCGTGGATGGGTCTTGTCCTCATTGCGAGAACATGACCACGTTGCGGTCGTGGCTTGCCTTCATAAGAAAGCAAGCCACCCCAGCGGCTCCCCGCCTCGGTCCTTCTATCTACGGGTATGAGGCCGCGTCGGTCAGCGCTGGGGGCGATTTTGGAACTCCAATGGGACCACCTCTGCCGGGTAACCCCCCACGGACCTCCCATTCCTCAGCACGCTCGCTTGCCCCGGTCGGGCTCTCGGATGAGAATGCCAGCTCATCTCAGGGCAAGTTCAACCTCTTACTCGGGGCCCGGGAAGACGATGAGCTATCGAGCGCAGCATCAGAGAGCGGGTTCGTCCACTCTGACGCGGAGGCTTCGGCTGGGCTTCCCCCTTCGGGTGTGGTCGCCCAGTCTCAGGCCAACGCGGAGATGATGGACATGCTTTCCCGGCAGCCGCGAGCGTCGGGCTAGAGTGGAACCCTCCACTCTCCCCTGAACTACGTAAATACATGTTTTCCCCAGTAAGCCTACTTGCACAGACCCTGTGCAAGGTCAGGGAGGAGCAGATCGTCCTAGTAGCACCCTACTGGCCCACCCAGATGTGGTTCTCGGACCTCACACTCCTCACGACCTTCTTTCTCAGGGATGGGGCACCATCTGGCACCCGCAACCAGACCTCTGGAATCTAAATGTCAGGCCCTTGGACGGGACGCGGAAGACCTAAGTGGCCTACCACCCGCGGTGGTAGACACGATCACTCAGGCTAGGGCTCCCTCTACGAGGCACCTGTATGCCTTGAAGTGGCGTCTGTTCGCTAAGTGCTGTTCTTCCCGACGTGAAGACCCCCAGAGATGCGCAGTCGGATCGATGCTTTCCTTCCTGCAGGAGAGGCTGGAGGGGCAGCTGTGCCCATCCACCTTGAAGGTGTAAGTTGCCGCCATTTCGGCACATCACGAGGCAGTGGATGGTAAGTATTTGGGGAAGCACGACTTGATCATCAGGTTCCTGAGAGGCACTAGGAGGTTGAATCCCTCCAGACCGCACCGCATGCCCTCGTGGGACCTCTCTGTAGTCCTTCGGGGTCTACGGGGTGCTCCCTTTGAGCCTCTGGAGTCAGTTGAGCTTAAGGCACTCTCTTTGAAGACTGCCCTCCTGACTACGCTCACTTCCATCAAGAGGGTAGGGGACCTGCAGGCGTTCTCTGTCAGCGAATTGTGCCTGGAGTTCGGTCCGGGTTACTCTTACATGATCCTGAGACCCCAACTGGGCTATGTGCCTAAGGTTCCCATGACCCCATTTAGGAATCGGGTGGTGAACCTGCAAGTGCTGCCCCAGGAGGAAGCAGAACCAGCCTTGGCGTTGCTGTGTCTGGTGCATGCTTTATGCATCTATTTGGATTGCACGCAGAGCTTTAGAAGCTCAGAGCAGCTCTTTATCTGCTTTGGTGGACAGCGGAAAGGAAGCGCTGTCTCCAAACAGAGGATAGCCCACTGGGTCGTTGACGCCATCATGATGGCATATCACGCCCAGGACATGCCGCCCCCATGGGGCTACAAGCCCATTCTACTAGGAGTGTAGCGGCCTCCTGGGCCCTGACCAGTGGCGCCTCTTTGGCAGACATCTGCAGAGCAGCGGGCTGGGCAGCACCCAACTTTGCAAGGTTCTATAATCTCCGGGTTGAGCCGGTTTTGTCCTGTGTTTTTTCAGGTCCGAACAGGTAAGTTCCGGGACAGCTGGCCTGGTGTACCACTTGCGCATAGTGCCTTTCCCCTCCCATGAGGTGAAGATGTGCACTTTGGACTCCCAGTCATATTCACAAGTTGTGATCCCTGGATGACTTTCCTCCTTAGCCCTGTGGCAGACGAGTTTGCGGAGAAACTCGCTACCGGCCCAGTACGTGTGCTAATTAGGCCCTGTACTGAGGTAAGTGCTCCACATGTGGTGGTACCCCGTAGGTGACCCCATGTGATATCTTCCACTAAATCGTATCCATGTCGGTAAACTGTGTCTTCCTTGAGCAGAGGCCCCTCTCCCCCAGGTCACCATGTTTGTAGAAACTCCTCCCCCATGGGACTTCTCCACATGACATACTTCCGACACGACTCGGTAAGAACATGTGACGTATTTCCACTCAAAACAAGCACCCCCCCCCTTTTTTTCTCTGGGTGGGGTGTGGTCTCCGTGGTGTCTTCCCCTTGGGAGTGAGATTGTCAGAAACAATTAACAATAAGGTTTTATTTGTTAACATTAACTACATTCTTTTACATGACATAACAATGAAAATACATTTAAAGCACTTATATAATTGATTAATGTTAATTTTAACATTGTAAAATTGTTACAGATTTTTTTGTTGTGACATTAAATTCATGACAATAAATAAAATCTCTGCCAAAATTCTCACTATTGTAATGCAATAAATAAATAAATAAATCTCAATTACATTAATGTAATATGAGCAAAACATATTATGTAGGTTTAGTATTTGTATCATTTGTTGTACCACCTTTAAATTATGCTTATAAAAAACATTGTTTTACAATATTTTGTTTATTAGAATACTAATTGTAGTACAGTAATGAATCAGAATCACCACTGAGAATAATAGAAAATGTCAGGAAGCTGGTGTTTAATTGTCATAAAAATAATATCTCAAAGGAAAAAAAATTATGATTTAGGGGCAGTGGTGGCTTGGCGGTTAAGGCTCTGGGTTAATGACTAGATGGTCAGGGGTTCAAGCCCCAACACTGCCACGATGCCACTGTTGGGCCCTTGAGCAAGGCCCTTGACTCCATCTGCTCCAGGGGTGCTGTATCATGGCTGACCCTGAGCTCTGACCCCAGCTTGGCTGAGATATGCAAAAACTTTACTGGGCAGTGGTGGCTCAGCAGCTAAGGCTCTGGGTTACTGATCAGAAGGTTGGGGGTTCAAGCCCCAGCACTGCCAAGTTGCCACTGTTGGGCCCTTGAGCAAGGCCCTTGACTCCATCTGCTCCAGGGGTGCTGTATTTTGGCTGACCCTGCACTCTGACCCCAGCTTAGCTGGGATATGTAAAAAAAAGAATTTCACTGTATATGTGCAAATGTGTGATAAATAAATAAAATTATAAATTATTTATTTAATTAATTATTTATTCATGCATTCATTAATTCAATTTGATTTTGGTGTGCATTTTGTTTACTTTAATACTAATTGTATTACAGTAATGAGAATCACCATTAAGAATAATGAAAAGGTCAGGACGCTTGTTTTAATCGTCATGAAAATAATGTCACAAAGCGGGAAATTTTACTCCTAAAATAGAATTAATTTTCTTTATTCAGAAAATTTTGGGGTGAAAGGTGACCTGGACATGTTTTTTGGGGGATTCACCCAGATAAATGATTTAAAAAATAACACAAATCTGTAAAAATAAATAATAGAAACCTATGAGCTATGTGAAATTTAGTTATATAAAACGTATTTTTAGTTTTAACACCATTTAACTATAGCAAAAACTATAATTTTGCTGTTTTGTCAAACCATTACATTATAATCCAAAAACGTCCCACTAAGTCCTCTAAGACACATAACATTGAGATAAAATCATTTTGACCTCTAATTCCTTTAAACCCACTTCAACCCTCCAAATGCGTTCAGGTTATTTTTGACCCAGGAGAGGTAGATAATAATTTTTAAATACCACATAGTTTTTAGCACGGGAAAGTTTGTTACTATCAAAATACACAAAATAATATATATATATATATATATATATATATATATATATATATATATATATATATATATATATATATATATATATATATATATATATATATTTTTTTTTTTTTTTTTTTTTTTTTTTTTTTGACCCGGGCATCAATTGTGGCTTTACATGTGATATTATATAGATTTTTTGTACATCTGTTAATATACATATACATTAAGCCTCTTTCCCATACTCTTTCACACACTTTATTGTCTCTCAATGGGACTGAATCTTGTTTACAAACATGCACACACATACACACACATTCATGTACAAAACACACATGACTGATGTAACAAACATTACAAATAAACTAAATCAAAGGTACTACTGTCTAAAGGGGGTGTAGTATGATTTTGTTCATGCACACATTAGTCTAAATTGGGCTTGAAAGAGGAAATTGTCCACATTTTACTCTGCAGCCATCTGATGCAGAACCAGCTTACATCATGCTCACACATCAACATTCAACAGTTCATGCAAGTTAATAGAATAGATTTAGCTTAAAAACATAATAAAGAAGTATTAATGTTGTATATTTGAGTTATACAGTTGTTTTGATGATGTTTAGTTGAAAATGAATATGTTGGTTTTATAACTTTTGACCACCAAGTTGTATTGAGCAGTTAATAGGAAATTAATTTTACTAGTAATTCTCACATTAGAAGTTGATATAGATTGTATATTATGTTATATTTAGAAACAAATTCACAGAAATGTTGATAAGAAAATATGTATTCACATGTATCACACTGGTTTTGCTGTAATTAATGTATATTTTTAAATGTCAAAGACTTTCTACATTTTATTATTTCTAAAATAAATGGCATATTAATTCATCTTTTTACATGTTTGAACAGTTAAAAACGTATTAATGACATACAATATAGTTGTAGATGAAAACTGTAGGGTTATGAATGATTTATAAGCTTGAATTCCACCAGGTCAAAACTGACCTGCGAATGCAAAAGGTGTATGCAGTTTCTGAACTGTTAGAGGGTTCAAAAATGTGTCTTTAGCTACTATGTACTAACATCAAAATACAAATAATACAATGTATTTATTGTGTAACTACATGTTGTTCTGCAAAATTCTCACAAGATTCACATTTGCTGCTACTGAGGTTGAGGTACAGGTAGGTTTAGAGTTAGTGGTTGAGGTTAACAGTGTAACTACAGATGTAATTATATGCAGGTACTTTAAATGTAAATACAATGCAACAGCTAGTATATATATGATAACTACATTGTAGCAAATGCTTAAGTACATAGTAATTAAAGACACCTTATATAAAGTGGTTTCATTCCCTTCCCCACCATACATTTTACCACCATTCAACCGGGCTTGGAAAATACTAATTACAAGATTCAGAGTCACTGGCTCTTTAACCAGTTTAACTGTCATTCTACAAAACAAGATTAACTTAACCTGCCTAGAGTCAGACTTTACCTTACTTTTCCTTTGTTGCTGTTGCTAAAACAGAAGACTTTCACTGACTTATAAGCATTCTGTCACGTTGGTAATTCTCTAGTACATTTGACCTCTCTGCACCTGGATAGCAATACAGTTTCAGAAAAAAAAAAAAAAAAAAAATTCATTATGTTGACATGGATAAATAATGCAATAGCTATTTTGTATAAAAAATACAATAAATAAAATGTAAAAAATAAAATAAAATCTTGATTTTATGAACTTGTAATAGAACGATGTAATCATACTTAAGGGAACTGCACACTTTCCAAGCATTTTTGTTAAATGCTTTTATGATGTTATCTTTGTTTTTCCCTTTTAACTCATGTTGATTTCACAATCACACTCTGAAAGCGCTGGGCATGATCACAACATGATGATGTGTAATTGTGTTTTTTTGGGTGTATTTTTGTGACTCATCCATCTGTGAGCCACTAAGCCATGAGCTTCAGGACTGTCAAAGTCCGTGCCAAGGACACCCACAAAACCAGCATGATGTTCCAGTACCCTGACATTGACCCCATTCAGACAAATGACTTACAAGTGCCATCTCCCGTCAGACATCTTTGCATTAAACATGTTTTTATCTTTTCCTTTGGTGCTACTAATGCAGCCTCAGAGACATGAGTTCTGGTCCCGTGGAAATCAGGATGTAATTGAGTTCACAAAATCAATGGTGAGCGCGATATAAAGGTTGCATTTTGCCTCTAAGATTACATTTTTACTCCACTGATGGTTAGGTTTAGGGTTTAGGTTTGGGTTAGGGTGTATAGTTAATAAAATATGCATTCCTGTTGTTGAATGCATCAACAATGTTTAACATAATTTACAGCTAAAAACAACTCGCTTTTGGTGCCACTCTGTGGACATTTCACTAGGAAATGTTCAACAAAACATCCAGCTTCGGCCACTGGGGGCAGTGATTCAAATTTCAGTAAGCACAGACTAATTTCAGTTGAAAAAATGTCAACCTACTGGTGCTGAATTCAAAGTGAGATCAGTATAAATACAGTATATAGATTTATAATTACAGTTGATAAAAATTATAACAAGTAATTTACCTTTGCAACTGTTCAGTGGAAAACTGTATTGCTCAGAGTTTGCAGTTTCAGAGCTCAAGAGACATATTAGCATCTCACGGAATGCACAGAAACTTTTTTGAGGAAGAAGCGTTCATTTCTGGTGACATTGAGAGAAGCATTTTTACATTTTCTTCTGTAGCTTTTATGTAACTATGTTTTTAAAATGACGAGGCTGCTTAGACAGAACATGTTCTTGCGCTAAAAAGCAAGATGTAGCGCAATGAACAGAGCAGAATGCAGGTGTCTTGAGACGCATTTTTAAATGTTTTTTTTTTTAATTTTATTTTATTATTATTTTTATTGACAATAGATCTTTAAAAAAAAAAATGCTAAATAGATGCTAAAAACAGCGATTTGCACCACAACAGTCAAAGACGTCCATCTAGTACAGTAAAAAAAAAAAAATGACTCGTAAGATTTACTTAATTTTTATTTTGCAAGTTTTTGCACACAGTTTTTCTAAGTAATTGTAATGGTATAAAACTAAGTAAAATCTATTTAAATTTATGACATAATATTGACTGAATTTAGTGAGTAAATTTAACATTTAATTAAATTCAGTAACTTTTACTTTCAAATATGATATACCTGGTACTTAAATAAATTCAGTAAAATGTAAATAAAAGTTTTATTAGAAAATGGCATGTTTTGAATTTTACTTGGCATACGGAAGCTTCCCACAGGGAAACTTAATGCATGCTATGTAGTCTAAGATACAACATCACCTTGCATTACTGGCAATTACCGCACACAGAACTCAACAGCTGGAGCACAAAACACAATGACAATCAATGGATAATTTTTTTTATCATAAAAATTTTATCATTTTGAGTAGAAAATAAACTTAAGTCTGCACAAAACAAGAAGTTACCAAATGTAACAGTAAAATTAGCAATAAAAATGGTGTAAATAAACTTGCAAACAGTGAAACCATGCAAGCTCATTAATTATTTAAGCCCAGTGCATGCTGGGAACACCAGTTTCGAAAAGTACAAATGTACTTAATTTATTTACCACTGAAATTTAGGATTAATTTAGGATTAATACATGATGATACATTGTAAAAATAACAAACAATCATAAATATAATTTACTTATAAGCTAGAACCTTAATTTTTACATGTTTGAATGTAGAATTTACAGCATATTTTCAAGTTCATACATGAACAAAATTTTTCAGTGTAGAAACTACTTAATCTTTTCTGCTACCCTGTATTTACTTTACCACAAACTCTTTTTTTGTAGGAAAAAAGTGTAGGAAAACGATTTGAGTTCATATTGAGATCTATGACTTTCATATCTTGAAAATTCTGAGCACAGTTTGAGACATTATTGAAATCTCTTAACTGTAGAGAAGACACATGTATGATGTTTGGGGTCTTTTTTCCAGGAGAAAAATCTGAGAAGCAGGAAGTCTCCATTTGCTCTCAATTTCATGTCATTGCTGTCTAGGTGAAACAATTTAGATACAGTATTTATGTGATCTCTCTTGTTATTTTTCTTTCTTATGTGAGTTGTTCAAACATTGTGCCCCACTTTTGGGTCAATGATGGTTTGATTTTGGGTATATAACAAAACTCTATTATTGCATTATTATTTTTGCATATTGTTGCACTCCTTGCATCATGGTCCAAAAGCACATACTGTAGGCAGATCTCAAAAAGTGAGTATTTCCTTATTCTCCTTGCATCAGGCATGAGGGAAATGAAATCCGGTTATCTACAGCCGGTGTTTGAGGGTAGGGAAGCCGGAATGGATTAGAGGTGGAAGGGTATCTGTGGGGCAACATTGGGGTAAAGATCCAGGAGTCAGTGGGTAAACACCCTAACCAGCCTGCCTGATTTCCCAGCTTCAAAGATAGGGCCTCTTAATCAGATCAAGGGAAGGAACGGGGTAAAATAAGAATAAGACCAGAAGCAAATGGCAAAAGCCATCCAAAGCTACTAATCTGCCAGTGGTCTTCATTGTAAAATTTTAACATTAATAATAATTTGAAATGGTCATAATATCGCAATATCAAATTATCTGTTTTGGATAAAATCACATGGCTTCTCTATTTTAAAAGAGCAAATGCATGTTTTTATTTCCTTACATAGGGGTTCAATGGTTCAATCAGATTTTGTGAAGTGAAGTGTAAATGTTTATGTTAATTTTAAGTTAACATGAAATCAAAATTGCCCCTATTTACTTAATTAAAATGTCCCTTGACTCATTGGTGTCTAAGCAATCTTTCATCATGTAATAACTTGCTCTGCCCCAGAAATGACTTCTTTTTGGATGACATCAATAAGCTCTCTGTCTTAAAGAGACAACTTCCCAATAAATCCAATCATTTGCCGATAGATAAAATCAAATCATGTCCTACATTTTTTTCTTGTGGAATAATCTGATATGCCTGTTTCACTTGGAAATAAGTCGCATTACGATAGTAAAACCGGATGTAAATGTTTCATGTTGATTTGAACTTAATAAATGTAAAACAACTACTTCACTTTTAATAGCCTCTCTAATCAATAAATACACACAAGTGCTTCCAAAAACACCACCCCTGGCTCCGTCCAAGTGTGCCAAACCTCCAGTTGGCAACCAACTACATACTGATCTCCATTTCCAAAACTTCAACACATATTTGACCAGAGGGCGAGGGAATGTCAAGTAGAGGCAGGCCAGATAAGACAGTGAGGTGACACTAGGGCCCCGTGCTAACTGTGGTGTGAATAGCAGCAGCCCCACGAGGCCCCATCTCTCTATGTGAGCTGTCTGCCCGCCTAATCTGTTAATGTATTTCTGGGGTCAGGAGGGCATTCACCAAATCAATGGCAGGGATTTACACAGCTTTCCCTGGAATGTGCCTGATCCGCACTCCTCTCCACAGCCAGGGGGTTGGGAAACATCCAGTTTGGCAGTGCTGTCCAATTTTCCATGGAATTTAACCACTGTGAATGGGGGAGAAAGCCAGCAACAGCCCCCACTGACATAACGCTTTTTGCTGAATAATATTAAAACACACAAAGCCTAAAAACCGTCTCTCACAACTTAAAATGTACTTGATCTGAAAGTTATGATGCAGTTGGAGTTAGAATGTGACGACGAAAAGGCCACGTCCTCACTAAATGGGCAGTCACACTAGAATTTGAGCATGCAAAATTATTTTGGGCAATGCAATGGACAAGAAATAATGTCATAAGTCAGGTCTAATGGTCTTAATAAATAATAAATCACAAATAGCAAATGATATTATATTATAAATGTTAAAATACACTGTCTACTAACATTCATGCAACAATAAAAACACGCAGCTTTGAATATGTTGATATGATGTTATTGAGCCAATGGGTCAGTGTGTGATGTTTCGATCTTCTATTGGTCACATGTCTTCTCGTCATATGAATTTGCAGGTCAGAGTACACAGAATTGTAACTTTTGTGCGCAATGGAATGCAAAATCTCTTGCATTGAATGGGAGTGAATGGAGCGCGAACTGTAGTGTGACCTCGGCTTAATAGGTTTTCATTTGAACACAAACTGATTTTGCAACGTTTACACCTCTCATCTACACTGGAAGGCTGTTTTTCTGCACCGCAAATGGAAACTTTCGAAAACGCAGTCATACTTGGGTAAACAATGATGTTAGGAAACTGAAAACATGGACAAAATTACGTATTTTCTTCTTGTTGTCTAATCACTTACAAAAAAAATTCTGTTCTGCCCCAAATTTCCCACTCATTATTTTCACATGCAAATGAGCTTGCAATTCACTGCAAATGTTTGCCAAAAGTTTGCAGCTCTTCACAGGTTGTAGTGAACCTGCAGCAAACCTTTAGCGGCAATGAAGAATTTTCTGCAAAGCCCATTTGCATGTGAAAATAATGAGTGGCGAATTTGCGGCAAATTTGCTGCAATTTTGCCAGAACTCTCGATTTTTGTAAGGGTTTGCAAAATAGACATAAAGAGAAATGCATTTTCTTTCCTATGTTGACGTATTTCCTTTTTGAAACAGGAAGTTAGCGATGGGACATCAAATAGTTTGTCCTTTTTTTAGCCAATAGCCTTCAGTTTACGTTACACCCCAGCAAAACCACATCTGACGTCTACAATGGACGAAACCAATGAAAATACATAAAATATTAAGAAATTCCAGCCACTTCATTCACAAATAGCAGATGGTTTGGAAGCAAAACAACGTATGAGCATTAGCGCAACCAAAGACACACTGAAAACCATGGTTTGCTACATGCTATTGCAAGTCAGAGGTAAGTGGTATTTATGGGGGGAGGGGACATTCTCATTGTATAAGGCATTTTATTTGTTTGTACATTTAACTGTACATTTATACATTTTTAGTGTATATCTGCTAAAGAGTTAATTTTGTCAACTTTTAGGCATACGTTAGCTAGCATACCGATGAACCCAAAGCTAACAGACATGGACTAAAAACTTCAAAACTCCAATTGTGATTTCTTGTGGTCTTCAATGCATTCTAGTTAGATTTCTAAACAAGAAACAAATATTATGTGTTCATTTCATGAATTTTTAATAACACTAATGCAAAACTGTGTCTGGCTTCAATCTGTATACTCAAGCTATAATGCAAAGACGATGGGTTTTCAGAGAGGAATTTCCCCACCGAACTTCAAATAACACTACAAATTACTCCAAAAACCACTGCCAGTACAAACACAATGTCTTGCATAGATCACTGCCTCTGATAATCGCTGTAAAGCCATGTGGTCATAGTTGCTGTCCTAATTGAATTTCTTATCTTCTGTTGCAGTTATATGCACATTCTAATTTCCATCGTCTCATAAATAACCAGGCGAGAGAAAGACTGATGACCAAGACCAGACTATTCAAACACTCTTCTATACCTGATGTGACTCAAAAAGTAGTAGCCGACTATTTTCCCAGCAAGCAAAGCAGAGAAACCTCACCGCAGCTGAATAGACTTGTGTAGCTGGTCACCAGCATATGATTGTTTTGATGCTGGTCTTACTAAGTCTTAACTAGCTTAGCCAGCAATTATTCCTAGCAGCTCCAAAAATAAGCAGATTTGAACAGCATGGCTATTCCTGCTGGGGAAAAAACAGCTTAAACTAGCTTCAGTTGGTTTGATGGTCTTAGCTTGTCTCCCAGGCTGGTCAGGCTGGTCTGTTTTGCTGGTTTTAGATGGGTTTTGGTGGAGACCCGCTTAAACCAGCTAAGACTAGCAAACAATTTAAGCTGCTTTTTCAGCAGATATGCTGGTCTACCAGCAAGACCAGCACTAGACCACCACTATCCAACATAAACAAGTCTTGACCAGCATAGAGATTCATGAAAGTCTTAGCTGATCTTTTTAGCAGGAACCTCAGATAATTTAACTGATAAATTGGATAAAAAGCCATTATTTATAATGTTCTGGATTTATCAGTACCTTCCTGGCTGTTCGCTAAAAATCTACAGCATCAAATATGCAATCCTACTATGTAAACAACACTAGAGTCATTTTATCTATATATAGATAATTTCACTTCAAACTTAGTAAGAGCCAACTGGCTCAAAGACCCAAGCTAAAACTTACGACAAGCTAAATAAGCATGCACTAATTATCAACTTCTGTGAAGTAGCAAGCTTGTTTTCCAAAATAATTACTTTAAAAGCTCCATTAGTGCTTTTTAAGTAGTTAATTGGTTCATTTAAAACTCATTGCAAAGAATTAAGCCATGGTAATGGTGTTTTAAAATTGAGGGGTCAGTGTAGTGGTAATGATATTCACATTTGTCATTCACAAAGTTGTTGGCAGATATCCAGTAAGCAAACCACTTTGATGCTATTTCCTGTACTTTCATCTATGGCAAAAATTAATCCAAAGTTGCCCAGAGAGAGAAGTTATTGCTCATTTGCCGCTCACTCATAGCTCTAAACTAGAGAATGAATATAGCTCTCAGTTAGTAGTGATGTCCGACAATGTCCCTTTCAAGGCAAGTCAGTCCACTCGGCGCCCATCTTTGGAACGCTCCCATGCAGCTATTTTCTGTGGATATAAGCGGCATACAAGTACAGATCTTATCTACTTGAATGGGGAAAGAGCGAAATCTCCAAAATAGTTGGTCAAGATTACAATCAAAGAACATATTTCAAATCAGCAGTAAAATCTGACAACAATGGTATCATAAATCTTGATACTTTAGCTTAGATCATGCTAAAGAAACACTAATTTACAAGCTGGTCCAGTTAATGCCCATACGTGTTCTCAAGTTAACTGACAGGCGATGTCTGTATCTAAAATGGTATTGGCTGAGAAATTGGGTGTTCAAATTGGGTGTTCCAACTTTAATACAAGTGGTCTGTCTTGGGCTAAACAGTCTCTGATGTCCGATTTGCGAACATTTGGAAACAGCAATGTTGTTAATAATAATGCTGGAACAATAAACAATATTTGACCAATCTATTTAGGCCAACTTAGAGAAAAAAATAATGATAAACAGCTAAATGAAACGTAAAATGCCACACTGGGACATTTGAGAACACTTTTGAATGATGACACGTTTTTTAACCGTTTTTTTGTTTTGTTTTTTTTTGAACAGGTGTAATGACACCAACCGTCTGACGAACCGATTTGCTAAAATGAATGGGACTTCCCAACTTTAGTAGTTAGGAGTCCTTTAAGTCAACTTCATCTCAGATTCTTATCCTAAAAGTCGACAAATAGACAAAAATGACACAATTGTTAAAAGAGTAAGGGTACAGAGCTATACATTTTAAGTGGATAGCATAGTGTGACGAGGAGGAGTGACTACGCACGCCCAGCCCCCAATTGGGCTAATCAGCCAAGGAGAGGGATAAGTGCAGCAGAACGTGGCAGAGAGAGAGCCACATGCAGCTGCCATGTGTGTGTTTGTGTTGTGTGTCTTTTTGTTTTCATTAAACATTATTTTGACAGTTCAGCCGGTTCCCGCCTCCTCCTTTCCCAACCTTAACCGTGTTACATTGGTGCTGAAACCCGGGAAGGAGGAGGGATGCGCTGTCGTGGAGTCCTCGCCACTGCCATCCACCCAAAGGAGCAGCCGCGGCCATCCGCAGGGGAACGGAGGGGCTTGCTGCTGGCCGCCTGGAACGGTGGAGCCACTGCCAGAGCGGAGGAGTTCTCAACCGGCCGCCAAAACGCGGAGGGGCGTTCCATCCACCAGGGGTCGGAGGACTGGCTCCGGTCCGCCCGGGGAGGAGCGGCTGTTGAGTGATCGAGGACCAGGTAACGTTGTGTCTGGAAACCGGCAAGAACGTTTTTTTCTCTCTCTCCTCTCTCTCTCTCTCACTGTCACATTAAGTCCCTCAAACTGTCATCCTCCACAATATTAATGTGCCGGTAGACTGTGGCTGTCCGCTTTGTTGCAGCAATCATGAAGCTGCATTCATGATTTGCGTCAAAGCAGCAACACTAGCATCGTTTGCCGCTTTGAACTCACCATGAAAAGCACTTGCAAACAAAAACGTCTCATTCGGCATTTTGGTGATAGTTAAGATTTGGTGTGCTTCTGTGGTAATTAAAACATTCCTTGCATTGGCTGAAAAATACTTGAAAATATTTCATAGTCCCATCTGGGCTTGTTTTGTACATCAAATAGTGTTAAGAAGGCCTTTCTCCATCATTTTGTCATTGACAGGGAAGCGCTGTCAGAGATTCTTTTATTTACCGAGATAACAACCTCTGCGGCTTTATCATAGGAGAGAGCATAATGGTCAACTATCATGTTAAGAGAGTTCAGCCCATATAATGTAGACCTATGGGACCGCCACATTATGCTATTTTATGCTAAGCTTGTAGGCTCTCATTGGTAGAAGGCCCTGTGGCGTGTGCATCAGTGTAATGACACTGGGCAGACACATTACAAAGGTTCCGCCCTTCACACCAGAGTTTATGCTGTATTGACGGTAAATGCATTAATCGTGATTAAGAAAAATTAACGTGTTACATTTGACAGCTCTACTATAAAGCCCTGCGTGCCCCCACCCCCATACGGACAGCCCATCATGGCCCTGTCCAACCAAATGGCCCCCTGCCCTCTGGTTCCCACGGAATGTATGTCCGTCATTCAAGCTGAGTGACAGGCCTTTTATAAAAGACCACAGTCCCTCGTTTCCAAACTGTCATGAGATGATGACCTGCCAGTCATACAGCACTAAAGCAAAAGCACAAATGGGTCAGAGGACAACAAATGATGAATCAAAATATAGAACCCGGACTCATACGCTTAAAGCTAAAATATAGAGTACTGAGCATGGATCAGCTACCATCCATATCATTTTCTCCATATTACTCCATATTACATTTTTAAGAGGTTTTTAAGGTTAATGCTCTATCAAGTTTTAAATCAACAAAACCGAGCTCCTACCCTAAACTTTAAACTTGAACAAACCAATGATGTAATAAAAAGCAAATGTGAGATGAAAAACACAATCCCTGAAGCAAATATATTATTTTGTGGTGCTTCTACGACACTTTTGGCTCATGTGTCAACTCAGTCCTTTTTATCGCCAGGGCATCGCTCTATCAGTTGAGTTCCTGCGCAATTTGATTGCACTCAAACAAGCTTGTAAATGTAGTTGGTTATGTAATGCAAACATTAAAATGTATTGCCTTAAGGCACGGTCACATTTACCTTTGCATGGCTAAATTCCACGGGCGAAGAAGGCGTGAACGGATGCTGAGCGCGTGTGAAACCAGCAAAAATCTAATCGCCAAGCAGCCTCTTTTTAATGCTGCACTTTATACTCGGGGAGAGTGAAGTTAAAAATAAACTTGCCGCTAAATTAATATCCTTGTCCATTATGAATATTCAGTTTAGCTGTGTATGAAGCACTGCCCACACAGAGGTCACTGCAAATCTAAGCAAATATTTATGCCTCAGAATATCATGAGGATTCGGGGTGTTTTTTTTTACTTGTGCCAGTAAGCAACCACCTAGCAACTAGCTAAAAATCAGTCGGAAACAAATAATCTAGTTTGTGTAGCCTATATTACTCAATGTGCTCTTCATGCAACACTTAATTAAGAAAATTGAAACCAATTGTTTTCTGAAATGACAGATGTGAACATCCATTGTTAACCCATTTAAACTCCTTCTGTACCCACTATAACTCATCAAAGTCACAGTGGACTGGGCAAACTGCCTATACACCAGGGCCTGGACAAAACCAGAGTCACTATCACACTGTCTGTCCTAAAGCAGTGCTGAATAGGAAGAATGTACCATGCAAAATGTGCTCTCTATAGCAGACGGACAGTTGAATGGAGGCGAGCTGGTGCTGCAGCCTCTTGGCACATTGATGCCCCTATTGGTGCCGTCCAGTGTCTTAAAGCGATTTGTCCTGGGTGGGTAAACAACATTTACTCTCCCTGCATTTTCATGCATATAGGCATTTAATGGGGTAAGCGTTTAAACAAGGGTCTAGATGCTAGATAAAGGTCTAGATGCTAACCCACAACTGAACATTAAGCTTAAACATAAAACCTTAAAGGTGCACTAAATAATTTTTTTTCCAAAAAGTCATCTTGGACTTGCACTGACACCTAGGGGCATGGATGCAGTATCATTCAAACAGTATAGTGGCTGCCCACAGTGGCAGAAGCTGGAAGTGTTGTTAAATGTTTTCTGGGTGAAATGTCCACAGACTGGCGCCAAAAATGAGTCATATTTTTAGTAGTAAATGATGTAATGCAGTAAACAGGAATGCATATTTTATTAACACCACCCCCTAAACCAAATCCCAACTCTAAACCTAACCGTTGGTGGAGTAAAAATGTAATTTTAGAGAGAAAATGCAACCTCTGAATAGCGCTAACCATTGTTTAAGTGAGCGCGATTACTTCCTGGTTTCCATGGAACTAGAATCCGACTCTCAGTAGTGCTAGAGGGAAATGTTATCACAATTAAATTGATGTAAAAATGTCTGGTGAAGGATGGCACTTAAGTAAATTGGCAGTAAATCAGCTGAATGGGGTTGATTTCAGGGTACATGATTTTTCGGAAGCAACATGTCAATTTCCCATGATTTCTCATGTTCTTTAATATAATCTTATTGGCCTTAAAATGTCCATTCACTTCTACTGGCAAAGAGCTTTATTTTAAAATTTCTGTCTCCACCAGACCACCATGCGAGTTATTAAACAACCCAAACCGCGAGCTAATGAGGTGAATCATTCAAGACGTCTGCAGTCCATGAAAAAAAGATATTCAGGGACTATGTAGACTATGCGAGTTTTTTTTGGTGAGTGCACCTTGTCCTGACCTGAAAACATTATGATGTGGGTGTTGTCCGCAGACTCACCATCTGGCTGATCAGTCTAAGGTTTGAGCTCGTGCTCTTTCCAAAGGGATTGCACTGTCACACGGCACATCCATTACGACTGCACTTAGTGATCGTTTGGCTTCGGAGAGCCTGAGAGAAGATGAGCTAATTTCTTCTAACTTGCAAAGAAAACTTCAAGAGGGGTTAAGAGAGATGACTCTTCACATTGCTATTTTGGACAACATTCATTTGGATTCCATTTTAAGAGAATCTTACAAGTGAGCATGAGTTTCCACTGCAGTCTGAATTATCACAGTGGGTGTTAGGGTGCTTACAGACTAGAGTTTACACTGCATCAGTGGATGCTGCGAATCCATTGTGAATGCAATAAAATCTATTTCAATAGGGGATATGATGTCGCATGGATGCAAAAGCACAAGGTTTTTGCAAAAGTAATGCTTCATAAAATTGTAACTTTTGCTGCTGCACACTCTAATGTAGGTTTCAATTGACCAATGACAATCTTAGAAATGTGGGTCCCACAAAAATGCAACATAAAATGACAAAAAAAACCATCTGATATAGTTCTTAATATTCCATTAACGTAGTAGTTAAGCATAAAATAAGCATTAATGTTGATTTAATTTTTAGGGTAAGAAATAATAAATGCTCAGTCTTGAGAATTTGTATTGACGAATTGATTAAATCAAAGTCAACGGATGAGAGACAGTTTGGTTTAAATGGTTAGAAAAAAGTATGGCCTCATAAAAGGTCAAATCTAGGGGTAAATATTGCACCTTAATGAAAAATTAGCATGCGCTAGAAGGACATCTTTGACCATTGCGTCGCTTCTCTCTGTTGTTTGTTGTCTTGTGCAGGAGCACTGCATTTTTTAGATGTCGTGTCAAAGTAGAAAAAAACGTCAACTTTTAAAAACATGTCTTGATACATCTGCATTCTGTTTAAGGTTACCAACTTTTCACCACCCCAATACCGGACTCGAGCGTTTCGCTGTTTAAATACAGGACAATCGTCTTCTTTTTGGCCCAAATTCGGGACATCCAGGCTAATAACTGACAGTTGGCAACCCTAAAGGCCCGGGTGGGCTATATTTCATTTTTCTATGTTCCGGATCAGATCGCATCTGGCCGACCGTGTTGCCTTTCAAAGTATACTTTCCTGACCGCAAGAGAATACGAACGTGCTCAATGCATGCACACTACGACTGTTTCGCCATACTCTTCTAGTACTGTCAATGGCCAGTGCATGAATCAACGATGCACACAGACAAAGACCACGGGTCGTGAAAATCTAGGCCATGTGGCTATAATGATGACGAAATTTGCGTCAAACATACTGTGCGCGGAGCGATCAGCAACGCAGACAACCGAAGTATACTTTGGCCATAATTCTGTTCCATTCAGTGGATTCCGTGCAGCTTTTTTAGATGCAAGAACAAGTTTGTGTGAACCCAGTATTAGAGTTTGGGGTTATATGAGAGCAAGTGTCCCATACCAATAAGCAATAATGTTATAATCTTTTATAAAACATAAACAGGTATTTATAGTAGTCATTACAAAAATGAATGAATAAAAAAACTCTTTACAGCAAATAAACTATTAATACCGAAACACAACAAACACAACTTTAAATCTGGGTAAAAGATGGATGACGTCAATGCCTGAGGTAAACCTTCAGTCTGTCGAGTGATTATTATGCTAATATAGTCAAAGATATGCTTCTATAAGGTATACTAATTATAGCTAAATGTTCATGCAGCTAATTTTAATAAAATATTCTAAGATATTTCAGAAGTTATAGCAATAACTGTTCGAAAAAGAGTGCTGCACAAGAATACTGATTTCTTTCAAATTAGCATTAGCACACCACAAAAAGCCTCTCAGTCTTTTAGTGAACCCAGACACATTTTCATTTAAGAAATCTCCTACCTATTTCATCTTATTTTTTACTGTGATAACAACAGCTACTTGAAAAAAAAAAATAAAATAAAAAAAAATAAAAAGTTTACCAAAACTTTTTTATTCCTGAAAATCATTAACTTTTGCTCTTATGGCCCTTTGATGTTGCATATTTATTTCAGGGAGCCACACAGGATTTTTCTTGTCTTTTCCGTATCAGACTACCATGTTTAATGACAACCTTTAGAAATTAATTTTAAAATAATCTTGACAAACCAAACCCACTGATCTCTAAAATCATCTTCCCAGTAGACAGATTTACCAGCCTGATCTCATGAATATTACATGACTGTGGCGCTAAAAGCAAGTTAAATGTTCTCCCAAACTCTATCCAAAAGATGAGGTTTATAATGTTTTTTAAGAAGAAGAAAAAGCCTTTATTTTTTGTCACACATTATACATTTTGAACATATACAGTGACATTTTTTTTTTCTTTTTTTTTTTTTTTTTGCATATCCCGGCTAAGCTGGGGTCAGAGCGCAGGGTCAGCCATGATACGGCACCCCTGGAGCAGATAGGGTCAAGGGCCTTGCTCAAGGGCCCAACAGTGGAATCTTGGCGGTGCTGGGGCTTGAACCCCTGACCTTCTGGTCAGTAACCCAGAGCCTTGATGTTAAATGAATAGTTCACCCAAAAATGAAATTCTCTCATCATTTACTCACCCTCATGCCATCCCAGATGTGTATGACTTTCTTTCTTCTGCAGAACACAAATGAAGATTTTTAGACGAATATCTCAGCTCTGAAGATCCTCATAATGCAAGTGAATTGGGTGCCAACATTTTGACACTCCAAAAAGTACGTGAAGGCAGCATAAAAGTAATCCATATGACTCCAGTTGTTAAATCCATATCTTCATAAGTGATTTCATAGGTGTGGGTGAGAAACATCAATATTTAAGTCAATTTTTGCTAGAAATTTTTCTCCCTGCCCAGTAGGGGGTGTATGCATGAAGAATGTGAATCACAAAAAACACAAAAAGAAGAATGTGAAAGTGAAAGTTAAAGTGGAGATTGACTGAGCAGGGAGGATAATTTATAGTAAAAATTGACTTAAATATTTATCTGTTTCTCACTTGCACTTATTTCACTTCTGAAGACACTGATTAAACATCTGGAGTCGTATGGATTACTTTTATGCTGATTTTTGGAGCTTCAAAATTTTGGCACCCATTCACTTGCATTGTATGGACCTACAGAGCTGAAATATTCTTAGAAAAATCTTCATTTTTGTTCTGCTGAAAAAAGAAAGTCATACACATCCAAGAGAATTTTCATTTTTGGGTGAACTATTCCTTTAATGCTCCATCAAGTTTTAAATCAACAAAACTGACCTCCCTACCCTAAACCTTAAACCTAAACCTAACCGATAGTGTCATAAAAAACAAATGTGAGATGAAAACACAAATTGCTGAAGCAACCACGTCATTTTGTGGTGCTTCTATGACACTTTCAGCTCATGTGTTGACTCATGACTCATACCCCAGACCTTTGCATCACAAGTGCAATGCTCTATCAGTTGAGCTACTATCCAATATGATCACACTCAACAACAAGCCACTTAAAAATCATTTTGCAAAAATGTAGGTTTAGTAACGTGATTCTGTGAGATCAGGTTGGGATTTATCTACTGTGCCGTCCATTTTGTTTTCATTTGTCAGTGTTCTTTCTTCTTGTTTATCAGTAAGTACAACAGAGAAGTAGTTAGGCCTGCAGCTCCCAGCATTCCCATAAACCAACCTGGAATATATACTCTTAAAAACGTCATCATAATAAAAACGCTTCCTTTCCTTCTGACTAGAGATTCAGTGTTTTTATATAATTAATTTTTTAGGCTTAGCAGTGACTTCCACTATTGAACCTAAAATTTGCTCTCGGTTTCTTGGTGTTTGTACACTGGTAATGCTCCCCAATGTCACAATTCTTTGTAATTTGAGTGAATTCACATCATCTTTAAATTACCTCTAACCCTGGATATGAACAGAAGAGAGAAAGTATAGAGAGAGAGAGAGAGAGAGAGAGAGAGTGAGGGAGAGAGACGCGTGAAGCTTTTTTTGGTCTCTTTGCTCAGAATTCCTGGATAATGATTGTGCTGTAAGCATACAGGGCCACTCGCAGCCAAGTGAAACAATGATTTCTGCCAGTTTCTCTGTTTACTTATCCCAATATTTTATCCTTCTCTTTTTTCTCGCATTACACACCAAAAAAATCATATATACAGAATGTGCATTTAATTTGCATGGCAGCCCAATGTTCTTATGTTTTTGCACATTCAGCAAATACTTGGGCCAAGACCGGGATTTGTGGCTGGTCTTTCTCCAGACAGAGTGGGGAATATTTTCTGAGAAAGTGCATCTGCCAACAAAAGTTACTGTGCTGTGGTATTAAACACAGACCTCTGCAAATGAATTTTAAATATACAGACATCAAAGGCATTGGAAAAGGAAATTGGAAAGGCATCAGTCTTTCGTTGTTCAGGCACTCAACAGGCATTACAGTCGACAGTCAAAATCACAACACGTGGAAAAACATTGTCAGAAGTGTAAACATTTATCTTAAGCTCACATTCATTAGTATTTACATTTTCATTATCAAGTATGATGTGTGTAGGGTGCAAAAGGAGCAAAAGGGTTAATTTAACAAAACCTGCCCAGGTCAGATTTTAACCCTAAAATCAAAGGATTTAAATACATTAAGCGAACAGTTAATTTTTTATATTTTTATTTAGGACCATTAAGATTTTTTGCATTGTGACATTATTATTTTGACAATTACATACCCCACCCCCATTCTCATTCACGAATACAAATCTCATTCTTATTACTGTAATGTAAAAAAAAAATATATATATATTTTTGACATCATTTTTTTACATAATTTTTTTTCATTATGTATTTATAAATTATGTTAGTATTTGTCGTACTTCCTTTAATCTATGCTGATTTTAAAAACAGTTATCACAGAAATTATAATGTAATGAAAACTCCTTTGAGAATAATGAGAATTACAAAGATTTCATCAAAAGTTAAATGTTTGGATGCATTACAACAGTGCAAAATAAAAAAAAAGAAAGAAAAAAAAGTAATGGTTCTACAAAATGGCTTAATTATATTTAAAATTGATATACAGTTGAAGTCAGAAGTTTACATACACCTTAGCCAAATACATTTAAACTCAGTTTCTCAGTCCTGACATTTAATCGTAGAAAACATTCCCTGTCTTAGGTCAGTTAGGGTCACTACTTTATTTTAAGAATGTGAAATGTCAGAATAATAGTAGAAAGAATGATTTATTTTAGCTTTCATTTCTTTCATCACATTCCCAGTGGGCAAGAAGTTTACATACACTTTGTTAATATTTGGTAGCATTGCCTTTAAATTGTTTAACTTGGGTCAAATATTTTTTTAACTGAGTCAGGTTTGTAGGCCTCCTTGCTCGGGTTGAGGTCAAGGCTTTGTGATGTCCGCTCCAATACCTTGACTTTGTTGTTCTTAAGCCATTTTGCCACAACTTTGGAGGTATGCTTGAGGTCATTGTCCATTTGGAAGACCCATTTGCATCCAAGCTTTAGTTTCCTGGCTGATGTCTTGAGATGTTACTTCAATATATCCACATAATTTTCCTTCCTCATTATGCCATCTATTTTGTGAAGTGCACCAGTCCCTCCTGCAGCAAAGCACCCCCACAACATGATGCTGCCACCCCCATGCTTCATGGTTGGGATGGTGTCCTCCATAAATGACTGTGGTCATTATGGCCAAACCGTTCAATATTTGTTTCATCAGACCAGAGGACATTTCTCCAAAAAGTAAGATCTTTGTCCCCATGTGCACTTGCAAACTGTAGTCTGGCTTTTTTATGGCAGTTTTTGGAGCAGTGGCTTCTTCCTTGCTGAGCAGCCTTTAAGGTTATGTTGATATATGATTCGTTTTACTGTGGATATAGATACTTGTCTACCTGCTTCCTCCAGCATCTTCACAAGGTCCATTGCTGTTGTTCTGGGATTGATTTGCACTTTTTGCAGCAAACTATGTCCATCTCTAGGAGACAGAATGCATCTTCTTCCTGAGTGGTATGTTGGCTGCGTGGTCCCATGGTGTTTCTACTTGCGTACTATTGTTTGTACAGATGAACGTGGTACCTTCAGGCATTTGGAAATTGCTCCCAAGGATGAACCAGACTTGTGGGGGTCCACAATTTTTTTTCTGAGGTCTTGGCTGATTTCTTTTGATTTTCCCATGATGTCAAGCAAAGAAGCACTGAGTTTGAAGGTAAGCCTTAAAATACATCCACAGGTACACCTCCAATTCAGTACACCTCCTATCAGAAGCTAATTGGCTAATTGTCTAAAGGCTTGACATCATTTTCTGGAATTTTCCAAGCTGCTTAAAGGCACAGTTAACTTAGTGTATGTAGACTTCTGACCCACTGGAATTGTGATATAGTCAATTAAAAGTGAAACAATCTGTCTGTAAACAATCTTTGGAAAAATGACTCGTGTCATGCACAAAGTAGATGTCTTAAACGAGTTGCCAAATCTATAGTTTGCTAATATTAGATCTGTGGAGTGGTTAAAAAAATGAGTTTTGATGACTTCAAACTAAGTGTATGTAAACTTCTGACTTCAACTGTATCTTTTAATATTTATAATATACTTTCATTCATTCATTCATTCATTCATATATGTATATATTAAAATAAATATTGACATAACATTTTTAAATGTCAAAAATAAATAACATTGATTTAAATTTAAAATAATATATTACAAAATTACAAAATGTCTGGATATATTATGTTAATGAGAAGCTAGGGTGAAATTTTGCTTTGTCATGAAAGGGTCACAATGCAAAAGAAAAAAATAAAATAAAATACAATTATATATATATATATATATATATATATATATATATATATATATATATATATATATACACTACCAGTCAAAAGTTTTGAAACACTTAAAAATCTTTTGATCTGAAGGCGTATGCTTAAATGTTTGAAATTAGTTTTGTAGACAAAAATATAATTGTTCCACCATATTAATTTATTTAATTATAAAACTAAAATTTAATTAAAAAATGTTTAAAAAGTTTTTGAAATTGATGACTTGGACCAAATAATAAAGAAAAGCAACCAATAAGTGCCCAACATAGATGGGAACTCCTTCAATACTGTTTAAAAAGCATCTCAGGGTGATACCTCGAGAAGTTGGTTGAGAAAATGTCAAGAGTTCATGTCTGCAAATTCTAGGCAAAGGGTGACTACTTTGAAGATGTTAAAATATATAACAGTTTTGATTTATTTTGGATTTTGTTTAGTCACAACATAATTCCCATAGTTCCATTTATGTTATTCCCTAGTTTTGATGACTTTTATTCTAAATGTGAAAAAAATAAAATAAAATTATAATAAAGAATGAGTAAGTGTTTCAAAACTTTTGACCAGTACAGTATATATATATATATATATATATATATATATATATATATATATATATATATATATATATATATATATATATGAATGGTCCTAAAATAGGCAATTTTTTATTTCTTTATTTTATTTTATTTTAATTTAATTTTTTGTTCTTTAAAGGGATAGTTCACCGAAAAATAAAAATGAAGTCATAATTTACTCACCCTCTTGTTGTTCCAAACACATATGACATTCTTTTTGTCACAGTCTGTCTCCCTCATTTTCTTCAAGGACTCTTATTTTGAAGTTTTCCTCCGGACTACATCTCCCATGTTTCGCTGCCCTCATCACTTCCATCTGTTCCTTATTATCCTCACCTGTATTCCATTCCCTCATTTAGCTCCTTGTGTTTAATACCCCTTGTGTTTTGTTCATTCATTTGTCAGTCCTTTAATTGTTACGTTATGAAGTGTTATGTTAAGTTCTTTAATTAAGCTTTATTGTTTGTTCCACTCCAGCATTTGTCATTAAAAGATTTAAAGTATCTTCTGCGTCTCTTCCTCTTCCATCCCAAGTACCCAAAGTTACATTTATGTGGCCTAACATCTTTCACAAAAGGAATGTATCACAGAAATGAGAATCTAATGAAAATCCCCTTAATAAGAATTACAAAGACATCTGGATGCATTACTACAATGGAATAAAAAAATAAAAATAATAATAGGCTTAATTTGATTTAATATTTATATATTTTTTATATTTATAATATTCATAAATTTTATTTTATGGGGGATTTGGAACAACATAATGGTGGGTAAATAATTACAGAATGTCTTTTTTTTTTTTTTTTGGGAGGGGAAGGGGGGGGTGAACTATCCCTTTAAAGCTGAAGTGTGTAACTTTTTCGGTGTTAAAATACTTTCTCTTATCGCAGCTTAATATGCAGAGACAAATATAAGTGTGCAATTCGTAGGTTAATTTTCTTTGTAAACTGTAAACATTGTGCCCCCGTGGCGCAATAAAAATTCCTCTGTTTGTTTGAGCAAACCCTTCCAGCTCAACACAGCAAAACTGACTCAACCAATGGCGTGAGTTAGGGGGCGGGACTATATATTTGTTTGATCAATGGCAAACAGAGGGCGTACTCGGTAGGCTGATTGAAAACAATGTTTATTTTTGCAATTCCGATCAGTGCCGCAGAATTTGCACACTTCAGCTTTAAATTTTTGGGTGCGATGTGACCCAAAAAATGCTCCCATGTTAACGTGGCTGCAGGCCCATGTTCATCCACTACAGCAGAAAAGTCAAAACAAATGGACGACAGCCAAAGTCAATGTATATCATTGAGAGACAACAGCTCTGTGAGCAGCACAGACACAATGGAGGGCGGGCGGCCATCCAGACGTGACCACCAGTGCATTTGGCGAGCCAGGTCCGAGGCTTTGCTCTGGAACACACAGTGAGCAAACGAATGAGCTGCTGGAAGACTCCTTAAGTCGACTCACTCACGCACACAGTGTTTCCTCAGCCAGACGGGAGGGAGTGAATTGTCTCTGTATAATCTGGCTCTTAAAGCCACCGATTTGTCTCGTCCAAAAGCCACAGTGGCTGAGAGTCGATATGCCCTCAAGGTCTGCGGACGAATCCGCTGTACTATCAGAAGCTCATCTTGGTGAAAGGACTCCATATATGGTTGGATTTATGGGCGCCATGGTTTAAACCATGCTTCTCAGATTCAGTTCTGCATCACAGAAGTTTGCAGAGCTCCAGCAGAGAAGTTGGAAGTTTCAGAACTATTTATCCATCAGGCTCTGGGCCTTTACACAAAAAGAAAAACTATAACAATAATCTAAGGTTACATAAACATCTATTAATGGATTAATTTACTCAAAATCAATTACCTTTATATTGTTCCAGACCTGTATGACTTCTTTTGTTCTTTGGAACTGGAAGGAGATATTTTTTCAGAATGTCTAAGCTGCTCTTTTTAATCTTAATACAATGAAAATGGAAAATGATTTGTGCTGTCAAGCTCAAAAAGCTTTGCTAAATGTTTATAATATCAGAAATTTGAACAATTATCCACATATTTTAAATACGTTTTGCATCCAGCATTGTATAGCAGTGCAGATCAGATTTTTTGATTTCACACCTGTGAGTCGGTTCAACTCCAAAATACCTCAGCATAACAAACAATATCTGAGATCATATGGTTTTACAAGTATGAAATAATGAGAACGATTTTGCATAACTTCAGAAGCCTGGACAAGAACTTTAAGAGAATGTTAGGTGCTTGGCGACTGGTCTTGGCATATGATAAAAAAAATAAAAAAATGCCCAGACTTACCTTCAGTGTTCAAGTTCACTTTGGTTAACACCAAAAGTGCAATTTGTTTCCAGGTTTAAACACAGATTATAAGTTAGGAACACAATCACTCAAAATCCTCTTGGTGTCAAGTAATTTTCCCAATGCAAACTTCTTTATTTGGAAAACATATTATTATATAGCTTTATTTATACCTCTATAGGGAACATTCGGGCTAGATGTCACAGTTTTTATTCCAGTGTATATTTCTCAGGGTGGGTTTATTTTTGAAAGCCAGTTTCTGCGTAGCCACATACTTTAAAGTCTTGGCAATAAAAAAGTTATTGAACATTTACACCATTACTGCCCAGGAAAAAAGATACAGTTCATTTAACACACGCTGACTTTTTTTGACATGTAAATACAATATATATGACACAGACCCAGTGCATTGACTTGTAGCAGAACAAACAGACTAATAGACCGTTTCAACCCCAAGTTCACACATTTCCAGTCCATCCTGATACAGAGAAAAACAAACACGATTGAGATATTCAAGACGCCCTGCTCATACATTAGCCAAGGTAATTGAAAAAGCAGTCTATAATTTTATGAAGCAGCTGAACCACATAAACGTGGTGTGGTTGTTTTGTAAGAGAGAGTGAAGTCGGGTTAGGAAGGGCACGATCCGTTGGCTTCCCTCAGGCCTTAGGTGGTGGGCTTTAATGAAGCATGTCTCCTTTCAGCTCTCTATGGACTTTCAATTAGAGGACTATCCTTCCCATTTCAAGTTAAGGAAGCTGGATCTTCTCAGAAGAACCTCATCCAAAAACCCAAGTAAGAAACCAGTGTCTCAAAACAACATTAGACCTGGGCCAAGTTAAAGATTTATTAGTCTCACAGAGCCATACTTTTGACACTTACAAAAAGCAGATATGTTTTTTGGCATGCACAAGAGTACTACCATGTTTTTAGGGCATGTGCCATCGTAGTACTATGGCATTCTTGAAAGTACAATGGAGTACTATGGTAGTACCATCTTTTCTTTTTTCTTTTTTTTTACATGTATAATGGTACTACCATGGTATTCTTGGAGTACTATGGTAGTACAATGTTTCTGAGCATGTACCATGATAGCACCAATGTATTCTTGGAAGTACAATGGATTACTATGGTACTACCAAGTTCTTCTGAACATGTAGCATGTTACTACCATATTTATTTTTAAATGTACCATGGTACTACCATGTTTTTAGGGCACATGCTGACATAGTACCAGGGTTTTCTTGGAGGTACAATAGTAGTACCACATATCTTAGTGTGTACCATGGTTGTACCAATGTATTCCTGGAAGTACCATGGAGTAATATGGTAATGCCATGTTTATTTGAACAAGTATCATGGTACTATCATGGTTTTGGGGGCATGTGCCATCGTGTTATTGGAAGTACCTTGGTAGTTCCATGTTTTTGGACATATACCCTGTTACTACCATGATTTTGAAAATGTACCTGGTGCTACCATGTTATTTTGAATGTGTACTATGGTACTACCATGGTTTTTGGGCATGTATCATGGTATTACTGGAAGTACCATGTCAGTAACATATTATTTTAGACATGTACCATGGTATTACCATTTTTTCTTTTTTTTTTTTTTTTACATATTCCATGGTACTACCTTGCTTTTTTACATGTACTATGGTATTTTTTATACTGTGAGGGTATATTTTTGTAAGTGTCAAAGTACCATGTTATTACCACGTGATACCATCACTGTACCATGGTACTGCCACAGTACTTAAGGTGGCTGAATAAAATCTGGTCCACTTTGCAGGGTATTCTGGCCAAAAAAACCCAACAAAACAAAACATTTAAATAAAATAAAAAATGCTTATACACTTAGACAGGAAAAGAAAATCTGACTGATGTGTAAAGCAACCAACCACAGTTCATATTGTTTTTAAATTGCTGTTTAAGGGTGGGTTTCTCTGAAATAGTTAAAAATTTAACAATAAAGCAGCATGGGGAAAATATTTGCACAGCAATGTTGTACATGGCCAGTTGTACAGAAACCACAGAAGACATAACCAAAAATGTTTGTTCCCTTTGTAATTAGAAAATTATGTTAAAGTAATAAGAACAGATTTCAAATACGTAACTCAGAAAATATACAGTATAAGGAACATTCAATTCCTCTCGTGAATATCCAATTTACTTGCTACCAAGTACCTCAAAACATATATAATGTTATATGAATATGGTAATCATACAATGCTATATATCATTGGTACTGTTATAGTATTTTTCTTAAGGGTGCATATATGGCTTAGAAATGCTTTTTAGAATTGTGAGAGTAATGGTTAGATTAAAATTCGCAATGCTGTCTACTAAGTGAGGGTGTGTGTTTTGAAGCAAGAACTGTTTTTATTTTTTCCCTCTCCAAAATAACAAACACTGAGTGAAAACTAGGGCTACATCCATATTAATCTGTATAAATTTGAAAACAGCGTTTTCGTTTTCAAACGCTCCCCGTCCACACTGCCATTTTCAAACATTTTCCAAAAGTTGCTCGACCACACTGAAACATCTGAACACTGAAACAAAGCTTAAATCCCCTTACTACGCATTTGAAAAAACATTTCCATGTAGGTCTGAAACGTAATTGTCCTCATGTTCTGCCGCCAGACTGCAATTCTGAGTAAACTTCCCATAGCTTTAGAAGAAATACAATGTGAAGGTAGTACAAAGTTTGTAAAAATGTATCTTAAACAACGCTATCAAAGTGGATAGCAGGCACAACAAAACCGCTACAACATGGGGCGCCATCTTGATTGTTTTGGGTTGAATGGATCATGTGACAAAAAAATATGCCATTCGAATATCTCCATTTTCCCTGTCCACACTACAACGTGAAGACGCTGTTTTGAAATGTATCCACTTGGGAGAGCATTTTCGAAAAGCTCAGTTTTCGCTGAACAAAAATGAAGTCTCAGTGTGGACGGAAGGCCAAAATCATATCGAAATTAATGTGTTTTTAAACTAAAACATATTAGTGTGGACATGGCCAAGGACTGCAGTAAACAAATTTAACCAAAATGCTTATTACGAAATTCAGAGAATATCTGCAAGTGCCGATCGTGACCACAAATGTGTCCAGTCCTGAAAGCATCTGCCATGCACCGCTTACGTCAATGTCTCTGTGAACATCAGGAAACTCATTCTTCTGCCCTTGGAGGAAAAAACAATTAAACTTATGAAACTCCCCAAAATCAGCAGTCAGGGCAACCGATCAGTTTCTGGTTAAGCAGTTCAGTCACACTCAGCGAATGATGGAGAGCATGTTTTGGAGAGAAAATTTGTCACTCCACCCATTCTGTGGAAGATAGAAATGAAATGGGGTAAACAGCAAAGACTCATGATAGTCCAGTACACTCAAGAATAGATCTTTTAGCACTATAGTGAAACATATACAGCAGCCCCAAAATGTATTTGGGCATTTTGAAGAAATATTAGATATCATAATTATCAAATTTAATTTACTTTTTAAACTTTATTTACTTTTTCCAAGAGGAAATATGTCAACATTTCCATATTTATTTCCAAATAAAACAATATTTTCAAAACCCAAAACTATACTTTTTGGGAAGTTTGTCACATTTACAAAAACCCAATTAAAACAACTCACTGTGTGTCATTATACTGTGTGCTCTTAGAAAATGCAACCAGATCCAAATGAACTAATATGGAGTCTCATAACGAGATCTACCGGGAATATGAATTGCATGTAAAAAATAAAGACATTTGGAGTGGGGTGAAAATGAATCCACAGAACAGTTCTTGAAAGAATGGACTATTACAGACTATTAATGAGGTAAAGTACACCGTTTACTGGATAAACAGCCGAGCCAAATGCATTTACAGCATCAAATGAGGTGTGAAGAGTTAAGTAGAGGACAAGAAGAGGGAAGGAGGCCCATCTTTAGAGGACAAAATAACATTTATGAGTGTGAACAGTAGTACGCTTGTTGCTTTTACAGACAGATTTATACATAAGTGCATTTATCCATGACAGAAACCAGGTGAAAACACCTCATTATGCAAAAGAGCATTTGTCACATTGGAAAGAGTAGCTATTACGTCTCATTAAAAATAGTGAACACTTCCAAAGCAAAGACAAACATATTGGAAGCAGTTTATGACAGTATAGGCGCACTCCCTATTCAAATGCTGTGTCAGAAGATACCTTCATTTGGTCAAATTTGTAGAGCGTTCCTAATCGGTCACATATAAGGTTCCATTTCAGTTCAAATTCTGGCTTATAAAGCAGCAGCCAAGGCAGTAGGTAGCGAGGCAGCTCATTATGTTTTGGAACAGAGCGATTAAGTCAATCTTCAAGAACTTTTTTTTGCGAGCTAAAATCTTAACTTGCCCCACAGGCCCAGTGTGTCCCGCACTGGACTATAAACATCACAATCTTAATTGTACAGGTATTTTTCTGTTCCCCACCGTGGCCAGCTCCCCCTAAGACTCAGCAGGATGGCCATACTGATGCCAAACATTAAACCTGAACAACAACAGCATTCATAAAGGTGCACGATTCAGAGCTTTTAAAACATAAACTCCATTTCATGAGCTTTAGTGGAAGGGGGAGGAAAATGACTTTAAGTTTAACCATGTTTTAATGAAGAGTGAGAGAGAATGTTCATTTTCCACACTGTGGAAGTAGAGAAGGACATGGAGTGTGAGAAAATTATATATATATATATATACACACACACACACTGCCGTTCAAAAATTTGGGATCACTTGACTAAAATGTTTCTCATGATCTTAAAAATCTTTTGATCTGAAGGTGTATGCTTAAATGTTTGAAATTAGTTTTGTAGACAAAAATATAATTGTGCCAACATATTAATTTGTTTCATTACAAAACTAAAATTTTATGTAAAACATTTGGACCGAATAATAAAGAAAAGCAGCCAATAAGTGCCCAACATAGATGGGAACTCCTTCAATACTGTTTAAAAAGCATCCCAGGGTGATACCTCAAGAAGTTGGTTGAGAAAATGTCAAGAGTTCATGTCTGCAAATTCTAGGCAAAAGGTGACCACTTTGAAGATGCTGAAATATAACACCGTTTTGATTTATTTTGGATTTTGTTTAGTCACAACATAATTCCCATAGTTCCATTTATGTTATTCCCTAGTTTTGATGACTTTACTATTATTCTAAAATTTAAATAATAATAATAATAATAATAATAATAAAGTATGAGTAAGTGACTCTAAACTTTTGACTGGTAGTATACACCAATCAGCCACAACATTAAAACCACCTGCCTAATATTGTGCAGGTCCCCCTCGTGCCGCCAAAACAGCTCTGACCCACATCTCAGAATAGCATTCTGACATGATATACTTCTCACCACAATTGTACAGAGCAGTTATCTGAGTTACCGTAGACTTTGTCAGTTCAAACCAGTCTGGCCATTCTCTGCTGACCTCTCTCATCAACAAGGTGTTTCCATCTACAGAACTGCTCCTCACTGAATGTTTTTGTCACTATTCGGAGTAAATTCTAGAGACTGTTGTGTGTGAAAATCCCAGGAGATCAGAAGTTACAGAAATACTCAAACCAGCCCATCTGGCACCAACAATCATCCATGCGATTATCTAATCATGCAGATACGGGTCATGAGCTTCAATTAATGTTCACATCATCCATCAGAATGGGGGAAAAATGTGATCTCAGTGATTTGTACTGTGGCATGATTGTTGGTGCCAGATGGGCTGGTTTGAGTATTTCTGTAACTGCTGATCTCCTGGGATTTTCACATACAACAACTGCAAAATGGATTGCTGTGAACTGTAAGCCAATGATTGGCTTATGTTCAATAATATGCAAATAAACCATATATTGGATTCTATTCTATTCTATTCTATTTCATCATTATATATTGGATTATTGTTATTTGAGGGGCTTTCTCAGCAAATATTTGTATATGCTATTAATTGCGATTAATTTGATTAATTAATCGGCACACCATGTAATTAATTTATGTAATTAATTTGATTAAAAA
Organism: Myxocyprinus asiaticus; assembly: GCF_019703515.2. Lineage (NCBI taxonomy): Eukaryota > Metazoa > Chordata > Actinopteri > Cypriniformes > Catostomidae > Myxocyprinus > Myxocyprinus asiaticus. The sequence goes on along the minus strand of NC_059364.1, from coordinate 5,225,490 downwards.
TTTTAATGAATTGACAGCCATACTCACAAACTTTTGTCTGTATTTATTGCAGTTTAATCACAAATTAGATTTGAGAGGCTCTAATTCTATTCACATTTGGCGTGTTGTGATTTGTTACAAGATGCATGAAAACCAATGGCATTTGATGTTATTGATGTCTAAAAACATGGTATGACGTGTCTTGATGTGCCAAGTTTTAATATTGGCAGGTACCTCAAAGTAAGATGAGTGAAAAACAGCTTGAATTTGGGTTTCTCCCTCACACTAAGCTATCATTTGGCTTCAAAATAGTTGTAATATAACACACGATTCGTGACTTTTGTGAGGCTTTTCGGGCATTGACATAGTAGTATTCTGTTCCGCAGAAGAAAGAAGGTCATAGGTGTTGGAACAACTTAAGGGGGTGTATATGGTAAATTATGACTTTACAATTCATAAGAATAGTACAAGATGACAAATTCATAAAAAATCATACGGCTTCGTTTGTATGAAAATGTACGACTTAAACACCAACTATTCACATACGCTTCCCACATGTCATTGCAGACCACGATGTTTCATTTCTTTGTTTTGTTAAACTGAATGTGTCAAGGCAAAGGTAAACCTAACAAAGAAGTGTAACACCTTACCCAGAACGTAAACAAAAAAGCCCTGTTGTGTACGACAGAAGAAAGCAAAACTTCTGGGTTCAGAACGCGTGTTTGTGATATATTTAGCAATTTTTACCCCAACCCCATACCTAAACCTAACCATAAATGTGAACCCATGACCAAGATTGTTTTTGATAAATATGTTTTGTGTACAATGGAAGAAAGGAAATTTGAAGGTTTTAAAGAAGACGAGGAAAATGTATGTGATTGAATCGTTTGATTTCTTACGACTCGACATCTTGTACTATTCTTACGAATTCTCTGAAAGACGGTGCAGATTCCTTTAAAACCTAATAAAAAAGTGATTTTGAGCAATGCAGATAGCAAAAGATGGGAAGGTCTCATTAGAAGTTCATACCATCAGTTCAGTTGGACCTCACTGTAAAAAATGTCAGTAGTTTTAATGGTAAAATAATGTAAAGTTCTACAATAATAAAAAAAAAAGTTAATTGGTTAGAGGGTAGTTACCTTAACATACATGTTAAAAAATATATATATATAAGATGGTAAAATATTGTAAAACTAGTATTTTTAAGATGTAAAACATTTGATTTTACTGTATAATTTACAGCAAAAATGTATATTATGTTTAACAAGAGAATACATGTACTTTTTAATGGTAAACTATTGTTAAAATACAAGGCATCACATTTCATTACGAATGGTTATGTTTCTTCTTATTTTTAATAATATTTTAATATGAGATATGTACATTGGGGTGTTCTGTGTTATATTTGATGTAGTTTAGTTAATGTTTATTGTATTATTTCAATGTCACATGTGTTAGCCTGATGGTGTTTTGTGTTTTTGTGAGTAACACTGTGCACGGTCTATACATGTTTATTAATTATTACTCATGGAATGAGTAATAATTCCAATTAGTTACTCTTGATGAAATTTAAGTCATCATTTTAGCTACTACGGTGATTATAAATGTATTTTGGGGGCTTGGGTATCTCAGCAAGTAAAGGCGCAGACTACCGCACCTGGAGTCGCAAGTTCGAATCCAGGGCGTGCTGAGTGACTCCAGTCAGACTTCCTAAGCAACCAATTGGCCCGGTTGCTAGGGTGGGTAGAGTCACATTGGGTTAACCTCCTCATGGTCGCTATAATGTGGTTCTCACTCTCGGTGGGGCACGTGGTGAGTTGTGTGTGGACACCGCGGAGAATAGCGTGAAGCCTCCACATGCGCTAGGTCTCCACGGTAATGCGCTCAACAAGCCACGTGATAAGATGCGCGGATTGACGGTCTCAGACGCGAAGGCAATTGAGATTCGTCCTCCGCCACCTGGATTGAGGCGAGTCACTACGCCACCACGAGGACCTAGAGCGCATTGGGAATTGTGCATGCCAAATTGGGGATAAAAGGGGAGACATTTTGTTACAGTGCAGCATTAGTGGAGATCATCCATATTAACAACTATCCATTTCAACATTTCCATCATTTGCCTTCAAATTCATGAATATGCATGAGTACAGAGGTAAACAGTTAGTTTGCCAGAGACAGAAAACAGTTCAATGAGTTCTACTGTCTCAGTTGCCATTCCAACTCATAGATACCATCTCAAATTCTAGACGCACTCGATCATTATTCCAAACGCTTTCTACTTTCACAGCAAACCAAACACAACATCTCTCCAGTGACTGTTAGAATGTTTTAATGAATGATAATTTACTGCTAATAAATCACAGTTACCCACAAAGTATAGACCATAATAGCTGAAAACTGGCACACCAATTCTACACAACAATATTCCCATACGCTTCAGATTACACTTGAATGTTTGCAGTTAAATTAAGCTATTGTGGTAGTATTTAATCAGATATGGACCCCTTATTTTCAAGAGGACCGTTTCTTTTAAACAGATTACACTGAGCTACTCCTAAAAATGTAATGAATGACATTATATCTTTACTTTCTATGGAAAGTAACATATTAATTACTTTTGCAAAGTTTTCAATAGCATTTACCAGTGAATTAACTAAATAAATTTTAAAGAAACATGCTTTTCTCACTTTATAAATTTACTCAGGATATGTATGATGCAAATTCAAAACCCCTATAAAAACATACCAAACAGATCAGCTTAGCTAGCTAGTCTGAGCTGTTTGTTTCAGCAGGGTTTTCTTTGTAAAATGTTATCTGACGTAATTCATGTTACATAACACGTTTTCACAAACCGCATGTTTCTCTGCTGTAAAAATCAAGTAAAAGTCATCCTTTCAATTTCAGATGAAAGAAAAGAAACAGTAACAAATGTTTGTGTGTGAATGGCAGTGAAACATGTTAGCACAAATCTTGGGATGGCACAAAAACAATGGGGTCCTCAATAAAGTACTCAGAGTCAAGGGTTTGCTCAAATCCTTAACCACAAGTATAAGCAACGGTAAAAGTAAAACGATGGATTTTTTCTAAATATGACAGCGGAAAGTGGAGGAAATGAGAGCAATGAAGATGTGTGATAAGCAGAGGAGAGAATGCTAACCATCATTTTTCAAAGCAGATGAATTGTACTGACAGAGTCAAGGGACGGCGGGGGTCACTTTGGCCCCAGGCCTAATCCCCCAGAGAAAAGCCCTGCATTTAGGCCCCGGTACACATAATCCAGGGCCCCTGCTCACAATACACTTCCGCTCGGAGGGGGCCTGCACGCCGCCCTGCCTGGGTGCCACAAAAAACACATTAACTCAAAAAGAGATGATGGCATACACACAAATCAAACTTCAGCTTTATATAACAGTGCCACACGATCAGCACTGCTGATTGCAAAAATGTAAACACACAGCTCTCAGAATATCTTATAATGTTATTCTGCTCATCTGGCTGCCAAACCAAACATGTTACTTTGAAAAGAACACAGTGTTTTATTTACAAGTCAAAGGCACAAACAAAACATTAAGACCATAACTGAATCACAAACTTGGAACACTAACCCCTTATGCCAGTACATATGTGTCTTTTTCTCTCACAGACTTCACTTTATTCTAAAAGCTTGAATCAGTGCCAGCAAAAGCATGCATGAAGCGCACACACACCAAGTAGACATTGTGAGTGTTTAGAAGGAGCCCCCGCGTTAAGATGAAAAACAAGCTTCTTTGAAGAGAGATAAACAGAGATCACATGAGCAAGAGGAGATTGTGTTTACAGGCAACGTTGAACAGACGTTTGTTCAGCTTCTCTGAAGAATACAGATATCTTTAATGGGACGTGCGTGTTTGCCACACATTCTTATTCTGAACAGTTGGTACACTATAAACTATGATCTGCAAAACAAACAAACAAAAAAAGTTAAGATTCAGCATTCATTAAGTCCAGATGTAAGACTTGGTGATAGGAGACCCTAACAAAAATGAACTATGGCAGTAACAAGATAAAGTGATGGCATCCTATGGTAATATTATGGTGCTTTAATATAGTACTGTATGATTAAAAAACATATTTACCATGCAGGTACTTCAAAGAATACCATGGTATTACCAACATGGTACCATATACAAAAAACAACAACAATCAAATATCTTTTTTCACACCACAGAAGCATGTCAAGTCTTGAAGCTGCTCTATGTAACTTTGTGCTCTCAAGCGACATCTGTGGTTGAAACTTAAAATTGCAGAAGTACACATTATGTGAGTCGTGTTTCGGCACTGCTCTTCAATTTAAGAGATTAAACTTGTGATATGTCTGATACGAGTTCAATAGAAGACTTTTTTTATACTATATTGTTCAGCCTCAGTTACTACAATAGCATGTCTATGCAATGCACACAATAACGCCATAAACTAAAAACACAAAATGAGGATTCAGTAATGATGGGGATAAATTATACTTTATTAAACGTAAACATAATATGCTTAAATATGCAATACAGCATTAGAGCGCAACAGTCTGGTTCTGGAAGTATAAATCCCATTAATTTATCACATAGACAAATAGACTTTCAGTGATAACTTATAAACCTTTAAAGACAGATCTACGAGGTGGTTTATCGATAGTATATGCTTCCATAGAAGCCATCCGTCTGTGTTATTTCAACTTTATTGTTTAAAAATCATGTTTGATAGCAAAATTCATGGTAAATAACTACATGGTACAGTAGAGAAAGATCCACCAATCAGAGAACTGGGGCCAACGAAACCCACGCACTCCCACGACGCACTGTGAATGATGTAATTGAGTCTCCCTGCACTCTAAGCTCGCAATAGATGCATTCTACATCCCCATGGCCTTCCAAGTTCCAAGGAAGCTTGGCAAGACTGGTCTTCATAAGAACACAAGTCCGTTCTCTGCATTCTTAGATTGAGAAACACCCAGTTTGTGATGTTGTGATTCTCTTCTGAGCTGGTTGGTTTGGTTTATGGCTTACAACTCTTTTATGATGGATTTTATAAAAAGTCAATGGAAGAAATGAATGGGGAAAATACAATACTTCTGGAAACCCAGATGGCTGAAAAAGTGGGCGGACACTGTTGCGCTCAATTACAAGAAGTCAATTTCAGAAGTCATACATACAGTATTACGCATGTCACTAACTTCACCGGACAACATAGATACATCGCGATTGGTTAACACACGAGTAATGTTCGATTCATAAAAGCATGACAAGCAATATAAGCTTCAACAACCCTGCCAGAAAACATATCCAAGCATTATAGCAGGTATACAACTTCACCAAATGGATAACAGATGAACATCCATCTAGAGCTGTGCGCGTGTTACTAAACTGAGTTGATCAGCGTAGTTAGTTTCTCCAGCAGGAACATGAGACAGCCGATCCTTCTTTCCTGTGTGTGCGGACATGACGTAATAACGCAAGGATGAATGTCATAAGCCAGCTATTTCACGCCAAATCGAACCCGACAGCTCAAAATACAAATAATTTTTATAGGCTTACTGTAGTGAAACTGGGTAAGATAAGGACATAGTTTTGAACACTGATTACATACTCAGTCACTAATGGCAATTTGTTCATTTTTAACCAAAAAATCTTAAATAGTGCAGCTTTAACTATCATGAAAAAGCAGAACAAGATGTTGTTTGCAAGCACTTTTCAAGTGGAGTTCAAATCGGAGCCTGACGCTGTTGTTGACATCCTGGCTCGAAATGCTGCTTCATGATTGCTGTAACAAAGTGAATAGCCACAGTCTGCCAACTGATTAATATTGTGGAGGACTAGAGTTTAAGAGATTTAATGCCCCTTATATAACCTATGTGGTGACTAGTTCTTTCAGTTAGTCAAATTCCGTCTTAGACTTTGGGAAACGTTTAATGTTACTTGAATTGGTGCTATTTTTGTGCATTTCTATCTTTATACTGTGGAATGCTTTGTTTGGAAAATGTTAATGAAGCATTATTGCTACATATTGTTTTGTTTTCTTTCCTAAGAAGGAAGTAAGAGAATTTTGACAGGAAAAGAAATATACTGTATATAGAGTCAAATTTCAGCACTTTCAAAATCTGCGATTAATCACGATAAATTATGAAAAATGATGCGCTTTATCACAATTTAATCGACTGACAGCACTAATATATTTATATACTGTATATATAAATATTTAAAATATATATATATATATATATATATATATTGTGTCTATACTTATATTCACCAACTTTAAAGCAACAATTTCATTTTTGATTTGTTACGTCATTCACAGTGCTTTATGTGATAGTAGTTCATTCTCTCTTGAAAAACGTACACAGTCTTGTACGTTTGTCTTTTTGTCCAATTACAAATATTTATTTTGCTTCAAATCAAAGTTTATAGTCTTGTGATTCACCTCAGAGCTGGTTGTTTTGGTTCAAGGCTTACAACTCTTTTATGAAATAATAAATAAAATAATGATAATTAAATGGGAAATATCTTTCCACAACAAAGATGTCTGAAAATGTGGGAGGGCACTGTTGTGCTTTATAGTGATACTTACCCTAAATTAAATGCTTTTATGAGTGTAGAATGATACATAATTTATAGACACCGATTTGACTTTTTTTTAAAACAAACTTTACCTAACCAGCCTTCAGATCTATGCATATGATATGACTCATCTTCCCCAACTGCATTAGGTTATGTAGGACATTACCAGAGGTTACATGTCATCCTTTTATCTCATTCCATGTTTACAGTTTCCCTTTTCCTCTCTGAAGGAGGGAGTATTCCAATCGGATCCTGTGGCCTTTCCACACGGAAAACCCAGTGGTTAAAGCAATGAAACATGAAGAGAGCTTACAGAAGAGAAAAATCTTCACCAGTGCCACAAAGCAACCAGCGTTCCTATATTGTGGTTGGCACCTGATGGCACTCCACGCTGTGTGTGCAATGTAGGGGATTTACCAACGTTTATGTGCTGGAACGTAACTTGGACACAGTGCTTTAAACAATATTAGAAAGGTTACTCCACTAACAAAGGATGCTTATCTAAATACAAACACAACCGTACTGAATGCGAATGGTTGGAAACAGATGATGCTGCAAACTTTGAAGAAGTTCTCTTCTAGGAACATTGAGGAGATCTCCAAGTTAGACTGCTGTAATCTAAATATGCATTTGAGAGATTTTTTGACCCATTAATGAGATAATAATGTTAAGCTGAAGTAACACTAGGATTTGAGCATGAAAAATTATTCCGAACACCGTTGCAGATGATAATAAAGCATAAATAACAAATAATGTTATATTTGAGATGTTCAAGTATACTATCTATTTACTTGCCAGCAACAATAATAACACACAACTCTGAAATACTTCTTGTCATATGAATTCACAGGTCAGAGTTCATCAAACTTGAACTACAGGTATATCAGTGACCCATCTCATCCTATAATGTCAACTGGAAGAACTAAACACTGGATATGCAGGTTGGTGGCATACAATCTCTGAATGATAGTTTTCTGAATGAGAGTTTTATTTGTGGTAATGAGTGAACCAAATATTCACAAGCAAAACTGTATGTTCCACTTTGTTTTCTGAGTTGTCTGAAGTAATCTGTACTTGGTTCTTTTAAACTAATACATTTCTGCTATTTATTTCAGTGTTTCTGTTCAGCCAGATGTGGACAAAGACTACCGTACAATTATTTGAGTTTTTTTTTAACACTGGCCTTTTATTGTGGTATCAAATATGTCAGATCTTCTCACCCCTAAAGTGCAAGTAAAAATAAAGCGAGTTGTTGTTGGTCCCATTTCATGTTGATCAGACAATCTCTTGAGACTATTCGACTCAAATCCATTTCGTTTTTGTGCTCTGAACAGGAAAAAACCCCCACATGAAATCCAATTTTCCCAAGCCCAATCCAAACCACCTTCATAGGTGGTTTGAAATCCATCAAAAATCAGATTTGTGCCAGTGAGTCTCAGTCTGAATGGTCATATCTGATTTAATGTTTTTTTTTTTTTTGTTTTTTTTTTTGTCATTCGTTATTAGACAGGTTGTTACGTTGTTGTTTTTGAAAACTCGGCTTCCTAACGACATTTCCAAAGAGACTGTATTCAAAACACTCCATTTTTGGTGGAGAGAAACGGCATTCTAATGTGGATGAGAGACAGAAATGTACGCAAATCAATGCGTTTTTAAATATGTAGTATGGACAGGGCCCTTAGTGGTTAACAGTCAAAATCTAAGGCCACATCCAAACTAATCTGTTTTCATTTGAAAACTCATTTTCAGTTTCTTAACGTCATCGTTTTCCAAAGTATGCTGTTGTGGAGAGCGTTTTTTTTAAACGTTTTGTTTCCGATGGATGAAAACGCTGTTCTAGTGCGGACATAAGAAACGTAAACATAGTGAAATCTATACATTTTAAAAATTAAAAAGTATCTGTGTGGACATGGTCTAAGTCACGTTGCCTTCCAAAGACATGATACAGATTTCAGGTCTACTATCCTTTACTGTATTTAACAGAGGTGTGTTTGATGGCAGCTCTAATTGAATGAGAAGATAAAAAGCCTTGAGGGGAAGGTTTTAGATTTTTCTCTGTTTTGTTTGGGGTTTTTAATGGACCGCAGAACTGTGCTGGCAGGACCAGATTTGATAGAGCTTCAAAGAGACAACAGGGAAAGGTGACACTGTGAGGAACTCATTTAAAACACAGAGACCACAACTTTTCCTCTAAGCGCTTGCGTTCAGATCCAGATGAGAACAGGTTAGCTCATGTGACTCCTGTTGAGGTTGTGTATTGTGCTGTTGAAGTCATGTGGTTTATTTTGCATGTTGCTTGGAGCAACAGTTGGCTCTAAATCTTGGTTTCCCACCAAGGCCACCCACTCCACTTCAGTTCTGGACCGACAAAACACACCATCCCGGGCCAGACGTGAGTCAGCTGTCTGCTTCACAATTCATGCTTTTAGTCGTTTTAGTCTTCAGAACAGGAGCCCAGGCCCAGAGAATGTCACCTACAGCTGAACAAGATGCTTTGGTGCACTGATATTTGACACTTGTCAAAGTCAGAAAAGCTAGTGTTTAGCCAGTTTTGCTGTAGTATTGTGTCACAGTATATACAGTGACCCAAAGTGACACTTAAACTATGCTTCAGATTGTCTGAATGTCATTACATTAGACAACAAAATATCAAACCAAGTGACATCTACAAACAAATAGTGCAAGAGCTTTTCTCAGAACACTCTGCTCAGTGACTTTTCACCAACTGGTGTCGCATGGTGTGAGTCAGTTCCCCTCACAGGTGTAGTTCATCGCATCAACTATGGGCATTTTTTAATAAGAGGTTTGACAACCAAAAGTGTCAATATTTTTGTCTTCATTTTGAATAGTATGACTTTTGTTTAATCATTTAAAACCAGATGTCTTCTAAAGAAGAACTTCTTAAAGCAAACTTCGGTAACACTTTACAATAAAGTTCCATTCGTTAACATTAGTTAATATGTATTATCAATGAACAATATATTTTTTACAGCATTTATTAATCTTTGTTAATGAAAATACATTACAATATACACTCACTGACCACTTTATTAGGAACACCTGTACACTACTTATTCATGCAATTATCTAATCAGCCAATCATGTGGCAGCAGTGTAATGTATAAAATCATGCAGATACGGGTCAGGAGCTTCAGTTAATGTTCACATCAACCATAAGAATGAAGAAAAAAATGGGGGAAAAAACTATGGGTTGCAACCCAAATTGGGTCGCATAGCCATATATGTTGGGTCACAACATATTTTGATAGAAGTAACTGAAACTGTAAAGACCAAATGCGCTCTGTTCAGTGGACTCTTTCACGCTGTTTTCGCTGGCTGTGACTGTTTTTCGGCTGTTTTCTCCAATATTATTTGATATACACTGGCAGCTAAATTACAGATAAAGATTTTGCTCTTATGGAAAGAAATTGGTAATTTTATTCACCAAAGTGGCATTCAACTGATCACAATGTATAGTCAGGACATTAATAACATGAAAAATCACTACTACAATTTGAAAAAAATGTTCAGAACTTCTTAAACTACTTCAAAGAGTTCTCATCAAAAAAATCCTCCACGTGCAGCAATGACAGCTTTACAGATCCTTGACATTCTAGCTGTCAGTTTGTCCAGATACTCAGGTGACATTTCACCCCACACTTCCCGTAGCACTCGCCATAGATGTGGCTGTCTTGTCGGGCACTTCTCACGCACCTTACAGTCTAGCTGATCCCACAAAAGCTCAATGGGGTTAAGATCCATAACACTCTTTTCCAATTATCTGTTGTCCAATGTCTGTGTTTCTTTGCCCACTCTAACCTTTTCTTTTGTTTTTCTGTTTCAAAAGTGGCTTTTTCTTTGCAATTCTTCCCATAAGGCCTGCACCCCTGAGTCTTCTCTTTACTGTTGTACTTATCCTCTTGTTTAGTTGTACATCTGGTCTTCCACATCTCTTTCTGTCCTTGTTAGAGCCAGTTGTCCTTTGTCTTTGAAGACTGTAGTGAACACCTTTGTATGAAATCTTCAGTTTTTTGGCAATTTCAAGCATTGTGTAACCTTTATCCCTCAAAACAATGATTGACTGATGAGTTTCTAGAGAAAGCCGTTTCTTTTTTTTGCCATTTTTGACCTAATATTGACCTTAAGACATACCAGTCTATTGCATACTGTGGCAGCTCATAAACAGTGATGGCTGCTGTCTAGATTTGATCAAAAATGACTTCTTTCAAATAGTGATGGTGCTGTTTTTTACATCAGTAATGTCCTGACTATACTTTGTGATCAGTTGAATGCCACTTTGGTGAATTAAAAGTACCAATTTCCTTCCGAAACAGCAAAATCTATACATTATTCCAAACTTTTGGCCGCCAGTGTAGACTCGGTCTCTCACCGCGATATCAAGTGATGCGGAGGCGCGGTCAGGTGTGGAGACCAACAGGTCACTCCACTTGACATCACGTCACACCGCTGTTACCGTGCACACTCGCCAAACAGAAAGATGATAAAGTATCAGAAAGAGCGAGGAGTGCCAACAGAGCATTATGTGGGCAAGTTCAAAGTTTTGAGTCGCTCTTTTAATAAGATGACATCTCCTCATGCGGCAGCCGGCACCGCAGGTCAAAGAGAAAGCTGCGAAAAGTATTGTTCATTGTTAGTTCATGTTAACTAATGTTGTTAACTAATGTTAATAAATGGAACCTTATTGTAAAGTGTTACCGAAATATCAAACCAAGTGGCATTTATTTTAAAGATAGGTAATACTTTAAATTGGGTTCCATTTGTTAACATTAGTTAACATTATTAACTAACATTGACAAAAATGAATAAATGCTTTAAAAAATAAATTGTTCATTGTTAGTTCATGTTCATGTTAATTAATGTTAACAAATGGAACCTTATTGTAAAGTGTTACCAATATTTTGTAATCTATTGCAATGTTATTCAAAAATTCATTTTTAAGAGGGGCTTGAGTGTCCAAATACTTTTTGGGGCAACAGTACTACTCCTCATGACCTAAACAATCTTTCCTATTTCATGTTTGTATTTCTTTCTTGCTAGTTTTCTTTCAAATTTGGTTTTCTTCCCGAAAACTCCAACAAAACCAGACAAACTATCATTGTACATCATTTTCTTTTATTTTGTTTGAAACAAAACAATAATCTTAAAACAAAATGCACTCAAGCTATTACTTCAACTGAAAGACAAACTGAGAAAAGAAAAATGGTACCACAGGAAAATTAATTATTTTAACCGCCCAGCAAAACCGCTGAACAAGTCATTCACCACAGACATAACACCTGCTCTGTTTGCGTCTGCATCAGAAAAATATAAATATTGGGAGCACTGAACATTTTTGCAGAGCAGTGATCAGTGTTACCAAAGACAAACTTTTGTCACAGCTGAGCATTTCCGTGTGGTTCAAAGGGCAACGTTGGTCGAGAAATACACACCATTCAACAGCCAGACAGACAGTGCCTGCATCACATTAAATGTTCAGGATTACAGGTTGCACTAGTATAGAATATTTTTTGTTACATGGACTGTTAAAGGGTTAGTTCACCCAAAATAAAAAATCTGTCATCATTTTCACACCCTCATGTTTTACAGTAAAAACCCAAATGACTTATTTTTTCTATAGAACACAAAAGGAGATGTTCATCAGAATGTTCGCCTCAGTCACCATTCCCTTCCATTGTGCAGAAAAAAAAGTTTCAACTTTCTTCAAAAGTGTTCCTCTTTTGTTCCGTGGAAGAAAGAAAGTCATACAGGTTTGGAACAACATAAGGGTGACAGAATTTTCATTTTAAAGTGAATTATCCAATTAAGATCACGATTGGTGGATTGTGAGTAATATTTTGGGATATATTGTAAGATAAAATATGTGCCTGTTAGTTATGTTTGTTGCATGTGAGCAAGTGGGATTACACAGCGTTGTTTGCCAGATATATAAAAGTAGGTTAAGAGTCCAAACAGACCAAGTTAGAAAGACTTTGTAATTGTCTTTCTAACTTGGTCTGTTTTTGCACACCAGTACAAAAAGCAAAGGATACTGTACACACAGATGGAGAGTGTGTTCTGGACGAGGTAGAAGACAAACAAAGACGAGAAATCAAACACATAAACAGTCAGGGAGTCAATAAAGAGACATGCGTACTGAAGTACAAACAACTGCATGTTGAGACAGACAGACAGAGAGAGAGAGAGAGAGAGAGAGAGAGAGAGAGAGAGAGAGAGAGAGAGAGAGAGAGAGACAGATAGATGGTTGTAAGGTGTGATGGGACTCTACGCTCTGTAGAGCAAAATTCTCTCAGCACACATCTGGCCCACTAGACTGGCGTACTGTTCTATTTCCTTTTCATCGTTAGACCCCTTCCTCTTCTGGGCGTAGGCAGCATAGGGCATCACTGTCCGCCTGTGGAGCACTAACGCCCTGCCCAGATCCTTCAGAGCATGAGCGTCACCTAGAGAAAAACAAATGAACACATGCCTTACATAGAGCCAAAGGAACACGAGAAAAATAAACACTGTGATTTGCAAGACTCTGTGCCAACATTGATAGATGAGTAACAATATATTTCTCTGGTCTTTTTGAGAGTTAACAGATTTGACACCAGTTCATCGCTCTCTTTCTGTGAAGTGCCTCATCTGGACGCCATCTGAGTGAGATTTCAGGGGGGAATCTGGGTAATGTCAATTAGTCCTCATCATTTCACACATGTAGGTGGTACAGTTTAATTTTCACAGTTTCCCTGTAATACAACCAGTAAAAACCCAACCACCTCACAGACACTTGTCAAACTTTGGCGGGAGATTGAGGGAGACAGAGGAAAAAGGACATGGAAAAAAACTGTCAGATATACATTTAATGGTCAATATTCGCGACTGACCAATCAGAATCAAGTATTCCAGAGAGCAGTGTTGTAAAATCACTGCAGTAAAATAGAAGCTGAACTAAGGAGTTCTTCCAAACGTAAGACCATCTAAACTACTGGTCAACTGATATGGGTTTTCAATGGCCGATGCCGATATCTAGAGAACAAGATGGCCGATATAAATGCAGATGAACATAATACAATATAACAACAGCAAATCAGATGTACACAACATTTCTAAAGTGAATCAAACAATTATTTTGTTCAATATTTACTCAAATTTGCATAATCTTGAAAAGAAAAAACCTTGAAAACCAAAAAATTTTGACTATCCATTGAAAAATCAATTGGTACTATTTGCATCGGCCAAGCGAACACGGTTATCCGCCGATGCCAAAAATGGCAAAATGGTCAAATATTGGCAGATTAATCAGTCTATCACTAATCTGAAAGATCTGTATCTGATTTGTCCTGATCCTAGTCTGTAATACGAGAGATGCTAGCTATTCCAGACTCTGGGCTGTAAGACGATAGCTGTGAGCGGAGAGATAAAACAGAATAAATTGACTGCAAGACAGAAAAAGAAAAAGAGAGACTGAAAAAAAAAAAAAAAGAGGTAGCTGGCAGTCCATCACACTACATCTAATAAATTATGACAAATGAAGACCAGACGAGACTGGTGAAAAGCTAGTCCTGGATGTTCTCTTACAGCCATATGAAACCGCTGTCTACACCCCCCAAACGAAACACTTTGTGCTTTCATATTTCCACTCAAAACGACAAAAAAAAAAAAACAGACCCTGGAAAACCCCTTCAAGCTCTCATAATGCTTTTTTCCCCATTAAGGTACAGATGAGATCTAGGAGTACAAGCTTAAACAAGCATAAACACTCCACATGCCTTTTGTCTGTTTGTTAATAGAATTGTTCATTCCAAAAATAAAAATGTTTTCATTTACTCATGTCCCTCATGTGTTTTAAAATCTCTATGACTGATTTTCTTCTGTGGTACACAAAAGGGAGTTATTCATAGTAGAATGTACAAGCTCAGCTGCTATGGAGTGAATGGTGACCACGGCTGTCTAAGATTTTCAGTGAATAGTGACTTAAATTGTTGTCTGTTCCTCACACAAAGATATTGTTTGGCTTCAGAAAACTTGGAACTATGTGGACTACTTTTATTATGTTGTTAAAGTGATTTCTGTCCTTTTTAGGAGCTTGACAGCTCCTGGTTCCCATTTACTTTCATACGTACGGAAAAGAGCGTGAACATTCTTCAAACTTCTCATTTGTGTTCCATAGAAAAAAGAAAGTCAAACAGGTTTGGAATGACATGAAATTGATCAAAAAGGTATTTTTGCATGCAAACAGGGATACCTTGAACACAAAACTGGAGGATAGGGTCCTCTGGGGTAAACGTCTTGTGTAATACATAAACATTTGAGACAACCCTATTACAAGTAAATACATCTAAAATGCTTAGTAGTGTGTCTCTAAGGCCAACCAGTGAGATGTATGCTCAACATGTTATTATGCAACTCAAGTGGAGTGGTGGTGGCGTAGTGGGCTAAAGCACATAACTGGTAATCAGAATGTTGCTGGTTCAATTCCCACAGCCACCAACATTGTGTCCTTGAGCAAGGCACTTAACTCCAGGTTGCTCCAGGGGGATTGTCCCTGTAATAAGTGCACTGTAAGTCACTTTGGATAAAAGTGTCTGCCAAATGCGTAAATGTAAGTGGACATATTTGTGCAAGTTTAAGTTTGTAGTTTGTATTTAAAGGAATATTCTAGGTTCAATACAAGTTACAAGTCAACAGCATTTGTGGCATATTGTTGTTTACCACAAAAAATTATTTAGACTCGTCCCTCCTTTTCTTTAAAAAAAAAAAGAGGTAAATTCGAGGTTACAGTGAGGAATTGAATGGGGCCAATTTTTGGAGGGTTTAAAGGCAGAAATGTGAAGCTTATAATTTTGTTAAAACACACATTAATACTTCTGTTAAAATGTATGTACTATTTGAGCTGTAAAGTTGTTTAAATAGTCACTTTTACAGTCGTTTAGGGTTTTAGGTTTTGTTAACTTTACATCATCATGGCAAAGAAGTTGTAAAATTGGATATAACTTTACACGAAAACAGGTTAGCAAGCAATTTTATCACACTAAAATCATGTTAACACACATATCGTTTACGTCGTGGCTATACTTTTTAAATAGTTTTTTTTATTTTTTTTCCTCCCAATTTGGAATGCCCAATTCCCAATGTGCTTTTTTTAAGTCCTCGTGGTTGCGTAGTGATTCGCCTCAGTCCGGGTGGTGGAGGACGAACCCCAGATGCCTCCGCGTCCGAGATCATCAACCCGCGCATCTTATTACGTGGCTTGTTGAGCGCGTTGCCACGGAGACATAGCGCGTGTGGAGGCTTCACGCCATCCACCGCGGCAACCACACTCAACTCACCACGCGCCCCACCGACAACGAACCATATTATAGCGATCACGAGGAGGTTACCCCATGTGACTCTACCCTCCCTAGCAATCGGGCCAATTTGGTTGCTTAGGAGACCTGGCTGGAGTCACTCAGCACGCCCTGGGATTCGAACTAGCTAGCGAACTCCAGGGGTGGTAGCCAGTGTCTTTACCACTGAGCTACCCAGGCCCCTTAAACAGTATTTTAATGTTTACAGATTGGGCCCCATTCACTTCAAGAAAAGGAGGGATGAGTCAAAATTAATTTTTGTTATAATCAACATTATGCCACAAATGCTGTCGGTTGAGCTTAAACTTGTATTGAACCCAGAATATTCCTTTAAGAGTTTGCAGTCTCAATTGAATGTGATGAGACTGGTTACCACAAAATAATACAAAGACAATAAAAAGACAATACATTTTTCTATAGAGCACAATAGTCTGGTTTTGGAAGTAAATTTAGAGATAGGGTTATTATTAACGATAATATATAAACCTTTAAAGACAGAGCCAACTGCTTAAGCTACAAAGGTTGTTAATCGATGGTATATGCTTCTGTTGCTTCCACGTTATTTCAACTTTATTTAAAAAAAAAACACAAATGTTTAATGCATAATTCCTGATGAAACACTACACTACCCATAATCCTGAAGGGAAAAGATACACCAATAAGAGAGTCACGGCACATAAACCACATCAAAAGAGCTCTGCAGCGACAGCCCGCTCCCATGACACACTTTGAATGACACAATCAAGTCGGTCTCCATACATTAGTATACAGTACTGTGCAAAAGTCTTAGGCACATTAGATGTTTCACAAAAGCATTTGTCTTAAGATGGTTATTTATATCTTCAACTTTAGTGTGTCAATAGGACATATAAATGTAAGACTTCTAAACATTACTTTTGCAAACAGAAAAGATTAGAATAGAAGAACAGGGAGCCCTGCAACAGATGTCATGGCCCACACAAAGCCCCCCACTGAACATCGAGTCAGTCTGGGATTACATGAAGAGACAGAAGCAATTGAGACAGCATAAATAGATAGAAGAACTGTGGTGAATTCTCCAAGAAGCTTAAAACATCCTATCTGCCAACAACCAAGAAAAACTGTGTCCAGGTGTACCTAGGAGAATTGGTGCCGTTTTAAAGGCAAAGGTGGTCACACCGAATATTGATTTAGCTTTTTTATGTTTACTGGACTTTGTATGACATTAAGTGTTAAATGAAAACTATTTATGGCATTATTTTTTAAGACATCCTCACTATGCAACAGTTTTCACAAGTGCCTAAAACTTTTGCACAGAACTGTATGTCTAAATATTTTGCAGTTAACTTGGGAAATATATTGTTTCTATATTTATGATCAAAAATTTTAAATCAATGGTTTTATATATTTACAAAATGTTTCATTTGATTACGTCATTCGCAATGCTTCATGGGATTGTAGTTCATTCCCTCATTAAAGATGGTAAGTACACATTCTTGTACCTTTGGCTTTTTGTCTGATTTTCAAACACTTTTTTACTTAAAATCAAAATCTGTAATCTTGTGATTCACTCACCTAGGAGCTGGTTGGTTTGGTTCATGGCTTAGAATGTTTTGTTTTTTTTAGATTTTATGATATCACTATATAAACAGTGTGCACTGTTTGTTCTTTTAATAAAGAAGTCTTAAAGTCCCACAAACGTATGAGTTACAGTATCAGTTTAAATAAGTCTAATCTAATTTACAGACACATCCGCAAAGATACTAAATTAACATCTGACTCACCAATTTGATGTATATAAAACAAAGTGTATTTAAAGATTGTGAATTTAAAAAGAAAAAAGTTAAAAAGTGTATTTAAACCCATTTACACTTAAATTTAGTTACATTTAAATGGTATTTAAAAAGTATTAAAATATGTCAAAAATGTTATAATTTTGTTTAATAATTCTAAAAATGATCAGAATTCTGATTTGACACCCTGGTGTATATGACATATTCAACAAAGAAAATATCTGAGACTGTGACTAATATCAGGAGGGTAAAAAATGGAATCAAAATGTCAAAATATAAAAAAAACAGCAATAAACAGTACCAAACGAAAGCTTTTAGTGGCCCAATTAAGCACGGAAATAACACTGTACAGAGCGGTCACGAGAGTCGGGCTCTCTTTCTGTCAGACAATCCAAACATCCGCTCTATATATAAACACACTCCTCTTTCCATCCATCCTTTAACTCAATTAACACTCCCATCAAACGGCATCAGCTTTTCTCAATCACCCGCACCGGAGGTTCAGCGAAACATCGCTTCAGGGCCAGATCTGTCCCAGGTCAGAGGTCAAAGGTGATAAATAGGACTTTCTCTCTGGAATGAGAGGGTTAGGGCTGACCAAAGAGGTTTCTGACACCCGCCACGCTTCATAAAGAGGAAGACGAGGAGGTCATGCACAACTATAGAAGCAGTATACTAATTCTGATGAATATAGTGTGCCATTAATATGTGTATTTTTATACAAAATGTTGTGTCTGACATATACCAATACTTCACGCAGTATTTGTGCCACATACTTAACAAAACTTGTAACAAACTCTTGTAATTTTCTTTATTTTTATGAAAATACCATCTATTACAACAAAACTCTTGTGAATCTTTAACTACACATTTTCTTATAAAGAACAGTAAGTGAGTCGGTCGTTAATTCAGTAACTCGGACAGATTCAGCGAGTAAAACTGTCATTTCTAAATCATACTACATTAGTCACAGTGTATGTTTGTTTTGGTGCAGCCAGCAAAGACAACGCAATAGAATTTTTTTTTTTTTTTTTTATGGACTTTTTTATGATTTTGTGGTGACCTGTCTTTTTCTTTCATCACATTCTGGCTTCAAACTCAACACTGTAATGTACTGTTAACATCAACAATTCCAAAATTTTATGAATTCATTTTATGATTTCATCATTACTCTATTACTATATCTGCCATTAAGCTGACGCTAAAGTCATAGCAACTGATGATATAGTGGATCTTGACTACACCGTCTCTTGACTACTCGCAAAATGACAGTGTGGCAACAGCGTTATTATCAATCACGAAAACGAAAACTAAATGAAAACTTTTCCGCTAACTGAAATAAAAATAAAAACTAACATAGTTGGAAAAAACAAACTAATCTAAAATATATTTTCATAAATTCAAAACTAACTAAAAATAAAATTTTAAGAAATTATCTTTTTTTTATTTTTTATAGATATACAATACATAATACACTTTTAAACCTTTACAATCCACCTTCATTAAACCTAATAAACCCTACTAGATAGCACTGAGAAATTGAATGAAGTTAAATATATTTAAATAATATCAGTTAACACATTAGGTTTGGCAGCCATAAAATGCTATAAAAAATAAAATAAAATAAAAACCTAACCTACACACAAAAAAATATTTTAGCTTATTTTTAAGATTTACGCAACAAAATTCCATCAAACTGCGTAATTTTAAATAAAATTAAATAAAATTAAATAAAACGTACAATTTTTAGTTTTATTTTATTTTGTTAAAGTTTACTCGGTTACACTTTACAATAAAGTTCCATTTGTTAATTACATATGTTAACATGAACTAACAATAAGCAAAACTTTTAAAGCATTTATAAATCTTGGTTAATGTTAATTTCAGCATATACGGTATACATTTTTAAAATTAAAAGTTGTAATATTAGTCAAATGCATTGTGAACTAATATGGACAAAAATGAACCAATGTATTTTTTATAAACAAACATTAACCAAGATTAATCAATGCTGAAATGTTATATTGTTAAGTTGTTAGTTCATGATACCTATACATTAATGTTTACAAATGGAACCTTATTGCAAAGTGTTACCGATTACTCAATTCAATTAAGTTGTACAATTTTGTTGTCAAACTGAAATGTGTAAATCTTAAAAAAAGAAATTTTTTAGTGTAACCCCTTTCTAAAATCTAAAATTAAACTAAAACTAACATTGAGTGAAAATAAAAATAAAAAATGTATAAATAAAAATCGGAATGACAAATTCAAAATAAATTAGAACTTAAAAAATTCTAAAATCTAAAAAACTAAGATTGAATTTGAAAAACAAATCTGAATCAGGTGCAGTGTGTTTATGTGCACTCACCTCATAAACACAATCATTCCAACATTGAAGGCTTTGTGTGAGTCCGGTTGGTCTAGACTCTGATAAAAGGCCCTTCTTGCTCAACAAGGCAACTTGCTACTCTGTCGCCTAATGCTATCATTTCCACATATGCTTTTGATAAACAAATCCAGTCAAACACAATGCAGACTCAAAGCCAGATTTACCTCGCCATGCCAGTTACCCCACGATTGAAGAGTTCAACCATTATGTGAGTTAACTCAGTCAGCAGACACCTCATTAGACTGAGCTTCCTTCTCTGGATTGGACTTTGTCGTGTTTTTCAAACTGCAGTCTTTGAGGCTCCTGACCTCCTTGACAATGTTTTTGTTCCAGCTTTGAAATAGCACAGCTGAATTAATCAGTCGCGTGTTGGTTGAGCAGAGTTGAGGATGAAAGGTTTGCTACAGTAGTTCAGGACTGCTATAAATATATCGGTTAATGACTATACTGTATATGGTAAAAGACTAGTCAAATATCTGCTAAATGTAAAATAATGTGTCAGGTGGGCCATCAGGACTGTCAGGGCCGTTTCTATGCATAGGCGAACTAGCAACATATTCTTCTCAGTCTTCATTGTCTTCGAAGGAGGGCGTGGAGTTTATAATGTAGCCAAGAAGTGCCATTTATATGTAAGGTTCATAATGTGGCTCCAGTGTGGCTTCAACAGAATCCAAACATCGGCCTTATGACCAAGAGTCAGACCGCTGGCCTTGAGTTCTGCTGAGAAACAGGCCTGAAATAGTTGGTTGGTCTGTCTGGCCAAGAACAACAGGTCATGTAGGACTGGAGGCACCACAGAACGATTTAAAAACACTGAGGGAAATGATGGCCTTCGTCTGGTTGCCAGTCAGCACAGAGGTAAGTCAAACAAGACCAGGGGCCTCCCATGCTCTGCAATCACAAATCAAAACCAGTGCGAAATGTGTGGGAAGCCATGATGATCAGATGAGGTAATTTACATTGGCACTATTCTCAAAAACGATTTAAAGAAAGATTCCTTATAGCAAACTAGATCATGTTCACGGTTGAGCAAATTTTTGATGGTATCCTTGCCGGTTTAGATTTAGAGAATGTCAACACGTGTCTAAACTAGGCGCAACGTGATAAAGTGAAAATCGATAAATGCCCACTTTCTTTGCTAAACGTAGTTTTTGTGCTAACAAGCCACTACTTTGACAAATGACACAGTTTGTCAGTAACTTGGTTTCTATTTCTATCGCATCAACCTGGGTAGCCCCGCCCACAGTGAAATCTCATTGGTCTCAATCTCCATACAGGCCTGAATCAGATGGAATATTTGGTCATTATATACCATCTAGAGTTGGGAACCGAGTTGGGTTCCATTTTTAAAAATAATTTCAAAATCGAATCATTTTCATGACTTTTGGTTCCACTAATGGTTCTCGAACATGTATTCTTCCGCCGATGCAGACGAAACACCATTCTAAAATACTCTGTGTTTTCTACATTACAATTCATTGGCACTGTAACACCACTCCTGGGTGAACTATTCATTTGAACATCAATACATTTTAACTGCCTTTTATTTAGTTGCTTTATGCAATATTTTGCTTTGAATACGGACAGAAAATTCTTAAAACTTGTCAAATAGTGCCTGGTTAGGACAAAAAAGGTAACACTGTTTTTTTTTTTTGCTGACACAGTCCTAGATTTTTATGCTTTTAGGGAACAAAATGCATCACCCAGTTGCATGGCACTTCCATAAAGATCATATAGTTAAGACACCCTCTCCATCAATGCCTAGAGACAAGTTCAAACTTCACGTAGCGTTGCACGGATCTGCCATTTGTGAGCATAATCTCTCCTTGACCCATACCTCAACCTTGTTCCCAAGCGCTCCATTTGACATCCAAAATGCTTGTCTATAACTTAAATATTTACACATGAGAGAAGTATAGACCGAGATGAAACTGATGAAAAGGAAAGCGCTCAAACAGCTGTGATCAGACAGGTGAGATCCATTTATGAAATAGAGGCTTTAGTTCCGTAAATGGAATAGTTCATCCAAAATGAAAATTCTGACACAGTTTACTCACCCTCATGTTGTTTCAATCCTGTATACTGTGATATTTTTTTTCCCCCATGGAACACACACAAAATTTTTTTTTAAAGAATCTTGACATCTTTTCCATACAAGTTCATAATGACTTAAATCTTCATCTGCTCCTCACACAAAATCTATTGAATGACTTCAGAAGACTTTAAATTATAGCACACAAGTCTTATGGGCTACTTTTTCAGTGCTTTAAAAGGTCTGTTCAGACAGCGTTCTTGGGCTAAAAAAAGCTAGAGGCAACGCAATGCAGCACAGGGTGTCTTGAGATAAAAAAGTTGACGTGTCTAAAACATTCGGAGCTCCAGGACAAGACCCTGAAAAAACAGCTGGACATGGCACGATGGTCAAAGCCATTTGTCAAGTACATGCTTACATAAACTATGGAAAAGAGACAAAAATGTACACAAAAATGCATTTGGTGTAAATGGCCCCATATAGTGCTTTTTGAAATTTGACAGCCCGTCGTTACTATTAACTGTCGTTGCAGCTGATTTGAACCTTCGGTTTGCGTCAGAGTTCTGTTAGTGTTTATTTTGTGAAAATGACCATCTCACTGCTCATTATCCAGCTATATAAATAAAAGAAACATTGATTCAAACTATTTTATTAGCTTGCTTTGTAGAGATCGCAGAGTGATCTGAGAAATAGGAAAGATGACTCGTAATACCCGGATGACCGATTTTGTATGGCTTAAGCTGCATTAACTCTGAACTCTGGAATACCCACCTCCGACTTGAAAATAATGACTGGAGCGCCAGACTTTTAAGTATTTTCACTGCAGGAAATGTCTGTATTTACAATATAAAATAAATGTACAAGAGTATGTTAAAAAGAACTGTTTGTGTATCACTCAATGTATATGTTTTCACCTATTTTGCTCGTGAAATAGCCAGCTAGCTAGCATCTAGAAGACATCTAGTGTGATTGACTGGAATGCACTGAGGTCGGAAGTGGGAAATTTCGACTCGGATATTCCCATCTCCGACTTCGTCTGGAATGCAACATTTATCCCCGTTTGTGCGGTTGTTTTTCAGAAACAGCAGACCGCTAAATGGCGCCATTGACCAATCAGAAAAGAGTATTCCAGAGATCTGTGCAATAAGCAATTTTATCACACTATCATGTTAGCATAGTCTTGTGGCTATACTTTTGAAACAGTGTATTAATGTTTATGGACTGGCCCTGTTCACGTCCACTGCAAATGCTGTAAAAGCGATTTTTCTTTTTTCTTTTTTTAAATAAACAAGCAACAAGTCTAAATTTTGTCGGTAAACAACATTATGCCACAAATGCTGTCGATTGAGCGTAACTTGTATTAAACAAGGCACTTACTGTGCGTGTGTGTTCAAGAAACAAACAAACAGCATACAGGTTTGAAATGTGAAGGTTTCATTTTTGGGTGAACTATTCCTTTAATGTTACATTCAGGGAGGAAGTCTGACATGAAACAAGTATGAGGGTATAGAAGGATAAAGATCATAGCATTTTGATGAGGAAAAATGACAGCATTGTTGACTGTCCAGGGTGGACGTGTCAATGTTCCCTCTTCCCTCCCTTTATCTCCATGCCTGACAGTGGCTCCAAATATGAACTTACTATTTTGACAGTCTAATAGAAATGTCTCTCCATAAACCCTGATTTTTTTTTTGTTTTGTTTTTTTTTTAAATAGTGAAAGACAGAGATCTTTGTGCAGAGACAACATCTAAACTTCTCCAGCACAAACAAACACCCCTACACCTCTGCTGTGGGCGAGAGTGTCTCATCCTGATCTCAGTGTGTAATATAAACAAAAAAAGACTCTGTGAACCTCTCAGATTAGATAAGTTTCTTGCCGCATAGGAGTACACCGCCCAACTGTCTGCAGTGCTGTTGGCAGGGTAGACTTTTAAATTAACACCTGTTTGTTATGCGCAAGCCCAGACTGAATTCTTTTGAATCTCCTGCACTAATTTTGGAAAAACTGTGCAGTGTTCTTCAGAATGGATTTAACATGTTAAGATGTGTTAAATGGAGTTTAGAGTACCATACTTTTATTTGTAATAATAATCTAAATGCATAATCAAATCATAAATAATCCAATTAGCCAAACTATTTAGTTAAAGGTGACCTAAAAGCTAAGGTGTGTAAAATATTTCTTGCAGATTCTAACATTTTCAAATTTTTCAGCCCCCTACAGAACTATTTATTTCCAGGCCAAAAAACGTCTGGGAAGCCAGGTTTAGGGTACGATATCTCAAGAATTATGATTGCTGGCCTTATACAAGTTGGTATATACATAGAAAAACTTGTTCTCTTCAAGTACAATGGTTCAGTGTCTCCTCAGGGTACAAATATGTTCATAACTGGCCCATAAAGTTGGAAAAAAATGAAAAAGTTCTAAATGTGGGTGGTACCGATGCCTTGATTATACATAAAAAAATAAATCAAGGATATAAATAAATGTGTTTTAATCTTAAAACATAAGCTTTAATTGACCTTCTGTCATTTTGCAAGTCCCTATCGCAACAAAACAATATTTTGTTCAAGGCACTCATTTGACAATGTTGACTACCTAGGAGAATGTGTGTATATAGATTTAGGTCCCAAATATCACAAAGTATTAACAAAATCAAAGTCGTTGAACCAAACTACTTCTCTAATTCGGTCTGATTAGAGACGGACTGACCCTACTCTATACCACAGATCTTAAAGTTATCTTGAATTCAATGAAAGGGAAGAACACGAAAATTACGCAAACTAGTTTCTAAATTGCGTCAGAGCTGGTGAACCGCTTAACCATTGCACTCAACATCATTCACAATTTTTTTACGTAAACAAAATTCTAGACAAAGAGCGACTAATTATATCTCAAATATAAGATTAATGGTTTAAGATTTTATTCATTTGTGTTATTTCTTAATTTTGAAGACTTTGCTATTATTCTAAAGTGTGGAATCCAGTAACAATAAATAATGAGTAGGTGTGTCCAAACTTTTGACTGGTAGTGTAAATAGAAGTTGGCCTAAAAGCTCTTGAGAAAACAGAGAAAAGAAGAGCACATGCACTCTTTTACCCATCAACGTCTCACCCTCCCTCTTTGGCCCAGGCATGGCGTCTGCTTGTCGGTACTGAAATTATTATTATTATTATCATCGTCATCAGCCCCAGTTCTGGGCTCTGACCACACTATTGACCCCGCTTGACTGCCGGTACAGAATCCTGGATGCTCTCCATGCCTGGATCCAGTCCTGTTATTTCAACACACATTTCATGGACCAAACCACCCCTTCTTTTGTTCACAGAACTCTTTAAACATAGTTGAAGGCTTACAAATTGAGTTCCAATGTAATGGCATCCAAGGAGTTTGCAGAACGGCTACTGTTATTAAAGGGATAGTTCACCCAAAAATGTTACCAACAACGAGTAAATAATGACAGAATTTTAATTTTTTGGTGAACTATCCCTTTAAACTTACATAAGTGAAGTATATTGTGTAATTACAGTCATGGGAACTGTCATTACATATTTATTTTGATAGTAAAGTAAGTGCATGACGTGGTCAAAAGGAGTAGTTTCAAAATCCACTTGTGGAAATGGTCTTCTGTCAGATTTTTTTTTGGTTCTGACCTGATTCCAAAAGCCTGATTTTCAAAACTAAACAGACTGTATTTGATAAGCTGAGTCAGGTGTGTTAGGAGGAAAAAAGTTGGCTGGAACAAAAACCTTGTGGGGAGGTCCTGTCAGCTAGAATTTGAAAACAGGAAGAATTACAAACGAATTTAAGCAAAACCATTTTTTCTTTATTTTTTTGGAAATGTGCTTTAATGTGACGACTTGGTGGGTGAATCTCACAAAACCTGGAAAAAGCAAGTCCAAATCATGTTTCACCCAAAATAAAAAAAATAAAAAATAAAAAAAAAATGTTGCTTAAAGAACATTAAACCTGTTTTAGAATTATTTAGATTAAAATATTAGTTTTTTTTTTTTTGCATTGTGACATTACTTTCATGACAATTAAGCACATTATCACTGCCAATTATCATTATCGTAGTGAAAGGAAAAAACAAAAATTAAAATCATTGATATGTTATTGAAATTGCAAAGTATTTAAAATGTTATTAATAATAAAATATTGTAGAGTATACATTATGGCAGTATTCAATGCATTGCTTTTAATTATTTAGATTTAAATAAAATAAAATAAAAAACATTGCATTACTGTAATTTTTTTTTATTACTTAATATTTATTGTTTTTTTTTCTGAAATGATTATTATTAATAATAATAATTAAAAAATGGTAATAATATTATTTTTTATTTTAACTGTAAAATGACTGGATGCATTACGGTAATAAGAATTTGGGAGGAGATGTGCTTGATTGTCTTAAAAATAAATTTACAAAAAAAAAAAAAAAAAGATTACATTAATTTTCTTTATGCAAAACATAATATCTTTTTTTTTTCTTTTGATTTTGAGATGAAATGTGACCTGGACATATTTTTTAATGTGTTTGTTTTTGTCATAGATCCCATTGAAGGCTTACCTGCTTTGTCATCTTCATTGAGACGCGAGTAGGCAGAGATGTCAAGGCAAGGGATACACCTCTCGATGGGCAACCAAACGTATGTTTCAGGGCAAAGGAGGTCTGACGGCCGGTACTGGCCCTGTGCATGAGAAAACAAGAACAGGGAAGAGCTTGGTCAATGCTTTGTAATGTCTTATGGTGTATGTTTGCGGTAGCCAGACAGAAAAACTAATGCAAGAGGTTTAATGGACTTATATATAATAATAATAATCACACATCCAGCAACGTCAGATATCCGCCCCATTTCTTCTAAATGACCCTTCTTCAAAGGCTGCCACCCTCCCCATTTCCGAGCACCACTCCTGAAATGAGGGAGCTCCAGCCGGCCTCCAACCCCTTAAAATAATCTGTCTGGCGATCATGACGCTGGTTAGGACCCAACTCTTTATGTGTCTATTCTCAACATCGATGACCGCCCCATTGCCCAGAATACAGAGTCTGGGGCAAAATTAAACCTGAGTGCCCAATACATCACACACAAGACTCTGAACCTTCAACCAAAACTCCTGGATCTTAACACAACCCCAAAAGACATGGGTTATGTCTCCATCCTCTGATTGGCATCGCCAGCAGGTGGGTTTGTCTTTAAGACCAAGCCTATACAATCTAGAGAAGGTCCAATATAATCAATGTAAAATCTTGAATTACATAAGGTGCACCCTTGCATCTCTAGATGCAGACTCTCCCTCCTCTAATACCAAGTTTAAATCTTTCTCCCATAATCTCTTGAGGGAAGTTGAAGCTCTGTCCCCCAGACTCTGAATTAGCAGGGAGTAATACACTGATGCCTCATGACCTTTTCCAAAAGCAGTAATCACCTCTCCCAGTGTATCTGCTGCTTTAGGGGGGTGTATGCTACTCCCAAAAATAGTAGCAGGTGGTGCAGCTGTATTTATCTAAAGAACTGAGATCTAGGAATCCCTAGAAATCTAGTTGAACCAGATTTCTCCGCTCTCATATAGGTAAAGAGTGTATTACCCCTACAACTTCTTGAACTGACTATGCATCAGTCCCTCACAGCCTCGTTTTCATTCTCGCCACACTAAATATGGAGTCTACTCTTAGGTCAATATGTATAAACTAACAGAAGGAATGGAAGGGAAAAGCAGATGGCCTCCTTGGCCTTGAGTTGCATGTCTTCTAAGGGCCTGTTGTTGGTCACACAGAGCCAAACAAATAAACACACACCAGCGTGAGCGGCATGTAAACAATCAAACGCCTCAGTGAAGATATCAGTGTTTCTTCAAACACAGTCAAGCCCTTTCTGGTGAAGACAACAGTGCATTGACACACTGCACACACGGACATGTACCCGCACAGATTATGTGGGTTTACTTCAGTGTTTCGTCAAAGGAGAAGCAGTCTTGTGAAAGTCCCACTATTACCAACAGGATTTGTCTGTCATTATCCTACTGTGGAATCTATGTGTCCTGTTTTTACAATGCGGAAAGCATGGGAATTTTTTTTTTATTCTAAATAAAAGGCATTTTGTGGGGCATGGCAGGGAGGGGCTGGCGATTTAAGGGAAAGGTTTCACACCCCGTGTTCATCACTCTTTCAACGGCGGGCTACACAGAGAGCCCTAAAGGGTGAGGTGACTTATTTAGTGCAGTTTGATGACAAGCAAGCAAGGGTCACTGCGTCTGACAGCTGGTCTGAGCATTGAAAGAGTGTGTTTGGTTTTGGGCCTGTAGACAGACATGTGCATGAGTACAAATGAGAGGAAAAAGACTGTGCTTGGTACTGAAGAAAGCTACAATGAACTTTAGTCATAACTAGAAGAAAATGTGTGGTGCTTGTCAGTGCACAACTCGCTACTATGATGCTAAGTGGTTACCTACTGGCACAAGTCAAAAGAGTACACCTTTAAGTCTCTATGATATTCTGGTCTCTAGATACAGGTATGGCTCAGGTTCCTCCTTTTATGCAAGTCTATGGGATTTTTTGTTTTGTTTTTTGTCCATTTTATCATCTGCCATACATAGAATCCATTTTTTATTATTTTTTAAAAGTTTGATTAATTTGTAAACTCTTCTTTAGATCTAAATACAGTATTTGGGTGTTTTTTCAACTTCAGGGAATTTCATGTCCCAGGACTTGATTTTTATTAAACTCTTTACTTTTTGCTATAATGAGAGTCACATTAAAACTGACCAGGAAACGTTTCACCATGGGCCTTGATCAATTATATATCTGGAACTTTTCAAATGCCTTTTATGTACAGATTTTACTGTTTTAGCCTTGTTACAGACCCAGACTTTCAATAATAAAACTATGAAAATCCATTATAAGAACAGACATGTTTAAAACTGTGATATCTAAACAAAGAGAGAAATACACAAATTATTTCAATATTCAGTGCTAAAATGATTTCTATCGGTTTTTATTTTTATAAACTACAATTGTCCCACAATTGTGGCGTCATTTCCACCACACCAAACTATTTTTCCTTGTAAATTCAAGGTAAATATCACTTGTTGTGAACAGAATACTTTTTTAATTATTTAATTATGAGTATTTAGGATACATAAAATGTTAGCTATGATATTAGCCATTGCAAGACAAGGGAATGGGTCATTTTATTTCAAAAACATTAAAAATGTAATTACAGAAATGGCACTGTGGTTGGAATTTTCATGACTTTAAGAAAAGAAAAAATGACATCTCCTGTGATGCATGTACATTCTCTTTTTTTTAGATCATTTTCATAAAATGTTATTGTTTATATTTATTTTGTTACACCTGTGTTGTTCCTGGTATAAAGTGACCGGCCATTGGAAATTAATGGATTAGACTACAAAACACAGAAATATTAAGTGTTCAGGAGCATCCCAATCCTTTAGATGAGCCAACCCTTACAGTACTGTGCAAAAGTCTTTGGCACATTAGATGTTTCACAAAAACATTTGTCTTAAGATGGTTATTTATATCTTCAGCTTTAGTGTGTCAATAGGAAATATAAATGTTAGACTCCCAAACATTACTTTTGCAAATAGAAAAAATTAGAATAGAAGAACAGGGAGCCCTGCAACAGATGTCATGGCCCCCACAAAGCCCCCCACTGAACATCGTGTCAGTCTGAGATTACATAAAGAGACAGAAGCAACTGAGACAGCCTAAATAGATAGAAGAACTGTGGCGAATTCTCCAAGAAGCTTAGAACATCCTATCTGCCAACAACCAAGAAAAACTGTGTCCAGGTGTACCTAGGAGAATTTGGGCTGTTTTAAAGGCAAAGGTGGTCACACCGAATATTGATTTAGCTTTTTTATGTTTACTGGACTTTGTATGACATTAAGTGATAAATGAAAACTATTTATGGCATTATTTTTTAAGACATCCTCACTATGCAACAGTTTTCACAAGTGCCTAAAACTTTTGCACAATACTGTATGTGGATGTGTGTTTGCACACACAAAGTCCTCGGACATGTGCTACAAATATGACGATGAATGTGGTGCCTTTAAAGTAAAGGATGTTTCTCGGGTAGTCTAAGGGTGCTACATATCATTGGAGATATCATACAGTTAAATGTCATACCCCACTAACACTGAATGTGTCCTTTACAATCATGCTATTGAAAAGAATTTGGGTTCCTGGCACACACAAGGGGCTGTAAAGAAAAGTTGCAAAGATGCAGAACAAATAAATTAGTTACCTACTCAAACAATGACCAACAGCATGGTAAGAAGTGTTAAAGAGAACACAGGTGTGGAATATTGGAGGGTGAGTAGGGGGCTGATGTCAGTAACTGCCTGTTGCAACAGGTTTAGAAAGACTGAGATACAAGCTTTTCTCGATGGGTGGTTGGGAGTAACATTGGCTCAGATGAACCAATAATATATTGGTATTATGTATTACGACGGTTCACAAACAATCACCACTGACACTGACTTTTTTCAAAAGTTGGGGTGCCTATAACTCTAGAAGTTTTAAAGATCTCAAAATTATTTTATTTATTTTTTTTTTATTTTTTAGATTCTGGTTCAGAACAAACTTTCCTTTTGGTAACATAATTTTAAAGGCCCTATATGGTAAATCCCAGAGATAAGGGGCTCAATGTGGATAATGTGGATCAATGCGTAAATTGTTACATTAAACTGTCACAAATGTGGGTCTCATGATATGTAGCTAGATTTTCTTGTCCAACAAAACAAAGGTCTGAAGTAAAAATAATACTGAAACTAGAAATAGGTGCTATTATTAGCATATAGAAGAAAGCATTAGTTATATACCAAAATATACACTAAAAATAGCACACGTCAATTAAATCAGATTACTACAAGTAACTAAGTTCAAGTAACAAGTTCATTAGTTTATTCAACTAAAGGCTGTATATGAATGCCAATCAGCAGATGAACTTAATATAGAATGTGCAATCAGAGGTGTGCATTTATTTGCATTTTAAAACGACTTTGAATGTGGCTCACCCGATCAGAGTTTGAACTATCAGTTAATAGTTCAGTTAAAAACAGAATATTAGAAACACGCTCAATGCAGAAGTTCAGGAAGTGAGGTAGCCTTCTTATCATCTAATGGGGTGGCAGAGGTTAGTTAGCAGAGAAGTCTGTGCTCTTGTGGGAGTCAGAACGGTTCATGCAGAAGACACTGGGATATAAGTTGTCAGAGAGTTAAGACGTAAAAGAGACAGAAAGATGGATTCTGGCTGGTCATTATCTCAATGTCTGATCCACTTCCTTGACGGCTCTGTTGTCCAAACTGTGGTGTGGCTCACCACCACACCACAGGTCCTCTCTCCTGAGCCTGGCCTTAACTCACTTTCAAAAAAGGCTTTTCCACCATCAGGCTTTAATAGAGTTAAAGTTGAAGGTAAGCTTTGGTGCTCTATAAATGCAACTTTGAAGCTGCTTTGCAAGAAAGACCAATCAGAATTCAAGTGCAAATATTAGAATTATGTCATTGCTGTTAGATACATTTTGCAACCTAGATTCAATGGGGGATTTTCAAACTTTAATCTTAAGTTAATTAGAAAGCACAAAATTGAAAATGAATTGCACACAATATGCCTGGCAAGCACTGTAATGATAGCAGGAGGTTATAATGAGATGCTGCAAACGAAAAAAAGAAAGAAAAAAAAAACAAGCAAAAAGGCCAAATGAGCAATAACTATCCATGTGGAGCAGATCTTTTACTCTTTGCATCCATAAATCAGTCACAGTTTTACTAGCTGTCTTATCAGACAAAGGAGGATGTCATAGCACAGGCTGAAGGCCAGGTAAGATAGAATGGAAATAAAAAAAAGCAAGAAACCACTGACATGCTCTGTCAGGCCTCAACAATATATATATATATTTTTCCCCTGCTGGTCCAGCTGGGCCATTAGTTCAGATTTTCACTTGCCCTTCTAAAATTTTCACTGGCCCAAATATATCCTGTATATATTTATATATACATTATATTTATAATTGTATATATACTTTTGATATAATATTATAAATACATACATTTTAATGTATTTTAATTAAATTCTGTTTACTTCTGAAAAAAATACAACAAATATTTTTTAATAAAAATATAATATTGAAAATATTTATAATATTAGATATAATATTTGTATATAATATAATAAATACATATGTTAATTTATATTTTCATAAGATTTTGTGAAAAAAAATGCAACAAATAATTTATTATTTAAAATAAAATTATAATACTGAAAATATTTATAATTTTGGATGTAATAACATTTTTATATAATAAAATAAATACATTTATATTTTCATACATGTTGTTTACCTCACACAAAAGAAAAATACAGCAAATATTTTTTTTAATAATAAAAATATTATATTGAAAATATTATATTATTATAGAAAATATATGTATATAATATTATAAATGCATACAAATATATTTTCATTAAATGCCATTTACGTCCCAAAAAGAAAAATCCACCAAATAATACATTATTTCAAAACTCAATAGCGCAATTTTTAGTTTTAACTATGACAGCTAAAAACTTTTTTGCTGGAAAAAGTTTTGCATCGTGCATGGTAGTTCAACCCATTGTATCTAATTTATGCAAGTGACAGTCCCATCAACTCGCCTGAATCATTCACACTGGCCCTGGGCCAGTGGGCCATCCTTCTTGTCAAGCCCTGCTCTTTGCCCCACTCTTGCCAGGTGATCCAGATCCAGTTTGTCTTTTTGCAGACAGGATGTGGTTAATTCTGAAGGTGGGAACACTGATCCAACACCAGTTCATATGCAAAGAGGGGGAATAAGTGAAGTGAGCTATGACCGCTGAAAGGACAAACTGAAACCAGTTTAATCCCCATGCCGTGATTGTGTCATGCATTTTTCACTCCACGTGTTTGTTAAAAAGAATGGCATGACGAACACAGCACTATTCGTCTTTCACATGGCAATGCAGGTAATGTTGACAGATAGCCCGGCCTCGCTAAGGCTCATTGACATCACCATAGTGAAGAATACAGTGGATGAAGTAAAGAAAACAATAACTGCGTTTGACTAGCACCTTTTATGCATTGCATGAACAGCAGTTTTGAGAAAATAACCAATATTATAAATCAGAAGAAATAAAACGTTTGTGATTGCACATGGAAGTCGGAGTGAAATATGGAAGTCTATGGGTATGACGGACGGCTGGGTCACATGCAAACCATCCAGGCTGAAGAGGAAAATAGGGGCATGCAGGTATGTTTTAGTTTAAGCTAGGGATGTAAAATGTTTGGTGATCACAATTATTGGTATCGGACTGATAAGGACGATATTGGAAGCAAATAAAATCAGTGCTTTTTTCTCAATGCCAGGTTTCAAAATAACTAAACATACTGTGTATATATAATATATATAGATAGATAGATAGATAGATACAGAACTTTTTAAACAACGTTCATACTACAGCTTCAATCTAAAATTCAAGTGGAATTAGGCATCAAAACATTTTGGGGGGAGGTGATAAAATGGGAACCAGGGGAAAAAATGTCTCTTTCTTCATTCTCACTTGCTGTAATACACTCTACCCCTTTGGTTGAGTCCAGCCGTGGGGCCCATACCTGAGATTTATTAGAAAAGTAATTAATCAGGGGCATAAATCATCGACTTCACTGCTGGCGAGGAATCTTTGTGAAAGAAAACACCTCCATTCCCTGTGGGGAGCAGTAATATCCATACAAGCTGATCGTTGGGGAAAGCACTCTTTATCGTAACGTCAACACCGACTGACAGAGATTTAACAGCAAAAATGGCTTCTAAATCATTACCTACATGCAATTAGTTTTCTATTCAATGTCATGTTCCTTTAATGTTCAAATATGTTCACTTAACCCAGGGTAATATGCAGAGATAACTGTAAGTAAACTAAATGTAGGCTGATTAAACTGAAAAGTGCAAACACTATGGCTCTGTGGTGCTATCAAATCATTGTCTGTTTCAGCATCCAGACCAGCCCAACACAGCCACATTGCCTTATTCAATGGCGTGAGTTTGGGGCGCGACCATGTTTGTCTGTCCAATTGCAGATGAGGAAGTGTTTAGAAAACCTGTTTGAAAATAACCATTACTTTTGCAATTCCGGCAGAATTTACACACAATGTTTTGTACAAGTCTGTTTTATTTGATTTGCAACACCTGCCATGAAGATAATACTTGTTTGAACAGACAGAATTTTACTGCATATTTATATACATCTAGATTTAAAGAGCGTCTTCAAAATGGAGATGGCCTCAAAATGCGAAAAACTCCTGCCTAACCAAAAATAAACAGTTTAGGCATTCAGGCCATGGGTTTTTATCAAAATGTCCTAACTGAAGAGATGACAGCAGATGAAATTAACAGGACAGAGCGGCCAATTGGCAGGTCTTTTCAAAATCTATGAGGTTTGTCACTGTCATTCACATGACATTGAAACCAGGAGCCAAATCCAGATTAGAAGTGGAACCTGGGTCCTAAAGGCCAACGTGGGCCACAGATAGCCCTTTTCCACCAACATGGTTTGGGTGTGGGTTCCTGGGCCGATGCGAATTCTCAAACTGTTCCGCGCGTTTCCACTGCAGAAAAAGCCGTTCCAGGGTGGAAATACTGGTTACGCACCGGCCCCAAAAGCTTGCTGGTCTCTACGCAGGAACTGATTACGTCAGGGGCAGAGGGCGTGGTAACAACAACAGTAGGTGCCGTCTGTAGTGGTGGGTACTTCATTACTCTATAATAACAATGAAAAAAGCCACAAAAATGTCAGACATCAAAAGCTTTGGGGAAAAGCAGCGGAAACAAGCACTCTACTTGCAAAAATCTACGGAGACCCAAGATAAATAGAGAGATTGCAAAGGGGGAGAAAAAAAAAAAGAGTTGAGGAGATACAGCAAGAAATGATGTACGCTGGTGTTTGGTGTCCTCTGCAGTTGATCTCAGTAAGTTATTTGATTTGCTAACTTTGTTAGCATTCCTTACACTCTTCTTGTTTTATTTTGTGCATTGTTTTGTTCAGTAAGGAGATTTTTGACCAGCTAGTCACTTAGTTAGGAAGATCGCGGCTATCTGTTAAGTAAACTGGTGGGCTTCTCAATCAAGACGTAAATATAATATTATATGCTATTGCAAAAATCCAAATATAACCATCGGCTACACCAATGTTAATAACGATTCCACTGTTTCAGTTTATAGTACTTAGGCAAGTTAAAACCCATTAAAAAGTTACCTGTCGTCTTTAGTGTAGATGTCATCTCTGGCAATCTTGTTGAACAATGTAATAACGTCGGGTTGCATTTCTCTTTATGTTTAAATATGTCCTCAAAAACAGAAGTAAAAGCTGTACACAAGCATTGTGACAAGCCATGTTTGTTTATGTTTGAGGAAGTCACATAAAACTACCATGTAGCCACATAACCTGTGACATCACATTCGGATTTCAAGTCAGTGGAAAAGCGCAGACGATTTACAATATGCTCCAAATTGCGCTGGCCAAGAACCATCGCAATTTCGGGGGAAAAGGGCACAGAGGGAGCCCAACGCCTAACCACTGCGCCCCTGCCCCTCCCACTGGAGACTAGACAGGGTCTCCATGTCTAAACTGGGGGGAAGGGGGCAGCTTCTTACCAGTCACTATGATTTCAGGCAAATCAGGGGCCTATTTCCTTTGCAAGACTCCTTTTGTAACTATAGTCACCAAAAGAAGTGTGAACTGAAAAAACACAGAAAAATAAGTATTTTTATAAATTTTCTCAATACAATTTAAGTGGTGATGGCCCTGTAGAAAAGTCACCTCTTTGATGATAGCATGCTCTGGGTGGTTGCTAGGGTGCTCTGGTTGGTTTCTAGGGTGCTCTGGGTGGTTTCAAGTGTGCTTTGGACATTGCTTAAATGCCCAGTTCAAAAGAGCCCACCACCAACACTGCATGGAAAGAGCTGTATCCAGACCAGTAGACTCCTGTATAAACTGCTGCATTTCAGACGTATTCAGAAATATACTGGCCCGGAGTCTAAAATTAAACAGGCGATTATATACCATTTTGGATGTATAGTTACTGACGATTCTTTCCGTGTTATGGCCATTTGTTGCCATGGTAAGTAATCCCATTAAGCTGTCTGTCAGGAGACTTTTTCACACCTGAGTAACATTTGCATTTCTCAGCTTCTAGATAAAATGGTCACCCCTAATGGTAATTTATCTCAAACTGGATTGGCTGCCCTTAAACTTAACCTACCCTTAAATCTTGACAACAATTGGGTCACTGCATACACTGGATTTAATTTTATTCATTACAATTTATTTAGCACATCCCTAAATCTTGACAGCTATTGGGCCACTGCATGCATTGGCTTTAATTTTATTGGTTAAACATAAAATTTAGCCCACCCAATCCCAAACAGCATTTAGCTTATGCCTCTTATTACAGGCCTTTAATCATTGTTGACACAACGTAAATGGGGAGAAAATAATTGGGTTAAAAGATCTTTATTTAAAAGGAAAACGTGAAATATACAAAATATAACAATAATAAAATATACAAACATCTGAAACACATTGTGAAACTTCTATTAGCGTTCAGTAAATGAACTGGCATCTGACGCTGTCACTTGTCATCACATGAAAGTGATCAGTCCCAGTATAGTGTGGGTCTGCATCAAATCTCTTCTTTAGCTCCTGTAACAGAGCTTCTCAAAGCTGCTGGTTTTACAACCAACACTGGCCTCCCATAGACAACACCATCTTCTTAATCAGACATCATGTCCACAGAATACACAATACCCCTGTGTCTGCCTCTGTTGACCTGGTCTCCAGCAACTGCAAAACATAACGTTTAACCACTGAAAACACCCACTTAAAGAACTCCCAACAACATATGCAATAAAAAAAAAAAAAAAAGATACATCAACTGTACAATAGATTTTAAACTTACTCTTCTCTCTCTTTGCCACATCTTGATTGAGTCTCTCAGCTCTGCCTTTTCCAGGATGAAAGTAGGAAAACTCTCATTAGCAGTCTTGCAGGACACTTAAAAGAAATAAAATATTCTTAGTAACAGAAGACTGGATAGGTAAACCAACATAAAAATGGAAATTAAAAGATTGCAACAACAGTTTGAATGTTACCTTTTATAATCTCAGAAGATGAGTTGAGTCTGGCTGTGTGGGAAAAATTATTCTGTGGAAAAGAGGAATTGTTATGTGAGAGATTATAATACAGTTAAAATCAGATGAAGTTAAATACAGTATTGGTATTTAATATAGTATAAATCATCTGTTTTACCTGTTTAGTGGATTATTTTAATGAAGATTCTTCTTTGAATGTTGCAGGCTGACAGTCTGTCTGTAGCATCTGTTGGTATGTTTGAATGACTCAAGTCTGACCAGAGATCAGAACAACAAAAGTCAGAGTCATGGTTGGAAGCGCCAATTTAAAGTTAAAAACGTTTTAATTATCAACTTGTTTCTTACATAAACCTATTGATTCGCTTTTCATTGATGGACTGGAGTCGTGTGGATTACTTTTATGCTGCCTTACTATGACTTTTGGACCGTCAAAGTGCTGGCACCTGTGTACTTCTATTATAAGGACCCGATAGAGCTCTATCTTCTTCTAAAAATCTTCATTTGTGTTCTGCTGAAGAAAGACAGTCATACACATCTGAGATGGCATCAGGGTAAGTGAATAATGAGAGAATTTTCATTTTTGGGTGAACTATTCCTTTAAGCCAGACAAAAGAGAAGGCATCAGAAGTAATACCACTGTGCACAATGGTTGAGATTTAGGACTATATGATTCCTAAAGTTTTCATATTTTAGTTTTTTTATGCACACGTCAGATTATTATTTTTAAACAACAGAAATTTTATCATTTTTGATTTTTTTAGTTTAAAGCTACACTATGTGACTTTTGTCCCTCTAGCGATTCAAAAATAAATCTGCATGCGTCTTGCGGAAGAACATTGTTTTGGTTGTGGTTCGGCTCGGCTTCTCTGCGCGGATGAATGTGGTTCGAGGCACCGGTGTTCACATGAATACAGGACATCTTATCAGAGCGAATGGACAAATAAATAACGAAAGAAAGGAAAAGACGGCTATCCGAAAACATGTCATCTGAGCAGATAAGTGCCATATCTCATGCTGTTGTTTTGACTTATTGGAAACATTGATGTTTTGATGTTACAAAAGTCAGGCAATGTTCGTTAAGATTAGACATAACGATTGATAGTCTGATAAGGACAAACGTTATAACATTTTTATAACTGCAGGATATTCTGGCCAAATAATCCACTGTAGTAAGTAATTTATATATTGTCATTGTTACCAACCAGTGGTCAACATCATTTCAAGACTCACATGTCCTTGGCAAGCCTAGGACTAAAAGATTTATTTATATACATTTTTGCCGTTATAAAGAAAAATACACACGTGTGCTAGAAAGTTAAAAGTTCTGCACCGATTACAGTATAATTATTGTATTTCATGACACACACACAGACGTCTTTGGGTCGCTTTTAAATCCTTTCAGATCTCGGAGTTGTCACCACCTCTGAAAAGCCAAGCCAATGTTGATTCGGGTTTTATTACGAACTCTGTCAATTTCCCTTTTTGCTTGTAGACTCTGCTCTGTTCGAGGTTTCTTTTTTTTTTTTAACAACCGGTGATTCCCAGAGGTTTGCCATTTTGAATGATCCATGGTCAATTTTTCTCATTCGTTGTGACAACAAACTTTCAGCTTCAGCTACTCCCACACCATACACGCGCTACAATAGTCGGATCTTATTTTCTCTGTGTATGGATATGATGTGACACGCACGGGCGAATGACGTATGTATGCAATTTCCCACAAAATCTGTCCCGACAGCTCTAAAATATAAATCATTATTATAGGTTTCAGTATATTTGGGAAAAGACATGGTTTGGAAGATGGATTTTTGTTGCACTCTCTCATTAATAACATTTTATTTTTTAACCAAAAAAAAAAAAGTTACATAGTGTAGCTTTAACTTTATTCTTCTGCTTTCATTATTTTTTGTTATTATATTTGCCTTCCCCCATACTCTGAAAATACAGCAATCTTGAAGCACCTAACACTTTTCACCCATAATTGCCAGTCATTAAAGGAATAGTTCACCCAAAAATGAAAATCTGCTGATAATTTACTCACCCTCAGGCCATCCAAAATGTATCCGAGTTTCTTTCTTCATCAAAGCAGAATTTAAGATTTTTAGTATTTAATTTCAGGCCTCCTCCATTCAACAATGCAAGTGAATGTACTCCATTTTTTGATGGTCCAAAATGCATATTTAGGGTGCATCAAAATAATCCACACGACTCCTGTCGACAAATAAAGGTCGTCTGAATCCAAACGATTGATTATTTTTAGAAACAAAACAATACTTATATACTTTTTAACTACAAATGTTCGCTTCCATACATCTCTGTGACGCGCTCATGAGAGGGATGACGTAAGCTCGTTGGTAAGGCGTCAGGAAGCGTGTCATTGTTTACAAGAGAAGGAGCGCTGTACAAAAGTTTAATTGTCTTTGCTGTAGATTTGTATTTGTATAAGTGTATTGTTCAAAATGGTCATTTGGTGTGTATCCTGGATGCTTCAACCTTCACAAACCCCAAAGAAAATGCACGCCGGGAAAAATATTAACTTTTCATCGATTGCCTATACATGATCATGAGTGATTGAAGCTCTGGCTTATTGCGCTGAACCTGGATATCAGTACACCCCTACATTCTCTCAAATATTGGAGGGTGTGCAGTGAACATTTTACCCCTGAGGATTTCAGACCATCGAAAGAAACAAAGGGTCGATATATGAATTCATTGGCTGTGCCTGTGCCGTTTTTCCAGCGAACTCAGGTATGTGTGAAAACTTTGTCATTGTCACGCCTCCCTCGGGCTCTGCACCTCCCTCAGCGCTCCGCTCCTCATCACCTGATTTCTAATTCACCGCACCTGCACTCGCTCATCACTGCCTGCATAAATAACTCACCTTCACGCCACTTCACTGTCAAGTCTCACACAAAGGACACTAGTTTGACCGCGCTGCTCTCACGAAGTGTTTATTTACCTGTCTGTATTTGCTCTTGATCTTCATCGATATCTGTTTAGTGCTTACCCTGCTGTTTTACATGTTACCTCTTCTTCAGCTCTGTGGACTGTAAACCCTGTGAACCCCTCTTCAGTTTGTGAAGCTTCTCTTCTGTGTGATATCACCTGTACCATTGTTCTCACTGTGTAAACCCTGTAAATCCTGTGAATCTCAGTAAACGCTCTCGCACTTGGTTTCACTAACTACAACTTGTGAGGCTTGAATTCCTGACAGTCCGAAATAAAGGATGGTTATTTACTGCAGTAATGTTTTTTTTTATTATTATTAATTGGAAATGCTTTTTTATTTTATATTGTTTTGAAATTGTTTTTGACTGTTTTGGTTTGTGAACAGCACTTGTTCAGTGCAAGTTTTTCTTGTAAACAATGACGTGCTTCCTGACTCCTCCTCCACGTGACGCGTGACCTTACCAACGAGTTTATGTCATCCCTCTCATGAGCGCTCGTCACGGAGATGTATGGAAGCGAACATTTGTAGTTAAGAAGTATATAAGTATTGTTTTGTTTCTAAAAATAATCAATCGTTTGGGTTCAGAAGAACTTTATTGTCGACCGGAGTCATGTGGATTATTTTGATGCACCCTAAATATGCATTTTGGACTGTCAAAAAATGGAGTACATTCACTTGCACTGTTTAAAGGAGGAGGCCTGAAATTAAATACTAAAAATCTTAAATTCTGCTTTGATGAAGAAAGAAACTCAAGATACATCTTGCATGACCTGAGGGTGAGTAAATTATCAGCAAATGTTCATTTTTGGGTGAACTATTCCTTTAATATATAAAAGGCCCTCACAGCAGGACTGCCATCATTCGTCACAACCAGCCAAATTTACTCTGTAAATTTCCGTCAAACTTCACGGTTCCATTTACATGTCCGCTGAATTGAGGTATGTGGCTTTTTGTGGACATTAACAGTTACATGTTACTTGGGTCCATTTTTTGCAACCTGTCTGAACATTTACTATTCTGTCCACAGTTCCTCCCTGTTCTATATAGTGTTGAACAAAGCCTGGCCTATTCCTTCTGACATAACTGCAAACACACAGAAACAAGGACAGGTCTGTGCATTGACAGACACAAGAGCATACATGCTTTTACGCATGGATATCTAATCTTAGCTTTGAGGCACACACAAAGCACAAACACTGTTGCCATGTTGTGCCTATTGTTTAAATTGTAGGTTATACATGCAGTTGACTGGAGACAAGTGGCAAATTGAGACCAGTAAAATATATAAGGACTTAAAATTGGATCTGTTTCTCACCCACATTTATCATATCACTTCTGAAGACATGGATTTAACCACTGGAGTCGTATGGATTACTTTTATGCTGCCTTTATGTGCTTTTTGAGCTTCAAAGTTTTGGACCCTGTTGACTTGCATTGTATGGACCTAGAGAGCTTTCTTTTTTTGCCATTGGCTCACTCATTGGGGGTTTTAAAGCAATATTCTCTTAAAGAGAAAAAGATACTGTCAACTTAATACAAAGTAAATATTTTCCATTAATTTCCAGTAATATTTTAATCACTTATTTTAAAACATGATTATTTAATTTTGGAAACAACATGTGTTTTCCCTTTACACATGAAAATACAATACGTTGATCATCTCCTACCAAGACTACATGTCAAGGTTTGGGTAGATCAGATGGTAAGCGAACAATCAGTTCTCGTGGTCAACATACTGAATGCAGGAGAAATGGGCAGGAGTAAAGACCTGAACGACTTTGGCAAGGGCCAAATTGTTATGGCCAGACGACTGGGTCAGAGCATCTCTGAAACGGCAAGGCTTGTGGGGTGCTCCCAGTCAGCAGTGGTGAGTACCTACCAACAGTGGTCCAAGGAGGGACAAACCACAAACCGGCAACAGGATGTTGGGTGACCAAGGCTCATCGATGCACAAGTGCAGCGAAGGCTATCCCGTCTGGTCTGAACTGACAGAAGGTCTACTGTGGCACAAGTCACAGAAAATGTTAATGATGGTTACGGGAGGAATGTGTCACAACACACAGTGCATCGCACCCTGCAGCGTATGGGGCTGCATAGCCGCAGGCCGGCCAAAGTGCCCATGATGACCAATGTCCACCATTAAAAGCGCATACAATGGGCACGCGAGCCTCGGAACTGGACCTTGGAGCAGTGGAAGAAGGTCGCCTGGTCTGATGAGTCCAGTTTTCTTTTTCATCACGTGGTAAGCTGTGTACGTGTGTGCTGTTTACCTGGGGAAGTGATGGCACCAGGATGCACTGTGGGAAGATGAAAAGCTGGTAGAGGGAGTGTGATGCTCTGGGCAATGTTCTGCTGGGACACCCTGGGTCAGGCCACTTATGTGGATGTCAATTTGACACATACCACCAACCTAAACATTGTTGCAGACCAGGGCTGCCATATTTGGGAGTCCTTGGCATCAAAAAGTTTGAAAACTCCTTGTTTAGGCAACCGATTGACTAGTTGATTTGTGCTGACCTAGACCTTGTCTAGCACAGAGGACCTTTGGGTCAGTTAAACAGCCAGTGCATGGTTAAAGAACTCCCTTTTCTCTGGCATTCACAAACATGGCACAGATGGTAAAGACCGCCCTGTAAGAGTTGACATCAGGGCAGACGCCGTTGAATGACACGTGTAAACATGCGCACTCACACAAATAGAGGTCGGACGGGGCTTTGTAAATGGGCAGAGGAGAGTTACGCTCTGACAGACATATGTAAACAAAGCACCTCTCCCTCTTCGTTGCATACTAAAGTCCTGAGACG
Organism: Myxocyprinus asiaticus; assembly: GCF_019703515.2. NCBI lineage: Eukaryota > Metazoa > Chordata > Actinopteri > Cypriniformes > Catostomidae > Myxocyprinus > Myxocyprinus asiaticus. Next base: position 5,182,441 of record NC_059364.1, on the reverse strand, counting down.
ACACATTGTCCCACACAAACTCACACGATGAGTGTCTCAAGAGAAAATCGAACCACATTCAAAATTCAGATATTTACACAAAACTGCACTGTTTAAACATAAGGTTGGGCAAGTAATTTACCAAGGGACAGAATTCAAATAAATACAGCATCTACACTGCTATATAATGCGTCCACAGACATACACACACAAACACACATATATATGCTCACTCCAAGTGCCGGACCGAGTTATGTATAATGGGCTCGTGGATGACAGCTTAATGATGGGAAAATATTTTTACAAGGTCGCGTTTCAGCAGGGCAGCCTTTTATAGGGGCAACCCCTTTTATCTCTCGATCTCTCCTGGCGTTTATTGGTAGGTGGCTTATGTCTAGAGAGAGGGTCTGCACTGCCAGACTCTTGCAGGCATTCCTTAAAGGGATAGTTTGTGTTAGTTTTCACCCAAAAATGAAAATTCTGTCATTATCTACTCACCCTCATGTTGTCCCAAACCCCTATGACCATTTTTTCACCCGTGAAATGCAAAGGGAGATATTAGGCAAAATGTTAGCCTCAGTCAACATTCACTTTCACTGAATCTTTTCTCCATAAAATGAAAAAAGTTCAAGTTTTGTGAACTATCCCTATTATACTTTCAATTCATAAGTTCATAAGTTCCCTCATAATAAAATTTACCATGGTTTTACTACAGTAACCATATTTTAACCATGATATTTGTAGTGAAACCACAGTGATAATACAGGAAAATGCAAACTATGGTAATAAAAATGATAACTTTGTGGGTATTATGGTTTTACTAAAATTGTAGTAACACTTTAATAAGGTTACATTTGTTAACAACATTAGTTAACATGAATGAACAATGAAAAGGCTAATATTTTTTACAGCCTTTATTAATCTTGGTTAATGTTAAATTCAACATATGAATTTTAAAAACAGAAGTTATATATGTTAACATTAGTTAATGCACTATGAACTAACAATTAAAATGTTTATTTTTATTAACTAAAATTAACAAAGATTAATAAATACTGTAAAGTATATTTTGTCCATTGTTAGTTAATGATACCTAATGCATTTACTAATGTTAACAAACGTAACCTTGTAATAAAGTGCTACCAGTATTGTAGACTGTAGTAACCATAGTTTTGGGCTGAAAACATGTTTTTCTATAGTAATAATGTAGTAACCATGATTGTTGTAGGCTAACTTTTTATTTATTCATTTTGTTTTTATGGAAACCATGGTTTTACTATAGTAATATTGTATTAGCCTAACTACGAAAAGTTAAGTAACCATGCTTTTTTTGTCAGAAATCATGGTTTTAATACAGTATACTGTATCCATATAGTAACCATGATTTTACTATACATTAACCATGGTTAATCTTGTGGTTACTATTGTTTTACTACAAATACCATGGTATTTGTAGTAAAATCAAAATAACCACAAAATTATGATTTTTATTACCATAATCTTTGTTTTCCTGTATTAGTACTATGATTTTTCTATGAATACCAAGGTTAAAATATGGTTTAGTAAAACCATGGTAAATCTATTGTGAGGGCAAGCAAAACTATTTCATAAAAAAATTCCCACCCAGTCCTCTAAGGGTCTCTATACAAAAAAAATTCGATTTTCAGTCAATAAAATGCGAAATGCAATTTGCAATGGTTTTCATAGGATTTTAAAGTATCCTTACTAAGTATGACAATTTTTTTTTCTATTGATTTTCTCCCCTTTTCTCCCCAGTTTGGAATGCCCAATTCCCAATGCGCTCTAGGACCTCGTGGTGGTGTAGTGACTTGCCTCAATTCGGGTGGCAGATGATGAATCTCAGTTGCCTCTGCGTCCGAGACAGTCAATCCATGCATCTTATCACGTGGCTTGTTGAGCGCGTTACCGCAGAGACATAGCGCGTGTGGAGGCTTCACACTATTCTCCGCGGCATCCACGCACAACTCACCACGCACCCCACCGAGAGCGAGAACCACATTATAGTGACCACGAGGAGGTTACCCCATGTGACTCTACCCTCCCTAGCAACCGGGCCAATTTGGTTGCTTAGGAGACCTGGCTGGAGTCAATCAGCACGCCCTGGATTCGAACTCACGACTCCAGGGGTGGTATTCAGCGTCAATATTCGCTGAGCTACCCAGGCCCCACAAGTATGATGATTTAGGGCTATAGAAAGGAGTCAAGTCATTTTTATTTGTATAGCGCCTTTCACAACACACATCATTTCAAATCAGCTTTACAGAAGATCATGCATTAACAGGAAATGAAACTGTAATATCTATAATGTCTTAGAGTCATCACTGTGTAGTTTGATAAAATACGATTGTGAATTGTGTTTAACAATAAGTAATTAAATAATAATTGTATTTATAACCCCAGTGAGCAAGCCGAAGGCGACTGTGGCAAGGAACACAAAACTCCATAAGATGTTGATTAATGGAGAAAAATAACCTTGGGGGAAACCAGGCTCACTGTGGGGGCCAGTTCCCCTCTGGCTAACATCATGAATATAATGCCAATATTACTTATGTATAGTGCAAGTCATGGTTTAAAATTATTAAACTAAGTAAGTAGCATTTCTGCCACATTTTTAACTACAACAACAACCACAAAATTTAACAATCTGATGTGAAGAAATGTGATGGAAAATTTTTTTTTTGCAAACATCACAGAAGCAAACGTTGGTTTATAAACATATTATGTTTAACACATATTACACTATGAATATTACCATGAACCATCAAGTACAAAACCACCTACCAGGCAAATATTTTATGTCAGATCACATAGAAAACCACTAATGCACCTAAAGATGAAATTTTTTACATGGGGTTAAGAGCAATAATAGTAGGGATGACTGCCTTCGCAAACATCACTTAAAAAAGTTTACGAACTGTTACTGTGGGAAAGTAATGGAATTTTTTTTAGCAAAAACAGCAGAAGATGGTTTATAAACATAATATGCTTTAAACGTGACATGCCATTTAAGTGCAAAACCACAAGACTCCAATGTTTCATTTAAATGCGCCAACAGAAAATAAATAAAATAGTTCATATGTTTCGTTCAAGCTTTGTTCCATGGACTAAATATCAAAGCACGCTACACATTATATCATGAGGAGGAGGTAATCTCTCACCCCAGACAAAGTGCCTGAACCGAGGGTTCTGAAAATAAACCAAGGGTGAGTTAATGGCAATGCAAACACACTGTGCTGGCAGCTGCGGCGATCTGGCAATTTTTACCCTGACATCAGGTCTAAACTCTCATTTTCAACCCCGTGGCCTTCACACCTCCTTGCCCAACCCCCTTTCCCTCGCCATCTATCCCTTCTCTCTTTCACAGTCGAGACTCAACCATCTGACCCGACCTCTCAACTTTAACCCCAAAGGTCTGTCGTCATGTCAACACCCCTCACAGAGGAGGGGAGCAGGGGTAAGTGTGATGAACCTGGGCCTCAATGTAAACACATAAAACATGCAACGTCTATTAACACTTTAAAAAAAATGGATATCATAAATGTGGGTTATTTTTATTTAGGGGTGCACAACATAACGTGAACATATTGGTATCAATATAAGCGTTTTTATTTTCAGTATTGGTTAATTAATTGGGAATAGATGATATCAGGGCATATTTTCACCAATTTTGTGTAACCAAAGTGTACTCTGTCTCTACATCAGGTTTAAAAATTACTTAACAGTTGTCTTTTTTATTTTGTTCATTATGTTTTCATGCCTTAATTGAAGCATTTAAAATTCTAGATTAGGTCTTTGATGCCTCATTTAAAGCATTTAAAGTTCTAGATTAGGTCTTTGATGCCTTAGGGCAGTGGTTCTCAAAGTGTGGGGCACGCCCCGTAGGGGTGGGGGGTTTAAAAGTGTTGTTTTTTTCAGTAAAAAGTGAACCATTATTTATTTTATTTTTAATAATTTTCCATTAGATTATGTGGGGGGTAGGGGGTGAAAGTTTATCTTGTTTCAAAGGGGGGCGTGAACCAAACAAATTGAGAACCACTGCCTCAGTGACGTCTTCTCGAGTTGTTACCTAGTTACAGTGGTAAACAGCTGCCGCTCGTACACACGTTGATGACGTAATCGGACTGTGGTTTGGACCCAAATAATATGATGTGAACACAGACCAGCACGGTCAGCGGGAGGAAATCGCAAGCAATGGAACCAAGTGTGAAAGCGCCCTTATTTGGAGCGTATATAATACTAAATTTGAGTTTTTATACCTCATTTGATGCATATAAAATTCAAGATTGGAGCTTAAGCGTGAACACTTATATAAAACCAAAACAAACCAAAACACAAAAACAATACCAAAACAAAGATACAAATGATAATAAAATATATATAGCAAAACCAAACACACAAAAAAATACTGTATAATATTCGGCCATCATCAGAAAAGTAATGATCAGTATCTGCCCAAATTTTTGTATCTGTGCATCCCTATTATTATCCACCAGCTGAAACCAGATGAAGTGTTTTCTGAAGACTAATAGCACACCGTCACACAATATTAACCTTGACCTATAAAGGGTTTGTTAGATCAGTGAGCATTTTTTAACTAATTGGAACAAGACCCTGCGCTGGCTTCAACTGATGTCAAAACCTTCAATATAGATAGAGAGAAAAAACTATTCCAAATTCAAACAAACTTTTCACGCATAGTCCTTTCTGTTGGTGGTCCTTGTTGAGCGGAATACAAAAAGCAACTTCTGTTAGTTTGGATACTCAAAGAAGGGTGAAAATTAGGCGAAGAGGGAGGGTGCTGGACTAGAAAACATTACTGAAGAAGTGAGGGGTAAAAAGTCACTTGAGATGGTTTGGTGCAATGGGTGCAACTTTTCTGTGAGGAGCAATGAGGGGAGTAGAGTTTGAGCAAAATAAATGCTGTATTAAAGGAATAGCTTACCCAAAAATTTACATTTTGTCATCTTTTACTCAACCTCATGTCATTCCAAACCCTTATGCTGAAACACCAAATTATTTTTTCAAGAATATTTACACAGCTCTTTTCCCATACAAAAACAGTTCATAGTGAACATGGCATCTCACAACAGCTCGTATCTCCAAAACAGGAAAAAAAAAAAAACAATAAAAGTAGTCCATACGACTTGTTTAGCTATTTCTTCAGAAGTAGCGCACAACCCGTATGGAGAACTTTTATGTATTTTAAAGACACCGTCACGCATTTTACGCATTTTAAAAAAAATATTTCTTTGGTGTTGTACATTAAAAACAGCATATGTAGGGGCCTGGTTAGCTCAGTGGTAAAAGACGCTGGCTACCACCCCTGGAGTTCGCTAGTTCACTAGTTCGAATCCCAGGGCATGCTGAGTGACTCCAGTCAGGTCTCCTAAGCAACCAAATTGGCCCAGTTGCTAGGGAGGGTAGAGTCACATGGGGTAACAACACGCTCAACAAGCCACATGATAAGATGCGCGGGTTGATGGTCTCAGATGCGGAGGCAACTGGGATTCATCCTCCACCACCCGGGTTGAGGAGAATCACTACGCGACCACGAGGACTTAAAAGTGCACTGGGAATTGGGCATTCCAAATTGGGTAAAAAAAAAAAAAAAAAACAGCATATGCATTTAGAATGACTTGAAGGTGAGTAAATAATGACAGAATTTTCCTTTTTGAGATAACTATTCCATTAACCCTAAATGCCCGAAGGACAAAGCTTATAGTACAATTAAAAAAGCTGCTTAGTTTTTTCGCAGGGTTTATTTAAATAATGTATTTTTACATTTTTCCAGTCCCATGCTAACAAGATTGCACTTGCAAAAGCCTGTGGGAAAGAACTCGGAGGGCCAGCAAAACCTTGAAGCTGGTCTTTCAGTGTTTTCTCTGCCCAGACATGCACCGCAACCACAGATCCAATCTTAACAGCACGTAACGAAAGTGGGAACTGCATTGAAACAGCTAAATGACAGATCCACAGCACTGTGGCTTATTAATGAAAGAAAAACAAGTAAAAGAGATTATGCTGCAGAAATGAGCACGCTTCAAATGCGCTCTTTGATGAGTAAAAAAAGGGAAAAGGATGGTACTCGCCAAACAAAACGTGTGGTAATTGTTTATTTTTCTCTCGGACTTCTTTTATTTCAAGTCCTCATTTCCGCTCATTTCATGCTGGTGTGTCGGCGCAGTTTATGGGACGGGTGCAGAGAGGGGAAAGAATGGAGGAGGGGATTGTATATAAGTTATCTTTACAGATAAATATTTACACAACCAAGAGGTGTGTGCTGCACTAATAAAGGTGTAAAGCATCTATAGGAGGTGCTTTATAGGAGAATGAAGTTTACATTCATGAAGAATGTAGGTCAATACGATGGGTTGGGTTCTACAAATAAGCACATGAAATGAAAAATTGAAACACCTCTGCAAATGACAAGAGTGGATCAAACCTAGTGAGCTGTCTACCTAGACAGCATTTTTTGGCCATCATAGGTCCATGTTCAAAGGTTTGAATGTGCCTATGATGCCCAAAATGGTTGTCTAGGTAGGTAGCTCATTACGCTTTTAACTTTTTTTTAACTTTTGCTTCTGAAATGCTAAACTGAATCAAAGTTTATCACAGACATACACATACACGATCGCTGTATCTCGTGTTTGGGTGCTTCCCACGCGGAGACATCGTTCATGGATGGTTCATGTCCTCATTGCGAGAACATGACCATGGCTACGTTGCGGTCGCACCTTTGCCACCCCAGCGGCTCCCCGTCTCGGTCCTTCTACCTATGGCTGAGTCGGTTAGCACTGGGGGCGATTTGGGGACTTCAATGGGAGATTCTCCACTGGGTAACCCCCCCACGGACCTCCCATTCCCCTGCACGCTCGTATGCCCCGGCCGGATATCCATTGCAGCATCGGAGAGCGGGCTCGCCATGCCTGACGCGGAAGACTCGGCTGGACTCCCACCCTCGGGTATGGTGGTCCAGACGCAGGCGGACGCGGAGCTGGTGGCCATGCTTGCCCGGGCAGCCACGAGTGTTGGGCAGGAGTGGAACCTTCCCTTCCCCCCCCGAACCCTCGCGGCTCAACGATTGGTTCCTGTGGCCGTTCCTTTCTTCCCAGAAGTGCATGAGGAGCTTACACAGTCGTGGCATGCACCTTTTACTGCCCGCACCCGATTCGCGAACTCCTCCGCTCTCACTACCCTCGACAGTGGGGCGGCGAGGGGGTACTCGGCAATTCCTCGAGTGGATCAGGCAGTCGCAGTGCACTTGTGCCCGCAGAGCGCCGCCACCTGGCAGAGTCATCCGAGGCTCCCGTCCAGGGCCTATAGGCTCACGCTGTCACTGATGGCTAAAGCCTACGCCGCTGCTGGACGTGCCGCCTCCGCCCTGCATGCCATGGCTCTCCTGCAGGTGCACCAAGCCAAGGCACTTAAAGAACTGCACGAGGATAGTTCTGACCCGGGACTGATGCAGGAGCTGCGCTTGGCGACTGACCTCACCCTCCGGGCGACGAAGGTCACGGAGCGGTCTCTCGGGCAGGCGATGTCCACCTTGGTGGTCCAGGAATGCCACCTGGTCGAGTCGAGAGAGGCTGACAAGGTTCGATTCCTTGACGCCCCCATCTCCCAAGCTGGCCTATTCGGCAGTTTTCGGCGGTTAGGAAGCAGGATGGAGGCCATACAACATATCCTGCCCTGACGCGGCTCGAGGCCCTGCACCGCTGCAGCCCACCCCAGTAGGCCAGCCCCGGCGTGGAGCCACCTGCAGGAAACAGATGACACCCGTCTCACGGCCGGCCGCCAAGAACCCGAGGAAGGTTTCGAAGCGCCCCTGAGACAGGCAGCCCAGAAAGTCGGGAACTCACCCTTCAGGAGCTAGTAAAGAGACCACTCCTTCCCCCGATGGAGGGTCGGGTGGAGAATCCTTATTTTCCAGTTTTGTCCCATGTGTTGTCAGGTTCAAACAGGTAAGTCTCGGGACAGCTGGCCGGGTGTACCGCTTGCGCATAGCACCTTTCCCATCCCTTGAGGCGAAGACGTGCGCTCTTTCTCCCAAAAAAAAGAGAAAAGGCCGCGGCTGAGCCAGCCGGTCCTCATTTTTTTGTGCAGTTGACTTGTCCCTGGCAGGGGATCGTTTGACGCCCACAAGAGCATTGGGGGAGGTTACGTGACGGCCGGGTGCTCTGGCTACGAGGCACACAGAGGTCTGCCTGTCTCGCCCCACTAGTCCACATAACACAGTTCAGTAGTCGTGGCATTTAGTATAGGGACCTCTAGTGTCACTTCATCGACACAACGTCGAGCGAGTGACAGAAGGGGATGGAGGGAACGAAACATTGTGTCCCTCCTGCCACAACACCGAACTACCTGCTGAATGGGCCGGGACCTTGTCTCGCCTCCTCAGTGCAAAACCTGAATGAGTGGTTGCATTCCAGCTCCTTTTATACCCGTATGTCCGGGGGAGTGGCATGCAAATTCCACTCACCAATTCTCAATGGCCTTTTCTCAAAGATCAGAGATGTCTGGGGCTCCCAGGAGTGACCCCTAATGTCAATTCATCGACACAACGTCTCGTTCCCTCCATCAGGAAACGGAGGTTATGACAGTAACCGAGACGATATAAGCAACATCAACATAAATGTCAAAGACATATACTTAGCTTTTACTCAATATATTTTTGTCTGTGAGTAAAACAAATAAGCCGGCTTTATTCTCCTCTTTGAGAACAAGAACATATGACACATGGCTATTTGATCAGTTTGATGTTTTTACTGATTGTAATAATATGTACAGTGCAAAATTATTTATAAATGATCAAACAGAACACTTCTGATTTGTTATTTTTGTCGGCGGGCCCATCCGAGCTTAAAGGTTCAATAAATAAATTATTACAATATTTTTATTTATTTGTTTTAGTCAAAAGTAACACATCCGGACAAATTAAAATAATAAGAATTTGGGATGGAAATAGTCATAGTAGGCTTGAATATTTTAAGATATACACATACACAAACATTAAATATATATATATATATATATATATATATATATATATATATATATATATATATATATATATATATATTTATTATGTTTTTCATTTTTTTTTTTTTTTGGGTGAAACCGACGTTTTTTTGTTGCATTCATACTAAACTAGAGGTAGCCAGAGCGAGAGAATATATAAAATGGTGACAAACAGTGAGTGCACGTTCTGCTCTACCATGGCACTTGTGCCCACCTGCCTTGACATTCCAGAGGATTTACACAAGAGCAGAGAGGGAGAGAGAGAGAGAAAGACAGAGAGAGAGAGACAGAGAGAGAGAGAGACAGAGAGAGAGAGAGAGAGAGAAAGACAGATAGAGAGAGATAAACCAGTATAGAAAACAGGACTCTATTAAAGAGATATAGAGATTAGTTGGGAAAGACTGCCCTTGGTGGTTCAAAGCAATTACTTGTTACGCTGCATATTCATTCTCAAAGCAAAGCAAAGTTTGCATCTTTTTTTTTCTTCAATTTTTATTTTTAAATTTACGGTGTGTAATGTTCATGAAGTGCTCTGTGGAAAAGCATAAGTCTGTTGCAAACGTCTGTGCTGTGGTTTGGGCGTGCTGAAAATACTCGGCTTTACACAACAGCTCTTTACAAGACTTGACAAGACTACAAATACACATCAGTATTTTCTCTTTCTCTCCTTTTTGGCCCAAATCTACAGGGCCTCTTTTTAAACTCTGAATCTTTCACTTGCACCCTCTCCATTGTACCTTGTTTCTGTATTTCTTCTAGTAGAAACTAAATTCATGAAGTAAATCAGAATAACTATATATTTCACCAAATATACTTTCTTTAGAAGCATACATATTTATATCCATTACCATATACATAAAACTTATCGATAACACTTTAAAAATAAATTGTTAACTACAATATAACAAATGTTAACAAATAGAACCTTATTGTAAAGTGTTACCAACTTTTCAAGAAGGAGAAAGTATAGCAAATACTGTGGAACATTTTTGGTTCTAAAATACAAAGAAAACAACAACAAATAAAATGGTGTGCAACATCACAAGGCCCCTCTCAAAGCAGAAAAAGAGAGGAAAGGGAGGGATCAACAAACTGCAATAAATCACATTTCTGAGAACCAAAGCTAAATATAACCTTGGAAAACAGATAAAGACATGACTCATCTGAGCATGGACTATTCAGCTTTTACATACTACAAATGCAAATACAGAACTTCTGCAAACACATATATATCGTCTGGTAACTAATATCTATCTTTGTTAATACAATTGTTAATACTATGGTTCTGAGTATGCGTCCAACATGAGTCTGACTTCCTAGTGAACAAATCAGAGGTTACAGTCTGTGTTTAGGATGTGTTACAGTAGAAGAGCGTGACTTAGATATGAGGGAACTTTCGCAATCCCTCATGACTACACTAGAGGGACCCTCATATATGTATATTCCTATACATTGTTTTCAAGAGTTTTCATTCAAACCCTATGCCCAATATTAACGATCATGCAAAAGCCACAAATACATTTAACAAATACAGTAAAAGACAGAATATATGCACTAGTGATCTTAGTAATGCTATAGTAAAGTTATAGTTTACCCAAAAATTAAAACTTCCGTAACCTTTTACTCACCCTCATGTTGTTCCAAGCCCATGAGTTTCCTTCTTATGCAAAATACAAAAGAACATGTTTGAATGAATATCGTGGGCCATCTTTTCAAAGCAATGGCAGTTAATAGTGACTAAGTTTATAGCTTAAAATGCACCCAAAGGTACTATCAAAGTAGTCCATGCATTCTGAAGGCATAATATAGGTTTTAGTAAGAAACAACACAAAACTTAAAGGAATATTCCGGGTTCAATACAAGTTAAGCTAAATCGACAGCATTTATAGAATAATGTTGATTACCATAAAATGTATTTAGACTCGTCCCTCATGGAAGATAATGGGGCAAATCCGTAAACATTCAAATACTCACTGTTTCAAAAGTATAGCCACAAGATAAAAAATCCTAAAATGAACATAAAAATTTACAGCCCAAACTTTACAGCCCAAATAATATACAAGTTTTAACAGAATGAAATGTAAGTGCTTTTATGAAATTATAAGCTTCACATTTCTGCCTTTAAACCCTCCAAAAATTGGCTCCATTCACTTCCGTTGTAAGTACATCACTGTAACCTCGATTTTTGCTTCTTATAAAGACAAGGAGGGACGAGTTTATTATTATTTTTTTTTTTTTTTTTTTTTTGTGGTAATCCAAATGATGCCACAAATGCTGTTGATTGAGCTTAACTTGTATTAAACCCAGAATATTCCTTTATAAGGATGTCCCGATACCATTTTTTGAGAATGAGTACGAGAACCGATACTTTCCTGTTCAGTACTCGTTGATACAGATAGTTGTTTTTTTTTTTTCTGAATTCTATATAAACAGTTTATTTCAATTTTATTAATAAAATGGTGTTTAAATGAATAAATTCATTAAAACTTTAAATCAAGTGAAACTAGAACAATTTTCAACATAATATTCTATTATACAGAACCTCACAGCACAATCCAAAATACAACACTTGACTTATTTTTGTCAAATAAAGTGTTGCGCAATATTGCTTTAATATAATACAATAACTATTGATTTCTTCTTTTTCTTCTTCTTATTATTATTACTAGTAGTAGTAGTAGTAATAGTAGTAGTAGTACAGTGAATATTAACTACACAGTAGTGATATATTTCTGTCATAATTTCTTCCACTTAAATTTAGCTTTTACTTTGAAGTCCATTCCGTTTCTGTGTTTTTTTGACGGTAGATTCTCGCTTCCGGAAATGTGTGACCCAATGTGATTATTAAACCGCAAAAGGCTGCTATTTAATTAAATAAATATGTAGTCGGTATGTGCCTCGTGCTACAAATTGAATAAGCGCTCTGTTCACTGTCATCTGCTGCAAACATGGCACGCAATGCTCATGATGATGTTTCATGTGTATGAGCCAAGGAGCTCTAAAAAGGTATGAGGAATCAGTGTCAGCACAACACCGGCTCCACCCATTAACTTTGAAGCACACATCACATGCAAACTATACATTTATCCCTTTAAATCGTGGCCTAAATAATCACACTAGGACATAACATGATTTTAATTTGAGCACTAAATTGTTGCGTAATGACATTCTTACGTCGTACATAATGATATTGGTTTTTGGTATTGGAGCATTTTTACGAGCACACTTACAAGTGCATGAGCGCAGGCACTAGTCCTTGTTCACTTTCATTAAATGCAAAAGAGGGTCCACAATATTTACCCAAAAAAAAAAAAAAAAATCTCCTTTTGTGTTCTACCAAAGAAAGTCATACAGGTTTGATTTGTGGGTGAAGGTTTGGATGAAGGTGGAGGTGAAGGTTTGGCGTTAACACAGTGCATGCATTATCCGTTTAACATCCAAAAAAGGTTTTCGACATTACCCTTGCGGTGAGTGGCTCTTACAGCTAATGAAAAGGCTCTCCAGATGACCGGCAGCCCCCACACAAGCATACAAAGACAACCCCAATACAGTTCTCAGACACTTGTTTCCTTTGGCCGGGATTCGGAATTCACAGGAAGCTTTGGAAAACACCTGGTGGATGGAGAAGGGGGCAGGTGGACGATCATAGCTCAGTTCTGGACGGTCTCCCGCCAGAACCCCACAGTCCCTCTCATTCCACTCCATTAGAGACATTCAGAAGCCTGAAGGCTGGGCACAGTCAAGGGCCAAACAGCCATCAGTGGCTCAGACACAGAATGGACACGACGGGGCCAGGAAGTCACGTCTCGAACTGGAAGGGGGCTGGCTAGTCTGCATTAAGACGAATGGAGATGGCTGGAAATGAGGCTCCAACCAGAGCCTTTGTGTCCATTGAAGTTTAAATGAAGGCCCGTTCTTGGCATTGTGTCTGGTTGTTTTTGTTTACCGTCTACTCCAGTCCTTCTACCACCACACTTACAATATATCCAATATAATAAAGCACTCTTTTCATAATCTAACTTGAAAGTACAATATTGGGGTACCTAATGCAATTGGAAGTGAATGGGGCCAGTCCATACATTTTAAATACACACTGTTTTAAAAGTATAGTCACAAGATCTAAAAATTATAAGTGTTAACATGATTTTATTGCGATTAAATGTCTTTGTGAGATCTAGTGCTCTGTGTATGCATCAAGTACTAGGATGTGTAATCAAGCTTGAAATCATGTTCGTGCCTAGAGACTGCAATTGCATGATGTAAAGTGAAAAAGGAATTATTTTTTGGTCTGTTCTCACCCAAAACCAACTGGATCGCTTCAGAAGACATTGACTAAACCAGTGGAGTGTATAGATTACTTTCAGGCTGATCTTTAGTACTTTCATGCTTTCAGTGTGCTTTTTGAAGCTTCAACATTTTTGTCAACATTCACTTGAATTGTATGGACCTGCAGAGCTGAGATATTCAACTAAAAATATTTTCTTTCTGCAGTAGAAAGTCATACACATCTGGGATGGCATGAGAGTGAGTAAATGAGAGAATTTTTATTTTTGGGTGAACTATCCCTTTAAAGGTACACTCAGTAAGTTCAATTGCACTGCAGGAAACATTGTCAGAGTATTTTAGTATGGTTTTCTGTCCGCATATGCGAAAAAGTCATGAAAATCATACGGTTCTGGTATTTAATTTTTTTTTTAACCAGATCTTGGTTCCCAACCCTAGTGATGACTCTAGAATAGATGTAAATGCTGCTGTGAGAGTGCCGTGCTTTGCCAACAGTCACAGTGAGGGGTACAGAGTGTTCCCAGTCTAAAAAGGAGTGAGCCGCTCTAATGTGATGGTTTTTAGCTCTAAGAGGCTGTCAACGGCGCTCCAGCATGAGCACTCGGGGGCTTTGACAAGACCCAGGGGGTGCTGTGCTTTTAGCAGAAGCGCAGGGCCCGGAGGGAAGGGGGCCATCATGAAACAACACGTTGTGCTGCGATTACTTTCAAGAGGTATCCCAGGACAGCCACAATAATGTCATATGCATTTGCGTTAATAAGCTTTCTGAAAAAAGTGCGTTTTGGGTGTAGGTGAGAAACAGGCAACCTTCTCACCCCTAAACTAAACTCCCAGGGCACAATGGCAAGCTGTGAATGAGATGGATGAGTGGCACTCATCTCTGATCTGAGAGCTGTGCTGGGAGAGATTACTCGTATATAAGAGGGTGAGCTGGGCTCCAACTGAGGTCTATTCATTATTCTACACGCACAACTCTGCAGATCTCAGCTCCCAACAGAAAGAAAGAGACACAAACAACTTCCAGGACTGCAGATGCTCATTCGTTTATATAACCCTTGCAGCATCTGTAAGATGTTTAGCATTAAAAAACAAAAGAGAGTGTGACAAGGAGGAGGGCGTGGCCAGGCTGTGAGGGTGCTTGCCGGTGTTGAGTCACCTAATCAGCCGGGAGGGGGATAATGACGAGCCGGGGGCACCAGTTCGGGAGACAGAGAGACACATGCGGCTGCTGTGTTGTGTGTTTATGCTTGTTTAAGTTCATTTATGTAATTAAAGTTATGTTGACTGCTCTGCTGGTTCTTGCCTCCTCCTTGCTCATCGTTTACCCATTACATTGCTGCTGAAACCCGGGAAGGAGGAGGGATGCGCTGTCATGGAATCCTCGCCGCGGCCGTCCGCCAGGGGATGGAGGAGTCACTGCCAGCCGCCAGGAGTCGGAGGAACCGCTGCCATCCCCCAGGTAGGGGAGGAGTCGTTCCATCCACCAGGGGACGGAGGACTCATTGCCGTCTGCCAGGGGAGAAGCCGTTCTGTCAACAAGGGTTAGGAGGACTCGTTGTCGTCTGCCAGAGGGCGGAGTGGCAGCTAAGGAGCAGGTGACGGCGTGTCCGGGGACCGGCGAGCAAGTTTTTCTCTCTCTCTCCTCTCTCTCAATCTCTCCGTCTCTCCCGCTCGTCCTTTCCCTCTCCCCTCTCCCTCCCCTCGTCTCTCCCATGGCTCCAGAGAGGTGGGGAAGACCTGCCGGTAGAAGGACGGCCGGAAGGGCAGCACCTCCCCTCCAGGAAGGGAGGGGAGTCCGTCATGCTGGAGGTTTCCCCGGCCTGAATCGGGGGGTGGAGGAGTGTGACGAAGAGGAGGGCGTGGCGGACCCGAGTCACCTGATCATCTGGAAGGGGGATAAAGGCGAGCTGTGGGCGCCAGTTCGGGAGAAAGAGAGAGACACATGCGGCCGCTGTGTGTGTGTGTGTTTAGGAGCTGCTGCCATCCGCCAGGGGACGGAGTCGCAGCCGGCCGCCGGGAGTCGGAGGAACCGCTGCCGTCCGCCAGGGGAGGAGCCGTTCCATCCACCAGGGGTCAGAGGACTTGGGGAGGAGCGGCTGTTGTCTGCCAGTGGGCAGAGGAGTGGCTGAGGACCAAGCGTCGGCGTGTCCGGGGACCGGCGAGCAAGTTTCTCTCTCCTCTCTCTCTCTTTCTGTTTCTCCTGCTCGCCCTTTCCCTCTCCCCTCTCCCTCCCCTCATCTCTCCCCAGATTCCCAGGAGGCGGGGTGGACCATCGGCTGGCGGAACGGCCAGAAGGGGAGGGAGTAGGCCAGTCCGGATGGCACCCGGCCTGAATCGGGCGGGGGAGGTGTATGATGAGGAGTGAGGGTGCATGGCCGTCGCTGACTCAAATAATCAGCGGGAGAGAAAGATAAAGGGGAGCCAGAGACACCAGTTTGGGAGAGAGACACATGCGGCTGCTGTGTGTATGTGCATCTATGTGTTTTATGTTTGTTTTAAGTTGAGTTTATGTCATTAAAATTAACGTTGACTGTTCTGCCAGTTCCCGCCACCTCCTCGCCCATCCCTTTCCCTTTACAGAGAGATAAAACCTTAAAGGTGCACTCAGTAATTTTTTCCTCATTACAAAAGTTTAACTCATAAAGACATGAATTGTAATTTTGCAATATATGTAGGAAACTATGAGCAGTCACATTAAAATGAAGACTCCAGTCAAATCAGTAACCTTTTAAATGCTGTTTTATTCTACATGGAGAGGGTCCGCACATGGGCGCTGCCATGTTAGAATCACATGACCAGCCGAATACTACTCGCTTAACCTAAGTAACCATCCTGTTATCTGACACTTTCACTCATTGATTAAAGTATTCATGGTTGACTGTGAATACTACATTTCTACAATGGCATCTTTAACTGAAAACTACTGATTTTTAATGTTACTGCATCCAAGCCGTTAGGTGTCAGTGTAAGTCCAATGTGACACAAAGACAAAAGTTACTGAGTGCTCCTTTAAAGGAATGTTCTGGGTTCAATACAAGTTGAGCTCATTCGACAGCATTTCTGACAAAATTTTCATTTCCACAAAAAATGATTTCGATTCGTTCGTCGGTTATTTAAAAAATGCAAATTTCACAGTTAGAGTAAGGCATTTATAATAGAAGTGAATGGGGCCAATTATAAATACTAAAATACACACGGTTTCAAAAGTATAGCATCAAGACGTAAACATTATAAGTGTGAACATGATTTTAGCATTATAAAATCACTTACTAACCTTATCTGTGTAAAGTTATATCCAATACTGGGGTTGTAAGTGTCTTACTGTAACCGTAATTTTTGATAAACGAGGGGCGAGTCAAAATTAAATTTGTGGTAATCAACATTATGCCACAAATGCTGTTAACTGAGCTTATCTTGTATTGAATCCGGAACATTTCTTTAAAAATAAGGATTACAATTATTTTTCTTTTAATTTAGTACTGTCCAAAAGCAAAAAAAAAAAAAAAAAAATGTATATATATATATATATATATATATATATTTTTTTTTTTTTTTTTTTTTCAGAAGACAAAATAACTTAAACGAACAGTTCACCCAAGAATGAAAATTCTGTCATAATTTACTCACCTTTGGATGCTGTTCCAAACCCATATGACATTCTTTCTTGTCTGGAACACAATATATATGTTAGAAAGTATGTTAGTCTCAGTCACCATTCACTTTCATTGTATTTTTCCCATACAACAAAAGTGAATGGTATCTGAGGCTACTGTAACATTCTGCCTAACATCTTCTGATTTCCAGCAGAAGAACGAAAGTCATACGGGTTTGAAACAACATTAGGGTAAATTAGTAAATGATGACAGATCTTTCATTTTTGGGTGAACTATCTCTTTATGAACCAAGGATGTGTAAACCTTCGAACAAGATAATTAGTGCTAAATCATTTATTATTTTGTCTTGTGAGATTTATGTAAATACCTATCAAATAGCTTCATCAGGGCAATACTAAATAATAAAAAAAAAAACATATTATCCCCCTATTTTCTAAAACAAATTATAAACATCTTGCAGATTCTGCAAAGGGTGTGTTAGCTTATGAGCACAACTGTACAGCCTGAGGATGAAAGGGGTGAATGCTACAATTTTCAGTATACTACCACAGTACTGTAGTGCAGAGAAACACAGAGAGACAGCTAGCGAATTAAAATGCCCACTGGCAATATATATGCTGCACTGCAGATGTACTCAAAGGTTTGAGACAGGGGAAGTGATGTCATACAGTTTCTTAAAGGAGTGCTTAACAGATAAACAGACTGCTGCAGATAAGACATATCAAGCATAATGTATGATGACTTGTAATGAGCTGTGAAAAAATTACGATACACAAACGAGAGGATGGGCCGTTTAGGGGCCGTTCAGGCCGAATGTGTTCTTGCATTAAAAAAAGCTAGACACAGCGCAACAAATGGAATGGAATGCAGTTGTCTAGAGACACGTCTTTGAAAGTTGAAGTTCTTTTAACTTTAAAACAGTGTCTTAAAAATGTGCACAAGACAGAGGAGAAAAATAAAAATAAACAGAGGGGGCCTGGGTAGCTCAGTGTTAAAATACGCTGGCTACTACCCCTGGAGTTCGCTAGCTAGTTCGAATCCCAGGGTGTGCTGAGTGACTCCAGCCAGGTCTCCTAAGCAACCAAATTGGCCCGGTTGCTAGGGAGGGTAGAGTCACTTGGGGTAATCTCCTCGTGGTCGTATAATGTGGTTTGTTCTCGGTGGGGTGCGTGATGAGTTGAACGTGGTTGCCACGGTGGATGGCGTGAAGCCTCCACACGCACTATATCTCCGTGGCAACGCGCTCAACAAGCCACGTGATAAGATGCACGGGTCGACAGTCTCAGACACGGAGGCAACTGGGATTCGTCCTCCGCCAGCTGGACTGAGGCAAATCACTATGCGACCATGAGGACTTAAAAGCACATTGGGTATTCCAAATTGGGAGAAAAAGGGGAAAAATCCAAAAAAATAAAAATAAACAGAGAGTCTTAGCACAACAGTCAAAAACGTCCATCTAGCCCATTTTCACATAATTTTTTTTTTTTTTAAACATGCAAATGGATACAAAAATGCGTTCAGCCCTGACATATGCAGAATAAAGTGCAGCATGAATGAGCTGTTCTTCAATGTGGAAAATGGTTTAGTGGCAGACAGTTCACCTCCGTCAGCGCTGCTTTTTAATTGGGTAAACATGCACTTGATGGACATCTTTGATCAGAATATGGGATAAAGTTTGATTGCATTTTTTGAAGCTGTTTAAACTGTTAAAAACCTGAGTTCTGCTCTACTCGTGGAATTGTTTTTAGCGTAAGGACGTGTTCGGTGTGAACAGCCCCTTAAACTTGCTAGTGAGCATTTTGCTATGGTGTTAAAGGGTTAGTTTACCCAAAAATAAAATTCTGTCATCATTCACTCACCCTCATGTTATTTCAAGCTTATATGACTTTCTTAGACAAACAAAGATATTTTGAAGAATCTCTAGTGCTCTTATTCATAATGGGGACTGAGGCGGTCATACTTCAAAAAGGATGAAAAAAGGACCATAAAGGTACCATAAAGTGACCAACAAAAAAGGCTTCTGAAAACATATGAAAGCATGTGCCAAAAGCAGAAAGAAACTGAAGTCGTTCTTCAAAGAAAATCTTGCCCTCTGACGTAGCTCTCAAATCTCATTCAATTAAAACATGAAGCGTCAAAGTGCGTCACCGCAGGTTTGACGTCAATGACGAGACAGGCAAGAACTAATGATGTTTGGCATCAGTGACATCAAAATTGATGCTACGTATCTTGGGGCAGTATATTTTAATTCAACGCAATGACATTTCAGAGCAATAGTTGAGTAAACAATGACAGAATTTTCACATTTTGGGAGAACTATTCCTTGGAGGAGGAGTGACTACGAAAATTACAGTAGCACTGACCTCTTCCTCAACTGCTAATATCTTCTACAGCTGCATCTGTTCCTTCGCCTTCAGCTCTGGGCTAGCCCATCACTTTTATTTACATTCTTTTCCTCTTTTTCCATCTCCGTCCTCCATATATGAATCAGCTGTTCAGCAGCCCAACATTTCCATCGTCTCAGTCAAACGAAGGCCAACGAGCTCTACGCTCGGCCACACCTGCGCAAGTACTTACATTGAGTTCCCGCTGGACATCTTTAACGCTACTCTGCAAAGTCTTGCAGCCTACCAAACATGGTTCCAAGTCCCTTATCCATAAAAGATGCTGAAAACACCAACTACAAGCCAAGTTTGTGGCTGTAGAAGATGTTGAGGAAACAGCTAACGATGTTAGCGCCTCCGTAAGCTGCGTGACTGGACAGAGCGCTAACAGCGCCAACTCTGGAAGCATAGCTCGACATTTTCCATGACGTATTCACACCAAGAGGCATAGGGGTTGAAAAGCAAGCCTGTGATTGCGATACTGAGATAGCATTAATGAATTCTGGACGACGAAGTTGGGTTAGCGGCGAGTCATGTATTAGCTTTCCAAACTTCAGTGATGTAGTTTAAGTGTTCCACCAAAATACAGCTGTTGTATCTAGTCTTAAATCTGAGCTTTACTGACATTTTAGGAGTGTTGCATGACCTGGAAATGGGTTGGCAATGGCAACTTTATTAAAAAAATCTAGCAAAAATCTAAAAAATAAAAGTCCTCTAGCGAATCAACTTAAAGGAAATATGTATAAATGTATAAATAATACTTCAAGGAATAGTTCACCCAAAAATGAAAATTCTCTCATCATTTACTCACCCTCATGCCATCCCAAATGTGTATGACTTACTTTCTTCTGCAGAACACAAAGGTTTTTAGAACAATATTTTCAGCTCTGTGGCTGAATATTCAGCAGAAGCACAAAAGTCATACACATCTGGGATGGCATGAGGGTGAGTAAATGATGAGAGAATTTTCATATTTTGGTGAACTATTCCTTTAAGCTCTATCAACAGTATCTGTAGCCTGATGTTAATTTCCACAGAAAATACTTTCAGCTTTTCCCTCATATTGTAAAACAAACAATACAATTTTAGTTTACGGTGTCTCAAACGTTAGATTGTTGCAGGCGCTTACATAAGAGTGTGGGGCATTTGAAGACATCATGCATGGCTATACGAGTGCTGAGAGGCTTTAAGTAAGAAATGAACAGGAAAAAAGTATCAAAGGTTTTATGCTGTGTCCTCTTGAATCAACAGTACACAGGTCTAACAGAGGAGAAGGGAGTTTTACAGAAGTGAGGCACTGCGATCTCTCCACGATGAGTCTTTTGGGAGCAGTAATGAGGGAAACAGATCACAGCGGCAACCAAGCAGAGAGGTGTAAGGCTGGCTGGAGGGAAGGGAATAGAGAATTAACACCTTTAACAGGTGTCTACTTTACCTCTCAATGGGTCCTCCGCCAACAAAAAAAACCCCACTCCCCCCAAAAGCCACCTCGTTGATTATACAACCACTGCAAAAGTCTCTAAATCTTCTCAGCAGTGTGATAGAGAGGATTGATGCTAATGCATTTTGAAATATTTAAGGATGTGGATGCATCAGTCTGGACTTGTACCACCAAGAAAGCCATCTTGATTTACATTCAGCAAAATGTAGTCTAGGGAAAACGTTCTTTTAAAGTGTTTTGAAAGACAAAGTACGATAGAACGATTTCTACTTAAGTTAAGCAGCGTTCAGTAACTCCAACAAGGTTATATGATCCTGACCAGGGAAAGCAGAACAGAGGAACAGAGATGAGAACAATGACTTGGACAAGAAACATGCTGTACCTTATAGCGCATCTTGGGGCAGGAATGGACGTAGAAACCCAGATAGTAATAGGCGAGTTTGGGTGACTGCTTCTGTAACTGCCTGGTGAAGGCGATCTCCCTGCAAAGCAAACAAAAAAAGACAGTTTGTTTATACTTTGGAGGCACATATTCATCTCTATTCAGATCTAATGTTTAATTGTAAACTCCTACAACTCCTCTTTTTAAAGGAATATTCTGGGTTCAATATAAGTTAAGCTCAATCAACAGCATTTGTGGCATAATGTTGGTTACCACGTAAAAATATTACTTAGACTATAACATTTTTAAATAAAAATAGTTCTGATATCTAATACCGGAATAACAGTATTTAATTGTCATGAAAACACAGACTGGCCCCATTCATACCCATTGTAAGTGCCTTCCTGTAACCCTGAATTTTTCTATTTATCATTTTTTTAATAAAACTATTATGTTTTTTAAGGAAATCAAAATTTTCATTTTTGAGTGAACTATCCCATTAAATTTTGACATTGTGTCTGTACTTATTCATTTAATTTATAATAATATATATATATATACACACACACACACACACACACACACACACTCACACACTACCGGTCAAAAGTTTTGAAACACTTACTCGTTCTTTATTATAATTTTTTTCACATTTTAGAATAATAGTAAAGTCATCAAAACTATGGAACAACAAATGGAACTATGGGAATTATGTTGTGATTAAACAAAATCCAAAATAAATCAAAACTGTGTATAAATATTTGAGCATCTTCAAAGTAGTCACACTTTACCTAGAATTTGCAGACATGAACTCTTGACATTTTCTCAACCAACTTCTTGAGGTATCACCCTGGGATGCTTTTTAAACAGTATTGAAGGAGTTCCCATCTATGTTGAGCACTTATTGGCTGCTTTTCTTTATTATTTGGTCCAAGTCATCAATTTCAAAAACTTTTTTTTTTTAATTAAATTTTAGTTTTATAATGAAATAAATTATTATGTTTATATTTTTGTCTACAAAACTAATTTCAAACATTTAAGCATACGCCTTCAGATCAAAAGATTTTTAAAATCATGAGAAACATTTCAGTCAAGTGTTTCAAAACTTTTGTATCTTTTTTTTTTTATTTTTACCTGAAACATTTAACTGTGTTTCTGGAAGTGCGGATGAATAGGAAGTGGACAAGAAAACAAAAGGAAGTTTTTCAAAAGGAGATTTATACTTCCTCCTGCAAGCTATAAAGGAGCTCTCTCTCTCTCTCACTCTCTCTCTCTCTCTCTCTCTCTCATTCCCTGCACAAATGTGTTTCTCTGTTCCATAAATAAATCCTGCTCTTTTCTCTCTCTCTCTCTCTCTCTCTCTCTCTCTCTCTCTTTTGTATTTTGTAGGCCTCAAACTCTCTATCTTCCCAAAAATTAGTGGGAGAAATCTTCTTTTTTCTTTGCAGGAAAAGGAGAGGTAGAGAGATAGAGAGCAGCCAAAGAAAAATAAAAGTAGTGGAAAATAAAATAAAGCCTGAGAGAGAGAGAGTGAGAGAGAGAGAGAGAGAGAGAGAGAGAGCGCAAGAGATAGATAAAGAGAGAAAAGGCAAAAAGAAGCGACGACAAACAGCGAGGTGCTGGAAGGTCACGCGGACGCTGCCAGATTCCCAGGTTCCCATCCTCTGGTGACAAAGCCTGGCTCTTTATGAATGAGAGACACATAAGGAGAGGCTGTGGAACCCATTCACAAAAAAAGATGGAGAAAGAAAGAGCGAGAGAATGAAAGGGTAGCAGCCCCCTCCCTTTGATTCTAACCCCAGTCCCCACCCGCTTAGCACTGGCAGCAGTTTGAAGCCCCCATTATCTCCTCTTCAGTGCTCTGACACCCCTATACAAGCCAATTATACCACAGCGCTCACTACGGGCAAGACACCTGCTTAATATTAATGTCACACACACACAAAGACAGACTCTGCACACAGCCTATGGACAAAGAAGGAGATTTCCCTGTGTCTACACAATACATTGTGTAAAGAGATACACACAATATAGCAAGAACGGCAATAAACTGCAAAGAAGCCAAAAATACACCTATTCAAAACACATTCTCTGAAAACAGGTCTTGATATCTTGTGCTAAAAAAACAAGACAAAACTAATGATTAAGATGGTGAATCTCATATTTAAGTCATATCTGTGTTATATTTAAAAAACAAAACAAAAAAATTACAATATTCCCACAAGAAATTGATTTTTACAGAATTAACAATCATAATTAAATTTCAGCTTGCATGCTTGGTGCACACAGGAAATAAGTTTTGTTTTTTGTTTATCTTAACTAGCCATTCATCATTATTTTTACCGTCCACACACACGCAGTCCGGCGCAGCATGGAGACGCATATCTGCACAGTGTCTCATCCTGTGCTCCAACAATCTCACTCAATCACAATGACACACAACAGCACAAGGACACTGACCCCGCACTTGACACCAGCTGCTCAGGGCACAACACTGCCCCAGGTACAATCTACACTTCTCCATCACGCTTTCTCTCGCTGTTTTTCCTCTAGACCGTTTCTTATTCTTCTGTTTGAGAGAAATGAGGCTCCCGAGGGCCCCCCCGATATCCAAAACTCAGTATCACACTAACACACACACACACATCTGGCATCTCCTGTAAAGTGTAGCCTAATCAGGTGAGAACGCCATTTGAAATATTCAGACACAGGACTGTTATTTTAAGTGTGAGGGTGGGTGTGTATGGTTGTATTTTGTTGAGATCTACCGAAACTCGGTTGTACCATTCTATTTATTTAAAGTTGTTTAGCGATTTGTCATTATTATATCTGGGTATTTCTTCAACTTAGGGCATGTTCCTGTCCCAGGGGTTGATTTTTATTTAAAAAATGAACAGATTTCAAACTTTTTTGTAACATGAAGGTTACATTAAAACTGACTTGAAACTTTTCACCAAACCTTCCTCATTTATTTTTGGTAATTTTTAAACGCCTTATTATATGTATATATATATATATATATATATATATATATATATATAGATATATATATATATTTTTTTTTTTTTTTTGCCTTGTCCCAGACCCAGACTTTTAAATAACTATGTAAATCCTTTCTAAAAACACAAATTATTACATGTTTAAAACTATAATAATGTAAACACAGAATGAAATAAAGCATTTCAATATTTATTGTGTGAAAAATATTTCTATCAACTTTAAAAAAAAAATTATGACCATTACAGAGCGTCATTTCCACCACACCAAACAATTTTGCCCCTAATAAAGTTTTTTCTAAAGTAAGTGTACTTGTTAACCAATTTGACAGAAGTGTCAGTGAAGAGCATGCTTGAGATGAAATATGATACAAGTGAATTTGATGTTCTTTGAAGAAAACAAAGAAAATTCAAGGTAAATATCACTTGAAAGCAGAATAATTATTAGGCGACTTTTCCAATCAAGCTGTAATTTGGCCAAATTACGCAAAAAGTCCAAAAATAATATTAAATTGTGTGTATTTAGGATACATTAAATGTTAGCTATGAAATTAAGGCGGCTTTACACTGTACGCGGTCACCACGTGTGCCCTATTCATTTATTTTTAATGAGAGACAGGAAGCAGTCGAAGCAGCACTGCTTTCCAAGCTCGCTCACGAGAATCCTGCCGCTCTGTTGTGCACGAATGCTTGCGGCGCACATCGCGCAAAAAATATATTTTATCTCTCCGCAGCTGCAGCTTGTCATTGACCAATCAGAGGGGATTTTTTCATAAGAAATCAAATGCCATGTAGCTTTTACATAGTCAAAAACATCATGGATGATGTAGTATTAGCTGTGGTAGATTTTCCTGAACTTTATAACACAAACAAACTTAAATGTAGCACTTGATGTGATTACTGTTATTTACAGTGCATTCAGAAAGTATTCAGACCCCTTCATTTTTTCACATTTTGTTATGTTGCAGCCTTATGCTAAAATGCTTAAAATATTTTTTTTCCACATCAATCTACACTCCATACCCCATAATGACAAAGCAAAAAACAGATTTTTGACAACTTTGCACATTTCTTAAAAAGCAAAAACTGAAATATCACATTGACATAAGTATTCAGACCCTAACCCAGACTCTTAGCTCAGTACTTTGGCAGTGATTACAGCCTTCAGTCTTTGGAGTACTTAAGAATTATGGAGGCCACTGTGATCTTGGGAACCTTCAATTCAGCCAAAAAAAAATTTGTAGCCTTCCCCAGATCTGTGCCTCAACACAATCCTGTCTCTGAGCTCTGCAGGCAGTTCCTTTGACCTCATGGCTTGGTTTTTGCTCTGATATGCATTTTCAGCTGTAAGACGTTATATAGACAGGTGTGTGCCTTTCCAAATCATGTCCAGTCAATTGAATTTGCCACAGGTGGACTCCAATCGAAGTGTAGAAAAATCTCAAAGATGAACCCGAGAAATGGGATGCACCTGAGCTAAATTTCAAGTGTCATAGCAAAGGGTCTGAATACTTAAGTCAATGTAATATTTCAGTTTTTTCTTTTGAATACAAAAGTTTTTTGCTTTGTCATTATGGGGTATGGAGTGTAGACTGATGTGAAGAAAATAATCATTTAAAGTATTTTAGCATAAGGCTGCAACAACAAAATGCGAAAAAAAATAAGGGGTCTGAATACTTTCTGAATGTGCTGAATATGTTATTTAAGGTATTTATAGAATGTCAAAAAATTTGCCAATAAAAGATGAAATAACGAAGTCTATTTCTTAAACCACTTGTTAAAGTAAATGTGGAACTCACCTGAGACATGGAATATAATATTTACATTAACACATTTTATGAAGAAAAAAGTGGCATTTTATTAAGTCTTATTTGCTATTACTTACATGCAATACAGTATTTACAGTAATCACCTCAGAGACACAGCATCTTAGCGCTCGCTAGCATTGTTTGAACTGAAACAGTAGGAGGCATCAGTGTGCATTTACACCAGATGCGGCAAGTTTGCAAGCAAAGCCTGCCGCCCACCGCGTCCCATGTAAAACCACCTTTAGCTTCAGCGAGAAAGGACTCGACCATTTTATTCCAAAATCGTTAAAAATGTAATTTCATCACAGAATTCTACTAAGCACAATACAGAATTTGAGATGTGGTAGAAATGACACTGTGGTGGGAATATTCACGACTTTCAGGGGGGGAAAAAGTGCATACGCTGTAGGACATTGTTGGTAGACAAATGAGAGAGTGAAAAGATTTTTTAAAAGAGACTTTACTTTCTAGACATCCAGAGCTAAAAGTGCCCCAAGGCAAACAAACACCCATATATAATTGTGGAATTGTTTATATGTTTTTTCATTTGTATTATTATCATATTATGATTTAATTACTATTTATGCAATTTATTTTATTTTATTATATAAATATGAAATATATAAGGCTAATGTTTGTGTTTTAATGTTTTTATTGTTGTAGCCTAATGATAATTTAGTTACAATTGAGCAAAAAGGCAAAAACAGCTTATATTCAATATCGGTACTGCATATTGGTTCTGCGTAAAGGTTATTGGACATGTAAACATAAAAATAATCTGTATCAGCATCAGTTGCAAAAACATCAATATTAGTCAATCTCTAGAATTTTAAAAGCAAGTCTCATCAAAAGCACACTGATGTACCAGCACATATACTGCATACACATTTATGCACTGTCAAACATTGAGAATTCTGGTTTTATTACATATGCAAGGAAAAATGTGTACCACTACTGCTATTAAAGTTTTGCAGGGACCTGGTGTAGCCTAGTGGTTAGTGATCAGATCAGATCAAATCAAATCAAATCAAATCAAATCAAATATAAAAAATAAAATAAATTACATCTAAAAACTAAACTAAAATATAAATGCCAAACTGCAATCTTATTGGCTGGTTTCTACGTAATTTCCGTCAGTCAGGGTGCAGTTTATATCAGTCCACTGGGAAACTACCTCGTAAAGTCATGTTTACAAGGTGGTATGTTTATACAATGAGCGCTTCAGAAGATGAACTACTGTAGACAGGATTTGTCAAGGTTTCAAATTTCTTTACTAAACATAGTAATGTGTCCTGCTTACTATTTTTGGATGGACTAGAGTCTACACACATATTCTAATTAATTATTGGTGTTACAAATACAAACATTTGCATAGACTGGTGTGCCATTACCTGATCAGTTGAAGTATCAGTTTCAGATTTCAGTCACCATTCACTTTCATTGTATCCTTTCTGTTTCCATACAATGAAAGTGAACTGTGACTGAGGCAGTCAGACCCTTTTGTGTTCCACATAAGAAAGCAAGTCATACAGGTTTGGAATGACATAAGGGTGAGTAAATGATGGCAGAATGTTAATTTTTGGGTGAATTATTCCTTTCAACATAGAGACAGACAAACCTGAGAGCAGAGTAGGTGCCCAGAGAGAGTGAGGAGAAGTCAGGGTGGTAGTAGAGATACACAGATGACACACAGAATGGCAAGATGTCCAGAACACCCACAGCAACTATTCTACCATCCAACCAGTACTGCTGATGAAATGATCCATAGCCCACATCAGGACCATCAGGAGCTGACTCAGCCTAGAAAAGGGAGAAAACAGATTTATTACATAATATAAATTAATTAATGTGCATTGTTTTATTGGTATGCAGCTAAGCAGCCACTGATTTGGCAATAAGAATGTACAAAAATTGGTCATGCCAATCAAGCACCTTAACCCTAGAATGCAAATGTGGGTCCTATTTATCCCTTATGTGTTTCCTATGGTATTCAATGCATTTAATACTGGTATTATTTTTGTAATACACTGAATGTTTTCAGTTTCCACTTGTTATGTAATTAAATATATGTTAAATACCTTGTTCACGTTTATATTTGTGTAGTATGCAAGTATATTCAGCAAATGCTTATTTCCAAAGTGCTTGACATTACACCCATTACAGGGACAGTGCTCGTGGAGCAACCTGAGATTAGATGATTAGCAAGGGCGCAATGTTTATAGCTCCTGGTGCACTTCATAGTGTGTTTGAACTTGCAACTTTTCTTTTTTTAGTATGCCTCACCACTCCAAACAACAAATATAGCTACATATAATAATATAGATTGTCATTTGGCAATATAGAGTACATAAGGTTGTCATTTTACAAGTTTATGACAAACTAGATTAAAATGATTGACAGACAGATAGATAGATAAAATGTCAGGCAGGCAGGCAGACAGACAGACAGACAGATATAAACAGACAGACAGACAGATAGATAAATAGTGACAGACAGACAGACAGAGAGATGACAACAGACAGACAGATGACGACAGACAGACAGACAGAAGACAACAGACAGACAGATAAATGTCAGACAGACAGAAAGATAGACAGATAGATAGATAGATAGACAGACAGACAGATAGATGATGACAGACAGATAGAAGACAACAGACAGACAGATAAATGACAGACAGACGACAACAGACAGACAGATAAATGACAGACAGACAGACAGACAACGACAGACAGACAGATAAATGACAGACAGACAGATAGATAGACAGATAGACAAACGGATAGACAGACAGATAGATAGACAGATAGATGATGACAGACAGATAAATGACAGACAGACAGACACATAGATAGACAGATAGATAGACAGACAGAAGACAACAGACAGACAGATAAATGACAGACAGACAGATGACAGACAGACAACAGACAGACAGATAGACAAACAGATAGACAGACAGACAGACAGACAGATAAATGACAGACAGACAGACAGACAGACGATGACAGATAGACAGACAACAGACAGACAGACAGACAGATAGACAGACAGACAACAGATAGACAGACAGACAGACAGACAGATAGATAGATATTGTAAAAGAAAAAAAATATCCAAGTCCATTGTACTTATTTAAATGTTTGTGTGGGTAAAATTGTTATGTTAACTATTTAAAAATGTAAATTACAAATTAAGTTACTAATTAAATTATCATCAGAGTAATTTGATAAAGAATAAGCATCTAGATATTGCCTGGGTCTTTTTTGACCAGCATATGCATTAAAGCGGGGTGAAGTTCAATTGATGCATTCAAGGGTTAAACTGAAAACTGAACCATTTATTAACAACTTTATTAAAATTAATCATTGTACTACAGAAAAGGAAATATCACACATTATATCACACAAATCCAATCAGGTCCACACATCAGTTCTCAGCCCAGTATAACTGTAATAATAATGAGAAAATACCTTTATAATCTGTCATCATTTTAAAATAATTCAAATTCAGCTTTTTAGTAACTCTTTGCACAACAGCAATAAATAATGTATTACATTACACCATATTGTTTCTGCTTACAAATATGTTGAATTTATCTTGCAACACTAAAAAGTTAAACTGACATTTAATTCTTTGTTTGGCTCTGTATCTACCAAGAATTTTTGTTTTAAATTTGAGATTTTTTTCCATTCTATGAAGATTGATGGTGTCTAGGGCTAACATTCTGCCTAACATCGCCTCAGTGTTCCACAGAAGAAAGGAAATCAAATGGTTTTGGAACAACTTAAAGGTGAGTAAAAGAAGACAGAATTTACATTTTGGGGGGAACAATCTCTTTAAAAAATAACAACAAACGCATTTAACATAAGTTGAAGTTTGAAGGTTGCACTTGTATTATAGGACATTTTTGAGACTGTTACATTTTGATAAAGAATATTTTCAGAAGAACAAAAGCATGTGAAAGTACTGTAACAATATTTATCAGAATAGTTTGGTTTGGCAATGCCAAAGCCATAACCTAATGATAACGACCATTCTATAATTAGGGGTTATGTCAAAACAGCATTTTATTTAAAAGGAAAGTTCATGCATAAGTGTAAATTCTGTCATCATTTACTCACCCTCATGTCGTTCCAAACACAAATACTTTCATAAGCAGAACACAAAAGGAGATATTTGGCAAAATGACAGCATCAGTCACCATTCACTTTCTCTGTGTTAAAAAAAAAAAAAAGATCTAATTTTGCTACGAAAGCAAGAAAGTCATACGGCTTTGAAACTACATGAGGGTGGTTAAATGGTAACAGAATTTTTATTTCGGGGTGAACTATCCCTATTAAGGTGCATTACCAAAAGAGCACAATCATGTTTCTATCATCAAAAAGCTGACAAAGTTGTGAAATATGCTCCTGTGTGTGTGCGTGCAATAAATGAGTCAATCAATGCTCAAACAATTTGAGAGTTTCTACTTGCAAAAGAACACGGGTGTACAGTAGCCCGCTAATCATTCCCAAATGTGTGCTGAGAGCGGAGGTGTGTGTTTACGAAGCAGGACTCCACACCAGGCATGCACAATCGAGAAAGGGGGTTTTAATAAAAATCCTTGCATGAAAAGAATCAATCTTACTCTAAAAGCCCAAACAACAGGGGTACAAGGAGCCGTTTCTACCCTCTGACTGAATATGGATTTATATCAGGGCCAGCAGTGAGTAGAACCAAAAAAAACACAACTACTGTTGTGTCTGAAGATGAGAGTGCACATTCCTGCATGTGACATGAACGAAATCATGTGTGCAT
Source organism: Myxocyprinus asiaticus (assembly GCF_019703515.2). NCBI lineage: Eukaryota > Metazoa > Chordata > Actinopteri > Cypriniformes > Catostomidae > Myxocyprinus > Myxocyprinus asiaticus. Next base: position 5,151,714 of record NC_059364.1, on the reverse strand, counting down.
ATTTGAATACGTCTGCTGTGTTGGACAGCAGTAAAGCCACAAACCGTTACCTGCCCGAGATCATGTATCGCACTCAAACCTTCACGCTGGCCTTTTTTAATCAAGTAGCTCATTGAGGAGGGCGCATTATTCACTCTATTCCACCAATGAGACTTCAAATTGCTCAGTGGGAGGGGGTTATGCGGCCGTAGCCGTAATGGGATCTCTCCAAGGGCCTAAAAGCCCATCTGGGTCCAGTTAGCCTTGCAGGAAGGCAGCTCATTATCACAACACCAGGAGAGCGCCTCGGCCAATCCGTTCAGTATGAGGGACTTCAGAGGCTGCTTCGCCACGTCACGGCCACTCACCTCCAAATTAAAACCAACACAAACTCACAGACAGAAAAACCACAACGTCTTTCGAAGTATTGAACTTTTTGCTTTAGTCAAGTTAAAACAGACAAAAAAAATCTCAGACAAAAATCAAGTATGGGTTTCTTCAACTTTGGGCACTTTTAGCACAGTGGACTTCTAGAAAGTAAAGTCTCAATAGAAGTTTTTCACAGGAGATTTATGACATTTTTGTCATTTCCAGCACGTCAAAATCTGTATTTTGCTTATTAGAATTCTGTGTTGGAAATGGCGCTAATTGAAATGACATTTGTGACATTTTTTTGGCAAAGTGACACCTTGATTGGAAATGACGCCGAACAAAAATATCCTGCTCACAAGTGATATTTACCTTGATTTATTTATTTTTTTCTTCAAATATCACTTGTCTCATGTTTCATATCAAGCATGCTTTTCACTGTGCTGGAAATAAAACCACATATGTCAGTTAGTTGTAATTTGTTTAGTTTTTTTAATTTATAGAAATCATTTTCACACATAAATATTATATTACTTTTTTTCGCTCTTTGTTATCATCATTTTAAACATGTAAAAAAAACATCTCTCTTTTTGTGACCTTCATATAACAAAAAAATATATATTTTCTTTAATCTGTCAGTTTTAATAAAAATCAACCCCATGGACATGAAAGTGCATGAAGTTGAATAAACACTGACACAGAAAAGTGTCTTTCATAGTATAGAACTTTTCTCTAATGGCAATCTAATTAGTCTGAGAGCCATTAAAGGCTGCAGTGTCATGCCACACCATGATACAGACCTCCAAATTAAAACCCACATAAACTCACAGACAGATTACTGATGTAGAACAGTGTCTTTCAAAATATAGACCTTTGCTCATATGCAAAGTTGGCTCGGCCAGTTGATTAAAGGATTATTACAGGTTCAAAAGAAGTCAAGCTAATTCGACAGTATTTGTGGCATAATGCGTATTACCACAAATTATTTTTTGATTTTTTGATTTTTTTATTAACTCGTCCCTCCTAAAAAATAAAAAAAAAAGCAGCAGCCAAAATCTGTTACAGTGAGACACTTACAATGGAAGTGAATGGGGTCAATTTTTGGAGGGTTTAAAATGCAGAAAAGTAGATCTTATAATTTTATAAAAGCACTTACATTAATTCTTCTATTTAAACTCTTGTATTATTTGAGCTGTAAAGTTGTTTACATCATCGTTTACTGGGATTACATGGTTTACGACGTTGTGTCGTATTTTAAGAAGTTGTACAAATGGATATAACTTTACCTAGAAAAGGTTGATAAGTGATTTTATCTCACTAAAATCATGTTAACACACATATTGTTTATGCTATTCTTTTGAAACATTGAGTAGTTTAACGTTTACAAATTGTCCCCATTCACTTCCATTGTAAGTGCCTCACTGTAACCCAGATTTTTGCTTTTTTAAAGAAAAGCAGGGACGATTCAAAATGAATTTATTTGGTAATCAACATTAAGCCACACATGCTGTTGATTGAGCTTAACTTGTATTGAACCCATAATATTCCTTTTAGTATGAAAGCCTTTCTGTGCTACACTAGTCACTGCTTTAAAAGCACAAACTGCTTCATTCCAAACTATTACTATTATGGTATTTTCATGTCTTAAACTATGAGGGTACTTTTTTGTGAGTTTAAGCTGCATTCTTACATTTATGCGTTTGACAGGTACTGTTGACTTTAATCTAAAGGAAACAGTGACTTCAAGGTATACATTTTATCCATTCGTGTGTTCCCTGGGAATTGAACCCATTACCTTGCTGTTGCTAGTGCCATGCTCATGTGAACTACAGGGAAAGTATACTGTAGAACTTTGCTCTGTTCAAAACTTCTCCCCCACCTCCTGCATAAGTAGTAAGTATAAGTTACAGTAAACCCCTCATTTCCCCTGGTGAGGACCACATTCCATATGTATAATTTAGTTATTTTCATTCAGCGTGCTTGTCCATTGGGTTAGCGTTTCAAACTAGCTGTCAGTCTTAAGCACACACAGCCGTTCAAGATGAAGGTGCTTTCATAGCGCAGCTAACATTGATGATTAAGGGCTTGCGGTGAAATGCAAAGCCCCTTTTCTTGGTCATTTTTTCAAAGCCAGTCTGGCTTTTGGCACCACATGTGCCGAGCACCAGTAAGTCTTATAAGTTCGACAACACAGGCCCCGTTTCTGTCAGAACTCAACTGGACTCAACGGCAACGTCTGTCACAATAACTTACCCTCCGGCGGTAGACGTCCGCTAAAGAAACGTTAAGCTCTCAGCACCACCTGACAGCCGCCCAACTTTCATACGTAATGATCTGTTCTAAAACGTTATTTTGTTCCTTTTAGCAATGCTTTAATGAAACACAGCCTGCTCTGAATAATTTCACAGTGCAAGTCTTCGTGTGGCTGTCAGGCATGTTTATGTAGCCATGACCTAAACGCGGGAAATGGCGTCACCTTGACCCCGGGATCACCTCGCCGGACAGCCTAATGACTGTGTCTGTGCCACTGTGACGGCAAGCTAAACACACAGACGAAGCCAGTGGAAAAAGGCAGGGGCCCAAATCACAAGCATATGGTGCCCCGCTTCTTTGAGTCTGTTTTTGTTTGGCTCTCTTGTTCCAGCCGTGTAGTGCTGTGTTAAGTATGCATGTGCTGTCGGTAGTTAACATGCTGAGCTATACAGTGGCCCTTCTATGTTGTAGCAAACAATGAGACGTTGATACTTGCAAGAAACCAGTTAATATCCAAAAGTTTGCATACCCTGGCAGAAATTGTGAAATTTTGACATTGATTTTGAAAATATGACTGATCATGAAAAAAAAACATCTTTTATTTAAGTATAGTGATCATATGAAGCCATTTATTATCACAGAGCTGTCTGGCTCCTTTTTAAATCATAATGGTAACAGAAATCACCCAAATGGCCCTGATCAAAAGTTTACATACCCTTGAATGTTTGGCCTTGTTACAGACACACAAAGTGACACACACAGGCTTAAATGGCAATTAAAGGTTAATTTCCCACACCTGTGGCTTTTTTAATTGCAATTAGTGTCTGTGTATAAATAGTCAATGAGTTTGTTAGCTCTCATGTGGATGCACTGAGCAGGCTAGATACTGAGCCATGGGGAGCAGAAAAGAACTGTCAAAAGACCTGCGTAACAAGGTAATGGAACTTTATAAAGATGGAAAAGGATATAAAAAGATATCCAAAGCTGTGAAAATGCCAGTCAGTACAGTTCAATCACTTATTAAGAAGTGGAAAATTCTGGGATCTCTTGATACCAAGCCAAGGTCAGGTAGACCAATAAAGATTTCAGCCACAACTGCCAGAAGAATTGTTCAGGATACAAAGAAAAACCCACAGGTAACCTCAGGAGAAATACAGGCTGCTCTGGAAAAAGACGGTGTGGTTGTTTCAAGGAGCACAATACGATGATACTTGAACAAAAATGAGCTGCATGGTCGAGTTGCCAGAAAGAAGCCAATGCCACAAAAAAGCCCGGTTACAATATGCCCGACAACACCTTTACACGCCTCACAGATTCTGGCACAATGTAATTTGGAGTGATGAGACCAAAATAGAGCTTTATGGTCACAACTATAAGCGCTATGTTTGGAGAGGGGTCAACAAGTATTGTGCTCCTTGAAACAACCACATCATCTTTTTCCAGAGCAGCCTGTATCTGAAAAATTTCACAATTTCTGCCAGGATATGCAAACTTTTGAACACAACTGTATATCTTTAACTCTATGCGCAACCCTCTGAATCACAAGCATATGCAATCAAATTTGGTGCTACGTGACTAAAAAATAATTAGCCACAAAATGTTGCATGTTGAGAGTAAAAGTTTGGTTTGACTCATTCTGTGTGATGTGTGTCCAAAGATGAGATCCACGCAATCCATTTGTCATGAATAATGTCTCTTAACACCCTTTCTGTTCTTTACAGTCAGTTGTTGATCAAAAACAACAAAAAAACATTTAATTCTAATCACACATTGTACAGATACTGTAAAGAAGCCATGCAACTCTATTCTTATTAATATGATCTCCACCAAAACACTTCTGTGAGATGTTCGCTGAACATCCGGTATTCTTAAAGAGAAAGTACCTTTTTAGCACTTCTTTTACATATCAATGTAAATACTTCTAAATAGTACACATGATGCATGTAAACAATACAAATGTAACAAAATATACATAATTTGTTTCAATTTAAAGACATCATATTAATTGATGGAACACATGGAATTTGCACATTTTAAAATGCTAAAATGACCAAAATTATGAAAACCTAATGATAAAATAACATTTGTAAAAGTTATACTTTCGTAATGTTCCAAGTTAGAAGGTCCCCTGGATAATTACCAGCATTAGCTGTGAGAGAATTTCTTTCATATGTAAGCAATATGGACATTACTGAAAACTATTAAACTACCACACAGGAGGAACTCAAAGGTCCGTCAAAATAAAAGTTCCACCAAAATAAAATCTCTGTTTAACTGGATGCGTGAAATTGAAGACATTCCGACAGAAAAATAATACTATTGTGTCGAAAATTTTTATATTCAAAGTAACAGAAATAATACTACTAATAAAAATAATTTAATAATAAATGGTTTTATTATTAACATTATTTATTCTACTAATAATTTTTATTATAACATTTATTATTACATGCAAGCAATATCACAAAAACAAGTGTACTGAGTATCAGCAAACTGTGAGCCTTGTGCCACAGGTAATCAGATTTGTTTCATTAATGTTTTCATTTATAGTCTTAGGCTCTGTTTTTGCTGCATTTTATTTGACCAAAAAAAAAGAAAAAAAAAGAAAAAAGAAAACTTGCTATTTTTTGTTGAAAATTATTATATTTTATTTGAATAAAGCTTAATTTTGATGATAACATTTAATTTAAACATAAAACATATAATCCATAGAAATTAAAATGGAAACTGCAGAATTTGCAATTGCAAGACTTCATATGCAGTTCTTTTAATCAAGTCCTTTTCTGTGTGATTTCATCAGTAATCCAAGGCTATTTATTTGTTGCCGAAGTATCAATACTGAGGTACCAGGGCTGGTATCGTACCGAAGCCAAACCTTTGGTATCAGAGCAAACCTTGAAGTGTATAGTATAGTATAGCAGGATAGAGGGAAGTTGACTATAGTAGTATGGTATAGTATAGTAAAGTATAGTAGGGTAGAGTGAAGCCTAATACACTTAAGTAGAGTAAAATAAAGCATAGTACAGTAGAGTATAGTATGGTATAGCAGGGTAGAGGGAAGTCAACTATAGTAGTATGGTATGGTATAGTATAGTAAAGTATAGTAGGGTAGAGTGAAGCATAATACACTTGAGTAGAATAAACCATAGTACAGTATAGTATAGTACAGCAGGCTAGAGGGAAGTCAACTATAGTAGCATGGTAAAGTATAGTATAGTATAGTATAGTAAAGTATAGTAGGGTAGAGTGAAGCATAATACACTTGAGTAGAATAAACCATAGTACAGTATAGTATAGTACAGCAGGGTAGAGGGAAGTCAACTATAGTAGCATGGTAAAGTATAGTATAGTAAAGTATAGTATAGTATAGTATAGTATAGTAGGTAGAGTGAAGCATAATACACTTGAGTAGAATAAAGCATAGTACAGTAGAGTACAGTATAACATTATAATATAAATTCACAAATGATGCCTGAATATCAGAGCAGTAGGGCCAACAGTACAGTATAAAAACTTAATGTATAGAATTAAATAAAAATACCCCATTATATTGAAAATATGCAAATGATGAACGAAAGGTATAGTAAAAGCCTACCTACGTATAATATAAAATTAAATAAAATACTTTATTCATTATATTACGAATACCCAAATCATGCACATAGTATAAAATAGTTTAGTAGAGTGTAAAATGTAATAAACATTTTTTATTTTATTATAAATTCCCCAATAATCAAATGTATAGTATAGCTTATATAGACTACACTTGGTTTTCAATATAGTTTAGTAGGGCCTATAAAATAAAAATAAAATTCTCCATTTTACTATAGTATACCCCATTAACTGACTAGAGCGTTTATCAAATCGTTGTTGCCGTAGTACAATTAAAGTCAAATAATTATTCCTTACACTTGGCCTGGACCCAAGAGAGGCACTGGGAACATTACAGGACTAAAATGTTCTACTGTAAACACACAGTGCTCATTAGATGCAGTGCTCAGCGATGGCTCATTTAACGCCATGTGGAAACTGCAGCGTTCCATTACTAATGCCATTTTTCTCAGAGCCGGCAGTCACGGCACACTCACGTGCAGGGAATAGCTTCCTCTGCAACACAGATGCAATGCCTGTCCTCAATATATGAAGACATGTGGAGCTTTGATTATGTTATGGGGAAGTTTATGCCATGTTTATTCATTTGGGAATCATTTCATTGTGTCCTTAGAGGTTTTGTGTCATGCTTTCCATTTAGGGTGTTGAGATACAGACAGTTGAAGGCTAATTGTTATATCAAGAACAGACATGTTTCAAAAAATCTCACTGGAATTGGAAAACTGAGGTCCATGAAATAAATGCTGAGTATGAGCGCCTGTGTGTGAACATGCATGTGGTAAAAAATACAGAGGAATGGGGTAAAGGCAAGGTTTGAGGTCTATAAAACTTTGACGACTAATTACACCACACCACTGTTAACGAGCATTTCCCCTCAGGATAGACATCGCAGGTCAATAAAAAAATAAAAAAAAAATAAAAAAAGAGGCAAACGGAAACAGACATGCAAATGCAACGCAGGCCTCTATCACAAGTAGGGGAATGGCATTGACGCAAAATAAACTACCATGCACGCTCTCCGAGTCAAGAGACACACATTAACAAACTAGATAAATACAAGCTTGTGAAGTAGTCTAAAACACACTAACGAAAAATCTACAATTATCTTGTTAAAAAGTGTTGCTGTTCATGCATCTTTAAATAAACTGATACGCCACAAGCACAAATTAAAGCCCTATAAAGATTTCGGCACGCGGAACAGGCATTTTTCAAAAGGTTCAGGTCAACGTAAACAAACTTGTTCTAAAGGAAGTGGGACTGTCCCTCCATCTAGAACTTTTTGATTAGGTACTCTATGTGTGTGTAGTGTATTCATGTGTAGTCTCAGGCCATGTCCACACTAATACGTTTTCGTTTGAAAATGCATTAATTATGTTTACACCACTCATCCACAATTGAACGGTGATTTTCTTCACATATATACTGCCTTAACATGCTGTCTCAGTAGTCAGCTCACTAGGTTTTGGAACAGAGCTTGTGAGCATTGGTGTAGGTGTGTGTTATTATGAGCATACATTATATCATGGACTATAATCATTAACAGCACTGACTGCAATCCTCCAGGCAATAATAAAAGTTATTTTGCATTAAGCTCTTTTCCCAGCAGAGTGAGGATTGCATAGTATTGCACTGCTATTGGGTGTGTGTGCCATAGTTTATGCCTACAACAGTGTTGACGTTGGCACGTCTGGCTACTAGCCTTGACAAGGTGATAAAAGCATGTTTCCTATAAATGGTAACAATATTCGTTAGCACAGAGGTGGCGGCATTGGGCACCAAGAAGGAAGAAGCATATGTTTCCCTTCACATGCTCCACATGAAATAAAAGTGAAATAAAAAGGCTTATAAGCCACCTGCAACTTCACCAAAATACCAGTGTAATTACTTTAGCCCAATAATTTCACAGCAGAGAATAATAATGTGGCTACTAACAGTGCTGCTGAAAATTTGGTCTGTTTTGAGGCCCATACACAAATCGCTGCATCACAAAACAATACTATTACCATGTTTTGTAGTTTTTGGCAGCATAATGTTACTGCCTACCTTTTGGAATAGCCTTTGTGTTGGGAATACACATACTGTATGATGACCCTGCATCAGTGTGGAGAGGCCTGAAAGACTTTACCAACTACATGACACCATCTCCCAACACTGTAGGGAATCAACAACTGGCTAACGACCTGAATGTGTTTTACTGTAAATTTGAAAAGCCCAGTCTCACACCCCACACCCACTCCGACATTCACAGCACACAAACATTTACACCTCCTGCCACCACCCTTCTCCCCTCTCCTGCTACTCAACATGCACTTAAGATCTGTAAAGATGATGTGTGCCGGGACTTTCGGAAACAGAAGACAAGAAAAGCACAGGGCCCAGATGGTGTTTCACCCACTCGTCTAAAATCCTGTGCTGACCTACTGGCCCCCATCTTCACACAGATCTTCAGCAGATCACTGGAGCAGTGTGAAGTTCCCTGCTGCTTCAAATGCTCCACAATCATCACCATCCCAAAGAAACCCAAGATCAAAGGACTTAATGATTACAGACCTGTCACTCTGACATCTGTGGTCATGAAATCATTTGAAAGACTGATGTTGGCCCACCTGAAGGACATCACTGAACCCTTTTTGGATCCCCTTCAATTTGCTTATAGAGCAAACAGGTCTGTGGATGATGCAGTCAATATGGGACTGCATTACATACAGTTGAAGTCAGAAGTTTACATTCACTTATATTGAAGTCATTAAAACTATTTTTTTTTAGCACTCAACAGATTTCATATTAGCAAACTATTGTTTTGGCAAGTTGTTTAGGACGTTTACTCTATGCGTGATATGAGTAATTTTTCCAACAATTGTTTACAGACAGATTGTTTCACTTTTAATTGACTAAATCCCAGTTCGGTAACACTTTATTTTGATGGTCCCAAGTAGATATTTAACTGACTATAAGTGACTTATCAGTGACTTATCAACTGGCTTGCTATAGCTAGTAAACAGTGTTTCAACAAACATTCAGTAGACTATCAATAGCCTGTATAACAGCAGCAAAATAACAGCTTATCGACTGACTTGCTATAGCTAGTAAAAAATGTTTCAACAAACATTCAGTAGACTTTCAGTAGCCTGTATATAAATCTTTATTAATGACCTTTTAATGAACTGATGTTCTTAACAATAATGTAAGTAGGTCATTAATAGAGATCTATATACAGCAGAGGTTGTACTTCCTTTGCTAGTTGAGGAAGTTCAACCTGTCACAGGCGCTGCTGATACAGTTCTACTCAGCAGTCATTGAGTCTGTCTGGTTTGGTTCAGCAACCAAATCAGACATCAGAAGATTTCAAAGGATAGTTTGGAATGCTGAGAGGATTATTGGCACTCCCCTACCCACCCTGCTAGAACTGTACACATCCAGAGTGATGAAAAGGGCTGGTAAAATCGCTCTAGACCCCATTAACCTAGCACACTTCCTCTTCGAACTGTTGCCCTTTGGCCGGCGCTACAGAGCACTGAGCACTAGAACAGCCAGGCACAGGAACAGTTTTTTCCCTCAGGCCATTCACCTCATGAACAGTTAAAACTGCCCCCAAATACTTTCCTTTGGTCAATACAACCATGTGCAATATTCAATCCATCCATTCCTACTTATACAGTCATGGGAAAAAGAAAGTAAACCCTCCTTGAATTCTATGGTTTACATATCAGGACATAATAAAAATCATCTGGTCCTTAGCAGGTCTTAAAATTAGGTAAATACAACATCAGATGAACAACAAAACATGACATATTACACCGTGTCATGATTTATTTAAAATAAATAAAGCCAAAATGGAGAATCCATGTGTGAAAAACGAAGTACACCCTTACTGCTTCCATAGAAATTAAGAGGCTAAGTAGTAGCCAGGTGCTGCTAATCAAATGCCCTTGATTAACTGATCATCAGCAAGTGTGAGCACCTCTATAAAGTCTGAAGTTTTAGCAGTTTGCTGGTCTGGAGCATTCAGGTGTGTGTTGTTAACACAATGCCAAGGAGGAAAGACATCAGCAATGATCTTAGAGAAGCAATTGTTGCTGCCCATCAATCTGGGAAGGGTTATAAGGCCATTTCCAAACAATTTAAAGTCCATCATTCTACAGTGAGAAAGATTATTCACAAGTGGAAAACATTCAAAACAGTTGCCAATCTTCCCAGGAGTGGACGTCCCAGAAAATTCACCCCAAGGTCAGACCGTGCAATGCTCAGTGAAATTGCAAAAAACCCAAGAGTTACATCTCAGACTCTACAGGCCTCAGTATGCATGTTAAATGTTAAAGTTCATGACAGTACAATTAGAAAAAGACTGAACAAGTATGGTTTGTTTGGAAGGGTTGCCAGGAGAAAGCCTCTTCTCTCTAAAAAGAAAAAATAGTAGCACGGCTTAGGTTTGCAAAGTTGCATCTGAACAAACCACAAGACTTCTGGAACAATGTCCTTTTGGACAGACGAGACCAAAGTGGAGATGTTTGGCCATAATGCACAGTGCCACGTTTGGCGAAAACCAAACACAGCATATCAGCACAAACACCTCATACCAACTGTCAAGCACGGTGGTGGAGGGGTGATGATTTGAGCTTGTTTTGCAGCCACAGGACCTGGGCACTTTGCAGTCATTGAGTCAACCATTAACTCCTCTGTATACCAAAGTATTCTAGAGTCAGATGTGAGGCCATCTGTCCGACAGCTAAAGCCTGGCCAAAATTGGGTCATGCAACAGGACAGTGATCCCAAGCACACCAGCAAATCCACAACAGAATGGCTGAAAAAGAAAAGAATCAAGGTGTTGCAATGGCCCAGTCCAGACCTCAACCCGACTGAAACGCTGTGGTGGGACCTTAAGAGAGCTGTGCATAAACAAATGCCCGCAAACCTCAATGAACTGAAGCAACGCTGTAAAGAAGAGTGGGCCAGAATTCCTCCACAACGATGTGAGAGACTGATAAAGTCATACAGAAAATTATTACTTGAAGTTATTGCTGCTAAAGGTCATTCTACAAGCTATTGAATCATAAGGTGTACTTAGTTTTTCACACATGGCTTTTCCATTTTGACTTTATTTTTGTTAAATAAATCGTGACACGGTGTAATATATCATGTGTTGTTGTTCATCTGAGGTTGTATTTACCTAATTTTAAGACCTGCTAAGGACCTGATGATTTTTATCATGTCCTGATACATAAAACCATAGAATTCAAGGAGGGTGTACTTTCTTTTTCCCATGACTGTATCCATATTTCATTTATGTACCTGCACATAACTGTATATCTGTATATAAAATATTCTAACAACATTATTGCACTATTGTATATTTCTCATTTTTTTATCTGTTATATCATATTTTTTGTCACTATATGTGTATATGTTTAAATGTATATGTTTGTATGTATGTATATACGCTGCATTCTCTTGCACTGGAAGATTCTGTAACCATGACAAATTCCTTGTGTGTGTAACCATACTTGGCAATAAAGCTCATTCTGATTCTGATTCTGATGATAACTTAAAATGCTGTACAGGAGCATTTTAGCTCACTAGGTTTTACCATGGCATTACCATGTTTTTTTAATTAGAACTATGGAAACACCTTTTTTTTAACGTGGTACCATGACAATACCATGTTGTGGAGCATAATACCATGTAAGACTCCAATATCATTGTATTTTGAACATGTATCATGACAATAGCATGTTTTTTGGATGTAGTACCATGGTAAGAACATATTTTAGAGCATGGTACTACGTGTCATGGCAATATCACATTTTATTTATTTATTTATTTATTGGATATGGTACCATGGTAATACCATTGCTTTCCAGATATGGTATGCTATACCATGATAATCTTATAAGTACCCTGAAGTACACCGTATGAATACCATGGTACTTGAATATGGTAATTAAGCAGTACTATGGTATATCAAAGTAAATCATGGTATTTATATCTAGATAATTCAGTGTGATTAATTATATAAAACATAACTCTGTTAAAAAAATTTACTGCAATTAATCATGTCCCTGGACTGTTATAAGTAATAGTATTCCAATCATCGGAGCAATGCAAGCTTGAAGTACCAACTGTTTTCAGCAGGGGGCAGTTTGCGAAACTCGAGCTGTATAACGTACAGCTGAACAGACAACAAACCACACTCAGGCTTACTTGACACTAGCGATAGCACAAGGTAAGGACGCGTTCTTGAGTTTAAAGACAGCTGGATGGATCACAATTCCAAATGCAGGTATCTCGATTTGTCTAAGTTTCAAACTATATTTAACTTGACAGGTGACGTAAAAAGCTGTTTATGACAATTTGTTTTTTATCAAGGAAGCTCTGTTGTGTGTGTGTGCAGAGATTCTTTTATTTACTGAGATAACGACCTCTGAGGCTCAATCAAAGGAGAGAGTGTAACGGATCGCCGCGTTATGCTATTTTATGCTAAGCTTGTAGGCTCACTTGGTATAAGGGCTCTGGTGTGTGTATGTTTCAGTGTAATGACTCTGGGCGGACACATTACAAAGGTTCCGCCCTGCCCAACATGCGTTTATGTTGTATTAATGGTAAATGCGTTAATTGTAATTAAGAAAAATTAAGGCGTTAAGCTTTTTAAATTAATTGTATGCATTAACGTGTTAATTCGGACAGCTCTAATAATATATATATATATATATATATATTAGGGCTGTCGATTTAACGCAATCATTCAGTGTGATTAATTATATAAAAAAATAACACGTTAAAAAATATTAATGTAATTAATTGTGTCCCCGGACCGTAGTAAGGAATTATACTTCCACGCGCGCCGATTTATGTTTCTACCGGTGGGTTCCCTAATGACAAAAAATGACTACATCTTTCAGTCCTCCGACAGTGGAAGGTAAAGTCTATGAGGGGCATACGGTTTATACTTCTGAATGGAACACACCAATTATGTCAAGTATGTTCCAGGGCAGACGAAGCAATGAAACAATACAGACATTGGCTTTACTCACCCACAGAGATGCGATAAGGTGCGGTAACACACACTGGCTGCGAGCCACTACAACACGATAAGGTTGAAAGTTTCACGCAATACAGGACACTTGAGCATTTTGAGCACTTCAATTAAGGATGGGAGTCCTCTTCAAGTGTCTCACTGTCAGACCCTTTGTTGCTTGACTACGGGACATAAGGCGTCCTGTATGGGATAAAATACGGGGCATCTGGCAAAAATGGAACAGTTAAACCTTAGCAGCAATAAACATATATGCCACCTCTCCTGTTTTTTTAAGGAGTTTTCTGTAAAGAATGTGGTAATATTTGGATGCCCTCATCAGATCTGTCCACATATAACCTGCAGTTTAAACAGTCAGTCTAAAAAAATATTTATTTGAAAGTTTAATGCCCATTAACTATTAACATTTTTATCATAAGTAATAGGAAGGAATATAAGATTGTGCATGCTCAGCCTGCTCAATTACAAAAAAACAATTTTCTCCGTACGGCGGTACGCTTGATGAATTAATTATCCAAGACTTCAATTTGAAGTGTCTTGTAAAATCCAATGAATAACTCTCCAAAAGCATTCGTCTGACACAGGTGTACATTGATGCATCCTTAGACGAGCCCTTATAATAAACCTCGGAGTGATTGAGGAATTCAATTGCAAAATGTATAGGCCAATGATAGGCTTATAATAATAATAATAATAATAATAACAGTAATAATAATAATAATTCCTTACATTTATATAGCGCTTTTCTAGGCACTCAAAGCGCTTTACATAATATAGGGGGAATTTCCTCAACCACCACCAGTGTGCAGCATCCACCTGGATGATGCAACGGCTGCCATAGTGCGCCAGAATGCCCACCACACACCAGCTATTGGTGGAGAGGAGAGTAGAATGATGTAGCCAATTCAGGGATGGAGATTATTAGGAGGCCATGATAGATAAGGGCCACTGGGGGGAATATGGCCAGGGCACCAGGGTTATAACTCTGCTCTTTACGAGAAGTGCCCTGGGATTTTTTTAATGACCACAGAGATTCAGGACCTCAGTTTAACATCTCATCCAAAAAATGCTTTTTTACAGTATAGTGTCCCCATCATTATACTGGGGAATTAGGACCCACACAGACCACAGGGTGAGCACTCCCTGCTGGCCTCCCTAATACCTCTTCCAGCAGCAACCATAGTTTTCCCCAGGAGGTCTCCCATCCAGGTACTGGCCAGGCTCAACCCTGCTTAGCTTTAGTGGGCAACCATGCATGAGCTGCAGGGTGATATGGTGATTATGTTCAATAATATGGTAATTAACAATATATTGCATTCTAAAGCCACTTTTTTATATTGTCTTTTTTAATGCTTTACTTGTGTGCCAAAATAATGTAATGCATTTTAATGATCTGTAATATTATTTTTTATAACATATTTTTATTTATAATTATTTAATCATTATATATTGAATTATTGTTATTTGAGGGGCTTTCTCAGCAAATATTTATGTATGCGATAATTGGGATAAATTAATCGGCATACCATGTAATTTTGACAGCCCTAATATATATATATATATATATATATATATATATATATATATATATATATATATATATATATATATACACATACACACACATACACACACACACACACACACACACACACATACAGAATGATGTTTTCATCTTATAGCATCACTGTACCATGATACCAACACAGAACTTTTTGTAAGGGAATGTTTGTGATAAAGTCTATTTTTTTTTTTTTTTTTTTGGAATGGAAAAGAAACAAACTGGAAAGTTTTGACAGCTCCTCTCCATGCCCAGCCAGATATGCCCTCTCTTACCGCTCAATATCAAAGGAATACCACAGTGGGACAGCTTAAAGAAGGCAGTTAGACATGACAGATTGATGATCTTCTGTGAGGCTCAATTTAAGATCATAGTCAACTCTTTGTTTGCATTCCCCCAAAATGTGTGTGTGGTCATGCCATGCGGCACAGAAATTTGTAGGGCTGGACAACACATTTGGCTTTTTCCACCGTTTCAGGACAAACAAACAACCCAATAATTACACTGTTAACCAGAGAGCAGTTCCATATGTAGAGCTGCAGTATGACAAACAACAGTCAGTCTCTTAAAGACCATTGGGAAATCTTTGCTAAATTATCGCTAATTCAAGTGTGTGATATTACTCAATAGCTTTAGAGTGGTGAAATCTTCTTGATTCTGTGCAAAATGTTTCTAAATAACATTTATGATTCCCAATGGCTATATACAAAATTCAAGTTCTTCACAGTCACAGGACTTACCTCTAATGGCGAATCACAGAGGAACCTTTTAAACTGTGGAGAGACAAGAACAAAGACAAAATCTGTTACAACAGCTGTAAAAATTGAAAATATACAGTGCATTCAGAAAGTATTCAGACCCCTTAATTGTTTTCACATTTTGTTATGTTGTAGCCTTATGCTAAAATTCTTTAAATTAAAATTAAAAAAATAATTTTTGCAAATAGAAAAAAACGGAATTATCACATTGACATAAGTATTCAGAACCTTAACTCAGTACTTAGTTGAAGCACCTTTGGCAGCGATTAAGCCTCAAGCCTTTTTGGGTATTATGAGGCAAGCTTTTTCACCTGGATTTGGGAATTTTCTACCATTCTTCTCTGCAGATCCTCTCAAGCTCTGTCAGGTTGGATGGGGACCATCGGTGAACAGCCATTTTCAGGTCTCTCCAGAGATGTTCGATTGGGTTCAAGTCCGGGCTCTGGCTGGGCCACTCAAGGACATTCACAGAGTTGTCCCTAAGCCACTCTTGCATTGTCTTGGCTATGTGCTTAGGGTCATTGTCCTTTTGGAAGGTGAACCTTCAGCCCAGTTTGAGGTCCTGAGAACTCTGGACCAGGATTTCATTAAGGATATCTCTGTACTTTGCTGCGTTCAGCTTTCCTTCAACCCTGACCAGTCCCCCAGTCCCTGCCACTGAAACCCTCCCCCCCCAACAGCATGATGCTACCACCACCATGCTTCACTGTTGGGATGGTATTGCACAGGTGATAAGCGGTGCCTGGTTTCCTCCAGATATGACGCTTGGAATTGAGGCCAAACAGTTCAATCTTCATTTCATCAGACAAGAGAATCTTGTTTCTCACAGTCTGAGAGTACTTTAGGTGCTTTTTTGCTTTCTTGCACCGAGGAGAGGCTTCCATCTGGCCACTCTGCCATAAAGCCCAGATCGGTGGAATGTTGTAGTGATGGTTGTCCTTCTGCAAGTTTCTCCCATCTCCACACATGATCTCTGGAGCTCAACCAGAGTAACCACTGGGTTCTTGGTCACCTCTTTTACCAAGGCCCTTCTCCACCGATTTCTCAGTTTGGCCGGGCAGCCAGCTCTAGGAAGAGTCCTGGTTGTTCCAAACTTCTTCCATTTAAGAATTATGGAGGCTACTGTGCTCTTGGGAACCTTCAATGCAGCCGAAATGTTTTTTTAGCCATCTCCGTATCTGTGCCTCGACACAATCCTATCTCTGAGCTCTGCAGGCAGTTCTTTTGACCTCATGGCTTGGTTATTGCTCTGATATGCATTTTCAGCTGTGAGACCTTATGTCTCACAGCCAAGTGTGAAGTCGAGATTGCCACTCCTTTCCAGTTGAGTGAACGCTGGTGCGTTTTGGCTGCCTCTACTTACCGGTTTTACTTTTCTTTTCTTTTTTACGTCTGAATAATATAATGTTTGGAAATTTTTAGTTTCTGCTGCTCTTCTAACTTTCCACCCTGGAATTTTGTGGCTGCTGTTTGATATCTACTGCTGCTGATTCACTGTAGTGGAGGTTTGGAGTTTGGCGTTTGCGGGCTCGACTTCCATCGCTGTTTGGTTTGCCTGTCCTAACGTTAAGAGATTATGCCATGTGGTTCCTCAAGCTCCTGTTATGGGTTATTCTGTCATTTACTCTGATCAACGCCGCTCCACGTTTGATGTATACGGCGGCAGAGCTCTACAAACTCAGGCCCTTAAACAATCCTCCACTGTCTTTGCTTAATCACCCGGATTTATTACGATGACCGAAAAACACTCACCGTGGATCTCATCGGAATATCCGGATCAGTACTGCTAAACCTGGACAAATTCGGTCTTTCTGGTCTACTAACCCGCAAATACTCTTTGTAATTTTGAGCTTCCTTCAGTGGATTATAAATTCTTCACTATGTACTGCTACTGTTCCTTCATCATTAAAATTGGCTTCTATCACTCCAATTCTTAAAAATACCGGTGCTAAATAATTATCGGCCCATTTCCAATCATCCTTTTATTTCAAAAATTCTTGAAAAGAACAGTAGCAACCAACTTGAATCACATTTGCAAAGTAATGACCTTTATGAACCTTTTCAGTCGGGCTTTAGATCTAAACATAGTACTGAAACAGCTCTTGTTAAAATCAAATGATCTTCTCCTTGCAGCGGACTCTGGCCTCCTGTCTATTTTTATTCTTTTAGATATTAGTGCTGCCTTTGATACCATTAGTCATTCAGTATTATTAGATCGATTGGCTTGTATTGGGGTAACTGATAATGCACTTCTTTGGTTTTCATCCTATTTAAATGATAGAAAACAGTTTGTAAAGATTAAGAATGTTCAATCAGAGTCAGTATCAGTTACTCACGGTGTTCCACAGGGGTCAGTGTTGGGTCCGCTTTTATTTATCATTTATATTTTACCTCTGGGTACTATTATTCGCACTTATGGTAATAATTTCCATTTTTACGCAGATGATACACAGTTATACATATTTTCAAAACCTAATATTTCCTCTCTCCCTTTTGAACTTACTAAATGTTTGCAGGATGTTAACATATGGATGACTAATAATTTCTTAAAGCTTAAGACTAACAAAAGTTCTTCTTATTGGGTCTAGGTCTACCTTATCTAAAACACCACCTTTTACTCTGCTTATTGACAACTGCCCAGTTAGTATTTCCACCCAAGTGAAAAGCCTTGGTGTTTTATTTGATGGTTTGCTTTCTTTTGGTTCTCATATTAATAATATTTAATGTATTGCATTTTTTCATTTACGTAATATTGCTAGACTCTGTTCTTCACTTTCTCAACACAGTACTGAAGTCCTTATTCATGCTCTAGTAACATCATGGATTGATTACTGTAATTCTCTTTTATTTGGTGTTCCTGAAAAACAACTTCACTGACTGCAGTTCATTCAGAACTCAGCTGCAAGGATTGTTAGCCGTACACGTACTTCTGACCAATTACACTTATTCTTTTTCAACTACACTGTCTTCCTGTTCGTTATCATGTTCATTACAAAATTTTGTTGCTCACCTACAAAGCTCTTCATAATTTGGCTCCTCTTTTTCTATCAGACCTTCTTCAACTATACATTCCTTCACGTTCTTTAAGATCATCTTCTGCAGACTTATTGACTGTTCCAAATTTTAAATTAAGTCTTTCAGTGCTAGGGTTTTAGATGTTCTGCGCCGAAATTATGGAATTCTTTACCACTGCATATTCACCAGTTGGATTCTATTTCCCAGTTTAAAACTCAGATTAAAACTTATTTGTTTAGAATAGCTTTTATTGATTTGACTGATTGATTGATTTATTTATATAATTGCATGTTTGTGTTTTTTATGTTTGTATGTTTGCATTGTATTTTATTGATTTGCCTCTATGTTGTAAGGTGTCCCTTGAGTGTCTTGAAAGGCGCCTATAAATAAAAGGTATTATTATTATTATTATTATTATGTAGACAGTTGTGTGCCTTTCCAAATCATGTCCAATCCATTGAATTTGCCAAAGGTGGACTCCAATCAAAGTGTAGAAAAATCTCAAAGATGATCCAGAGAAATGGGATGTACCTGAGCTAAATTTATAGTGTCATATCAAATGGTCTGAATTCTTTTGTCAATGTGATATTTCAGTTTTTTAATACATTTGCAAAGTTATCAATAATCAGTTTTTTGCCTTGTCATTATGGGGTATGAAGTGTAGATTGATGTGAAAAAAAAAATACATAATTTAAAGCATTTTAGCATAAGGCTGCAACATAACAAAATGTGAAAAAATGAAGGGGTATACTTTCTGAATGCACTGTATATACACAGTATGACAAAATATTTATCAAATATAATTATAGTTGATGGGCAGTCTCAAGAACATAGCTGAGCACATTCAACATGGCCTTCAATACTGCATAATCAAATATACTCTAGTTTGGTTTCAAGCCTTTACTAAGATCACAAGCTTGAATTTAATTCAGAATAGCTAATCAATGTCCTTTCTAAACAGTTTTTGAAAGTCTTCAATTCAGCTTTCACATCCCTCTTCGCCTTTTCTCTGGGAGTTAGTGATTGCTAGCAAATAGTGACTTTTGGGGTGAGTTATCCCTTTAAGTCAAACAAAGCTACCACATTATGCTAGCTTGGCCATTTAACAATGCACACAATTGCAAATGTTATAATCACAGTGATGCAAGACATTTAATATTGTATTGTTGACTTAAATTTCTAAATGAAAAGCTGTTCGGTCATTAGTTTGTTTTGGCCATAGCTAAATGACGTAGACTGGATAGCATTGTGAAAACAGATTGAAAAAAACTAAATGTTTAGTAAAGGAAGTTTTAAATAATTTTTCCTCTGCTAAGCCTTTTCCTCTTTGCTGTGGTGGGCTTCATTTGTTTATTGACGACTGGCAAAAAAAACTTGTGGGTAGCGTGCTTCTATGTTTAGGTCATCAACAAAACTAAAAATGAGAAACAGAGGTCTGACTGTGTAGAAACAGACTTAAGTACAATAGAGCATGCATACAAACATTCACATACAAATGTATGTTATGTCAAACTTATTAGATCCAAAAACTTCATAAAATTCATCCAAACACAGAATTCACACCTCCACCAATGCAGAATGCTTATTACCCAATTGAGAAGGCACAAATATATGAATAAAATAATAAAAACAGTCAATCATCATTCACTCTGAGTGTGTATGTAGTTCATTATGTGGGAAACACTGGTTCAAGGTGTAATTGCATGTCTGTGTTGACTGTTTTAGTTGGTTGTCACTGCTTATCCACAGGGCTGTGACACTTATATGGTACACCCCGCTGTACTGCAGAACATGGTTTGCCTCTAAATAGACAGCAGTGGCATGTCGCCTCCCACATCAACTAATGTTGAGTGCAAACAAACTAAATGGTGATTCTTCCACATTGACTCCATAAGACATGAATGAATCTTTAAATGGAGCAGCTGCTTCCAAGTCTTCAGATATAACAAGGACCAAAAACCCATATCAAAATAGACGGAATTGCATTTGGCTCCATGTAACGAACTTGCACACAAACGCACCATTCATCCCCTCAATCTTTAACTTACACGCAGCGAGTCTGGTTGTAATCTGGTGAAACCAGGCTCCTGTGGTTTAAAATGCAACAAAACAACAGTAAGGAGCTCCGCTTATAAGGCAACGAGAGTGTTGGAGAAAATTAGTCAGACAGTTACAAACTCCATATGGTCATTTCTGCATCTGTGCTATCTACAAAACTAACAGCATATGCATGAACATGCTAAAAACTAGCAACGTATGCAAAAACGCACACATTTTAAGCTGTTTGTACGATCTTTTAACAACAGGACAGAAAAGGCCAGAATAACTGGTCGTTAACATCAAATGCATTTTTGCATCTGTGTGCTGTTTTTAGATTATTTTTCTATGTAAACAAGCACTAGATGGACATTTTTAACCAATGGCCACTAGGGCTGGGCGATATGTAAAAAATATTTTATCAATAATCACCTTAAAATATATCGTGATATCCGATTACATCGTCAACCCCCTTGCCGAGGGTGAAACACGAAAAACATAACAGTAATTTCTAAATTCAAACTGCACTTTAAACTAAATGAAAGAAAAACAAAAACAATAAAATATCATGATAAAAAAAATCTTATTTAACCACCTCCCCAAATCCAAACATTTACCATCTCCAACGGCTCCATTTGCCATCACGCAGGCATCCGTCAATGACAACAGGTGAAAAATTACTAATAGTCTAAAGATTAAGAACTAAAGACAATTATAAATGTAAAGATAATAATAATCATAATAATAAAGCCTAATAAATTCCCTTGTGTTCCCAAAATAATGCTGCCAAATGTGTGTTCTTATCGAATTTGTGTTTGTATTGCATTTTGGTAATGCAGTTAATGCTGCCCAATGAAAAGAAAATAGAATTCAATTTTAGGTTCAAGCTGAACATGTCTTGTATTATTTTATGATTTAATCACTTTCATCTTTGTTTCTTTAATACAAAGATATATATTACTCAACCTGCAGAGTTGCGTTCACAATACATGCTAAACGCGTGGAAATAAAGCAAACTAAACTCGCAGCACCTCCTGAGATGATCGGAGATAATTTGCAGCATTCTCACAGACGACATTATTCTTGCAAACAGTTTTCAGACAAATGAAACAGAGAAAAAAAAAAAAAAAAGAGTGAAAACTCTTTACATGCACCTGTTCCACGAGACAGGCTCGCGCTGCAGGCCTCTGAACAAACAGCGAAACAGACACGGGCATTGAGGACTTTTCTTTTGTCTGTTCTTAAAAATATAATAAAGTGTGTTTCTTCAAGCACGTGTCTTTGTGACTAACAGCATTTCTTGTCATATGTCACTCCGAGACGTCCTACAGGTCGCCCTCCTGTTGCGGGTAGATGAGCAAAATTACCCGCAAGAAATACAATTGGACGAGGGGCTTGTAAACTGGATTCCGCCTCGTCGCATTTTGCGGGTTCTAGTTTCACACCCTGGTCACTGTTTAATATATTTGGCAACTTCCCAGATCCATGGTTTTGCCATTTCCCAATACTGTCGATCATCGTCTGTTCGCAATCGGCATTGGGATCTTTGTAAGACATCGTCGATATCCGATAACATCGGCCTATCGCCCAGCCCTAATGGCCACGTCTCGGTGTTTAATCAGCATTTCGCGCAGGAATTAAATTTTTTAAGATGCCAGGTCAAGATAAAAATAACTTCAAACAGTTATAAATGTGTCTTATGACACCTGCATTCTGCTCGAAATAGAAGTGTTAAGTCTAGCTTTTGTTAGCGCAATATACATGTTCGATGTGAACGGCCCCTAACTGTGTATGAACGCACACACTTAAAAAAGTACCATACACAAAGACACTAATTTTAATTCCTCTTCATGTTTTACTCACAGGACAGAAAAGGCCAGAATAAGGGGTCGTTCAGACCAACTGCATTTTTGCATCCATATGCTGTTTTAAGATTATTTTGCTATGTAAGTCGGCACTAGACGGACATCTTTGACTGCTGACAGCGTCTTGCTGTTTTATCAGCGTCTCGTGCAGCAGCGCCATTTTTTTGACCCCACGTCAAAATAAAAAGAACTTCAAACTGTTAAAAATGCTTCTCAGGACACCTGCATTCTGCTCAAAATAGAAGTGTTGAGCTTTTTTTTTTAGCACAAAATACATGTTTGATGTGAACGGCCCCCAACTTAAAAACGTAACGTATACAAAGACGCACTAATTTTAATTCTTATTTATATTTTATTCACAGAACAGAAAAGGCCAGAATAAGGGGTCATTCCCAACAACCGCATTTTTGCATCCGTGGGCTGTTTTTATTTTTATTTTTTCAATGTAAACAGGCACTAGATGGACATCTTTGCCGCTGGCAGAGTCTCGTGCAGTGCGCCATGTCAAGATAAAAACAACTTCAAAATGTTAAAAACGCATCCCATGACACCGATGTGAACAGCCCCTAACGGTGTATGAATGCACACAATTAAAGTAACGTATACAAATATGCAATAATTGAAATTCTTTATAATACTTTATTCACAGGACAGAAAAGGTCAGAATTTTTGCATCCGTGTGCTGTTTTTCAGTTTTTGTCAATGTAAACCGGCACTTGACGGACATCTTTGACCGCTGGCTGCATCTCGCCATTTTATCTGCGTCTCATGCAGGAGCGCCATTTTTTTAGACAGCATGTAAAGATAAAAAAGTACTTCAAAATTGTAAAAACGCATCTCAAGACACCTGCATTTTACTCTAAATTGTGCGGCGCTCTGTCTAGCTTTTTTTAGCAAAAGAATGCATTCAATGAGAATGGCCTCTAAAAGTCACATGCTGCTCTTTTACAATGCAACTCGATTTGTTTACCTTCTCAAGTGGTTGCGTAAGAAAAGCGAATTGTTGTAAAAGTGGAAGGGAGAAGGATAGAAGATGGGAGAGAGGTGTGTTGAGTAACTCTGGAGTTAAATCTGGCAAAAACTTTCTCCTGTGCTGCCAGGCACTCAACAGGAGGGTACATGGGTAACTGCTCTATAAGAGAGGCCAACGCTGCCACGCATATTTCCATTTGCCTTCTTCCTCATCTCCTGGAGCCTGGCAGAGGTGATCCTTTTTGGTTGCTGAATAGAGCCAGACAACATGCAGATGCCCAAATGTACATGGACATTTACATTTATTCATTTAACAGATGCTCTAATCCAAAGTGACATACATTATTACTATTTGGAATACAACAACATAAGCGATTCAATCTAGGAAGAAAGAAACATGAGAAGTGCTGCAATACAAAGTTCCAGAGCTGCTATGAAAAGTTGGAGCTACTTTAGTATACATATGTAAACAAACAATGTTGGTATCACATAGTTTATTTATATACACTCACAGTGTTCTCAATAGGATAATATCGCTAACTCACAGATTTTTTTTTTAAAGTGAAATCATTCATAAATTGTGTTGTGATAATGTACTGCATGTAATGCATGTTAGATCATTAGATTACGTAAAACATTATTTTATAAATTTACTTTCAAATTAGTAGCATTAGTTGCTTCATTTTTACAAATCAATACAATTCCTTAATGCGTAGCAAAACAAAACCTAAAGCGACACAAGCGAGTGATGCAACAACCTATATTGCTCACATTAAAATAAATGAAGCTGTCTACACTGCAAGAGGCGCAATGTCTACACATGGGTATAGTTGCATGAAAACTACAAAAATAACACAAATTCAACTAATGCATTACTTTCAACAAAAAGTATAACAGCAACGAGATAAGTTACTTTTTACGAGTAACCGAATGCAATAATAAAAGTTACATACCCTATCACAGTCTTTAAAGATTTTGAATAATATGCTTAATTCATGTGAAAAAGAGCGACCCATTTCAATCACACATTCTGGGTCTGTGATTGGGCCTAATAGAGCAATAATCTCTCTTGCTCATTAAAACAGCATCTTCCTTATACAGAAACATGTGTTCTCTTCATTCATCATTTGTGCACACTCTTTCTCATGCAAACTTGTCATAGAGAATAAAGAGATAAAGTCCCCTTTATTCTTATTTCTCTTGATAAACACCACATGCAACTAATTGTGTTTAGTGATCTTGATGTGTTGCATTATAATCACATTTAACGTTTTAGGTTTATGTAACAAAAACTCGTAAACACATATGGAGAAAACCAAATGCGATGATTTTGCTGGCAAAATGCAATTACAGGTAAGCAATAAATTTAGTATCACAATGAGTTTAATGCGCTTTAGATTTAGTCATTAGACTAGTTTTGCAATCCATCCTGTCACACTTTTTGAGTATGAGACCATTAAGTTTTAATAATGTCTCCGATTTCAACTTCTGCATCAAAAATGGTGTTAGATTTGCTATGTTAGATTAATTTCTATGAATCAGTTTAAACTGAGCGATCTGAGCGAAAGGATCTGAGCGACTTTGACAAGGGCCAAATTGTGATGGTTAGATGACTGGGTCAGAGCATCTCCAAAACGGCAGGTCTTGTGGGGTGTTCCCGGGATGCAGTCCCGGGATACCTACCAAAAGTGGTCCAAGGAAGGACAACCGAGCCCAAGGCTCATTGATGTGTGTGGGGAGCGAAGGCTAGCCCATCTGGTCCGATCCCACAGAAGAGCTACTGTAGCACAAATTGCTGAAAAACTTAAAACTGGCCATGATAGAAAGATGTCAGAACACACAGTGCATCACAGCTTGCTGCGTATGGGGCTGCGTAGCCGCAGAGTGTCCATGCTGACCCCTGTCCACTGCCGAAAGTGCCTACGTGAGCGTCAGAACTGGACCATGGAGCAATGGAAGAAGGTGGCCTGGTCTGATGAATCACATTTTCTTTTAGATCACGTGGACAGCCGGGTGCATATGCGTCGTTTACCTGGGGAAGAGATAGCAGCAGGATGCTCAGTGGGAAGAAGGCAGGCCGGCGGGGGCAGTGTGATGCTCTGGGCAATGTTCTGCTGAGAAACCTTGGGTCTTGGCATTCATGTGGATGTTACTTTGACACGTACCACCTACTGAAAGATTGATGCAGACCACATACACCCCTTCATGGCAACGGTATTCCCTGATGGCAGTGGCCTCTTTAAGCAGGATAATGCGCCCTGCCACACTGCAAAACATTTTCAGGAATGGTTTGAGGAACATGACAGAGTTCAAGGTGTTGACTTCGCCTCCAAATTCTCCAGATCTCAATCTGATTGAGCATCTATGAGATGTACTGGACAAACAAGTCCGATCCATGGAGGCCCCACCTCGCAACTTACAGGACTTAAAGGATCTGCTGCTAACGTCTTGGTGCCAGATACCACAGGACACCTTCAGAGGTCTTGTGGAGTCCATACCTCGATGGATCAGAGCTGTTTTGACCTCAGAATTGGACTCATGACTCGGATTTGAGTCCGAGTCCAAACTCGAGTACCCCAACTCTACATTTTTGAATTATATTTTTATACTGTATTTCACTTTTTACACAAATGTTTTGCTATATTGGCCAGCCCAATATGCAAACATCATGCATCTTTTGCAACCATGTCATTCTCTCTGTAACCCATTATCAAGTCTGTTGTACTGAAGCCTTCCAAAATGGCATTTAGTATAAACAAAAGGATGTAATCTATATACATTTTAGTCGCATAGCTTGAAAATTGGTTGCAAATGCTAGTCATTTTCTCTCACTGTAGTGGAGGGTTGCGCATAGAGTAAGAGATTGATTTTTGAATTTAAGAATCAGTATCGTTCAAATGAATATTGCTATGCATCGGACAATCAATATTTTACCCAGCCCTAGCATTCAGCTTCATTTATAGTGAGAACTCTGTTCTGAGCGTCAGTGAGCTCGCGATGAACTGCAGGGCTCAAACAGTGTAAACCCACAGTAAGTGTAAGGTTCATTAAAAAATAACAGTTTAGTTTTGTCATGCTGCTAAGTTGGCCAGTGTGCAGTTGATTTACTGATGTATAAAAGAGCACTAAAGTTATTCAGCACAACAGTAGCCTACATAAAGAATATAGCATTAAGTCAAATAATAATAAATAATTATTTAATATATAATCGTGATTATAATAGCGAGGGAAATAAAAATGTTCATTATTGTGCAGTCCAACGAAAACCCCTCTTCACAATCACTTTATAGAAACCCACGTCTCGCACATCTCCCGCTTTCCGTCTGAGTGGAATGTTTGTCTCGACTATAACACTCACAGAGGCTGTCCTAATGCAAACACACACACACCTTCTACAATATAAATAGAAATAGTGCTCTGTTAAGAATCTGGCGAAGACGGTAAGCTCTGACAGCTTTTTATTATTTATTAATTCCCGCTTTTTACGAGCTGGAGGATTTCTTCATTTGCTGTTGGCAGAGCCGGGCCAGTTTCCAGGCCTGAGGGGGACAAAGGCCTCTCTCAGGTTACTAAGAATGTCAAGTAGCTCCACATCCTGTTCACACTCAACGTCGGTCTACTTCTCTGCTAACTCCTCGTCCTAACAGTGCACGAGTGATTTAGGACAGAAATATACTCTATAAAATTAAACAAACCATTGCAAGCACACAGTTCCATACTTAAGCATTCTTGTGATCATATGGCAGTAAACAAGTTACTCAAGGGGGCGATAGTTGCGTTCAAATGTATGAGCCATTAAACTAGATGTGTTATTATTAGTGCTGTCAGTCGATTAAAATATTTAACCATGATTAATCGCATAATTTTTTGTAGTTAAGCGCAATTAATCGTAGATTTTGAAAGTGCTGAAATTTGACACTATAAACTTCTTTTCCTGTCAAAATGCATTTATTTTCATCTTAGGAAAGAAAACAAAACAATATGTAGCAATAATGCTTCATTAACATTTTCCAAACAAAGCCTTCTACAGAATAAAGATAGAAATGCACTAAAATATCACCAATTCAAGTAACATTAAACGTTTCCCAAAGTGGGAAAATGGGAGTTTGAGTAATTGAAAGAACTAGTCCCCGCATAGGTTGCATTTTCATTGCAATGGGCATTAAATCTCTTATAATAATAATAATAATAATAATAATAGGTTTATTTTATATAGCACCTTTCAACAAACTCAAGGTCGCTTTACAAATAGTAAACAAAAAAACTAAAAAACAAAAGAGCAGATCAATTAAGAGTCAAAATAACATAGGGCAAAGAAATGTGTTTTCAGGTTCGTTTTGAAATCATGTATGGTGTTGAGGTCACGGAGGGACCTATTGTGGGATAGTATTATACTCGAACTCGTATCCTCCACAATATTAATCTGCCGGTAGACTGTGGTTATTCACTTTGTTACAGAAATCATGAAGCCGCATTCATGATTCGTATCAGGGCCAGCGTCAAGCACCACTTTGAACTCCACATGAAAAGCGCTTGGAAACCATGTCTAGTTCTGCACTTTTGTGATAGTTAAGACTTGATGTGCTTCTGTGCTAATTAAAATGCACCTTATACAGGCTGAAAAATACTTTATTTATATCACAAGTCCATCTGGGCTTGTTTTGTACATCAAATAGCATTAAGAGGTCCATTCCTCATTATTTTATCACTGACACAGAAGCACTGTTGTGTTTGTATTGTGAACTGTGCAGTGCAATTGTAATGACTCAGGGCGGACACACTGCAAAGGTTCCGCCTTTCCACTAAGTGTTTATGCTGGTTTATGCTGCATTAATGGTAAACGCGTTAATTAGGATTAAAAAAAAAAAATAATGCATGAAACTTTTTTCATTAATTGCACGCATTACTGACAGCTCTAGTTATTATTCAGAACAGCTATCATAAACATTTTGACAGCAAAGGAGTGTGTGCTATAGTATTTACTAAACAGTTCCTCTACCACGATAGCGGTTCAACCGAAAGAGAAAACTAACGGTAAAAGACCACTTTAGCGCCCCTTGTGGAAAATGCTGAGAATGCACATAAGGAAAGCGACAACAATGGAAAGCAAACAATGTGTGAAACGGAGCTTGCGTAGTTAGAAACATGTCTTGAGACTATTTACCCTGCAATCTTTACATCTTCTAAAGCAGTTCATTTAAGATTAAACTATTATTTCACTGCATTAGTCTCTTGGCCTCCCTTTGTCCTCTCGGCAGCATTTTAATATTGTATGGATTTCATACGAGCTGCCAGACTGCGAATGTTGCTTCTTCCATGACAAGTAATTGAGTAACGGCTGTGTTTTAAAGAGCAGGGTGTGTGCAGCTGTCCAGCCCAGACTAAGACTGAAATAACATACAGTAAAAGAGTTTGACTGGCTTACAGATCCACCCAGTCTTAATTCACTCTCTACCAAAACACAGGTGATTTATTGGCCAATCCACTCAATGCTTACATATCTTTAAATGGAAACTGCTCTAAAATTGTTCTGCAAGCCATATGTAACTAATATACAGCTTTTCATCCTGTAATATAAAGAGACAGACACAAATGAAGACAGAAACATAAAGTTATGAGTCATTTTAACCTGTTTGTTTCATAATGAAATGTTATGGGATCTTGCTGATAGATTGCTCAAAGTTCTTTTAATTCTTTCAAATAAATCATATAAAATCAAATAAATTATTCTTGAACTGGCCAAAGAATTTAAGGGGGCAGTGTTAAATTAAAAACATAACTTTTAACATCAGAAGTTAAATTTCAATTTTAAATTCACTATTGTTTTATATAGAACTGTTCTATAGTCTATACAGTATTTAATGCAATTACATCAGAAGTAACAGTAATTAAATTACAGAAAAATTAAAGAGTAATCCCTTACTTTACATTTTTCAAGAAAAAAGTAATGTAATTACAGTAATTAATTTCTTCGTAATGCTTTACACCCATCTATTGCTGCCCAACAGTTACTACACTCATCAACGGTGTCATAAATAATGGCACCTGAAAGTTGCACAAATCAGTGTGTCTTTAGTTTGGCTGCATGATTTATGTTCAGGCTAAAATCTAAATGTTTACAATCACAACTTCACCTTCATAATCATCCCATCAACAACACAAACATCTAATAAAACTGAACAGGACAAAAAAAGTCTGGCCCAATTATCTTTGAGAAATGACATAAAAGAAAGGGAATGCATAAATTTGTGCTCTTGTCTCTATTAACAAGTTCATGCTCACCAGAGAATTGTATGTGATTTAGTGAGACAGAAAGCAAAGTGCCAGGTCAATCGATTGAGGTGTTTCATGCAGTCAGTGAATACGTGACATGTTTTAAATCTGTACCTCGCTCTCCCTGCACTCGTACATTGAGTCGCTGTGAATGGTCATCTGGTAGCAGGCGTACAGCGCCGCCGACTGCTCGTAGGACGCCAGGAAGCCCGGGTCCTCAAAGCTGACAGGCACTAACCTCACCTTCAGAGTGATTGAGGGATGATTAGAGGGGAAGGGAACGACAACAAAATGACAGGGGAGGAGAAAACGATTACAATGAATGAGGGAATGAGGAAAGACGTATAGCAAATATATAGATACAGAAAAAGAGGGAGATTTATGGGGGGGGGGGGGGGGGGTAGTGGTTAACACAAAACCAACAACAAGTTTAAAACAGCTTGTGTATAACACATAGATTCACTGGATGTTTTTTATTTTTGGCACCATTCTGAGTAAATTCTAGAGACTGTTGTGTGTGAAAATCCCAGGAGATCAGCAGTTACAGAAATACTCAAACCAGCCCATCTGGCACCAACAATCATGCCACGGTCCAAATCACGGAGATCATATTTTTTCCCCATTCTGATGGTTGATGTGAACATTAACTGAAGCTCCTGACCCGTATCTGCATGATTTTATGCACTGCACTACTGCCACATGATTGGCTGATTAGATAATCGCATGGATGACTGTTGGTGCCAGATGGGCTGGTTTGAGTATTTCTGTAACTGCTGATCTCCTGGGATTTTCGCAAACAACAGTCTCTAGAATTTACTCAGAATGGTGCGAAAAATAAAAACATCCAGTGAGCGGCAGTTCTGTGTATGGAAACGTCTTGTTGATGAGAGAGGTCAACAGAGAATGGCCAGATTGGTTTGAACTGACAAAGTCTACGGTAACTCAGATAACCACACTGTACAATTGTGGTGAGAAGAATATAATCTCTGAATGCTATTCTGAGATGCGGGTTGGCGCTGTTTTGGTGGCATGAGGGGGACCTGCACAATATTAGGCAGGTGGTTTTAATGTTGTGGCTGATCGGTGTATATTGTTCATGTTAATTTGTGTTAATTAATGGTAATGAACACAACCTTTTTGTAAAGTTTTAATGAATATCTTTATTGAATCTTCTGTAATAGAAATTCTATAAAATTCTTAATTTAATTGTTTTTAAATTCAGTATCTCTAAATGTTCCTGAATCGCTTAAACCATTTGAAACAGATATTTTATGGAGATGCACAATACTGTATATTGTAGTATTATTTCCCACTGAAGCACACTTTCCCTCCAAATTCTCATTCCAGCATTTTACTTTTCAATTTGTTTGAAAACACCATTATTCTCAGTCGATTCTCATAAGATTATCATTACTGTATTATAACATTTCATTGTATTACATTAAAAAAATACTGTAATACCATTTTTTTTATTATTATTATTGAAATCAGCACAAATTAAAGGCAGTGCAAGAAATCCCATGATGTATAAATGCTTCATTTAAGTAGTATTTAAATGTTTTATTTTACAGCAATGAGAATTGAAGCAAATAAATTTGCTTTTTTTAAGATTTAAAGAGTATACTATTTCACAGTTTCCTGTTTTGAATAAATACTGTTGTTTTAAACACAAGACAGCAGATGTATAATATCGGAAATAATTTTGTTCATCTGCTGTAAAGACTATAATTATCTAATAGGCATCAGTCAGAACAAAACAAAAAAAAAACTGTGCATTTAAGACTTCAGTAAATACAGAAACGTAATTCCGACTTCTTGAATACAACTAATACGTTGCACAATAGTTTGCGAAAGACAGGGGAGTGAGTGTAATGTTAAGTATGACGGAAAACTAAATGTAGGGAGACAGATGGGCTGAAGGTGAGGCTAGTGCACTAGGGCCATGACGTTTTTTCTCAAGACTAAAATCTCATTTCCAATACTGATACTGGCTGTCAATACACCTGACTGATGATGAACACATTTGACAAAGGTTACAAATTCAAGCCAAGGCAGCAGGTGGGTGTTTTGAGATAACAAGCACTGCTGCCACAACATCTCAAAAACACCCAATCTAAGCTTGGCCTATTTTACCCAATGTGCACCAATAAAATCAACAGTTTGAGGCAAAAAAAAAAATAAAGTAGCAGGGTATTCATAATATGGCATCCTTCCAATGGATACACAGATGCACGAATTCAGAACTTGAAAGTCAATGAGAGCTGAAAAAAAAAAGCAAAAGTTGAGTTCGCAAATCACTAGAACGATGCTGCATGGCATGTTCACTCTTGCAACTGACCAACCAACAGAAGAAAACACAATAAAAACTACTGAGATGTTTGTGTTCTTATGCAGGTATGTCACCTCCACTCTCCTTTACTCAAGCAAAACTTGTAAACAACCATCTTGGTCAAGTTGGTCCGGTGGTAGAGTTTGTTAGCTTTTACTTGTTTGACACAAACACCTGTAGAAACACTGCCCACACAGAGCGGATGAGAACGTTTGCCTTATTTCGATCCAATTTCTCCCTCTTTCCACCATATATTCCACCAAGTACTTTATTCACATGGTTTCATCCGAGTTTGTGTTAATGCCGTACCTCCCTCAATTTTTTATTTCTTCCTTCTCCTACTCCTTCTCTCATTCCTATTCGCTTGCTTTTAGTTTCCTTCAATTCACTGGATTTCAGAGGCGGTTGTAATGCACTCCTTAAAGTTCAACAAAAAATGACAATTCTGTCATTTGTTACTCAGCCTCATGTCATTCAAATTCGTATGCAGTATATTTTCTTCGTGGAACACAAGAGTAGAATTTCATTTAAAAATGGGTGGTGGTGGTGGCGGCATAGTGGGCTAAAGCACATAACTAGTAATCAGGTTGCTGGTTCGATCCCCACAGCCACC
This sequence comes from Myxocyprinus asiaticus, assembly GCF_019703515.2. Lineage (NCBI taxonomy): Eukaryota > Metazoa > Chordata > Actinopteri > Cypriniformes > Catostomidae > Myxocyprinus > Myxocyprinus asiaticus. The sequence goes on along the minus strand of NC_059364.1, from coordinate 5,119,048 downwards.
ACCATTGTGACCTTGAGCAAGGCACTTAACTCCAGGTTGCTCCGGGGGGATTGTTCCTGTAATAAGTGCACTGTAAGTCGCTTTGGATAAAAGCGTCTGCCAAATGCATAAATGTAAATGTAAAATCAATACACACCTCTAAACAGGGCCGTAACCACAATGTACACTGAGGGGGACAAGTCCCCTCCAATAATCAGATATGGCCAGATTGTCCCCCCCAATAATTGATATCCTTGTTGTTGTTCTGCTGCAGTTCATTATGCACCACTGTCTTTGTCATTAAGTTGTTGCAGGAATAACATAATGGTTTAAAAAAAAAAGTTTACTTTTAGCTTGCACAGTAGTCCAACACCGTTCGTCAGTGTCATTTGAGATGAAATCAAATCGATGAAGGTGGGACTCAAATTGAAGAAGCTGAGCGGGAACCTCATGGATTATTCCAGCGTCGTGCAGCACGCACACATCAGTGTCAGCAGTTCAGGTTAGAGTGTTATGTAAGATGTCAGTATAAACTAAACATGCAATATTTGCCCACTATTTTATGACTGAAATGTTGTACAGACCAACAGTCATTTCCAGTGGTGCAAACTATTCACCATTTGGCGAAATTGGCCATTTTGAATTATAAATATGTCATGTACAGTACATGATTCGTATGTCATTCATAATTTTAAATGTGAAAACATTAACGGAGCCATTTTCAGCATATCAGGCTCAAGGCAAAGAGCAAATGTGTGTATATTGTAAAGGAATTGAATGAATGTGGTTATCTGGTAAGTTTCTGAAGTACCTTTTTAGAAAATTCACTTGAAAATGATCTATAACACAAAGTAGAGCGTTTTCACCCTCAGATTAAAACTAGAACATGGACCTGTGACTTGTAGCTTCAACTGAGTATTTAAGTTTTGGCAAGGACAGTTTCATATATTTGTAATGCAAATATTATTAGGTAATAATTTAAAACTAATTTTACATTTTCTAAATCATTTCTTTATGTCTTTAATTAATTCTGAATTTTGTACAGCATCTCCTTAGAGTCTTCTTTTAAAAGAGACCATTTTATTTTGAGAATGAGCCACCAGTTAAATGAGTAGTTCTCCTAAAAATGGAAAATGTACTTTTACTCACTCATTTACTCACCCTTATGTTGTTCAAAACCCACATGCTGTTACTTTTTCTTGGAACATAAAAATATATATTTTTAGCAGCTCTAATCCATAGAATAACAGTTTATAGTGAGCAGGAGCTGTCGAGCTTCAAAAAGGACAAATACTATAAAGCACTATTAAATGTTCAGTATAAAGATGTCACAAGGGTAGTCCATATGACTCATGCATTATATTCCAAGCTTTATGGGGCCACACAACAGCTTTATGGTATTTTTATTTTTTTTTCCTCTGGACCTCGACAGTAGTGCTCAATATGAACTGTTTTTGTATGGAAAAGAGCAGCGTTCGGGTTCTCAAAGCAAATATTGTTTTAAGATTCTACTGGGGAAAAAAACACAATGAGGGACAACTTGATGGCAGTAAATAATTTTGTGTATTTTCTTTTTGCTAGCCAGCTGACACAGTCATGTCATTTTACAGATACATCAGTGATGAAAAGAAATTCAAATTATATTCTTTGATACAGCACAAAAAAGAAAGAAAAGATGACTAAAACAGGCAAATTGCTAGCAATGTAGACACTATGTGAAATTTGTTTTTAATCTTTTAAAACCAAAACTTATGCAGTTTTAGGCCTTTATCGCATGTAAAGCCTTTATTCAGAAAATGATTACATTCAGAGCCTTAACTATTTTAAAGGACCAAAGAGGACAATTATATTTGTGACCTCAACACCCACGACCCCCCACCCCCAAAATGGTTTTGTCCCCCACAGTGTTCAAGACATGGTTACGGCCTTGCCTCTTGCCATACAAAATTTTACAGTGACCACTTCTGTCAAACTCCAGAAAGGTACAAATATGCCATAAAAGCACAATGAAAGTAGTTCATATGATTCATGCGCTATATTCCAAGTCTACTGAAGCTATACGATAGCTTCGTGTATTGAAAAGTTTGAAATGTCAACAGTTGTTTACTGATAATCTAAACCTTCGCCAACGCTCACATCTAGCCAGCGTCCAGATTCAAAAAAGGCTTGTCGATACTTAGTAACCAAAGATGCTGTATTTTTATTTTATTTTTTTGGGACATGAGTTTGGTACTAGATGCAAAATTGGAATATAACGTGAAAGTAACATCATGAACTAGGGCTGAATAATAATACGATTCTGATTCACGAGCTCTTGGTTCGAGTCTATTCCAATTCGATTCGATATCAATTCATATGGGTATATTTTATTTCTATTGTCTCTTTTGTTACATATGAAAGAAATTATCTCACAGGTAATGCTGTTAATTTTGTATAGGGGACCTTCTAACTAGGTACATAAAAAAAAAAAAAAAAAAAATTTTTACAATGATATTTTGTTAGTTTATAATTTTGGTCCCATTTCAGCTTTTTAAAAATTTACAAATCCATGTATGCAATCAATAAATATGATATTATATTGCATATATTATCTTTTGTTAAATGTTTGTTTAATTGCATAATTTAGTATTTACACTGATTTGCTGAACACGCGTTAAAAACCAGCATTGTCTCTTTAAGAAAACCGGCATTTTTGTAAAGAGCGTCTGTAAATGAGCGCATGTTAATGAGAGAGACTCAAATGGCTTTATATCACGATTAGGATTAAATATTTATTTTTTGTTGTTTTTGATCAACAGCTGACTGTAGAGAACACGAGTGGTTCTCGTCTTGGACACATATTACACGGAACATATTTTACCCCCAAAACGCAGTGAAAGGATCTAGCTGTCGAATACTCCACCACTATTCAATCACTGGTGAGTGAAACCTGAACATTTACCAGGCAGCTGCTAAATATCAGTCAAGTTTTAGTCGCACAGTGCAAAATTTGCAAATGCGAGTGATTTCCTCTCATTGTAAAGCACTGCTGTATCGCGGAGGAGGGCGGGGCCATGCCGGAATGACACACTCCCAGACCCCAATCACCCTGATGAGGCGAGCGAGGGATAAAGGTGACTGGAGACGACAGCCCAAGAGAGAGAGAGAGAGCTTCAGGCAGCTGTCCTGCATGTTTGGTTGTTATTTGGCTTTTGCTTTAATTCACTATTAAATTATGAGTTGCACCTTCAAGCCGGTTCTCGCCGCCTCCTTTCCCTTTGAACCCCTTTACAACTGCGCATAGAGTAAAAGATCAGTCTTGGGATTTAAGAATCGGAAAATCTATATTTTTACCCACCCCTATAATGGACTACTTTTATGGTGTATCTTTGTCCTTTTTGGAGTCGTTGTATGGAATGACATGCAAACAGATTCTTCCAAATTTTCTTTCAGTGTTCCATTGAAAAATAACAGCTGACAGGTTTTGAATGACATCAGAGTGAGTAATGACAGATATTTTTTTTGGAGGGGGGGGTGAACTTTTCATTCAAAGTAAGTGCACTGTGATTTTTTGCTTCCAGTTTTAGGTGAACAGGTTTTCGTTTCTCCCTCAAGTTCATTTAGATTTCCACCCACCCTGGACCCTTTCCCGACCCTTACTCCTATCTGCTTCCTCTGCTCCTGGTCAACTTCTTGTATACACAAATCGCTCCAAATGTAAGCTGATGTCACCATTAACAATGGTTCTATGAAGTGTTCCTCAAAACATTATTCGGTTCATAGACAAAAGAGAAAGCAAACCCTAATGAAAAAAAAAAACATTAAATCAGCTTATGCTGGTTTAAACTGGTCTCCCTGACTGATCAGCTAAAAAGTGACCCAAACCCATCCTAAACCATCCAACTGACCAGGCTGAGAGACCAACTGAGACCACTCAACCAGATTAGTCTGGTTGTAGCTGTAATTTTCAGCAGGAAGGCCATCTAAAATGTGCTCAACACCTAAGAGACTGCCATACTACCTCAACCCCTGAGCTTTGGGTCCTCTAACCTGGCTCTCGGTAGCTTTTTCAGGTGGATCCTTGTGAATGGCCATCTGGTAGAGTTTGTACACTTGGTAAGAGGCATCAAATGAAGCTTTGAACTGTGGACTGGGTGGATTGGAGCGCACTAGTCTCACCTTCAACATGAGGATGATGAACAGCAAAAGAGTTAAAAAGAAAAATGAGATCGTCCAAGAAAGAAGCTAAAAGTACATAGAAAATGGCACAAGACTTGAGAAGAATCATACAGGGTTCCCACATGTTTTGACCAATGACTTCTCCAGTCATTTGTGATTTATGGAGAAGGATTTTTTAAATCAATTCATAGAGATTACACCTTCTATTCTAACAGACAAAATATTATAGAGCCGGTTATACCAACAACAACAAAAAAATTTAGATTACCAATAACTGTAGAGACAAACCGATATTAATTTCCATGACTTTTTCAGGTCTGGAAATCACAATTTTAAAATTCTCTGCTATTTATAGGTTTTTTCATGACTGTAGGAACCCTGATATTATAACTTGGAGCAGAAAATGACTAAAGTTGTTGTACATGCAGTTTTTTTTTTTTTATTAATTTCTATATAGGATACATTTTGCAAATGAATAGTTGCTCAAAATGGCACTTACACACTAGTTTACGCCAAGTAAAAAAAGGCTGCAAATCCACTGATTTCAAAAGTGGATGGTGTGTCTCAATTTCATAAAAGAAAATATATTTAAGAAAACTTTTGCGAAAAAGCGACCAAATGTGAGAAAATGTTGACGTTTTCCAGTTTTGCTTTCGGAAATCCAATTTGCTGTATTCCTGCTTGATTTCAAACTCTGATTTCAGACATGGCTCTTTGCACGCCTTTAAAACACATTTTATGTATTACTATCCAATAAAAGTTAGCTTTTTCTAATGTGGAAGTGCCCCATTTTGCTCAAGTCAGAATTCTGGCCCAAACAAGATAAGAAATCATTTGGAAAATCAAATAAAAACACTTGAACAGTAAACCCATATTTATCCTATTACAGCATTAGTTTGGTTGGGTGAGGTTCAGCATAAGTAATCAAGAAAAATCCCTCTACTTTAGATTTACTCTTTGCGTATCTATAAAATGTGTCTAATATTGTGAATCTCAAAAAATGTGTACAGGTCTTATTTCATCGTAAATTCAAAAGAAAAATATAAATGAATTATATTTCACATAAAGAATATGACATCAATATAAAGGGCCATTTGATTTTTTTTTTGCCATTGTGCTAGCATTTTCATAAAAATCAAGCACATTTTCCACTCAATTCTCATTTATGTTATGCATCTGGATCAATTAAACTTAAAAGCCAATGCAACAAATGCTACCATGATGTATAAATTCTTCACAATTATAAAAACTTTTAAAGTAATGAGTAATTGTAGTAATGAGATTTTTTTATTTTTTCCACTTTACAGTACTGAGAACTGGGGAGGGATGTGTGTAAAAAGGTACAAAAATGTAATATTAACTTAAGCAAAAATAAATTATTGTAATATATAGTTAATAAAATTAAAACTGTAGTATAATTTCAATATTATAATTATAAAATAATTTATTATTTTTGTATTTCTTTTAATTCTGGGATGAAAATGACCAGAACACCACGACAGACTATTTAAGATTCACCCTTAAAAAAAGGCTAATATGGAAGTATTTTCTGGGCAATTTTCAAAACCAACTGCAAATTGTATTTGCAATTGAGTTCTCTATTTGTGGATGCATAAATTGTGACATAATCCAAATGCAATTTCAAATCACGTATTACTGTTTGCATTTTCTTTACATGAACGTACAATGTCTGCCAAATTTCAAATGAAAAATCAAAGTCCATTTGCAATTGCATTTCCTATATGTTATGAGTTATGACCCCGTCATATCAATATACCAAAAGCAATTACCCTGTATGCCATTGAATTTCCTCTGCATTTATATATATATATATATATGCATATATGGGTCAGGAGCTTCAGTTAATGTTCACATCAACCATCAGAATGGGGAAAAAAATTTGATCTCAGTGATTTGGACCATGGCATGATTGTTGGTGCCAGATGGGCTGGCGTTTTAATTTTGGAAGGCTCCATATGGGGCGCAGAGGAAGTGAAATACCAAACGGGGTAATTGCTTTTGCTATTTCGATATGACAGGGTCATAACTCGTAAGACATGGGAAATGCAATGGCAAATGGACTTTGCTTTTCCATTGGAAATTTGGCAGACCTTGTATGTTTGCGTAAACGAAAATGCAAAAGGTAATATGTAATTTGAAATTGCATTTGGATAATGTCACCGTTTATGCATCCATAAATAGAAAACACAATATTTGTTTTGAAAATTGCCCGGAAAATAATTCCATAGGCTAAATTGTTGCATATTTTCTCAACAGATTTTAGAAAAACATTGCTGTTTCCCTAAGAAACTGTTAAATTTGAAAGTTTCATAGATAAAGAGTCACTTCCTGGTCAACAAACTGTGGAAAAGTCAAACACACATGACTTCCTCTCCTAATGATTAAACCCAGACCGGCAGTCAAACGGTCACAACAAAGTGTCTCCTTACTGTATATAGTTACAAAAGAAACTTCCAGAATTTTCGGGCTACAGTACAACTGGCTTCATAATATCACATCAGCAACCATAGTAAAAAAAAAAAAAAAAAAAAAAAAAAAAAAAGGATATAATGAATAGAAATAACCACAATGTCCATAATTGGTTATGATATACATTTCAAAGGATAATTATAATATAGATTTCAATGGAATCCAATGGGAGAAGTAGCTCATATTTTGTTTTTTGTTTTGGATTTTCTCCCCTTTTTTCCCCAATTTGGCATGCCCAATTCCCGATGCACTCTAAGTCCTCTTGGCAGTGTAGTGACCTCAATCCGAGTGGCAGAGGATGAATCTCAGTTGCTTTCACATCTGAGACCGTCAATCCGTGCATCTTATCACGTGGCTTGTTGAGCATGTTACCGCGGAGAAATATCGCATGTGGAGGCTCACGCTATTCTCCGTGGCATGCACGCACCCCACCGAGAGCGAGAACCACATTATAGCAACCACAAAGAGGTTAACCCAACATGACTCTACCCACCCTAGCAACCGGGCCAATTGGTTGCTAAGGAAGCCTGACTGGAGTCACTCAGCACGCCCTGGATTCGAACTTGCGTCTTTACTTGCTGAGCTACCCAGGCCCCCGAAGTAGCTCTTTTTAAGCTAATTTGCTAGCAACTATTGGGCGGTTTGCAAAACAACATGCGCACGTTCAAACTTTGCGTGTCAAAACACGTTGCAAATGGTTTGACGTTAATGTTACTAAACACCATTGGTTCCTGTCTGTCTTGTGACCAAACGCGACGTGCCAATATGCGTTTGCGCCAATAAAATTTGGAAGGCGGAGGGTGATATTTTTAGTGAATAATGATTATAATAACAGAATTTCATATTTCCTAAGCTATCGTATGGCTTCAGACAACTTGAAATACAGCACACGAGACATATGAACTACTTTTATGGTGCGTTTTTGTCTATTTGTAATTAAACGTAGCTAACTACTTTAATTACATTACATAACTGTCAAGTGATTTCGTGAATAGTCTGGAGCCAAACTTAGACAAAGCATCTTCCAACTTCTACATGGGTGTGAAAGTCTGACATCAGTTTAAAGCGCATTGTGTGGGATTTGATGTAAGGTTTGATTAGTAAAACAGAGCTTGACATCTACCAGAATCATCTGTGTTTGCACAAGGGCACGCTGGCCTCAAAAGTGAGGCGGCAAATAAAAATCCAATCCTCCAAACAAAAATATTTAATTGAATGGCAAAGCTGTTCCTAATTAAAAGAACTCTCATGGAGACGTTTTCATTGGACGAGGTGCTTATGGTTTACAGGTTCCACAGAAGAGCAAGGCCAGGGGATTTAACTTCAGGTTTTATTTTATTTGGCCCTCACTGAAGTGCTCATATTAATGCTTGGCCGAGTTAATTGAAGATATTTGCGAATTTTGTTTCAGATAAACATGGGGAGAGTTTTTAATCTGTTGGGTTATTCTCTGGAGTTGTGGAGAACTTAATTAAGTGTGTGAGGAGAAACCAAGACAAAGAGAGCACAGCGCTGTCATAACAGCTCAGAGATTTCAAATTACAAGAGGGTTAAAAGAGGGCAGAAGCAATCACTTTCCAAACTGGGGTTTGAAAAGAAGTACAAATTGGGGACAAGTAATAGTGTGCCACTACTGCCCTCTACAGGTATGTTTAGAGGCATTTGATGACTAAATTGTATCGTAATTTGCTTGCGAGCACCCAGATAACTGTTACTCTTTGTGGGTTAAAAGAGTTAAAGGAATAGTTCACACAAGAATGACAATTCTGTCACCATTTACTCTCCCTCATATTGTTAACCCGCATGTCCCTCTTTCTTACATGGAACACAAAAGGAGACATTTCCCCCCATGTACACTCTGTTATACATAAAAACTTTTATACCCAAACGCTGGGTTGAGGCTGTTGGGTGAAGAAGTTGGGTTGATTTGACCCAATCTGGGTTGGTGAACATTTTAAACCAGTAACCCAGCACTGCTGGGATGGGAAAGTGGATGTGAAAAAAACCATATATGTTGTACGTCATTACATACAGTTTCAAATCTTTGTGAAGCCTGCCGAATGAGAGAAAGAGCCCCAACACTGTAAACTGGAAGATGTAAATTGTTAATTTACTTGTTTATTTAGTCGTTTTTGAACATATGAAGGAATAACTAGAGACAGACAGTTGAATTACTGAAAATAAATGCATATCCTGAGGTGACGATGCGGCGTGAAGCGGCCGTTATGCCTCAGATGTGCATTAACTTTCAAAACTTCAACGGTTTGGATTCAGTTATTCCGCTGATACCGCAGTTATCACACATATAATACATAACAACCACACATTTGTTTGTCTCAACACATTTTCAGGTTTTCAGCTTGGGTTTATAACTATTCACTGAATAACCTGTAAACAAGCGGTGCTGTGTCGCGGACGCCGCGTGAAATTTCAAACCTCCGTGAAGACTGAAGAGCGCAAGAGATGATGCTGGAGACATGCAAGTCATTTTAAACTATTTTTTAAAATCATTTTCAATAAGCAATATTTGACGACGGACCAGTGCACCACCGCAATTGTGCATTCAACGGTCTAGAATCAATTATTCCGCTTATCCCATGATTAATGCACACATTTATTTGATCACATCTTTCAGATTTTCGTTGTCAGGAGGCTCTTTTGTGTTAAACTAATTTCTTATGCCAACATTTTCATCTAAGCTAGCTATTCTGCCCCCTAGACACCCAGGCATGCTTCTAGTAATCCTTACAAAAATTAACCATGGTTTTACTGCAGTAATATTGTAGAAACCATAAATATCTATGGTAGTAACCATGACTGTGTTAACCATGTTTTTGTTTTTTGAAACCATGGTTTTACTATAGAAAATTATAACAACCATGGATTTACTACAGTAATACTGCAGTGTCCATATAGTAACCATGGTATTATGTACTATAGTAAAATTGTAGTTACCATGACTGTATAACCATGGTTAATTTTGTGGCTACGATGGTTTTACTACAAATACCATGGTTAAACTATGCTTACTATAGTAAAACCATAGGTACTTTTTGTAAATATCTGACAGTGTATGTCTTTTTTCTTTACTATGATATCTAAAGACTTCCTCATTTTTGAATCCTGACTCCACCTCAAAGAGAACTGGTGTGCCTGTGTTCAGAGACAAGATCCTGCACTTTGCCAACAGAGAGAAGTGGCTCTTCATCTGCTTTCCACTGTGGAAACTATCAGAGCAGGTATTGGGGACAAAGAACACTATACATATTTAAGAGAACAGCAAGACAATGCTGTCATTCAGGTGTAACTATTTAAATTATATTAAGAAAATAGTTCACCCCAAAATTTAAATTCTGTTATTACGTAATCACACTCGTGCCATTACAAACAAAAGGAAAAATGTTGAATCATTTTAAAAAGAGAACTCCCTGTTGTCCTCCCTATCGCATAGTGCCCAGTCTGGTTATTAAAGCACCAATAAAGTCTTTGTGTTTTGTATACTATATTCCAAGTCTTCTGAAGCCACATGATAGCTTTATGTGAGGCACAGACCAAAATTATGCAGTTCTAATTATGCAAATAACCATGTGCTGTTCTCAAATAAATTATGCTGCATGTTAGATGTCAATACTATCATTTTGTTCCTCATGTGTCTCATGATCAACTGTCGTGACATCAAATCTGTGATATATTTGATCAGAGAACTACATGCTGAGCTGCAGGAATGATTTGATTTTAAAAATTATTACAGTCATCCTGTTCCTCATACTGTACAAACTTATTGTTCAGCTCCAGAAGACTTGAAAAATAGTGCACAGTTACTTAATGTTGTTTATGGTGCTTTTATGACCATTTTTGGGGGTTGACAGACCTTGTTGGATATTGTATGGAAAATTGACATTCAAATTTTTTACTTCTGTGTTCAATAACAGCATATGGGTATGGAATGACATAATGGTATTTAAAATAAATAATAACCAATCAAGAGTAGGATTCATACAAAGAGTAAATGACAGAATTTTCATTTGGGGGTGAACTATTCCTTTAAGATACATCACACATCCAAATGTCACAGCAGTCAAATTTTCTTAAGACGTAAACTTTTTTGGTTTACATTGAACAATTGTACATTTTCTTTTTATTTATTTACGACAAACAAGGTGACTTCACCTTTCTGGTCTCTACTGTGCTCTCACTATCGGTGTACACAATTGGAGGGAAAATATTCTGTATTTTGCAAGGCTGGGTGTCTCTACAGCCCTCATCAAAAGTTAAACCAAGTTTAACCAAGAGTTAAACGACACCAAAACTGAGATTTCTAAAAAAAAAAAAAAAAAAACTAAAAAAATTGCATAGACACCCACACTCACAAGCGATAAAGTGAGGTCTGGAAAGGAAGTATTTGATACTGTGCACTAGTATAATTGCATCCGTTTAAAAATGAAAATTCTCTCATCATTTACTCACCCCTCATGCCAACCCAGATGTATATAACTTTCTTTCTTCTGCAGAACACAAACAAATTACCTTGAATTACAATCTCGATTACACTTTGCTAGGAAGTGTAATCGAGCTTGAAAACATGATCGCAAAGGAGACTGCAGATGTCAAGATTTATATTGAAAATTGAGTTACATTTTGGTCTATTCTCACCCAAACCGATCACTTTAGAAGACATGGCTTAAACCACTGAAGTCTTATGGATTATTTTATGCTGTTTTTATGTGCTTTTTGGAGCTTTAAAGTTTTGGACCCCCATTCACTTTCATTGTATGGACCTACAGAGTGGAGATATTCTTCTAAAAATCTTTGCTTTTGTTCTGCAGATGAAAGAAAGTCATACACATCTGGGATGGGATGAGAGCGAGTAAATGACGATATATATGAAATTTTAATTGTTATTCACTGAAATTCTGCCCCTCCGCCGTAGCTCTCATTTATATGCCATACAACCAGAAGTTGCTATCAATATATGGACTTACGTCCGCTATAGCGCCCCTTGTGGCAATGCAGAGAGTGCAATGTATATTTGCACAATAACGAGCTTGCGTTGCTGGAAGCGTCTGCATTCACATTGTGTAGAGTATGTTCCGAACCCAAATAAAGAAATGTCATTTTTGGATGAACGATCTCTTTAACACTCAAGTGCTTTTAAACTAGCTTTTTAGTCCTGGACATGAATTCTGCAAATATAGAGGAATTCCTTTTGTATTGTCTCTAAAGCAAACCACTAACCTTGTTCAGATGAGGCTGACATTGACTGCTATCCACTTAAAGTAATTGAATGACATATTGCAGTCAATCAAATCAATCCAGTCAACAAGTTAATTGAGGGATAAATCGGACCAGTGCCGTCTCCGGGGACAATGACGTTTGGGATATAAGACGCTCTTTCATACAGAATCACTTAGAAAGCAAAAACATTGGCTGTTTACCTATGCTGACCTCACCCAATCAATCGAAGCAGAAGCAGGAGAGGATTGTTCAAAACCATGTCAAAAGAATGGCATGAAAATATTTACCAGGGATAAACAAGTACAAAAATGCTGTAGAAGATAGCGGTACTCTTGAGATCAGTATAGATATTTAACTCGCGTACGATGTTATACGAAGGGCAACTTCCTCTTTTGCATTTGCTTGTGTAAAAAAATAGCTTAACCAAAAAAAAATAAAAAATTATGTCATAATTTACAACAGCCACATGTCGTTCAAAACTGTATGCTGCCAATTTTCTTTTATTTTTTTGGAACACAAGGACACTTCACTCCGCTATTTTTCATATAACGAGTATAGAAGCTACAAAAAGGACCAAAAACACCATAAAAAATGGTCCACGTGACTTAAACACAATGTTCCATGTCTTCTGAAGCCATATAATAGCACTGTGTAAGGTTTAAGTCGCTATTCACTGATGTCTTTCGCCTGTGATAAAATATTGCAATCTTTTTTGCATTTTCCATAAAATGGCCTGGTTTTTATTTCCTTCACATTTTGGTCTGTTCCTTACACAATTCTATCATATGACTTCAGAAGGCATGATATAAAGCGCATTATCACATGGAAGACTTTTATGGTCCTTTTTGTAGTTTGACAGTATGTTGTCACTTATGGAATAAACCTGCGTAAAGATTCTTCAAAAATTCAAATTTTGTGTTCCATTGAAGAAATAATGCCATTTGGGTTTATAGCAACATGAGGGTAAGAAAATAATGACATAATTTGTATTTTTGATGAAACTATTCTTGTGAGTTATGTGATTTCAAAAGGTGTCAGCTGCACTTAAGGCAACTATGCAAGTTCATTTCTTACCTCTAAACGGTGAAGAGGGTCATTCGGTAAGGACTCCAAAATGAATTCCTCCAATAATTTAGGCTGATAAGATGCAGATTTTGATGGGGTGGGATTCGGAGATGTAGATGTCCCTTCTTGCTGCTTCTGTTGCTCTTTTTGAAGTCGTCGCTCTTTCCTAATGTCCTTAGCTTTTCGACACAGAGGTCTGTTGGGGTCGGCTCCCTTGCCTGCGATTAAGAATATGCGATTAGGAATTTACCAATTGACTGTAAAAAAAATAAAAAAATAAAATTTTTCCTAGAAAAGCCTAGCTTAATGTTAGCAAAACCTAGCTACATGCTAGCAATGCCTAGCAACATGCTAAAAATGCTAGCATTACCAAATAACATGCTAACAATGCCAAGAAACAAGCTGAACATGATAGCAATGTAATCTACATACTAAAGCATGCTAGCAAGACCTAGAAACATGCTAGCAATCACAGATAACATGCTAATAATGCCTAGCTACATTCTAAAACATGCTAGCAAGACTTAGATACATGCTAGCAATGCCAAACAACACGCTAAAACATGCTAGAAACATCTAGCTACAGGCTAACAATGCTTAGAAACAAGAAAAAACATGTTAGCAATGCCTAGCAACATGCTAGCAATGCCAATCTACATGCTAATATATGTTAATAATGCCTAACTACATTCTAAAACATGCTAACAAGACCTAGAAACATGCTAACAATGCCAAGCAACAAGCTAAAACATGCTAGAAATGCCTAGTCACATGCTGAACAATTAAATATAGTGTAGCAGCACGTTGCAATTTCTTGATGTGGTCTACACTACAAAAACTTGAAGTCTGTACGTCACCTCTGAAATTTCGTCAGTTTGTGATATTTAGCCTTTAGTATTTACTTTCTTAATATGCTTTTTATCATGCATGATTCATTGGAGCACATAAAAAAAATAAAATAATTTTATATATATATATATATATATATATATATTTGTCTTCATAATATTTTATTAAAATGTAATAACTTGCTCTGCCTCTAAGACAACTTTCCTTTTCAGCTGATGTTACCAACCTCTCCAATCAACTTCCATATAAAGACCACATTTCATGATCTAATCAATTTCAAACAGATACAATTATTTTCCTTGTTGAGTATCCTGCTTCACTCAGAAACACGTCAGATTATGGAATTAAAATGGGTTGCAAACGCGGTTTCATGTTGAATTTAAACTGCTGACTGCATGTCGCATCGAAAATACTGTAGGAATGGGTGTTCGTCAACCAAAGGCATTTCAAGTTCTTTCTGATGCTTATGACTGGTTAGGACAGCTTTGTTAATCATAATGTGTTCATTCAAATTTCAGAACTTTGGACACTCACTAACGACCATAAAATCTCAATCACTAGTGAAAACCGTGGGCTGTCAGGATATTACTAGTGACAACACTACTTCTAATAAAGAAATTGGAAAGAAAAGCGACTCTTTACATCACAAAAGCTGTCGATTGAGCTAAACTTGTATTGAACCCGTAACATTCCTTAGTTAGACTTCATATGCCACATTACATTTTTAAGAACGCATGTGCAAAGGCAAGGGCACACCCACATCTAAACTATGTCATATTAATAGTTCAGAACAGCGGAAAATTTGAGAACCTGTGAGCAACAAGAAGAGGGGAGGAAAAGCAGCAGCAGGAGTCTAAAACCAACTTTCTATAAAGAATAAAATCTTGAGGGCTGAGATCTCCAGTTGAAACAAGAGGTTCCTCCCTTGCAAAACTAAACATACGCTTACAGAACATCACATAAAATGTGTTGCATGTCGCTCAGAATCACTACTGTTGTCTGGTAGAAGACTATAGAAGAGGTATAATTAATAACAGGTCTCGGGTATGTCCCACTTTTGGCACCATTTAACTGGGAATATGGATGTACAGTGGGGTCGAAAATTCTGAGACCATTTTAAAAATCTGGATTTTCTTTCAATTAAACCTGTAGATAATCTTTAGGATTGAAAAAAAAAAAAAAAGTATAGCAAAGAAAAATTAGAATAAATATTTTAGAGTTTGCACTATTTCCACCTGTTTTCAGCAGGGGCAGTAAGAAAAACTTTAAAACAGCTGTATAGGCAACGCACAGCTGTACAGACAACAAACCACACTCAGGCTTGCTTGACACAAGTAACAGCACAAGATGAGAACGTGTTCTTGCATTCAAACACAGCTGGACGGAAAGCAATTCCGAATGCAGGAATCTCGAGACGTGTTTTTCCAAGTTTCAAACTACATTTAACTTGACACAGCAACCTAAAAACGCCGTGTTTATGACACGAAACAACCAAAGTGAGACGCTCCAAGTGTCCGTCTGATACGTGTACATTGACGCGTCCTTAGAAAAGCTCTTATAATAAATCTATCTTGGACAGATTGACAAATTCAACTGCAAAATGGATTGCTGTGAACTGTAGGCCAATGATAGGCTTATATTCATTAAATGTATAGGTGTGCGATCTTCAAGTGAGTTTTTATGAGCATGGTTTTCTGTGCAGTACAAATGAGTCGTCTAGCTTGCGCTAGTAAACGCAGGTCCTCCCGTTTACATGGAAGTCATTTTCTCTGCTCTGACATCATGACATCATCAGCTATTAAACAACATGAGCTGTTTGTTGACTCCCGCTGCTTTTGCAAGGAGTTTTCAGGCCACTTGCAGTTTTAAATGTTGTTAATTTGGCCTGGAGGAAACTGGAGGAGTTGGTATGGAATATGATCAGGGTTAATTACTTCCTTCAAAAAGGGGGAATTGTGTAATGAATAATCAGTGATTTGAAAGAATTTATCATAAAAAAGCTTTTCAAATTTTTGATCGTCCGCTGTGTGAAAACCATTTGTCCGATCAGTTAGAAAAGATATCCACAGTTTTCTTGAGCAACCTCTGAGCGGCACCATGATTATTCTAATTGCCTGTTTTCTGTTTCTTGTCTCGAGACGCAATGGCTTCGTCAAGCCAACATAATAAAACACTGACGTGTGTGCTGTCAAGTAGCCTATGTAAAACAGGTAATTTTATAATGAGATCTGTCATTTTTCTACCATTGCAAACATTTTCTCTGCCCCTCCAAGAGGTCAATCTGCACACCACAGACTTAGTGTAAAAACAAATCGTAAGCCACGCTGAATTTAGCCCAGATAAAGAACATATATTCCCTTTCTGCAGCTCATCCAAACAGTGACTGATTAATTTGTTGGACTGTGCAAACTAAACAGCTCATTTGTGAAATTTCATTTTTAAATGTATACATCTGTCTCTAAGTACACTGTACAATAACCCTCCCTTCGATCTAACCCCCTATCTCTATGTCCCTGGACTGATGCAAGCCCCTCAGAGTGCTCCCGGCAACCCATGTCAACAGTTTACACACTGACATCCTGTTTGAAGCAATAAGGAAAGCAGGGCCATTTCCTGCCTGTCCCTGTGCCAGCCGCCGCCGAGCATCAGCCTGCCAGCCTGCCATCAACCCGACCGCCCCGCGGGGGAGAGAAAGAGGAGAACTAGCCTCTCTAAGAGAGAGAAAAAAAGAGAGAGGGACAAGGAGGAACACAGCTGAGCCATACGGACAACACAACAACAGTGCCTCTCACAAAGCCTGTCATGAATATGTCCGGGTCATATTCCCCCCTCCCCCATTTTTTATTATAATTCGCATAAAGACAAAGACATTTATTTTCTAGGACCATTAAGATCCTCAACATTCTTGGAGCTTTACGCCATGTCCTGACAGCAAGCTTTTTTGATCATGCAACAATGAGAAATCTAGAAAGCTTCTATTATAATAAATGAAGCAATTTTCACATGAATCTCACAAAAAATATATATACAATTTCTGCCAGGGTATGCAAACTTTTGAGCACAACTGTATATTTAAAAAAATATGACATTAACCAATTGCATTATGACATTCCCCCCCATTTGTCCATACATTTTACTTTCGTTTTTTTGTAATTCCTATTAATTACATCAGTGGTGATCTATATATTGCAATATAGTTAAAATATTAATAGATTAATTAAAATCAGCATAAATTATAGGATGTACAACAAAAACTACCATGATGTATTAATTTTAAAAATGCACTGATTTTTGATTGTGCTTTACAGTGATGAAATTGTTATTTTATTTTTTTGCAAATGAGAATTTTGGATAAAAAAAAATTAAACATTTTAAAAACATGAAAATTAATTGTCATAAATATCACAATGCAAAAACTCTTAATTATACTAAAATAGGTTCTTTAACTTTATGGAAAATATAATTAACTATTTTAAAATATATGATTTTTTCTTTCTTTTGATTTGGGGGTGAGATTTTACCGTGGACCCACAAACCCACAAGAACAGCGCTTCTCTTAAATTTACGACTGCACTGAACGCTATTAGAAGTTTGTCAACATAAAACATTGAGTGATTATTGCACTCACATCTTCAGAACCCAGCACTGACCGGATACAAGTTCTTAGAAACACTTTCATTACAAAACACATTTTCAAACTGTACATTTTTGACCTGATTTACAACATTGTGATACACTATTTACACTGTTTTATTCAAATAAATCTGGCCTTTACACGCTTCACATGAGGCGTGGGACCTCCTTCGAGACCCCTAAGCGCCGTTCTATGACTTTCTCACACAAAGAGCGCAAGTCATTGAGACTATTAGCTCTTTCTTAACATCCATTCTTCCTTCTTTTCCTGTTAATACATCCAGTTGACTTAGTAGTGGGAATGTTTCCGGCTGGGGTTGTAAATACGGCACGGGGATGATAGAGATGTTGAATGGCTTCCCTGCAAACCAGAGTAAACATGAGAGCGAGAGCCAGAGTAGATGTTGGGCCGGATCCAGGGTAAAAACGGCCTGTGTTCTGTTACTCGCACTGTTTGACCGAGCTTTGAGCGGGTCAGAGCCGACATAGCGCTGCTCGGTAAAAGAAAAAAAGTGTGCTAGAGTACCATACAAGAGCATTCAGGGCCTTGTCTAAGTCCTCACTTAGTGCACTCCAGTAGAGTTCACAAATTGTACGAAAGCAGTTCGGCCTAATATGCAGAAGTGAACTGCTACTAATGAAATATAATTAGCCTTTTATA
The DNA here is from genome assembly GCF_019703515.2 of Myxocyprinus asiaticus. Classification (NCBI taxonomy): domain Eukaryota; kingdom Metazoa; phylum Chordata; class Actinopteri; order Cypriniformes; family Catostomidae; genus Myxocyprinus; species Myxocyprinus asiaticus. The sequence goes on along the minus strand of NC_059364.1, from coordinate 5,100,978 downwards.
CTGTAATGCATGGGCAAAACACAGTGTTGGGCCGTTCGCACCGAAGGCATTTTTGCATCCATCTGCACTTTTTTTAAATTGTTTTTTCAACGTAAACATGTGCTAAACGGAAATGATTGACCATTGGCACTGCGTCTCGCCGTTTTTTCAGTGTCTCATACAAGAGTGCGTTGTTTTTTAGAGGTCTCAAGACACCCGGATTTTGTTGTATTCATTGCACTGCATCTAGCTTTTTTTAACCGCTTCAACTCTGAGGACACGACGGTGGGTCCAAAAGGGGGCGCTCTGTCGCAAAAGAAGTTTATGCTTAAAATGTTCAAGTCTCCGAATACATAAGTCAGGCATATGGGGTATCATTTGAAAGCTTAGAATCTGAACTTTCCATAGATAACCATCACTTCTGCATTTAGGTTACATAAAAATAAAATAAAAAATAAGGCCTGAAAACATTCACGTCACAAATCAGCACCACATAGAGGTTGTGTGGTAAAAATATTAATATGATTATAAAAGTCTTTCAAATAGCACTTAAATAGACAAATCATAAATCAAATGAAAGCTCTCTTTCTCAGGAATGTGGCTGTACAGTTTTCACCGATCACTGCTGCTGTAAACCCTAAATAGCTAAAAACTAAATATCTGCTTTTACCTTAGACAGTTTTCAAAAAAATTAGCCATTTTTTACTTGTCTGTGAGCTTGCTTGTGTAAATATTCCAATGTTATTTCTTAGATCTCCAGAACAAAATATGCAGTCCAGCAGGACAAGCATGCTAAACATATCATCGGAAATATATGTTATCGACTATTGGTGATAAAATCATTGCAAAGGGGAGGATTTCTAATGACACCTAGACTGAGCTTCTAGTCTACTCAGAGGCCGAGATATTCGATGAAACAATTGGGGTGGTGCATGAACTGAAAATTAGACTGAATGTCTATGGACGAGCACATCTGTGAGGGCTAAAATGCATTAGAGCACCAACTACATTTTAGATTGCCATTTTGTGACGGAAGGAGATAGAGAAAAAAATATTTTTTCTAGTACTTGCTGCAATCTAGTGAAATAAAGTTTTTGGAGGGAGATGGAGTGAACAGAACCAGAATTACATTCATACAAAGTTAGGACCAAAAGGGTTTTTTTTTGGCAATTAGTCCACAGTATGTGTAAATGATGAGTTTTTAAATTTGAGGGTGAAAAATTGCAGGCGGCAGCCCAAAAATGCCCTTTAGTTGAAGAGGTTAATGCAAGAACGCATTTGCTCTGAATGACACCTTAAAATAGTCAAAACTGAGTTATGAACTAAATCGAGTCGCTTTAACTATAATCTGTCCTATGATAGATGGGTTTGGCTCAACTAAGCTCAAATTCTGAGAGAAATGGAGTAAGATTATTTTATAATACACATTTGGCTGGATTTTCAAAACTTTTGAAGACATTTGTCTCTGCTTCAGTGTTGCAGTACTTACTGCGTTTTGGCTTTTTAGTGCAGTATAGCACCTATAATGTATTTAACTGTGACAGGAGTAAGTGTTTTAACATTGAAAAAGTCATCTTTATAAATAAATTATTGGGTAACAGTCAAATGATAAAGAATAAACATTGAATATTTTCACATTTGACTAGATAATGCTGAATTGATAGTACCAAGGTCACACAGACCATTAGTAGTAAACAAGTGCTTTTAAAAGCGGGACATCGTGTGCAACAAGGAGATAAACTTTGACACATTTGTTCCTGCAGAACACAGATTCTCCCTCTCTAGCAGATACAGTTCGTAAAAACATAAGAACTGCCTTTCCTTGAGGACTCATGGACACACATTTACCGTAACAGTCACACACTCACTAAAGTACAAACAGCAAAAACTCACAGACGCATTCCTTCAAATACAATTCCAACACACACACACACACACACACACACACACACACACACACACAGTCTCTGGTTCCCTGAGGGATAGTGTAATGTATATTTGCTGTGCGGGGATGACTCAGGGTTGGGTGAATTAGAGCTGGCACACTCCTTTATGAGAGGAAAACATATGGAAAGAAGAGTGGGGTGTGGAGAAAAACTTTTACTATCTGGACCAGACTTTACAGGCACCCTAACCCCCCTGAACACAAATGCACACACAAAAAAAAAAAAACAAGTTATGAATACACTCTTGAATACACTCTTTTGTTTAAAAAAATCCAGCAAGTGAAAATGAGCAAAACAGAATGACCTACTGGAGTAACACTGTAGTCGTTACCATTCACTTAAAGGAATAGATCACCCAAAAATACAAATTCTCTCATCATTTATGCTCTAATGGACAGAAATTGGTACTTTTTTCACCAAAGTGGCATTCAGCTGATCACAGTGTATAGTCAGGACATTAATAACATGAAAAATTACTATTACAATTTGAAAAAAAATGACAGAACAACTTAAACTACTTCAATGAGTTCTCATCAAAAACTCCTCCACGTGCAGCAATGACAGCTTTGCAGATCCTTGGCATTTTAGCTGTCGGTTTGTCCAGAAACTATCATATTGCTTCTAAAGATAAGGATTTAACCACTGAAGTCTTATGGATTACTTTTAATGTTTCCTTTATGTGATTTTTGGAGCTTCAAAGTTCTGGTCACCATTCACTTGCATTGTATGGACCTACACAGCTAAAATATTCTTCAAAAATCTTTGTTTGTGTTTTAAAGTAGAAAGAAATTCATACACATCTGGAATGGCATGAGGGTTTTCATTTTTGGGTGAACTATTCCTTTAATCTCAAAAGTTGATGTATTAACCTTGGCGTTGTACTATGACTATTCACATTATTTTCATTGATGCCCTCCTAAAAGCAGACTTAAAAACCATCTACAACACCCAATCAAACACACGACTCCTTAACAACCGCTTAGTACAGGGTTCGTACAGATGCTTCAAAGTTAAATTCAAGGACATTTCAAGCACATTTTTATTTGTTTTCAAGGACTATGCTCGAGATGTCATTAAATCAAATTCTTTATTTGTTCATTTTAAATACAAATATTTCATTCATTCAGTTAATTTATTTTTAAAACACCACTTATTACAAGTACAACATTTCTCAATGTGCATCTTTAACTACATATTCTCAGTAGCAATTATTGGTTCATTCATGACGAAACTGATGTGCAATTGTAGCATGCTCCCTTAAAACGCACTTTGTTTTCCAACAAAAGTGAATAACTGGGTCCATAAAACAGTGTGCTATGTTCCATGTTTTCTAAAGTCACACAACAGATTTATGTGAGGAACTGACCCAAACTGCAAATGGGTCATTCTCAGAAAATGTTGACTTTCCAACTTACAAAATATTGTAATTTCCTGTTTAGTTCAGTTTTTGCCATTTTGTAACATGTTGACATTATTTTTATTCATAAAGGACAACTTGGCTGTTGTTCTTTCTTTTATTATTTAATTTTGTTTCACGAACAAAGCAAATTAACACCGAGTAAATACTAATGAGGGTTAAATGGGTTACACCACCACATTTTGAGGGTTCAATGGAGCACAACACCAATTTTTTGTGTGTGAAAATATTAGTTAAAATGTGAATTAATAACTTTTTAACATGCTGGGGAAAATCACTATATGCATATTTAAGCAGCCTCTGAACTTTGACCTTAAAAATTATTTTCCATAAATTTTGTATTTTAAAAAAAAGGTTTTAATATTGACAACACCAATATTAAATGCCATGATATTAAGGGACAAACATTCTTTTTAAATTATTAATAATAATAATAATAATAATTTTGCTTTGCTTTTTTGCACACTTGTTCGGCCTTGCACTAATGCTTGTATTAAAAATAAGTACAAAATAAATACTTAAATAACTTTCAATGTCATAGAAGTGGAGTACCAGATGAAGGGGACAAGGATTTTTTTCAAGCAATTGATTTCAAATATATTTATAAAAAAATATATTAACATTGTCTTTGTGTTTGTTTTTGAGTTGCCACAGTATGCAATAGACTGGCATGTCTTCAGGTCAATATTAGGTCAAAAATGGCAAAAAAGAAACAGCTTTCTCTAGAAACTCATCAGTCAATCATTGTTTTGAGGAATGAAGGCTATACAATGCTTGAAATTGCCAAAAAACTGAAGATTTCATACAAAGGTGTACACTACAGTCTTCAAAGACAAAGGACAACTGACTCTAACAAGGACAGAAAGAGATGTGGAAGACCAGATGTACAACTAAACAAGAGGATAAGTACATCAGAGTCTCTAGTTTGAGAAATAGATGCCTCACATGTCCTCAGCTGACAGCTTCACTGAATTCTACCCGCTCAACACCTATTTTTTTTTTCAAATTGTAATAGTAATTTTTCACATTATTAATGTCCTGACTATACATTGTGATCAGTTGAATGCCACTTTAGTGAATAAAAGTACCAATCTCTTTCCATAAGAGCAAAATCTGTACATTATTCCAAACTTTTGGCTGCCAGTGTATATTTTAAATTGTTATAAGATGAATCATGGTTTCTGATGAGTTGATTAAAACTAGTTTATTCTCTTTATATGCTTTAGACATGAACAAATCCGTGTTTGTGCATCATTGTCAGTATTGGGTGCTTTAGGTGCAATCTTTAAATGTAGGAAAGTTATCCAAGATGTAATCAATATTTGTCAGTCGTATTTGACATGCAGGATCACAGAATGAAACACTGATGACAAGAAACAGCATTATTATTATAACTTAATTGACTAAAATGTAATAATAAGCAATATGCATTCACATATGGCTTTATTTAAATGTTTAAGCATGAAAATCATGACTCCGGGATGTTAGAATTACTTACTAGAGACGTCATTACGGGATGACGTAAAAGAACCACTGAATCGGTTTTGAAACGGTTCATGGAAACGAACTGTCTGAAAAAACCGGTTTGTGGAAATGAATTGGACTTCCCATCACTTAATCTTATGACATACACAATAATTGGGGGTAAATAGTCAGGCCAACTCCAGTCTTCAAAAAATGTACAAATCTAGTTCTAATTTCTCTTGCTTTGTTTCTCATTACTTTGAACTTTGGACTAAGTTAGTTCACATGTATTCGCTCCATTACATTGAGCTCAAATATCCAGAGAGGTCATTTACAGATTCTCATGTTTGTAACTGGAGTGTTTGATCTCCTGTGAAGTATCAGTCATTAAGCTCTGTCTGTTTCAACATTAACAACAGACATAAGTCACACGTAAAGATGGTCATAAAGCAAGCAGAGATACATTTTTCACCAGGTAGTTTCCATTTGGAGACGGAGAGTGAGAGTTTTCTACTCATTTTGGGAGCCTCCATAAATCCTTCCTGTTTCCGGAACGTTCTTAGGGGGTGTTCATTCCAGGGGCCTTTAGATGTATGGGACTTGTCTATAATTCATACACAGAGATGTATAGTCCTCGTGCCTCAAGTCTAGAGGGTATTATCACGTTTTGCCACAAAGATCACTCCTAATAGAAAGTGAATTGTTTACTCAGAGTATATACTTCTGATGAGACTGGAAAGTTTCGAATTACATTTTGTATTGCAATTATATTTTGTTAATTTGATTTAAAAAGTGAAATGGCATGCACGAATTGTTAATCTTGTATAGCATATGTGACTGCAGGGAACAATTTAAAATCCTCATGCAGTTTGCCGCATTTATTTCTGGTTACATACTGCCCTCTCGTGTTCAATGGTAAAATGCCAGGCAAAAATGCCACTGAAAGTGGCAAATGCTTCAGATATTTTAAAAAGGCGGGTAAAAAAATGACCCAAAAGCAAAATCCACTGCTTTTTTCGGTTTTCTAACATTTGATATATTTCATAATATTCAATCTATTGAATTAGGTCCCCAGCAGACAATGTACTGACCTGTAGCTGTCATCAGTATTTATCTATATTTAAAAATGCCCTTATAAATACAAACAATGCCCCTGAAAATCAGTTCCATTGGGCAAATTTTGCCCCTTAATGCTATAACTTTTCCTTATGATTCCTTACTCAGACTTATGATTTTCGCCTGGTGGAAAAAAATCTCATCGACTGATAAGCATCACTCATATTTTCATCAAAATTCAGAAACAATCATTTACAGCTTAATGTTTACGAACATCATCTGTGGCATGCTGTCAGATACCACAAGCAATAATTTAGGCTCATCCCTCAAGTTGTAAAAACAACTCAAAATGTAAGGGCAACATCAAAATATCTCACTCATTATTGCAAACTGTAAATTACACCAAAAACAATAATATGCATCGTTTACGGCTCTTTATAAACATTTATGAAACAGACCTGGTTTGGGTGCAACATTTGAGGTTTTATCTTCTGGGACAGGTGCTGCATCTTCTCTGGGAGTTGTTGATGTAGTTGATCTGGTGTCTGCTTCTGTGTCAGGACTGGTGGCGATGTCCTCTTCATCAGTGTGGTCTATCTTCAGAGGGTCTTGAGGAGGAGGTCGAACACCTTCTTCATGCACGGAGTCCATCGGCTCTCCTAAAGAACACACAAATATCCAATATGACCATTACTGAAGCCGTAATGATGCCTCTAATACTCTGATGATTGCAAGCAAATTATTTGCAAAATGTTATTTAGCCAAATAGAACTTTTTATTGGATCAATATCCTTAGGTTCTTGGTAAATAATTATTCCCTCCCAATACCCTGTCCCTAAACCCATCACTAAACCTACCCATAAAGGAACAGTTCACCCAAAAATGAAAATGTTCTCATCATTTACTCACTCTCATGTCATCCCAGATGTGTATGACTTACTTTCTTCTGCAGAACACAAGCGAAGAGTTTTAGAAGAATATTTCAGCTCTGTAGGTCCATACAATGCAAGTCAACAGGGTCCAAAACTTTGAAGCTCCACAAAGCACATAAAGCCAGCATAAAAGTCCATATTCACAATCCATATGACTCCACCGTTTAATCCAGGTATTCAGAAGCAATCTGCCATTTCAGTCTCTAGTCAGAATCATGATTTCATGCTCGATTACACTTCCTACAGCACCATCTAGTGCTCTGCACATGCATCAAGCACTACGAAATGTAATTGAGCTTAAAATCATGATCGCCAAGGACACTGCTGATGTCAAGATGTACAGTGAAAAAGGAGTTATATTTTGGTTTGTTCTCACCCAAAGCCGATTGGATCACTTCAGAATATATGGAATAAACATCTGGAGTCGTATGGATTACTTTTATGCTGCCTTTGTGTGATTTTTGGAGCTTCAACATTTTGAACCCTGTTTACTTGCATTGTATGGACCTACAGAGCTGAGATATTCTTTTAAAAATATTTGTTTGTGTTCAGCATAGAAAAAGTCATACACATCTGGGATGACATGAGGGTGAGTAAATGATGAGAATTTTCATTTTGGGTGAACTATTTCTTTAAAGTTCAATGTTATTTTTTTTCATATCCCAGCTTAATATGCAGTCGACTATAAGTAAACCATTCGTAGGTTGATTTCACCTAAAAGCGTAACACTGGCATTACCAAAATATTCCTCTGTTAGTTTGATCTATGAACATGTACTACTTAGGACAATCACAGTATGCAGATCATTATAAAACAACTAGAAGTGGGTTAATTCTCATAGACACTTGGTTTAAATCAGTCCATCTAAATGGTATGAAATGGGGAAGGGACTGTGGATAAAACCATGCAACAGACATTTCAACTCATAAAAAATAAAGTTGATATATATAGAAAATCCAAAACGCTAAAATATTTGAGGTTCACGAGAGTGATAACAATGAATGATGGATGATGGATGGATGTTTCAGTCTGGCAAGGGCGACTTGAAGGGCATCTGGTTAAAGGAATATTCAGAGTTGAATACAAGTTAAGCTCAATCAACAGCATTTGTTGCATAATGTTGATTACCACAAACAAATTATTTAGACTCTTCCCTCCTTATCTTTAAAAAAAAAAAAAAGCAAAAATTGAGGTTACGGTGAGACAATTACAATGTAAGCGAATGGGACCAATTTTTGGAGGGTTTAAAAGGCAGATATTTGAAGCTTATAAATTTATAAAAGCTCTTAAATTATTCTTCTGTTAAAACTCATATATTACGTGAGCTGTAAAGTTGACCTTGTAAATTGTCGTTTTTACAGCGTTATGTAGTCAAAATTGGATATAACTTTACACAAAAAGGTTAGTAAGCAATTTTATCACACTAAAATCATGTTAACATATATAATATTTATATCTAGTGGCTATATAAAACATTGAGTATTTTAATATTAAAGGGTTAGTTCACCCAAAAAATGATAATTCTCTCATGATTAACTCACCTTTAAGCCATCCCAGATGTGGATGTCTTTCCTTCTTCAGCAGAATCGAAATTAAGATTTTTATAATCACGTTTCAGCTCTGTTTGTCCATACAAATAAAGTGAATGGGTGTCATAATGCTACTGGCTGTTCGACAGTCCAAAAGTCATATTTAGGCAGCATTAAAGTAATCCACACGACTCAGTCGATCAGTTAATGTCTTCTAAAGCAAATCGATAGGTTTGTGTAAAAAAAATAATAAATAATTACAACTTTATTAACTTTTAAAAAACGCTTCCTGCTACCAGTCGACCCATCACGGAGCTATCATGTGACATAATCGTGATGCCGCGTTCATGCGAGAAGACAGAAGCGCGTGCTTTGTATAAAACAGAGGAACCAATGTCATCTTTAATTAGTTTATTTCAAACAGCAATACAGCGCTGGGAGGAAGCAACAATTTAAAGTTAAAAACATTTTAATTAATGATTAGTTTCTTACAAAAACCTATCGAATTGCTTCAGAAGACATTTATTGACTGACTGGATTCGTGTGGATTACTTTGATGCTGCCTAAATACAGTTGAAGTCAGAAGCTTACATACACCTTAGCCAAATACATTTAAACTCTGTTTTTCACAATTCCTGACATTTAATCGTAGAAAACATTCCCTGTCTTAGGTCAGTTAGGATCACTACTTTATTTTAAGAATGTGAAATGTTGGAATAATAGTAAAGAGAATGATTTACTTCAGCTATCATGAATTCAGCGATCGTGCTTCAAGGTTGGGATGGTGTTCTTCGGCTTGCAAGCCTCACCCTTTTTCCTCCAAATATAATGATGGTCATTATGGCCAAACAGTTCAATTTTTGTTTCATCAGACCAGAGGACATTTCTACAAAAAGTAAGATCTTTGTCCCCATGTGCACTTGCAAAATGTAGTCTGGCTTTTTTATGGCGGTTTTGGAGCATTGGCTTCTTCCTTGCTGAGCAGCCTTTCCGGTTATGCCGATATAGGACTCGTTTTATTGTGGATATAGATACTTGTCTACCTGTTTCCTCCAGCATCTTCACAAGGTCCTTTGCTGTTGTTCTGGGATTGATTTGCACTTTCATACCAATCTACGTTCATCTCTAGGCAAAAGAATACGTCTCCTTCCTGAGCGGTATGATGGCTGCATGGTCCCATGGTGTTTATACTTGCATACTATTGTTTGTACAGATGAATGTTGTACCTTCAGGCATTTGGAAATTGCTCCCACGGATGAACCAGACTTGTTGAGGTCTTGGCTGATTTCTTTTGATTTTCCCATGATGTCAAGCAAAGAGTCACTGAGTTTGAAGGTAGGCCTTAAAATACATCCACAGGTACACCTACAACTGATTCCAATTTGCCTTTCAGAAGCTAATTGGCTAACTGTCTAAAGGTTTGACATCATTTACTGGAATTTTCCAAGCTGCTTAAAGGCACAGTTAACTTAGTGTATGTAAACTTCTGACCCACTGGAATTGTGATAGTCAATTAAAAGTGAAACAATCTGTCTGTAAACAATTGTTGGAAAAATTACTTGTGTCATGCACAAAGTAGATGTCCTAAACGACTTGCCAAAACTATAGTTTGCTAATATGAAATCTGTGGCGTGGTTAAAAAATGAGTTTTAATGACTTCAACCTAAGTGAAAGTAAACTTCTGACTTCAACTGTATGCCATTTGGACCGTCAAACAGCCAGCAGCCTCAAGGCACCCATTCAGTTTTTATTATATGGACAAACAGAGCTGAAATGTGCTTATAAAAATCTTAATTTCGGTCCTGCTGAAGAAACAAAGACATACACAACTTGGATGGCTTAAAGGTGAGTCAATCATGAGAAAATTATCATTTTTGGGTGGACTAGTTCTTTAACGGATTGGCCCCATTCACTTACATTGTAAGTGCATTACTGTAACCTAGACTTCTGCCTTTTTTAAAGAAAAGAAGGGAGCTAAACTTGTATTTAACTCGAAATATTCCTTTAACATCTCCCCTTCAGCACAGATAGCGCACCTGACAAAAACGACTGGGTTTTTCCTGCAGCTATAGCCACTGTCCTCTGAAGTATGGAAGAGAGGGGCTTTAGGCGACCTCTGATTTCTTCTAAAACACCTGGCATGGCATATCAAATCAAATCAGACCACGATATATGGAACAACAGAAAGAGGCTATATCAGTAGAAATCAGTTACGAAGGCTTGGTGTTGCAACTGTTCTTACATTGGCTCAAACGTGTTTATAAATTCCTTATTTGCATTTTCAATATTTAGAAGGACATGCAAAACACACTTTAGGCTTTATTCGTGGAACACAAGCTGAAAAAATATCTGCGTTAATCATTCATAAATCAATCTGTATGCAAAATGATCCATTAAACTCAATTTGACAATTTACGTAAAATGGTTTTACATCTATTCCAAAGAAATTCCTTTTGCTCGTGTTTTATGAATAAGGCCCATTGTCTCATTGTATCATCTCTGAATGTGAAGGAATGCAGAAACTTTCAGATTCATTAGAACATTAGCCCTAAATTTCAACAGATGTGGGCTTAGTGGCCAGTTATCAACTAAGTGACGCTAACCTTGCCCCCCATCATTCTGTTCTACAGGCATCTCTCCCGTGGAGAGAAATTTGTTCATCCTCTTCAAGGTCTTTTTATGCGTTTTTGATGGATGGAAGTTCAAGGCATGGCACCTGCAAAACAGCAAGTTCAATATGTTGATGTTAAAGATTATTATGATTGGGACCAATTATATTTGTAAAATTGCCTCCACCTAATTGTTCATTGACATTTAAGATGCAGATATATATATACACAATAACAAAAATGTATTAAATAATGTATTCCAATATGAGATATTTACTTAACATTGATAAATCTTTGAGTCTTTAATCAAACATAAACAGTAGAAGCATTATTTGGTCTTCTTACCTGATGGTGTACTGTGGGCAGCAGGTTATATTCATAGTGGGCTTGTAAACATATTTGCCACTTCTAAAAAAATACATTAAAAAAACAGAATAAAAAAGAACAACGGGAAGATAAAAAGTCAAATTTAAACTGGAAACAGGCATACACAAGCCAACAATTAATGATTAATGAAAGTTGTCTGTTTATTAATACTAATATATTTTTATTAATCCAACATATAAGGCAAGATATTGCCTTAACGGTCCACTGCTCTTGAAACTATAGCCCCACAGCAAGAAAAATAATATTTTAACTGAGTTTTGAGCTTTAATTTGACGAGATTAGGCTACAACAACACAGCTTTGTATTGCATTGTCTTCTCTGGTCGCACGCAACTAGTGCTGCAACAACTAATCGAAAAAATGAAAATAATTGATAACGAATTTCATAATCAATTAGTTGGAAATGTGCAACATTCACGGAGAAGCTCCATCTGTGATGTCACTTTACAGTAGTGAAATATGCTTTTGCATGAAAACCCTTTATATATTAAAATTTAAAAAAAAAACATCACAGAGACAAGAAGCGAAAAAATAAAACATGACCCCATTTGTCCAGCATTACATTTTAAAGTTTAAGAAACATTATGTGGGGACCTGGGTAGCTCAGTGGTAAAATACACTGGCTACCACCCCTGGAGTTCGCTAGCTCACTAGTTCAAATCCCAGGGTGTGCTGAGTGACTCCAGCCAGGTCTCCTAAGCAACCAAATTGGCCTGGTTGGTAGGGAGGGTAGAGTCACATGGGGTAAACTCCTCGTGGTCGCTATAATGTGGTTCGTTCTCGGTGAGTTGAGCGTGGTTGCCGTGGTGGATGGCGTGAAGCCTCCACATGCGCTATGTCTCCGTGGTAACGTGCTCAACAAGCCACGTGATAAGATGTGCGGGTTGACTGTCTCAGACGCGGAGGCAACTGGGATTCATCCTACGTGACCATGAGGACCTAAAAAAGCACATTGGGAATTGGGCATTCCAAATTGGGAGAAAAAGGGGAAAAATCCAAAAAAATATATATGTTTTATAATATATAAATGTTACAAATTCATAATCAGCGCATCCACATATATCCACGTCAATCAAAACGATCGTAACAAAGAAAGGGAATAGCTACAATAATTTTGATTAAACTGTGTTTTGTGATTTAGTAATTGCACAACATGTCGCGATTTTAGTTTCAATATAATCAATAGTGCTTCTTTCATAGATATCAAACCGATGACTCAGAGGTCGAAGTCTGTAGTTTTTAAAGTGGTTTCCATTCATCATGTTAGCACATGTTGTCAGCACGAGAGCACCAATGTTAAAAACATTAAAAGCATGAGAGTGAGTCTGCACCGCGCAAGAGAAAATTACGTTTACAGATGATTGTACTATATTAAACTGCTGTAAATAATATACAGTAATGCTATGAGGGTATATTTGATGGTCCTGATATTGCCAAAAGTAATGTCTGATTTTGAAAATTATATTTTAGAAATACACCAATCAGCCACAATATTAAAACCACCTGCCTAATATTGTGTAGGTCCCCCTCATGCCACCAAAACAGCGCCAACCCGCATCTCAGAATAGCATTAAGAGATTATATTCTTCTCACCACAATTATACAGAGCGGTTATCTGAGTTACCGCAGACTCTGTCAGTTCGAACCAATCTGGCCATTCTCTTTTGACCTCTCTCATCAACAAGGTGTTTCTGTCCACAGAACTGCTGCTCACTGGATGTTTTTTGTTTTGGGCACCATTCAGAGTAAATCATAGAGACTGTTGTGTGTGAAAATTCCAGGAGATCAGCAGTTACAGAAATACTCAAACCAGCCCATCTGGCACCAACAATCATGCCACGGTCCAAATCACTGAGATCAAATTTTTTCCCCATTCTGATGGTTGATGTGAACATTAACTGAAGCTCCTATTTGCATGATTTTATGCACTGCACTACTGCCACACGATTGGCTGATTAGATAATCGCATGGATGATTGTTGGTGCCAGACGGGTTGGTTTGAGTATTTCTGTAACTGCTGATCTCCTGAAAACGGTCTCTAGAATTTACTCCGAATGGTGCCAAAAACAAAAACAAAAAAACACCACTGAGCAGCAGTTCTGCAGATGGAAATGCCTTGTTGATGACCCATTTATGCAGTGTAGACAACTGTATTATGAAACATTCTTTGAATGTGAGAATTCTTCAGTATTGATGTCAGACAATAAGACATATCAGCACCTTCTCCATCCTCTGTCAATGAGATCTTGGTAGTCCTGAACTGTCATAGTATGGGACCACATGCCTAGAGAGAGAGAGAGAAAACATTTAGAAAATTCAGTGCAAACTTATCAGAAAACATAAAGACATGCATAATCCTGAGAAACGTTTAACACTTTAGGAACTGTGTTTGTATGTATGACAACAGTAGGAGGTTATTTGATATTCATTTCGAATGGACCACTGACAAGGCTCTCTGACACACTGTTCTGGAAATGTTCTGGAAGGGAACGTCAAGGAGAATTTAGCTCCCACACAAGGGGAGCTTTGAAAATTCCCCTTCGGTTTTGGGCTGGGGGTTAAGATCTCTCTTTTGATCTAGTTTTGAGCAACAATGCATTCAACCTTGAGGCTGAGGAGGGCGTATAATCAGAATTTCAGTTGTAGGTATGTTTGTTAGGTTGTAAGACATTGTCTGTCGCTCCCAAAAGGGTTAAAAGATGTCAACATGAACATAAGATTGTAACAAAGATTTACTCTACTTTCTTCTATTAGTAGACAGGAATAGCGTAGGCTAGGGCTGAGCGACATGTCACATATTTACCAAATATTCACAACAGTATTTGGTAGTATAAAATATAGTAACATTGCAGTGATCTTAGAGGTGCACCAAGTAATTTTTTTCCTCATTAAAGAGAGTTTTACTAGTAATGTTGAAATAATGAGCACTTACATGAGATGAAGACACCAATCATATCAGTAACCTTATAAAAACTGTTTTATTCTACATGGAGAGGGTCCCCTCATGGGGGCTGCCATGCTGGGATCATGTGATCAGCCGAATACTCCTCACTTAATCTTATTGGATACTTTATCTTGTTGGATACTTTCACTCATGGATTAAATCAATCATGGCTGACTGTAAATAGTAAATTTCTTCAACGGCATCGCTAACTGAAAACTATTTTGTTTAAATGATGCTGCATTCATGCCCCTAGGTGTCAGTCTAGCTAAGTCCTGGACGACATACTGAGTGCACCTTTAAGCCCTTAAACTCGTGCATTTTTGGGCTGCCGCCTGCAATTTTTCATACTCAAGTTTAAAAGCTCACCATTTACACATACTGTGGACTAATTGCAAAATAAAATTCAGAAAACCCCTCAAATTAAAAAGAAAAGACACCAATTATTCATAAATAATATGGTATACGTTTACAATCTTATGATAAACAGAAAGTTACAAAAAAACAAAAAACTTTTTTTTGTCCTAAATTTGCAAGCATGTAATTCTGGTTCTGTTTGCTCTATCTCCCTCCAAAAAGTCTAATTTCATTCCACTAGATGGCAGCAAGTACTAAAAAAATCAAATGTCCTCTATCACCTTCCATCACAAAATGTCGATCTGAAATGTAGGTGGCACTCTAACACATTTCAGTCCTCACAGATGTGCTCGTCCATAGACATTCAGTCTAATTTTCAGTTCATGCACTGCCCCCAATTTTTTATCAAATATCTCGGCCTCTGAGTGGACTAAAAGCACAATCTAGGTGTCATCAGAAAGCCGTGATCCTCCCCTTTGCGATGATATAATTTTTTTTTTTTTTTATCACCAATAGTCGATCATATATTTTTCAGATGATTTGCTTATCCTGCTGGACTGCATATTTTGTTCTGGAGATCTAAGAAATAACATTGGAATATTTACACAAGCAAGCTCACAGACAAGTAAAAAATGTCTAATTTTTATTTTAGAAAACTGTCTAAGGTAAAAGCAGATATAAAGCTTTTTGCTATTTGGGGCTTACAGCAGCAGTGACCGGCGCATAAATTAGATGTTTGTATTTGATGACTTACAGAAATCAAATTTCACTTTGTGATTCTTTTTAAGATCTTTCAAACTGTGGTATTAGAGAAATAAAATAAATTTTATAGTCACATTCATAAGAATGAGTGCTTTCATTTAATATATGACTTGTCCATTTGGGTGCTATGTGAAAGACATATATATATATATATATATATATATATATATATATATATATATATATATATATATATATATATATATAAAATACATAATATTAATATTACTTAATAATTATATAATATTTCTACCACATTACCTTTAGGTGCGGTTTATATGCGATGTGGATGTTTTCAGCCCTTATTTTGTTATTTTATGAAACATAAATGCAAACATGATGGTATTCTATGAAAAGTTCAGATTCTAAGCTTTCAAATGATACCCCATATGCCTAATTTATGTATCTGGGGACTTTAACGTTTTAAATGTAAACTTAGTTTACAATGTAGTGAACCACTTTGGACCTGCCGGAGGGTCCATGAGTTTATTTTTTGAGCTTGTATAATGTCTGTTCGAGCAGGTTAATTTTGTGCAGGTTTAATTCTTTCAGTCTGTTCTTTTTAATCCAATCTGATGAACCGGTTCACATATTGCACCGAATCGGCTTGTGAATCACACTTCAGTCTGAATCAGAATTAATTGTTTGACTGGAATAATTTCCACATATCTGTTCTTTTTAAAAGGCTAATTTATAGGCTTGGGATCGATGCCTTTTTCACGCATCGATAATCAGAAGATTTTCCCGATGATTATCGATATACAGTATATCAGGATTTTTTTCAGATATAAATAACGCTGCTCGATGCACAATAGTATTTGTCTTTTCAAACATATTTTTTAACACTTTTTAAACTTTGGTAAAGTGTGAGCAGCAGGATAAATTAAAGGGGTTAGCACACCGGACGCATTTGGCAGATGACATGGTGCATTTTAAAATTCGAAACATTTATGTTCTATCACAGTACGAGCACCGCCACTGACAGAAAACGAGCTACGACACTGGAGGCTGCACATTCTGCAGTGCTACTGAACGCAACTCGCTTAAGTTTTCCATTAAATTCAACCCAAATCATTATCAATGGATAAAGATTATTTACTTTAGCCATCATTGTGCAGACATTGTGTATATGTATCTTTCATATAGCCTACAAAATGTATTTTCAGTTACAAGTACATCTTTTTGGGGGGCCTGGGTAGCTCAGTGGTAAAGACGCTGACTACCAACCCTGGAGTTCACTAGCTCGCTAGTTCGAATACCAGGGTGTGCTGAGTGACTCCAGCCAGGTCTCCTAAGCAACCAAATGGCCTGGTTGCTAGGGAGGGTAGAGTCACATGGGGTAACCTCCTTGTGATCGCTATAATGTGGTTCGTTCTCGGTGGGGCATGTAGTGAGTTGAGCATGGTTGCCGTGATGTAGACGGCATGAAGCCTCCACACGCGCTATGTCTCCATGGCAATGCGCTCAACAAGCCACGTGATAAGATGCGCAGGTTGACGATCTCATACGCAGAGGCATATTTTTACAACTGTGACTACAACTGTGCTTTTCCTACCAGCAACTGGCTTCAGTAAATATTATATCTCCCCCTTGCAGTTTCCCAAAGCTATTACGCCATTGGAAAGCACACAAATTAGGCTTCTAATTTAAATGTCAGCTAATGTTAATACATCGATGTCTCAAAAATATATCGATAAAATAATGTGCCGATCAATAATCGATATATCAATATTTTACGACATCCCTACTAATTTATGCTTCCTAGGCAAACAGGATACTTTTAGCTCACCTAAAATTTGACGACAAAATGCATTGTAGTTTCTTTGCTGATATTTCTCCAGTTCGTGCACATCCCTCAAATTCTTGACCTAAGAGAACACGGCTTGTCGCAGAGTGTTTATGATTGGTTAAAACTAATCGTGGGTGAGTGGTTTGGACATGATGTTCTTTATTTATTTTGTTAGTTTCCTTAATTAATTTGAAATCAAGGTAGTGCATGGTATAAACCAAGGCTTCGTTAGCCTAGGGTGCTTTAGTACATTCAGGAGAAAGAAGTTCAGGTTCTTCCATTGTATAAATTAGGCTTTACTGTCCCTTTCAGTGAATCAGTTCAATCACACCTTTAGTTCGATCCGTTTGAAGTGTGCGAACACTCAAAATGTATTGACACAAAAATATAAATGTTGACATTTTTATCAAATATTGTCAAAAGGCTGAAATATTGAGAAATATTTTTAATCTAAATAGCCCTGCCCGGTCACTGTCATGTTAGGCTATATAGTCCAGGCCTAGAGTTCCCATAAACAAACAAACAATTCAACAGACACCATTTCAGTGGGGGAGTGGGATCACAAGACACTGCAGCACCACCCACTGAGCCCTTTCAGGCAATATCCATCTGGTCACTACAAGATCAAAAGTGAGGGGTTTGTTTTTTTCCCTGCCTTATCACCTTTTAATCGAACAGATATAAGGCAACTGTTATTCAGAACACAACACAATAGACCCCTGATTCTGTTTACATCAGATAAACGGGGAGTAACAAGCCCTGAAACAATTTAAACTACTTACTAACTACAAAAGACAACTGATTAGAGTATACCTTCTCTTATTAAAATGACTGAGGAATATTCAGACTGCATGTCAGGGCAGATAGTGCCATCGCTGAGCATTAAGCATTAGCCTGATTTAATGCAATCTGCTTGCATAAATATGGTAAAGTGCAACTGTCAAAAAAGAATATGGCGAGTGATTCACTTCTAGACAGTTCAGTGCTGTGCAAGTCAAAATGGGGTAATACCGTTAAGTGCAGGGGCGTCGCTTTGTTTTAAAAAGTGGTGAGGAGTGGGGAAATAATCCAGAAAATGTCGACTTGATGCATGTTGTATTTGATAACGGCATCCTTTTATCTGCCACTTTCTGTCCAGGAATTTCATAGGTCTGTGGATAAATGCATGGATAACGGAATAATATTCATCACGACTTGTTAGTCTATGGATAAGCCTGCTGCTTTTTCAGTGTGAGGTGTCCAGGGTTCAAACCCTATTATATAAAGTTTCTCTTTAGTCAAATTCAGCCTATTTCTTGTATTTTGGTTTGGACTGGCGTTACAATAATTTGTGTAATGTAAATTCCTTAAGATAAAAAATCAGAAAAATCAAAAGCAAACGAATATCTCTTTCCATCCCACCCCGGACTGATGGCTTCTATCCACGTCAGGATTAACATCAGAAGCATGCTTCCTTATTCCGGTCTCAGGATCAGATTATCTCCAGCACGTTCATTCATAGACAACCTTGCCCACTATTTATATCTAACGTTCCCACTGTAACAACACAGCGACATCACAATCCTTGTTCATCAGCTTATGTCGCCAATTTTAGCACCATCTCCGCAAGAAAGCTGTCAACCTCAACAAAAAGGTCAGCAGTACAAACATTTGAATAAAAATGTATATAATGATTAAACTTGCAACACATCTTGACATCCTCTCCTGACTGGAGTAAATAAAATCACTTAAAAGTTGTAATCTTTTTCTGCCCTTACAAAATTGACCATGAGTAATAAACCACAGTAACCATTACTGTTACTACTGTAAACCAGTAGTGTAGTCTAGGGCATACGCAGGCATACACCATATGCCCACCTATCTTTCTTGGGATTTTGCGTACGCCCACCTAAAATAAGTGATGATACGTATGGCCGCCAGAAAAACAAGTAGGCTTTTGACAATGAACTTACTACTAACGTGATTCCGCAGCACCATTGAGTGAATTGTGTGTGTTTCTTTTTAAAATGTAGAGATTCCCTCTAAACGCACACAGAGCAGCGTGAGGCGGGAGTGCAACTGATGGCACTGGCAAGACAGACAGTCCGACTAAACTGATCCACCATTCAGAACGTTCATTTCAGACGTGATTGGATGTTTGCTAACCAATCATATTTTCTGTTTCAGTAAGGGGCGGACAATTCCAGCATCTAATGATAATGCACAAGCATCCCTGGAGTAACCATAATTTGCACTGTAAATTTATTTCCCTGCTTAACGTAAATATATACATTTAAATTTAACTTATGCAATTAAACTTTGTAAAAATACTGCATGCACCCAAGCTAGTTTTTGATGCTCTTTGCAGATGCTGGACAACTGTGTTCCATAATTATATCAAATGTCTTTTTTTGTGTGCCTTTTACTGCTGTCGGTGGTGCCTTTTTCTCGTGATATCAAATCATTTAAATGTATATTTCTAAATAGGAAAACAATTTCAATATACAAAGAAAAGCACATTATAGTACACAGATTCAAACAATAACCATTAATTATTACGTAGGCTATATACTGTATATGGTAATACAAGATAACGTGTTAACGTGAACATTACTACACTTATATAATCTATACAATGCGTAACAGTTTATTGCGTATTATGTATGCATTAGTTTATTAAAGTAATTTTCATAGTAGCCTAATGAAACGAACATTAATAAGACCTATATATTTAAATACATATTTAACATCAAGTTACCCTACCATGGTTATTAGTGTGTGGGACTATAATTACAACAGGCACATTTTTTTTAATGCAAAAAAATATATATATATTGACATATATTTTTTTTTTACACATTTTACATATGTACCGTATATAACTGGGTGCATGTTTTTAAACCTATTATAATGTAATATGGGATCTTGTTCAAATTATGCAAAAAGCTCTCAGAATCTGTCATTTTAGTTTATAATCTCTTTTGATGACAGTGGTAGCTAAATACCAAGCAACCTGTTTAATTGTAGTCTCAACATAGCAACTATCTGTGGTATTTTGGCGTACACTATGGTTACCGTGGTAAATGTATGCAAGGGGGAGAGCAGACCTCTGTCTGAACCATAGTCGATTAACCTGCATTTGACTGTCTAATTGGCAAATAAAGCAAATATCATCAATTTGTAGTGAAGATGGGACTTAACCCTTGTGCATCCTTCGGGACATTTTTGTCTTTTTCATTTTAGTTTTTTCAATCATTTTGGCTGTGTTAATGCCAACGGCATAAATTTTGCCAAAGGTGTGTATTTTTGGGGGAATTTTGATATTGCAACCTCAGTTTCTATAATACATCTATAATACACTGTGTAGTTACACTCAGGACCTTAAGGACAAAAATTTCCCCATTGAAACCCATTAAAACTGCAATATTTGATCCCAGTGCCGTTAAAGCATAAAATCATTAATTCTATGATATTTTGCTTTAATTCCGGAGCCCTGAATTCAACATTTTTATTTTTAATATTTTCCATCAAATAATTTTTCCAGATGGCTCCATTTTTCTCATGTTTAGCCTATGGAGCAAATACAAGCTTTTCCCCTATTTTCTGTTTGCTGTATTATAGAGCACTGCAGGCCAACTGAATAAATGTTGCAGCTGAAATTGTGTGGGTGTGTTGGTATGGATGTCAGAGTGTGTTTTGTGTGTATTGAGAAATGTGTGTGTGTGTGTGTGTGTGTGTGTGTGTGTGTGCTGTGTGTGTGTGTGTGTGTGTGTGTGTGTGTGTAAAAAAACAACAGTGGCATTATGTAAACAAACTGGCATTTAAAGGGTTAAAATCCTGAAAATGAATGAATATTTAGTAGTTATGATCAGGACTGATGTTGGTTAAAAAATCTAAGTCAGTGAAAGTGGAAGATAATATTAATATATAATATTTTTATGGCAGTTTTTTGACAGGGACATTTTTGTCCTCTAAGGACCACTAAGTAACTTTTTTAAATTGACGCACAAGGGTTAAATGAATGTAAAGTAATGCTAAAATACAAGTTCTCTAATGGAGATATGGACTGATAATCTGTTGGGACATCATTGCAAAGGTAGGTTAGAGTGCAACCCCCTTTAAAATAATCTAACTAGTAATTTTGCACTAATTAAGCGTTTGAAAATGTGACAAATCGTGTTCAACAATATATGAAACTGGTAATAGCAAACGGAAGCCCATGCTAGTCAGTGTTGACTGGTCAAACCCGGCTTCATACAAGTGTTTCACTTCAATTAATATTTATTTGTTAATGTCCACTTACCGTGTGAAAAATTGCCCTTCTCATGTTTACAGTAACCGCAGCGATAGCCATCATCTCCCCCGAAATACTCCACTATACTGTACGATCCGCCCGCTGCCATTTCCACACTCACTCGTCACTGCGCCCAGCAGCGATTTAACAGACCCTACTATTGGACAGGCTTGAGTTATGAATATTAATTACGTTACGTGACGTTCGCTCCATGGGCCTGTCCGATTGGCTAAAAGGCAGACGTTGGGGGTGGGCGATAATCTGCTGGCGAATGAACGCAAGGAACGCCCCAGAAAATAAATAAATCAAAGTCAGAACGACTCAATTAATATTCATGAACTGAGCCTTCGTCGTATTATGATAAAATGGTTTTAAACTGCAGAACAGGAAACACAAATTTCTCAGTACTTCCAGTACTACTGGCAAGGAAGCACAAAAAACATGTATCATTCAAAACGCCATCAAAACATAATAATTGTACTACCTTTTTTAAGACATTTACCGTGGTAGTACCATAGTAGTCTTCGAAGTGACTATGCACAGCCACAATATCACAATGCAAAATGTAGTTTATTTACCCATGCACACCCTCTCACCAAATGACGCGTTCCCACAGTAGCCACAGCAATATCCACACTTTTCACCTTTGATCTCCACTATGGAGTGCATTTCCCAATTGGTCCTTCTCTATCCGATGTGTAGTTACTCTGTGCCGTACAGAACATTTCTCTTTATTTATATGTGTTTTTTAAAAAGTATATTTAAATATAAAAGTCTCCCCTATTATTGACTTTTTAATACGCAGTCAGTTATGGCGCGTCCAAAACATTAGGCTATACGGTAAGGTGTGGTTCACTTTTGTGCATGTTATAAGCTAAACCAAAGTAATCTTTACCCAATTATTCATAAAGGACAATAATATACACTGGCGGCCAAAAGTTTGGAATAATGTACAGATTTTGCTCTTATGGAAAGAAATTGGTACTTTTATTCACCAAAGTGGCATTCAGCTGGTCACAATGTATAGTCAGGACATTAATAATGTGAAAAATTACTATTACAATAAAAAAAAAAAAAAAAAAAAAAAAAAAGAATTTCAGAACTTCTTAAACTACTTCAAAGAGTTCTCATCTCCTCCACGTGCAGCAATGGCAGCTTTGTAGATCCTTGTTATTCTAGCTGTCAGTTTGTCCTGATACTCAGGTGACATTTCACCCCACACTTCCTGTAGCACTTGCCATAGATGTGACTGTCTTGTCAGGCACTTCTCACGCACCTTACAGTCTAGCTGATCCCACAAAAGCTCAATGGGGTTAAGATCCATAACACTCTTTTCCAATTATCTGTTGTCCAATGTCTGTGTTTCTTTTCCCACTCTAACCTTTTCTTTTGTTTTTCTGTTTCAAAAGTGGGTTTTTCTTTGCAATTCTTCCCATAAGGCCTGCACCCCTGAGTCTTCTCTTTACTGTTGTACATGAAACTGGTGTTGAGCGGGTAGAATTCAATGAAGCTGTCAGCTGAGGACATGTGAGGCGTCTATTTCTCAAACTAGAGACTCTGATGTACTTATCCTCTTGTTTAGTTGTACATCTGGCCTTCCACATCTCTTTCTGTCCTTGTTAGAGCCAGTTGTCCTTTGTCTTTGAAGACTGTAGTGTACACCTCTGTATGAAATCTTCAGTTTTTTGGCAATTTCAAGCATTGTATAGCCTTCATTCCTCAAAACAATGATTGACTGGCGAGTTTCTAGAGAAAGCTGTTTCTTTTTTTTCCATTTTTGACCTAATATTGACCTGAAGACATGCCAGTCTATTGCACACTGTGGCAACTCAAAAACAAACACAAAAACAATGTTATGCTTTATTTAATGAACCAAATAGCTTTCAGCAGTGTCTGATATAATGGCAAATTATTTTCTAGTACCAAATTAGTAATTTAGCATGATTACTCAAGGATAAGGTGTTGGAGTGATGGCTGCTGGAAATGGGGCCTGTCTAGATTTGATAAAAAATTACTTTTTTCAAATAGTGATGGTGTTGTTTTTTACATCAGTAATGTCCTGACTATACTTTGTGATCAGCTGAATGCCACTTTGGTGAATTAAAGTACCAATTTCCTTCTGAAACAGCAAAATCTGTACATTATTCCAAACCTTTGGCCGCCGTGTATATAATCCATAAAACGCAGCTCTACATGAAAATACTGTTTATCCTCAGGATAATACGTACATATTTGCATGGCCACTAGAGAGCAGTAGAAGCCTCTTGTAGGAAGTTAAACAACTATATCAAAGACGTCCACTGGCGGCCATCTTTGGAACGCTCTCGCGAGGCTATTTCCAGTCATGGAAGTGCAGCTCCTATCTACTTGAATGGGAGAACACCGAAATCTCAAAAACGGTCGGTCAAGATTACGATAAAAGAACATAATTCAAATTAAAAGTAAAATATGACAGCATTGGAATCATAAATTGTGCTTGTTCACCTCATATAACGCAAAAAAAACGCGATTTTACCGGCTTGTATAGATAACGCGCATGCGCGTTCCCGAGTTGATTGTCAGGCGATGTCTGTGTCTAAAAGGGGATTGGCTCTTTTACCTGTAAGGCGGGACTTACTGGGCAAATTCCAACCAAAAGTGACCATCACTATGCCCTACTCATTACGAAGGACAGAGCTCTTGATGTGGGCACTCTGAAGGGAGCATGACATTTCACTTTGAATGTGAAAAAATAAATAAATAACTTTCTTACTTTTGTTTGGAACGGCTCTTTCTACATCAGTTGATAGTTGGGGTTTCCCAACTTCTCCCATTCATTTTAACAGAAGTGGCCCGTCTCTGCTAAGTTGTCTCTATATTCACCAATATTGTTGATTGGGTAGTTTCTTACACTAATTTTAATACACATGTTTCTCATGTTTAAATTACTTTGCAATAACAAAAAGGCAAATGTCGATATTTTCTTTGTAAAATGTCCAGTGAGAAATTGGTGAAATATTCCAGTCTACATTTGTAGCTCGAACAAGAGGTTTCAAGCTGATTTTGAGGTGTATGTATGCATAACAACGACCACAAGTCGTCAAAGCCGATTGAAAGGCCGAATGTATCCGAATAATATCGGACATTTCCGAAAAAGACCGAATACGAACCGAACACGAACACAAGCGAATTCGAATGGAGGGCCGAGCGTGACCGAAAATACACGAAGCATGCCATTCGTAGCCGACGCCCCATCTGGAAAAGACTTCGTGGGTTGCCTGTGAACCACAACACACAGAGCCATACTAGGGCTGGTTGTGACAGAAAGTGTATGATGTACGCTCTTATGGACTAATCCTGGCCTTTTAGTTTTTATAAACGCTGATAATCCCTTCTGACGAACCTGTAAATATAGCCTGGATTGAATATCTGTGATAATTCTTGTTTTTTTTGTTTTTTTTTTTGAGGGGGGAGGACATTACAGCAGTAGCTAGCCGAGAGCTACTTTGGCGTTGACCACTGCGGACAGGTGAGTTAGCTTTACCTGTGACAGCTTAACTAACTAGTTTAAGCGATGTCACTCTTACCGTTTTGGGAATGATCGATGCTTTATTTTTAGTAGTAGCAGTAACCATGTGAACTGATTTAAGCAGAAAATAATGAGAAATCACCCCACCTTAGAGGCTAACAGGAGCTGGGCTAGGTCGAATTAACTGTTAGCTAACTAACTGTTTGTTTTTAACTTTAACTAGTATTGCGTCTAATGTCCTTCTGAAAGGAAATAATTTCAGTGAAATACTCACAGCCCGTCCAAAGCTGGCTAACATGGATTGTTTAAAGTTAAATGGTAATGACTGATTAGCCTCACCATGTTTACTTGGATCTGTTTTTCTTAAAGTCACATAAATGTCTAATTAGTTTTCATTGTATAGTTTGTGAACTAGATGTACCTGAGGTGATACGCGTGACATAACTAATCTCCTAATTAGTGTCAAACCAGTATCATGACAGATTATTCTGTGCTCTAGTCACATATATTTTGACCCATCTCATCTGACTAGAATATAACTAGAGTTTTATGGAACTAGAACCTTAAGAGTTTAGCCATCTATGTCAAAAGTAATTATTGTTGGAGATTCTTTAAATAGTGTCTGGAAATCTGAACACTGCAATTATAAACAATCCGGAGAGATGATTAGAAAAGGATGAGAGAGAAGGTTTTTGTGTTCACTCCACCAAAACATATCTTGCTGTTTGTTTATCTTATGACAAAAACATCTATTGATTAAGTGTTCTATTGGTGCAGACATGAGTTGCTCAATGTTTTCAGCTGCAGCTGAACCTTCCATTTGGCTAACCCTAACATAAATCAATATATTGAGCCCATTGATGTCCTGAAAATGGCATTCAAAAATTAGAGGTAATTAAGGTGTAATTCATGATTATAAAGGCCTGAGTTGTCCAAGTTAAATATTGTGACAATAGTTAGAATGCAGTTTACCCTTAAGGCTATGCAGAATTGTATACAATACAACTGAGGAGTCGGTTATGTCTTAAAAACCTCCTTTCAACCAGGTCTTGTTCAACAAAGCAACAGCGGGTCCTGGGGCACGCCATATGTTCCATTTGTCCTGCAGCACCTCCTGTCATCTCTCTGTTCATATACAGTTTGCATACAAGGTACACTGCCTGGCCAGAAAATAAAAGTCACATACTCTAATATTTTGTTGGACCGCCTTTAGCTTTGATTACAGTGCACATTCATTGTGGCATCGTTTCGACAAACTTATTTAACGTCACAACATGTATTTCCGTCCAGAGTTGCATTAATTTTTGGTCGAGATCTTTTATTGATGACGGGAGAGTCAAACCACTCAGTAAGGTCTTCTCCAGCACATCCCAAAGACTTTCAATAGGGTTAAGTTCAGGACCCTGTGGTGGCCAATTAATGTGTGAAAATGATTCCTCATGCTCCCTGAACCACTCTTTCACAATTTGAGCCTGATGAATCTTGGCATTGTCGTTCTGGAATATGCCAGTGCCATCAGAGAAGAAAAAATCCATTGATGGGATAACCTGGTCATTCAGTACATTCAGGTAGTCAGCTGACTTCATTTTAGTGCTGCATAGCGTTGCTGAGCCTAGACTTGACCAATTGAAGCAACCCCAGATCATAACACTGCCTCCAGATGCTTGTATAGTGGTCACTATGCATGACGGGTGCATTGCTTCATGTGCTTTTCTTCTTACCCTGATGCACACATCGCTTTGGAATAGGGTAAATCTGGTCTCATCAGACCACATGATCTTTTTTCATTGTCCAATCTTTTACGCTCCCTAAAAAATTGAAGTCGTTTTTTTCCGATTAGCTTCACTAACAAGTGGCTTTCTTATGGTCACACAGCTGTTTAGTCCCAATCCTGTGAGTTCTTGTCGCATTGTGCATGTGGAAATGCTCTTACTTTCACTATTAAACATAGCCGTGAATTGTTGCCAGCTTAAACATATTAATCACTGCAATAATAATCTAATCATAGACTCTTAAGTATCTGCTTATTTAAATCCAAACGGTGACTTTTGTTTTGGCCAGGCAGTGTATAGCAAACATCATTCAAATGTAGTGTCCTTAGTCATGTTGCGTCGGCTTTGGTTCTCTTCATAAGTGGTCGACCGATGTGGGTTTTCAATGACGATTCCTCTAGGCTAGTATGTAGAGAGCACAGTATGGTAGGTGAAGATGTAATACTAATTAATGACAGAAAATTAATTGTCACAAAATTGCTGAAATGAACAAGGGTGAACCAAATATTTCTGTTAAATAGCCATGCGGAGATGGTTATAAGTTGTTGGCGATAATCTCAAAATTGGCAAATATCGGAACATTAATTGGCCTGGCTGATGTATTAGTCCATCACAACTCTTCATTAGTGGAAATGCTATTAACAGTACAGTATTTCATGATCACCAAATGATTATTCATTTGCACATTGTTACAATATGAAGTGACAGAGGCCTAATACAAAATAGACCTGTTATATTCCCAGCTACATTTACCTTTTACCCTAATTAGGGCCTTAAAATTAAGATACAAAAAGGAGAGTTTGTTCTGAAGCAGAATCTTAAGGGATATTAAGAGATCGTTAATACTTCTGGAGTTATTGACACTCCAAATTTGAAAAAACTACATGTGTTAGTTTTTCCCAATTTTTGGACTCACATCATTGGCATATAATGCAACAAGGGGTGCTGAAGTCAACTGGTTTTAGTAATAGACCTACCAAACTCTGTAAAATAATGATGCTGCCAAGGTTATTCTTTACCTGTAGTTTTGCTCAAAAAATCACAGGCTAAACTTGTCATTTTGACCCCCCTCTACAAAATAATGGTTTACTTGGTAATAATTGATCCGTGGTATTTATTAGTGTTTAGCAGATGCTTTTATCCAAAGCGACTTGAAAAAATAAATAAAAATAAGCAATTGATAGAGACAACAATATTAGCAGCGGAATAAGACAACTATTAGACAGCTTTTAGTCATGTGATTTCTGTATTTTACATGTTTATTCAAGGTGTGCATTACACATGCACAGCCAACAATCATTTGTCAAATCAAGTTTATTTGTCATTTGCACCACTTTCACATGGTTCAATGAGCACTGAAATGCTTATGTCGTGAAAAACATCCCTGAAACATGAGACAGTGTGGACGATTTTATCCAGACAACACAGACATATGAGATGTGTAAGCATAAACATACACAAAATAAAATATGTATGTATAATGTATAGAAAGAGTACATGTTGTTTGTGTGGACTGTACTAGGTCAGGAGTTTTGCATTGCCATAGTTAAACTGTTTAAAGAAATATTCTGGGTTCAATACAAGTTAAGCTCAATCGACAGCACTTGTGGCATAATATTGATTACCACAAAAAATAATTTTGACTTGCCTCTCTTTTCCTTAAAAAAAGCATTTGGGTTACAGTTAGTGGTCGACAGATATGGATTTTTTTAATGGTCGATGTCGATATCCAGAGATCAGGGTGGCCGACAGGCTGATACAATGCCGATATATAACACCATTTAATATAGTAAATAACAAAATTGCTAAAAACAAAAACCCCCTCTTATTTAGCACTATATTTACCCAGTTCACACAAAACTTAAACTTTGTTAAAAAGATTAAAAAAATAATATTGAGTTTTAAATGGTAGATAGCAGTTTCTTCTGATTTCTGTTTAGTCATCATATTTTAGTGATTTATTTGCCCATTACATTTTTTTTAATATATTAGGAAGAAGGACATAAAAGTACACACAGTAGTCCAGCAACCATAGATGGCATGTCCACGTTAGCAATCACATTTTCTCAAAAAATACTGAATCAAATCAAATGTACATACAGTGCATAGTGAATAAGACATTTACTTATAGCACACATAAAGCGCTTTTACTTTGAAGTTGCACCAGAGACTATTTAGCAGAGACGGGCCACTTCTATTAAAATGAATGGGAGAAATCAGAACACCCAACTATCAACGGAGGTAGATAAGAAGTCCTGCCTTACAGGTAAAAGAGCCAATCACCTTTTAGATACAGACATTGCCTGTCAATCAACTCAAGAACGTGCATGCGCATTAGCTATAAAAGTTGCATAATCTGAGGTAAAGAAGCACCATTTATGATACCAGTGTTGTCAGATTTTACTGCTGATTTGAAATATGTTCTTTGATCGTAATCTTGACCTACCGTTTTGGAGATTTTGGTCTTTCTCCATTCAATTAGATAGGAGCTTCACTGTTATGACTGGAAATTGTCTACCGAGAGCGTTCCAAACATGGCCGACAGTGGACTGACTTGCTAGAAAGTCTTTGGTCGCACTCACGCACTCGTGCGGATCCAGCGCAAGCCTCAATCTCCTGACAGTTTAAACGGCCTGGATTGCCTGCTTGGATTGTCGTCATGATTTGTGAATCAGAGGAGCTTTTGATCCTGAAATTTTGATTTTGGCTGATAGTATACCCGCTTCAGAGGAAGATATTCTATGAGCGCTCGATGGGAAGAAAACGCTGGATTTCTTGAATTACATCTGTTTAAACGATATATCTGCATATTTGCAGATGGTATATAAAAGAAGTTTTATTTATATTTGCCTTTTATCATTAGAAAAGTGACAGGGAACTGTTGAGGAGAGACTGTTAAATACGTGCTTTAGAGGAAGATGAATGAGCGCTCCACAGGATGCTGAAGTTGTGTGAGGTTGGTTTATTACATCTGTTTAAACGAGATATGCGCATATTTGCAGATGGTATATGATATTAGTTTGATATTTTCCATTTGATCATTAGACAAGACAGTTAAAAGTTACTGGGAACTGTTGAGGAGAGAGAGGGAGAAAGAAACAGACAAGCACTTTAACATTATGAGCTCAAACGCGTCTGCTGCAGCTCTGATATGCGGACCATTTAAATTAGACTGTGTTACACACCGGTCTATTGTAGTAACACGATGGCACGTAACAACAAAATGAACTGTGACTGGTCGTTTACATGTCTCAGTCGCTTCACATGCAAGCAGCTGATTCTCAGCGCCCTCAAGAAACAAATCGGCCAAAGGGGAAAATTTATCGGCCGATGCCGATAATGAAAAAAGTCAGAATATCGTCCGATTTGTCGGCCTCTGCGATATATCGGTCGACCACTAGTCACAGTGAGGCACTTACAATGGAAGTGAATGGGGCCAATCCATAAATGTTAACCCTTAAACGCATACCTCAGGTCTTTAGGAACCCGGGACCTCAGTCCATTTTTTGGAGTTGTTCCCACACCTCTTTAGTATTCCTCTTTCTCTTATAAATAGTGTAACACAAAATTATAATGAAATTATGATGGTTTAAGTGTATATGGTCGTGAGAGACCCTAGGTATGTAAGAGTGTCGATTTGTTTTTTTTCCTGCACTTCCATAAATTATATTTTTTATGATTATTTCATATCTATGCAAGTTTACTATCACAGGATATCTTTTTTTTTTTAATTATTATTATTACAAGAGGAATGAGTACTATATTCATACAAATAAAAACTATATCACAATTTTCTGTGCACAAAAAAATTAACAACAATGGTGATTTATTAGTATTCCATATTCATGTACACATACATATTATAAATGTTATTTCTTACTCAAGGTCACACTGATGTTTCAGTGATTGACTTGATTTACATTTTACATTGCTATTTGATGAAGAAACAACATGGAAGTAAACTATAGCAAGTGTAACACATGAATAGTATGATATGATTATTGTCATTTGGGTTTACTACTGAAATGATGTAAGTTGTGCATCTATAAATAATAAGTGCCTGTAAAAATGCTTGTGTAAGTTATGTGTATCCTATGTAGCTCAATTTGTTTTTGAAAGCCAATTTCATCTCATTAAATTTCATTGTAATAGTCAGTAATCCTTTTCTAGATTTGGCCTGATTTGTTGCATTTTGTCTTTGATATATGAAACGTTAAATATATTTTATTATTTTCTAATTGTCTTGAAGCTATTTTGAACATTTTACACTGGGCATTTTGTAGATCTATTTGTGATAGATATAATTGCCGGGTCTCTAAAGACCGAATATGTAAGAGTGTTTGGTGAAATTCCCATGCATTTAAGGCTTAAAATACTCACTGTTTCAAAAGTATAGTCACAAGATGTAAACAGTATGCGTTAACATTAGTGGTCAACCGATATATCGCAGAGGCCGATAAATCAACCGCTATTGGGATTTTTTTAATGATCGACATTAGCCAATACATTTTCCCATTTGGCCGATTTTTTTTCTTAGGGTCGTGAGGGCGCTGAGAATCACTTGCTTGCATGTTAAGCATCTGAGACATGTACACGACCAATCACAGTTTGTTTTTTGTTACATGCCATTGTGTTACTACAATAATAAACCAGTGTGCAACACAGTGTCATTTAAACGGTCCACATATCAGTGCTCGTCTGTTTCATTCTCCCTCTCTCTCCTCAACAGTTCCCTGTAACTTTTAACTGTCTTGTCTAATGATAAAAAGGCAAATATCAATGAAACTAATACCATATACTGTCTGCAAATATGTGGATATCTTGTTTAAACAGATGTAATAAACGTCACAAAACTATAGGAAATCCAGCATACTGTGAAGCTCTCATACAGTATTTCTTCCTATCAAATCAAATCAGATCAGATCAAATCCCTTTATTGTCACTCAACCATATACACAAGTGCAACAGTGGGTTGAGTGACAATAAAGAGATTTGATTTAACTGTCAGCTAGATCTAAAGCATGTTTTCTGTCAGCCTCTCCTCAGCAATTCCCTGTAACTTTTAACTTTCTTGTCTAATGATAACAAGGCAAGTATCATACTGTCTCGTTTAAACAGATGTAATTCATGAACCTCACGAAAATCCAGCCGTTTCTTCCCGTCGAGTGCTCTTCTAATATCTTCCTCTGATGCACATATCCAATCAGCCAGAATCAAAACTTCAGGATCATGATCAAAACATCCTCTAATTCACAAATCATAATGGTCAGTTTGTGACAATCCAAGCAGGTGATTCAGCCCATTTAAACTGTCAGCTAGATCCGTACGAGCGCACGAGTGCAACCTTGAGAGTAAATGTCATACTATGCACTGTATTGTACAATGGGTTTGATTCAGCCTTTTGTGAGAAAATGCGATTACTAATGCGCACATGCCCATCCATCTGATATACCCTTCTTCCTAATATAATATCAGTTTCTTCGTGTGCATATAAATAAAATAAAAAATTGATGACTAAACAGAAATCAGAAGAAACTGCTTTATACCATTTAAAATACAATCTTATTTTTTTAAGATAATTTTTTTTACAAAGTTAAAGTTGAGTAAATATAGTGCTAAATAATTAAAAAAAAAATTTTTTTTATAGCAATTCTATGTTTATGTTATACTATTAAATTGTGTGATATATCGGCATTGTATCGGACTATCGGCCACCCTGCATTAAAAATCCCATATTGGTCTACTAGTAGTTAACATGATTTTAGTGTGATAAAATCGCTTGCTTACCTTTTCTGACTAAAGTTATAGCCAATTTTACTACTTCATTGACATGACGATATAATGGCAACAAACCCTAAAACCCTAAAATTACTGTTTAAACAACTTTACAGCTCAAATAATACATGGGTTTGGCCTTTAAACCCTCGAAAAATTGGCCCCATTCACTTCCATTATAAGTATCTTACTGTAACCTCGATTTTTGCTTTTTTTTTTAAAGGAAAGAATAGACGAGGCAAAATAATTTTTTGTTGTAATCAACAGAATGCCACAAATGCTGTCGATTGAGCTTAACTTGTATTGAACCCAGAATATTCCTTTAAGGTGTGTAGTTTGTGAATTCAGAAGCAGATAATGACTGGACAATAAATAATAATTCCTTTCATTTATATAGCGCTTTTCTAGGCGCTTTACATAGAATAGGGGGACTCTCCTCAACCACCACCAGTGTGCAGTATCCACCTGGATGATGCGACGGCAGCCATAGTGCACCAGTATGCTCACCACACACCAGCTATTGATGGTTGCCAATTCAGGGATGGGGATTATTAGGAGGCAATGATAGATAAGGGACAATGGGGTGAATTTGGCCAGGAAACCGGGGTGCACCCCTACTCTTTACGAGAAGTGCCCTGGGATTTTTAATGACCACAGAGAGTCAGGACCTCAGTTTAACATCTCATCCAAAGGACTGTGCCTTTTTACATTATAGTTTTCCTGTCACTATACTGGGGCATTAGGACCCACACAGACCGAGCACCCCCTGCTGGCCTCCCTAATACCTCTTCCAGCAGCAACCATAGTTTTCCCCGGGAAGTCTCCCATCTAGGTACTGGCCAGGCTCAACCCTGCTTAGCTTTGGGCAACCAGGCGAGAGCTGCAGGGTGATATGGCTGCTGTTTGAAATGTTAGAGTGGAGGATTAATTGTAGTTCTAGAACACAGTTGAATGGAACAGACTCCATGAAAGTGTTTTAATCATCCCTTGAAGACTGCTGATAATGTTTATGAAGGCATTAGTATCACACTGACCTTTCAAATTATGCCATAATATGATATTAACAGCTGTGCTAGAACATGATGAAATGTTGCCAGTATTACTGCACTCTTGTAATGTTGTTAATGATTCACAGCTTCCTTTAACCTTGAGGCCAACAGCCCTTTAAAATAACATATTATCTGTGACACATTCTTATCAACAACAATAGTTTTGGTTGACCTTATGGAAGCCATACTCCTGTGTAGTCCAACAGGACATTTGCAAGCAATCTTTGAATATAACCCAGCCAGTTTGGTGTAGATATACCTCAGCAGAATTGGGGTTTCTCGGGCAATTGTAGATATTTGCGCAGATCCCATGTCAAATAGATTATGTAACTCTCCATTCAAGTATAGCAAGGCTAATATTAGCAGACGCTGAAGGTTATGTGAACTCATATATATATATATATATATAGATAGATTATAAAGGGACTTGGAGGAATCATATGACCTTTCGGCCTATTGTGATCAACTGATAAACTCTCAAAGACACCGTAACTACCATGAAAGATTATGTAATTTGAGTTTTGTTAAGTGTAGGGTCATGAAACTCGCACAAATGGATTCAGTGAGGCTGACTTACAAGAAAAAAACGCTGTTTTGAGTTACCACATCACTGGTGCAACATTGCATCACATTTCTTTGCCAATATTCTCATCTGCTCTTATATTTGCATCTCAACATTGGGAGCAGATCAGAATATGGATTATATGATTCCCACATTAAGAGAGTCCATAAACATAATATTACACCATTAGTCAATAAGATGCCAGAGCAAGATTTTGATTTAGTTAATTAATTATGTCATATATAATTGTCTGTG
Source organism: Myxocyprinus asiaticus (assembly GCF_019703515.2). Taxonomy (NCBI): domain Eukaryota; kingdom Metazoa; phylum Chordata; class Actinopteri; order Cypriniformes; family Catostomidae; genus Myxocyprinus; species Myxocyprinus asiaticus. The sequence goes on along the minus strand of NC_059364.1, from coordinate 5,066,617 downwards.
TGTGTGTGTGTGTGTGTGTCTGTGTGTGTGTGCGTGTTGTCAAATTAGTTGAGGTCAGAACTTTCAGTTCAGAAGTTCACCAGTGTCAGCATATTACAGGAAGGCACATGCTTCGCTCTAGTTTCAAAAGCATTGTTCAGAATCAGTTCTCATTGATCTGTTGACCATTTTTCTCAGACGTCTCAGAAGCAGGTGAAAGTAGAGATTAACGGTAACTTGATTAAAACTAGTAAGAATAGGAAAAACTTCAGCTTAAGTTGAGCAAACAGTTTTTTTACAGTTTCAGAAAACTATTAGAATTTACAGTATGACATGTTTGACGCATGGGCACAAAAACTGTTTTGTTATTTTTTTTTAGTACAGTCAATGGCAGGCGCATCTGCGGCCAATGTGGACTGTCAGCATGTCTTAAAAAACTGGGCTGCATGCGGATAGTGCGCCCCTGCTGTGCTGGAGACTAAATTTAGCTTCACACGCTCTGTGCGCGAGATGTAGCGGCACGCTGAAAACCGAAGTATTCTTTGGCCATAAGTGTTATACCACAGAATGTTGCTATCAGAATCAAGTATTTCAAAGAGCCGTGTATTGGGCCTTTTACCCCAAGCGCATTTTGCCATTCGTTTACACTGTTTTTCAGTTGTTGTTTTTTTACGTAAACTTCGTTTACTAAAGTCTTAGTCATATGTCTTTGACTGTTGCGCTGTGCCTCACTATTTTTTTCAGTGTGTCACAGAGGACCGCCGCGTTTACAAGATGGCATGGCAAGTTAAAAGAACTTCAGCTTTTAAAAATGCATCTCCAAACACTTGCATTCTGTTCCATTCATTGCATCTAGCTTTTTTTTTAATGCATGCATTCGATCGGAACACCTCCTGATTGTACTGAAATTTCAGGATATCTGGAAAGCTCGGTCCGAATTAAAACATTTTGGGTCCTTATTTTAAGAAAAGCTAGCTGGGCAAGTTTGTTAAATTTTGTTTAACTCTAAATTTATCGCTAGCTACAGGAATAACTCATCTGGTTTAATGGCACAGACATTTGAAGGTAACTCTCACCTCTAACGAGGTCTGTTACTGCCACATCATTGCAAGAACACACGTTTATTTATTGATAACAGTGGGGCCGAGATGCATGCAAGGCATTGGCCAAGCATTCGCATCTGAATTTGTGTACTTGCGTCGAGTGTTTTTCTGATCTGAGACTACTGTATGTATATTTTCAGACTCTTGACTGTTGGACTCTTAAGGTGCACAGATCAACAGTATGTGTTTTGACTATGTCGATGCCAGGAAATCACAAGATCTGTCTGTGTTGTCATGGGAACAGGTCTAATGAACGTAAAGAAAGAGAGTTGTCAGTGTTTCTCTGAGCCTCAATAATTTTGATTATTTGTAACCTGATGCTTTTATTAGAGCTTGGCTGTCACAAGCCATGTCATGCATTGGCTGTTTTCATGACTCTGCATTAGTGTTGAGTTTAGAAGGACAGCAGCAGGGTGGATGTCCCTGCCATCTGTCACAAAACCTCTTAGAGATTCTAGTCTGATTTTAAAAGGCAAGATAGATGGGTCTGTTATAGTTTTAGTAAAGTTAAAGTGTTAGTTCACCAAAATCTGAAAATTCTGTCGTCATTTAGTCGCCCTCATGTTGTTCCAATCTTGTATGACTGACTGACTTCTGTGAAACACAAAAGGAGGTGTTAGGCAGAATGTTAGAGACTGACAGCCTCAGTCACCATTCACGTTCATTGCATTTTTTACCCCCCCAAAAAAAATTCTCTGCATTTTAATTAGGGATGCTTTGATGTCTCGGCCACCGATATTTATCGGCCAATTTTTGACCAAATCAAAACTATCGGTTTTAAGCATGAAAATGCCATTTATAATTGATTATCAACACACTTTGTAAAACCTCTGTGAATTCAAATGCACACTCCAAAGATAATGATAGCTACAGAATGTAGAAGGTTTGGCACTCCTAAGAACATGTAATATTTCAATTTCAATCATTCTTGTTCTCACATTAATGAGGACAAATCTTTGTTAGAGATGTGACAGTTTTGAAAGCGTCACCTATAAATGAGGTAAAACCATCTAAAACGCTTTGAAACCAGCAAACTTTGACTTCTCAGACATTGGTATGATATCTATTAAGGCTGCACAATTGATTGAGTTGAGATTTAAATCGCAATATGTTCTTGCACAATTACTAACCTTGAAAGCTTAAAATAGACTGCAATCAGTGCTTCAGTCAGGGCTTTTGACTGGTTGCCCACTATAGCTAAGCAGGGTTGAGCCTTGCCAGTACCTGGATGGGAGACCACCTGGGGAAAACTACGGTTGCTGCTGGAAGAGGTATTAGGGAGGCCAGCTTGGGTTGCTCACCCTGTGGTCTGTGTGGGTCCTAATGCCCAAGTATAGTGACGGGGACACTATACTGTAAAAGGCACCGTCTTTTGGATGAGACGTTAAACCGAGGTCCTGACTCTCTGTGGTCATTAAATATCCCAGAACACTTCTTGTAAAGAGTAGGGGTGTAACCCCGGTGTCCTGGCCAAATTTCCCCCATAGGCCCTTCTCAGTCATGGCTTCCTAATAATCCCCATCCATTAATTGGCTCTATCACTCTACTCCCTCCTCTCCACCAATACCTGGTGTGTGGTGAGTGTACTGGCACACTATGGCTGCCATCGCATCATCCAGGTGGATGCTGCACACTGGTGGTGATTGAGGAGATTCCCCCTATACTATGTAAAGCGCTTTGAGTGCCTAGAAAAGCGCTACATAAATGAAAGTATTTATTATTATTATTAATTGCCCAACATATGCATAATATGAATTTGCATACATTTATATTTTTTCACATCAATCATCATGCTTTGATATTTAGTTCTTTTTCAATATTTTTTAAAATCTTTTTATCTTCTGTTTGTCTTTCATTGTGGCTCTCTTTAAAATTTTGGCCTGTCATGTGTTCAACGGATCCAATCCATGTTCAATAGAAATTATTTTTAGAACAATAAAAAGCTTTTGTACCTCTGTTCATTTTTAAAACTTAATTCCTGAGTAAAAGAGTGATCTGATTACAAAATAATGTAAGTGGCAAAATATCGATATCAGTCAATAGGTTTTGTTAAAATCTGTATCGGCCAAATATTTTCATATCGGTGTATCCCTAATTTTAATACATTATTAAACATCAAATATGTTATGAGTGAGTGTGATTGTCGAAGTTTCACTTTCATTGTGGAGTTGACAAGCAAGTTCCCATCACGCATGGTTAGGACACTGTGTAAAGAAGGAATAAATGCTTATAACTAACTTCACCATCTGTTTTGCTGCAGTTTGTTACACAACCCAGCATGGGACTTTCTCCCTCAACACCCTTATAAGCTGTATTTACTTTCCATTTTGGGAAAGTCAGAGCCCTGCTGTCACAGTTATACCATAACCTTGATTCTGACATTATTCCACACTGGAGAGCCACTGTGTGTATATTGCTTGAGCAGATTCCTTGAGTTCTTTGTGCAGTATATGAGCATTGCAAACTGAACTTAAAATGACCAATGGAATAATTAACATTTTTAACCTTGTTAAGGGGGAGGACGGAATGGGGGAGGACGGGAGGGGGTCAAGCACAACAATTCACTCACGATAGAGATGGCTGAACATCATTGCTGTATATCAGATAAAAGTAAGATAAAAGTAAGAACATGAGAAGAGTGAAGATGATAGAACAGTTTGCAAAGCAAAGATTCAAATGTTTTGTTCAAACTTTTGAGAATGAAGTGAAAGCAGGCATTGTCACCAAAAAAAAAAAAACAGGACTGCTCAGAGAACTAATATGAATTCATAGATATTTATTTTTACAAAGAATGTTTCAGGTTTACTACAAGTTAAACTCTATTTACAGTGTTTGTGGCATAATGTTGATTACCACAGAAAATACTTTTGACTAATCCCGGTTCAGTAAGGCATCTTCTGATGGCCATATATAGCGTTGTGCTTTGTGTGGATTATCTAATGATCTATGCATTAGATTACCTTTAGGGTGGGCTTGAGAGATAATCGCCTCTAAATAATTGTGTGATATTTTGTTCTGTTTATTTTTTGACAAGTTATAAGCCAAAACGCATATAAGCAACACCTGTTCACATGAAATATACACCGATCAACCACAACATTAAAACCACCTGCCTAATATTATGTAGGTCCCTCTCGTGCCGCCAAAAGAGCACCAATCTTCTTTTCACCACAATTGTACAGAGCGGTTATCTGAGTTACAGTAGACTTTGTCAGTTCGAACCAGTCTGGCCATTCTCTGCTGACCTCTCTCATCAACAAGGTGTTTCCGTCCACACAACTGCCACTCACTGGATGTTTTATTGTTTTTGGCACCATTCGGAGTAAATCGTAGAGACTGTTGTGTGTGAAAATCCCAGGAGATCAGCAGTTACAGAAATACTCAAACCAGCCCATCTGACACCAACAATCATCCATGCGATTATCTAATCAGCCAATCATGTGGCAGCAGTGCAGTGCTTAAAATCATGCAGATATGAGTCAGTTCACATCAACCATCAGAATGGGGAAAAAAATGTGATCTCAGTGATTTGGACCATGGCATGATTGTTGGTGCCTTTAGGTACTAACCACTGCATTCTGGGAACCCCACATCACAATTTGGCCCTTGTCAGAGTCGTTCAGATCCTTACGCTTGCCCATTTTTCCTGCTTCCAACACATGAAATTCAAGAACTGACTGTTCACTTACTGCCTAATATATCCCACCCCTTGACAGATGCCATTGTGATGAGATAATAAATGTTATTCACTTCACCTGTCAGTGGTTTTAATGTTGTGGCTGATCAGTGTGCTTCTGTTGAGTTGATAAGTCAGCGTTATTCCAATATCACTTCACTTAAAAAAAAAAAATACAAGTTTAATAGCAGAATTCCTGGTGAAGAAGTCTGTCTCCCTACACTCTCAAACTGCTTATTTATTTGAATACATCTGAATATTTTGCAATAAAAAAAGAATTATCAAAATAAATTGTTTATTTACTTATATTAATCAACTTTTAAATCAATAGCTTCATATTTCCATCATTTGTACTTTCCATCGTTTGTAGTTCGCAATGATTTATGTGATTGTCGTTCCTGCCCTAATGAAATGTGTTAAGTACAGTTTTTCACCTTTGTCTTTTTGTCTGATTTTCAAATACTTTTTTTCTTCAAATCAGAGTTTGTAATATTGTGATTGGTTTGGTTCATGACTTAAAACTGTTTTATGAAGGATTTTATGAAATCCCCATGGAAAAAATGTATGGGAAAAACACTTCTGGAATCAGTAGGCTTTGAAAGTTGCTAAATATGAGCAATAGTAGCACTAATGCATGCCTTAAACACCACTAATTAATTAGGTCATCTCCATTTCATCAAGCCAATTTTACGTTATTCAAAGCATTGAAGTACACGACACTTGTTCAGAAGTTTACACTGTGTTCCTTTGGTAAGAACTTGGTAGATTTGGTTCATTTTGCCGTAGAGAGACGGCTTGAACCGACTAACCTCTGTTTGTCTATTGTCGAGCTGTTTTGTGGCTGATGTCACTGTAGGATGAATATAGATGTGTTTGTGTTGGCCAATGGCAGCAGGCCAAAGCACAGCGTGTGTTGTGTTAAAAAGGAGTGTTGGTGGTCTCCGGATCTTTTAATGTGGAGATCAGTTTTCAGTTACCTGCTAGAAAGCTTACATAAGTCACACCTTACATTCTTTTGTCACCACTGAGAAGTGTGGGTGTATGGAAGGTAGATTTTTTTATATTCAACTGTGGCTCATGTGTGTTGGTTTGTTCTACTCATGTATTCTCTGATATGTTACCAGAACCGGTTTGTCCTGTCTGATATTTTCCATAACTGTTCTCTGTAGTTTCCGAAGAAAGAAGTGGCCTGATGTTTTTGTTTTTGTGGCATGTGTATTTTTCAATCTCTCAATATGTCAACTCTTCAATCAATCTGTTCAGCTACATAATTCTCAATGAAAACTAAATTACATATGCCAGTTCTTTTGGTCACTACATAATTCCAATCCTTCCATTTGTGTTATTTTATAGTTCTACTGACTTCACTATTTCATTCTAAAATGTGGAAAATGGTCATAATAAAGAATAAGCAGTGTGTTCAAACTTTTCACTGGTAGTGTGCACATGCCAGGCAGTCATTTGGAGCCTTTCGTAGCTTTGTCTCAATACTCTAATCTGTTTGTTTTCTGGCAGGTGGTGCTTCAGGATGCTGCAATCTTAAGAATGCTGGTTGTCGTAGCTCTGCTCATGATGGCCGTGATGGGTGAAGCTGAGGTCTGCAAAGACCTGAATAACTGCTTCAGTGTCAATATCTCCAAGGACTGGTGCTACACGGGCCGGATCCGCAGCACTGTGCTCCAGGGCCTGCCGTTTGGAGGAGTGCCCACTGTTCTCGCCCTCGATTTTATGTGCTTCTTGGTGCGCTGAGCGAAGCTTACAGTTTTCAGTTGATGTTGTGTATCATATGTGTGTCAAAATTTGTCATTTAAAGTCAACATGAAATCAAAACTGACCTTATTTACTTTTTTTTAAAGTCCCCTGAACTGCCTTGACAAGTGCAGTTTTCTTGGGTGTGTTGACACATTTTCTACTGAAACACGAAGTTGGGGTAGGACATTTCGAACAGCTTGTCCCTTTTTAACATATAGCCATTAGGCTTTAGTTTACATCGCAGCCCGGCAAAGCCACAAACACACACATACACACACACACACACACACACCCCTGATGCTTCTTATGCCAGAGCCGGTGTTCAGCCGGGGAAACTGAGAACCCTGAGTCCATCTGCTTTTCCACTGACTTGAAAACTGAATGATGATCCAACTGACCCACAAACAAAGATAGGACCCTATGAAATCAGTGTAATTTTTTTTCGAAATTCTGTGTTTTCCTTTTTATTTTCTCTGAATTCCGGGTTTTAAAATTGTATCATTAAAAAAACTATTTAATCAAATGAAATCATAGAATTTTAATCAAATGAGAATCGAACAATTACTTTTCAACATACCATTGCATTTTTTTTTTTTTTTATCAAATGAAGTGCTTCTGTACTGATCCTTACAGCACAATCCAAAACCCAAAATTGGAGTGTTTTTTAATTGATTGATTTATTTATTTTTGGTCAAGTACAGTTCTGCATATTAGAGCATCACCGTATTAATGAAAGTAGTGATGAAACTCTTGCATGTGAGATATTGCTTAAATATAATATAATTATTATTGATATACAGTACATTCAGAAAGCATTCAGACCCCTTAATTTTTTTAACATTTTGTTATGTTGCAGCCTTATGCTAAAATGCTTTACATTATTTTTTTACATCAATCTACACTCCATACTCCATAATGACAAAGCAAAAACCAGATTTTTGATAACTTTGCACATTTATTAAAAATAAAAAACTGAAATATCACATTGAAGTAAGTATTCAGACCCTTAACTCAGTACTTAGTTGAAGCACCTTTGGTAGCGATTACATCCTCAAATCTTTTTGGGTTTGATGTGACAAACTTTGCACATCTGGATTTGGGGATTTTCTACCATTCTTCTCTACAGATCCTCTCAAGCTCTTGTCAGGTTGGATGGGGACCATCAGTGGACAGCCATTTTCAGGTCTCACCAGAAATATTTGATTGGGTTCAAGTCCGGGCTCTGGCTGGGCCACTCAAAGACATTCACAGAGTTGTCCCTAAGCCACTCTTGCATTGCCTTGGTGCTTTGGGTCCTGTTGGAAGGTGAACCTTCGGCTCAGTTTGAGGTCCTGAGCACTCTGGACCAGGTTTTTATTAAGGATATCTCTGTATTTTGCTGCGTTCAGCTTTCCTTTAACCCTGACCAGGTTCCCAGTCCCTGCCACTGAAAAACACCCCCACAGCATGATGCTACCACCACCATGCTGCACCGTTGGGATGGTTTTGCACAGGTGATGAGCGGTGCCTGGTTTCCTCCAGATATGACACTTGGAATTGAGGCCAGACAGTTCAGTCTTCATTTCATCAGACCAGAGAATCTTGTTTTTCACAGTCTGAGCATCCTTTGGGTGCTTTTTTGCAAATTCCAAGCAGGATTTCAAGTCTTGCACTGAGGAGATGCTTCCGTCTGGCCACTCTGCCATAAAGCCCAGATCGATGGAGTGTTGCAGTGATGGTTGTCCTTCTGCAAGTTTCTACCATCTCCACACATGATCTCTGGAGCTCAACCAGAGTGACCATCGGGTTCTTGGTCACCTCTCTTACCAAGGCCCTTCTCCCCTGATTGCTCAGTTTGGCCAGGCGGCCAGCTCTAGGAAGAGTCCTGGTTGTTCCAAACTTCTTCCATTTAAGAATTATGGAGGCCACTGTGCTCTTGGGAACCTTCGATGCAGCCGAAAATGTTTTGTAGCCATCCCCAGATCTGTGCCTCAACACAATCCTGGGGTGTGTTCTTGTTCTAGAAACCATTCGATTGGACAATTTCTCAGCCATGTTGTGAAGTCATGTATTTTTCGTGATCTTTTTAGCCATAACAGCTGAAAGCAAATTTTGTAATCTTTCTAATCTTTCATTAAAATCTGAAACAACTTTCCTTTTTGACTATCGTCAACAAGGCTATGTGGCTGGTCTGGCTCCATTCTGATATGAAACACCCACTTTTCACCATCCAATCAGTTTACATTTATTCATTTGGCAGATGCTTTTATCCAAAGTGACTTATCATTTCCAGATTGATAAAATCAAGTCTTGCACTACATTTTTTTTCTTATTGAATATCCTGTTTTACTAGTCTTATTACTGAGGAAAAATGGTTTGTGAGTGCCATTTCCTGTTGACTTTAAGAAATAAACATGCAAGTTGCCTGGAATTTGTAGAACTTTTTAAGTGACTCATTCAAATTCTTCGGATGTCTGCAGATGTTTTTGTGGAATTATGCGGGCTTAGCTATAGTATGCTACATATTTTTTTTAAAAATATATATATAAAATATGGGCCTATGATATAAAAAAATAAGGCTGTAGTCTTAAAATCTTTGATCTTATTTTTGGCATTTCAGGAACGTGTTTCATAGTTTTACTTAATTTGTATTTGGTATGTGCCACTCATCTGTAATGTTGCAAATGGGGATTTATGTGCTTGTGTTTTGAATGTATGTGTGGAATGAGATGAATTTAATTGTGTAATGTGTTTGTTCTTTGTACTGTGCTCTTTAGGCGCTGCTGTGTATATTCTCAGTTTTACGGAAGGTGGCGTGGGATTATGGCCGTCTTGCATTGGTCTCTGATGCTGACAGGTAAAAAATAATTTTCTGGACAATAACTTTATATAATGCTATATAAAAAAAATAAATAAATAAATAAACAGTTTTAACAGTTAGTCTTTTTTGAATTCTTCAGAATTATTTCAGTGCAGCCCTAATGTCATGTATTTTAAAAATATATATATATTTGCATTGTGACATTATTTTCATGACAGTTGAACACATTTCCATCCCAAATTAGACTTATGCACCGCAAAAATAATATTAAAATATTAAAATCAACATAAATATATATACAGTACAGTAAATACTACCATGATGTGTACTTTGTTACAGTTAAAATTTAAAATGTTTAAATAATAAATGTTTTTACAGTAATGGGAATGGTATAAATATGATTATATTTTTTATTTATTCATTACAGTAAAGAGAATTTGAGTGGAAATTTTAATGCTTAATTGTCATATCACAATTCCAAAAAATCTTAATGGTCCTAAAACTATGCTTCATTTTAAAATGTTATATATTATATCTGTACACGTATATATTTTGTCTTTTGATTTTGGGCTTAAATGTAACAGACAGTTTCTCCGAAATCAGTGCTTCCTTTACAAATGAGCAAGATTTTGCTCATGTTCTTAATGGCAACTGCTTGCTTAATAATCAGAATTTCACATACTTAAATTACACCTTAAATTATGCCAGCATTATCACAGCATGCTCTCTTCCCGATCTGACCCCAAACAATCACTCATCTTTGCTGTGTTGAGGAACATTCTCTGGGTTTTATGTGATTATCAGTCTAAATATATGCAGCTGGACACTCAATAATTCAGTCAGCTCTGATTTAGCCATTTAGAAGGAAAAAAATGGCTGATCCATGACAGAAACATTTCTTGCATTGAATGCCGCAAGTAAGCAGAATGCTTTGGTAAGAGCTGTGCAATGGGTTCAGCTAATGGATTGGTTTTTCAGATCCCAAACACTCAGCATGTGAGTCTGATTCAGTTAGTAATCTGACCTCACCTTCCTGCAATTTGGAAACTGGTTTAAGTGGCGTGTAAGTGCATGACAGAGTGTATATGTGCAGTGATTATATTCCTGGCATCAAACAGATGTACTGTTATATTGCACAAGTCACATATTTATGCTTCTTAGCTGTCAGAAGCTGCAATTCTAATTTCAGGCCATCATTACTGGTTTAACAAAGTTAAAGTTGCGTACATCTGATGGTGCAATTGAGATGAATAGTAATGTTAACATATACTGTAGCTCTCCATGTATTAGAGGCCCAACCCTAAGCTATTTGAAAATGCAAAGAAAGACAAGTATTTAAAGTGTTTAACACATTTTTTGACATATTTAGCTGGTTAAGACTACATTAATGAACAAGCTATTTATTAGGATTTCTAATTGGACACAATTGCCTATAACAGATGTTATTTCAGCTGTTTAAAGAGAGTTCACACAGAAATGATCATTCTGGCATCATGTATTCACCCTCATGTTGTTCAAAACCTTTGACTTTCTTTATTCCACAGAACACAAAGGGAGATGGACAGAATGTTAGTTTCAGTCACCATTCACTTTCATTGCATCTTTTTCCATTCAATTTAAGTGACTTTGTCAGCATTCTTCCTAACATCTCCTTTTGTGTTCCACTGAAGAAAGAAAGTCATACGGATTTAGAACAGCATTAGAGTGTGTAAATTTTAGGGTGAACTATCCCAATAGCATGTGTTTTTTAACTTATTTGTGTAATGCAAATTAGCCCTTATAGTTTTGCAATATCAGCTTCATTGCTTCATAATGTGGTTGTGGTATCGGAGGGCGAGAACTTCCTCAGAATAAATGATGATAGTTATTTGACAAATTAGTTATCGTCAAAGTTGAGCTTTCAAACGCATCATATTTTTTCTTTAGTAGGTGGAATCAGCACTATCAACGTCTGGACGAGCAGGAATAGTATGTGGTGTTTTTACACTTCAGCTCTCTTTTCCAAGGACATGTTGTTCCATTTCTGCTTTTTTAATTCACCCTCTGGTGTTTCCTCTGCTGTGTGCTCTCTTCGGTGGATTTGGGGTGGATCTGTTCTCTAATTAATTATTTTACCTCTTTCTATTGTCTTTATCTATCACATTTCTTTTGAAAGAGAGTCGGTTGAGGGTTTTTTCGAGAAACTCATTATGTCTTATACATTTATGTCTTTTAAAGGTGAAGTGTGTCATTTCTGCACAACTAGTGGCACCTAATGGAATTACAAAAATAATGATTTCCAAACAGATTTTTCAAACATTCCTACCACCCCTTAACATTGTTTTAAGCATGACATGGCTGAGCCAGATGTTTACACAGCCAAAATGGTTACTTGACTATTGTGTAGGCCTGTACAACATTATTGTGTGTGTACAAGTCAGATGTTTACAAACACTTAGGTTGAAGTCATTAAAACTAATTTTTTAACCACTCCACAGATTTAATATTAGCAAACTATAGTTTTGGCAAGTCATTTAGGACATCTACTTTGTGCATGACACAAGTAATTTTTCCAACAATTGTTTACAGACAGATTGTTTCACTTTTAATAGACTATGTCACTATTCCAGTGGGTCAGAAGTTTACATACACTAAGTTACCTGTGCCTTTAAGCAGCTTGGAAAATTCCAGAAAATGATGTCAAGCCTTTAGACAATTAGCCAATTAGCTTCTGATATGAGGTGTACTGAATTGGAGGTGTACCTGTGGATGTATTTTAAGGCCTACCTTCAAACTCAGTGCCTCTTTGCTTGACATCATGGGAAAATCAAAAGAAATCATCCAAGACATCAGAAAAAAATTTGTGGACCTCCACAAATCTGATTCATCCTTAGGAGCAATTTCCAAATGCCTGAAGGTACCATGTTAATCTGTACAAACAATAGTACACAAGTATAAACACCATGGGACTACGCAGCCATCATACCGCTCAGGAAGGTGACGCATTCTGTCTCCTGTAGATGAATGTAGTTTGGTGCGAAAAGAGCAAATCAATCCCAGAACAACAGCAAAGGACCTTGTGAAGATGCTGGGGGAAACAGGTAGACAAGTATCTATATCCACAGTAAAATGAGTCCTATATCGATATAACCTGAAATGCTGCTCAGCAAGGAAGAAGCCACTGCTCCAGAACTGCCATAAAATATCCAGACTACAGTTTGTAAGTGCACATGGGGACAAAGATCTTACTTTTTGGAGAAGTATCTTCTGGTCTAATGAAACAAGAATTGAACTGTTTGGCCATAATGACCATCGTTATGTTTGGAGGAAAAAGGGTGAGGCTTGCAAGCGGAAGATCACCATCTCAACCGTGAAGCATGGGGGTGGCAGCATCATGTTGTGGGGGTGCTTTGCTGCAGGAGGGACTGGTGCACTTCACAAAATAGATGGCATCATGAGGAAAGTACATTTTGTGGATATATTGAAGCAACATCTCAAGACATCAGCCAAGAAGTTAAAGCTTGGTCTCAAATGGGTCTTCCAAATGGACAGTGACCCCAAGCATACCTCCAAAGTTGTGGCAAAATGGCTTAAGGACAACAAAGTCAAGGTATTGGAGTGGCCATCACAAAGCCCTGACCTCAGTCCGATAGAAAATCTGTGGGCAGAACTGAAAAAGTGTGTGCGAGCAAGGAGGCATACAAACTTGACTCAGTTACACCAGTTCTGTCTGGAGGAATGGGCCAAAATTCCAGCAACTCCAGCTACCCAGAACGTTTGACCCAAGATAAACACTTTAAAGGCAATGCTACCAAATACTAACAAAGTGTATGTAAACTTCTGACCCACTGGGAATGTGATGAAAGAAATAAAAGCTGAAATAATTCATTCTCTCTACTATTATTCTGACATTTCACATTCTTGAAATAAAGTAGTGATCCTAACTGACCTAAGACAGGGAATATTTTCTACGATTAAATGTCAGGAATTGTGAATAACTGAGTTTTAATGCATTTAGCTAAGGTGTATGTAAACTTCTGACTTCAACTGTATATATAAATCTGCAAAAAATAAAAAAGCGGTGGGGGTTAAGGGGGGCACAGTCTTGTACATTTTGTCAGAGGGGTGCTTACTATATAAGACTTTGAAAACCTCTGTTCTAGGTAAAATGTGACGCTACCTCAGATATCATTACCAACCTTGGAGGGCAGTCCCTGGTTACAAAGTGCACCAATCACAGCTGTTGTGGTCTGCGTCGACGTGACATGCAGTTACATTTTTGACGAGGTGCACATCAGCCTATGGTGTAGGTTCGACGCAGAAATATAAATCGGCCTTAAGCAAGACACAAAGAGCACCTAGACTGAATATGACATGCACATCAAGCCCACATCTCTTTTCAAGTCGCCTCAGGACAGGAACGAACCTGTACCTTTTAGTTCCTCATTTCTGCACACCATCCACTGCACCACACTGACCATGTTTAGATGCATTTAAGAAAGTGGGTTATTCCAGAGTTTTTGCAGAAAGTGGCATTCTGAAACGTCATGTAAACAAGAATGCAGATTTCCTTATGCTGTTTAAGAGATTAAGAGAAAGCACACTTAGGTTTCTCCCGGAGAAAGCTGCTTATGTGGCCACGTAAACATAAGTGGCATTCTAACAGGTTTTTAAAGAGTGCGCATTTGCATGGAACAGACTGAATAACAAACATTATAGGATGGATGTACGTATCCTATGTACGGTTCATGGTGCTGCCTTAAACTCCCATTGGGGAGAAAGATGAAGAAGAAGATGAACTGCAAGAAAATATGATCAGGGATAAACCCTGACTCAAACTATTTAGCAAGCACAATACAAAAAAAGAAAATTAAACAGCAAGACTTGCCTAGGTTGGGATCAAACTCCCAACGTTTTGAACTGTAGTCCACAGATTTAAGCACTACACCACACACTTGACAAATCTCAACAATGGCAAAGAGACATGCCAAGGTTAGAGAGTTTTGGTTAGTTATCTTTTGAACTGTAGGTAGTGCTGTCTCCAAACTACTCGGGTACCATCAGGACATGATTTCGATGATGCATACCAATTTTCTTTCAAATCTGACAAAGCGTTCAAGTGATGCATAACTTTTAATAAAATTCAAATGGCAGAGAGGCAAATATGGCCGATGATAGAAACATTATACCATTAAAATGACCTAAGGTTTCCATAGACACCAACCTCATGATTTTTGGACATACGGTGCATTTTTACATTTCTTAACACATAGGTGACGCTGTCACCAAACTTTGCATGTACCTTCTGAATCATACCAAGTTTCATTTCAATAGGACAAGCTTTGGCGAGATACAGCCTCACTTCCTGTTTCACATCAACCTATAAGAAATTACTTTCTTATAGTTTTCTCAAGGGCTGAATGGTTAATCGAAATAAAATCAAATTACAATAGGACGTAGTGCGATCATTAAACCACAAATGCCGCGATGTAATTAAATAAATCAAGAGTCTGCACGTGCTGCTTGCTGCGCTGATTGTATGTGCGCAGTAGTGTTATACATACTCAAAGCACACGTAAGGCTAATGATTGAGTGCTTTAAATTTACAGCGCTCTAGATTCACTAACTGCACATTTGTGTAATTCCACATACGCTTGGCCGCTAAAAGTTACTATCCAAATTTTAAATAAAATTATCGTGTTTTTGTGGACAGAAGAGTGGAGTTTAAGGTCTCTGCATTAAAAAGCCATTGTTAACTCAAAATAAAACTTCAGCCAAAATAAACGCCCACATTCAGCTTAAGAAAATATTACATAAATGTGGTACTGTTTTATAATAATAATAATAGTTGTTGTTAATATTATACAAAAAAATAGTTCCATAAAAATGTCTTAACTTATTATTAGATTCCAAAAAATAATGATGAAAAGTGGGCTGAGACCCTATCACAAAGTCATCAAATAAAGGTACACAGTGAACAGATACAATGCGAAGATGATGTGAATCTGTATTTTTATTTGATTTTTTTCTCTCTCTCTCTAATTTTCACTGTATATTTTATTTATTTAGTCTGGTTCTTGTTAAGAGGACTCAAGTGTGAACTTGAGCCAGATTTACTCTTTTTTTTCTTATTTTTCACTTTTTTTATATATATCTGAGTGTAAATATGGTGCCTCCGAAAAACGGCTTTTGATTTGTTCCCACTCGTGTCAACTGTAACTGAGAAAAGTTTTGTGTTGATACGACAAAGCAATCAAAAGTTGTAGCATTACAAAAATAATTTATCATAGTGTCCAAAAGCCTCTGCAAGCAAATAAAACATAATAATTGTTCATAAGAATGAATTACAAAGGCAAACACAACAATGACTAAAGGTTTGCATAGCATGCAGATATGATTTTAGTAATGAGATTTCAGAGAATGAGTGCTGTTTGACTCAGTGAGTCTGTGTCATGAAGTTGGCGGCATCTCCTGGTGGCCATTTATAGCATTGTGCTTCGTGTGGATTATCTAATGATCGACGCATCTGATTACATTGTGTGTGGGCTCATTTGAAAGATAATTGCCTCCTCTAAGTAATGCTGTGTGATATTTATTTTCTGTTTATTTTTCGTCAAGTTATAAGCAAAAACGCGGCATATAAGCAACACCTGTTCACGTGAAACATAAATGTCAAAGACATATACTTAGCTATTACTCGCTATATTTTTGTCTGTGGTTAAAAGAGACTTTGAGAGCTTTCTAATGACATATGACACATGGGTATTTGATGAGTTTGATGTTTTTACCAATTACAATAATATGTACAGTGCAATTTTTTTTTTTATAAATTATCAAACGAAACACTTCTGATTTGTCTGCAAATTTCAAAGCACTTGTTCAGTTTTGGCCTACATGCACTGTCAAACAATACATATTTTGTGTTGGTCAAGACTGTAGTTATTAATATTTTAACAATATTTTTTTTCTCTCATGGGCCCATATGAGCTTAAATGGTTAAATGTTAATAATCATGTTGCAGATCAAATTGCAATATTTTATCAAATAATCAGAATTAGATTTTTTATCCAAATCATTCAGCCCTAGTTGACTCTAAACCTCTGCAACTGGTAGGTAAAAGCATTTTAACAATGAAAAAGACACACTTCACCTTTTAAATAATATGTATATCTTCACTTACTTGTGCACCTTCTGACTAGGGTCATTGCACCCTTTTGGTCCCACAGAGAAGAGGCTTACAGTGAGAGGTAAAACATCTTGTGGTGGCATAGAAATGTGATATGTCCAATTGTTTCATAGTTTTAGTCATTTTTAAGTGAGCAGAATTGTTCACTAGAGTGCCAACTTCAAGTGTCCCATAATCTAGTGCCCTAAGAACCAAGTTCCTATAGAACCAGTCCAAATGTTGGTGGGCAGTGAGAATCACCCATACCATACAACTGTTATGTAAAGGTAGTTTTTTGTCTCTGGACCTCTTTCCCGAGTCTTTCTCTTCTCAACGATGTTTGTCTTTCAAACGGCCTCTAAACTTCCTCTCTTTGTGTGTTCAGCTCCTTTCTAGGTCTACTGCAATCTTCTTGTGTACAATCTGTGTGTAACTTGCCTCTGATGCTAACTCTGTGTTTGTTTGAATGTATGCGTAGTCACTTTCTGCATTCCCGGCATGTAATTCAATCTTGGAGTGCCTTGAAGTGGCCATCACTTTTTAATTGGCTGACAACAAATTTACCCTGAGAAGATGTTGATGTAAGGTTAAAAGGAACAGTTCACAAAAAAATAAACATGTTATGTTGTTCCTAATCCCATATAATGTCCACAAAAAGAGATGTTTTGCAGAACCTCCAAGCTGCTCTTTTTCATACAATGACAGTGAATGTGGATGGTTGATGTCCAGCTCCAAAAAAAGCAACATAAGTCATATTTCAAGTCTTCTGAACACTTGGAATATCATGGATGAGTCATATTGACTACTTTATAATGCCTCTGTGTCCTTTTTGAAACTCGACAGAACCCGTTCACTTTCATTGTGTGTAAAAGAGCAGCATAAGCATTTATCATGAAGTCATACCAATTTAAAATGACATAAAGGTCTGTAAAAGATGACAGAATTTTCATTTCAGGGTTAATCGTTCCATTAACATGCCCATAATGCTCCATATTACATAACACCAAGCTACAGTCATGATATCACATACTTGTTGAATGACGTGGCATGCAATTAAGTGACTGTACAGGCATACATTAGCTTAAGTGCCGTGTTGTGAGAAGTAGTGTGTTTGATAATGTGTGTTTGTGTTCAGTGTGGCCTCCGCCATGCAAACGCCTGCTGACTCCCGATATGAGCGGCTCACCTCTGTGTCCAGCTCGGTCGAATTTGACCAAAGAGACAACGTAAGTAGCTTGCACAGTCATTAATGTAGAGGCTATGTTCGGAATGGAATGCTAGCATACTGCAAGGATATTCTGTATATTGCCAATGACTGTTTAAACTGGTATAACGATGTATGTTGAAGTGCAAAAAATTTGGATTCCATTATAATCTTAGAAATCTTATAAAATTTTCTCGGCGGTCTGATTAAATAATGAGTCAAAAGGAGCATTTGGAGTCCAGTTATAATCTTTAAAAAAATAAAATAAAAAAATAAATCATTTTATTCATTTTTAATCAAACTTTTTTCTTGTTGGTCCAATTAAATAATGAGTCAAAAAGGAGCAATTGGAGTCTAGTTATAACTTTGGAAATAAAAACTGATTAAAGCTTTTATGAAAATTGGTGAAAACATTTTTCATGGTGGTCTGGGTAAATAATGAATCAAAAATAAGCAATTGAAGTCCAGTTATAATTTTGGAAATAAAAACTGATTAAAACATTTTTAATTCAGTTTTCATACAATTATTTTGGTGGTCCAATTAAATTAGTTAAAAAGGAGCGATTGGAGTCCAGTTATGATCTCGAAAACCCCTCTGAATTAAATCAATTTGTATCCAATTTTCATAAAATTCTCTTGGTGGTCCAATTAAATAAAGAATCAAAAATAAGCAATTGAAGTCCAGTCATAATCTAAGAAATAACAGATAATTAAAACAATTTTAATCCAATTCTCAGAAAATTCTTTTGGCGGTCCAGTTAAAAATGTAGTTAAAAAGGAGCATTAGAATGTTAGTAATTGGTTTCCAAAAAAATTTACAAATGGAAACATACGCTAACGTTAGATTAACGTTTGCTGGGAACACTTCTTAATTATGTGGTAATAAAAGACAAAACCTAAAAAGAACGTTCCTAGAATGTTAGTAATTGGTTTCCAAAAAAATAGACAAATGGAAACTATACACTAACGTTAGATTAATGTTTTGTTTGTGCTGGATGTTCAGTTTTGGATGCAGGCTGATGGTGGTCACCAGCCAGACCACCATCAAAACCAGCATTAACCCTGCTGGACAAGCATGCTAGTCTAAACTGGTCTTTTTCAGCAGTGAAAGGAGAGAACGAGTAATTTTTATTTAATTCTCTTGGTGGTCCAATTAAATAATGAGTACAAAAGAAACATTTGGAGTCAAGTTAAAATCTTACATATAAAAACGGATAAAAAAATTTTTTTTTAATCCAGTTTCACAAAGTTGAGCTGTTTGCCTTGGTAGTCCAATTAAATAAAGTATAAAAAAAAAGGAGCAATTGGAGTCCAGTTATACATTTGGAAATAAAAACTAATCAAAGTTTTTATGAAAATTGGATAAAATATTATTCATGGTGGTGTGATTAAATAATGAGTCAAAAATAAGCAGTTGAATTCTAGTTATAATCTCAGAAATAAAAACTAATGAAAACATTTTGCATGCAATTTTCATAAAATTCTTTTGGTGGCCCTATTAAATAATGAGTCAAAAATTAACAATTGAATTAAATGAAAATTGTAATTTATACCATTGTGTTATACCGTATTCCATGCAGTCGGTGTACTCTGGTCGAAAACTACACGTTTTGGCAAATGTAGGAGGCCATCCATATATTCTGTGCATTCAGAAAAATCTGCATACTATGCACATAATGCATACTGCAAAAGTAGTATGCCATTCTAAATATACCCCATGTCTTTTTCCCTTACATACACTGCCTGGCCAAAAAAAAGTCGCATACTCTGATATTTTGTTGGACCGCCTTTAGCTTTGATTATGGCGCGCATTTGTGTGGCATTGTTTCAACAACCTTATTTAACGTCACAACATTTATTTCCGTCCAGAGTCGCGTTCATTTTTGGCTGAGATCTTGTATTGATGATGGGAGAGTCGAACCGCTCAGTAAGGTCTGCTCCAGCACAACCCAAAGACTTTCAATGGGGTTAAGTTCAGGACCCTGTGGTGGCCAATTAATGTGTGAAAATGATTCCTCATGCTCCCTGAACCACTCTTTCACAATTTGAGCCTGATGAATCTTGGCATTGTCGTTCTGGAATATGTCAGTGCCATCAGAGAAGAAAAAATCCATTGATGGGATAACCTGGTCATTCAGGTAGTCAGCTGACTTCATTTTATTGCTGCATAGCGTTGCTGAGCCTAGACCTGACCAATTGAAGCATCCCCAGATCATAACACTGCCTCCACACTACAGTGGGCACTATGCATGACGGGTGCATCACTTCATGCGCTTCCCTTCTTACCCTGACGCGCCCATCGCTTTGGAATATGGTAAATCTGGACTCATCAGACCACATGATCTTTTTTCATTGCTCCACAGTCCAATCTTTATGCTCCCTAGCAAATTGAAACCGTTTTTTCCGAGTAAGTGGCTTTCTTGTGGCCACACAGCGGTTTAGTCCCAATCCTGTAAGTTCTCGTCACATTGTGCATGTGGAAATGCTCTTACTTTCACTATTAAACATATCGGTGAGTTCTACTGTCGATTTTTTTATGATGTGACTTCAAGCGTTTTAGTGATCTCCGATCACGATCATTCAAGATTTTTTCCAGCCACATTTCTTCTGCAAGGCTGACGGTTCACCACTATCCTTCCAGGTTTTAATAATGCGTTAGACAGTTCTTAACCCAATTCCAGTGATTTCAGCAATCTCCTCAGTTGTTTTCTTTGCTTGATGCAGGCGAATAATTTGCCCCTTCTGAAACACAGTAACATCATTTCCACGACAACGGGATAGGGGATACGTCTTCCGACATGGTTGTTTAAGAAATGAGAAGCTACACACTGCATCGGTTAGGGTTAAAAGAATTGTTGCCAGCTGAAACATATTAAAATCACTGCAATAATGATCCAATCACAGGCTCTTAAGTATCTGCTTATTTAAATCCAAATGATGACTTTATTTTTGGCAAGGCAGTTTGTTTGTCCTCTATTATTCTCTCTTTATCATGTTCACAGTTAGAAATACAGACACACACCCATCTGCCATAGTTCTGTCTCACATAACACACACACCTGTGGATTTCATAATGACACACAAAGCCTTTTGACAGCCATTTGTTTGCCTCTGCCTGTTCTGCTGTAGCATATGTGCACTTATGTAAACTTGCGTCACATGCACCCACACAGCCTTTAATGGCTCCTGAAATGGCATTAGAGACTATGAACCTCTCAACGTTGAGGTGATTGACAGGTGATAGTTAGAGTGCTGTAAATGTGTTGATCTGTGTCTGTGTTGCAGGGCTTCTGTTCCTGGCTAACAGCCATCTTCAGGATAAAGTGAGTGTTTTGTTCTTACTTTACTTTAGAAAGCCGATTGAGTCATTGATAATGGGAGTGCACACTAACGCCAAGTTATGTCAGAATGATCATATTTATGAGATGAACGAACATGAACGCCCTCAAAGCGTCTACTCTCAAATCAATGTCGGAGCTCAAACGAACAAAACAATGTTTTGAAAGTTGTCATCGCATATTGTTACTGACGCATCTCTCCCTCAGAGATGACGAGATCAGGGAGAAGTGTGGCGAGGACGCGGTACACTACCTCTCGTTCCAGCGACACATCATTGGTCTGTTGGTGGTGGTGGGTGTGCTTTCTGTGGGCATCGTCCTGCCTGTCAACTTCTCAGGAGACCTATTAGGTGAGTCATGAAAGTTTGAGAGCGAGACGTCTAAAATTACACCTGAATGCCACCTTTAATTCTCTTTAGTTCTCAATTAACATGACTACAAGCAAGACTCATCTATGACTCACTTTTTCTTCCTGCAGAAAATAATGCCTACAGTTTTGGGCGAACTACAATAGCCAACTTGAAGTCTGAGTAAGCTTGCTTCATCCCTACGACTCTTGAGTTGAACTCCTGAACGACTGATGATTGATGAATGAATCATCTCTATATATTTTGTTTTTCTCTCTCTTACAGTAATAACCTGCTATGGCTGCACACTACATTTGCCTTCTTTTATCTGTTACTGACCGTGTACAGCATGAGAAGACACACCTCAAAGATGCACTACAAAGAAGACGACTTGGTGAGCAGAGACAACTTGCAGTAAAGCTTCCTCAAAACACTTTAAAGGAACAGTCATTATTTACTCACCCTCATGTTGTTCCAAACCTGAATGACTTTCTTTCTTTTGTGGGATGCAAAAGGAGAAATTATGAAGAATGTTAAGGTGAACACAGGCTATAGAGCTCCAAAAAGCTGAACATATGATTTGTGTGTTATATTCTCAGTCTTCTGAATCCATATGATAGCTTTGTGTGAGGAACAGACCAAACTTTAAGTTGTTCTTTACTAAAAAAAAATCTTGCCCTGGCTTCAGAAAACTCAGCATATAGCTAACAAGTCACATGGACTGCTTTTATGATGCTTTTCATTTTTTCTGGATCTCAAAAGACACTGTTTACCATATGCATTCATTGTAAAAAGAACAGCATAAACATGATTCAAAACATCTTGTTTTGTGTTTCATGGAAGAAAGAATGTCATGGGTTTGAAATGACATGAGGGTGAGTAAGTGATGACAATTTTCATTTTTTCAAATGTAAACTAAATTTCGTCCCTCCTTTTCTTTAAAAAAAAAAAAAAAAAAAGCAAAAATCTAGGTCTGTGATTTTTATATTTATTTTTCTGTTAACTGTTTGTCTTAAAACACAATAAACAAATGCACAAGCATGCATTAGAATAATATGAATTTTAGAATCATTAGTATACATAAGAATTACTAAAAAATTCAGAAACAAAGGATGTACTTGATACATTAGACACCTCTGACAAACCTTTTTCAAGTTAACCAGCATCATCAGTCCTGACTGTTCACCTTTAAATAAAAAATAAAATTCTTCTTAACATATTAGTAGTTCATAAACATTCAAATGTAATTAAGAATACAGTATATTAATAAAACTTTTTGAATGTACTGTGGTTTAAACCAATAATCTGTAAGCACTTTATTAAGAACACCTGTACACCTACTTATTCATGCGATTATCTAATCAGCCAATCGTGTGGCACCAGTGCAATGCATAAAATGTGATCTCTGTTATTTCGATCGTGGCATGATTGTTGGTAACTGCTGATCTGCTGGGATTTTCACACACAACAGTCTCTAGAATTTACTCCGAATGGTGCCAAAAAGAAAAAACATCCAGTGAGCGACAGTTCTGTGGATAAAACGCCTTGTTGATGAGAGAGGTCAACAGAGAATGGCCAGACTGGTTTGAACTGATAGAAAGGCTACAGTAACTCAGATAACCACTCTGTACAATTGTAGTGAGCAGTATAGCATCTCAGAATGCACAGCACGTTGAACCTTGAGGCGGATGGGCATTTGTTGGGCAATTATTAGGACCATAGTATTCCCAATAAAAAGCTCAGTGAGTGTATAAAGCAGTAATACTTGTAAATGTTATTCATTAAATTTATTATAAAATGTTAACAGTACATTTCCTATGACAAACAGTCACACACATAAAATACCTCACATTCTTCATGAAAGATGCTTTCGTATATACTGTTTATAACTGTTTTTCTATGTAAACATGCATGAGCGCCATGTTTTTTAGACATCTGTCATTTACCAAATTTAAAGACATTGATGGATAATTCAAACGCTGTCTGTCATTTTGACAGATAAAAAAACAAGCAAGAAATGCCTGCACGAGCACTGTCTCAAGTATATTAGAGTGAGAAAACAGCACTTTTGATGCAAAAATGACTAGTATAAAAACACTTTTAAAGGTGTTATATATTTAATGTTATATGCTTTAGGAAGTATTTATTCTGATGGTACTATATAAGCTCATAAGTTCAGTTGGCAGATGTCATTTGCACCAACATAGTGCCTATACACTAAAACGACTGTAAAAACGATGATTTAAACAACTTTACAGCTCAAATAATAATACAGATGAGCTCAAAGTTTTAACAAAAGTGTTTTAATAAAATTATAAGCTTTACATTTCTGCCTTTAAACCCTCCAGAAATTGTCCCCACTGCAACCTTGATTTTTGCTTTTTGTAAAGAAAAGGAGGGACAAGTGAAAATGTATTTTTGCTGTTTGTTGATCTTGACTTGTATTGAACCTGGAATATTCCTTTAAATGTTAATGAAATGTAATCTCATGTCTCATGTCTATTCACAGGTGAAACGCACTTTATTCATTAACGGGATTGCAAAATATGCAGAAGAGAGTCATATAAAGCAACATTTTGAGTAAGTTGTTTTTGGTGAAAACACTTTATTTTGTGTGCCAGACCAAAACGCTACTTAAAATCTCCATTCTCATCATCCTGAAGCTGAAGTGCATTATTTCTGTGCAACTTGCGTCACCCAACAGAATTGCAAAAATAATATTTGTATCCAAACAAGTTTTGCAAATACTGCTAGCTCCCCTTCCACCCTGCCCCCCAACTTCCATTGGTTGGATAAGCAGATTGTCCCACCCCAGACTTAAACCATTGGTTAAGCAAGAAGTTGACATACTGGACAACAGAAACAGAGCACCACAGTATTTACAACCTATGAATGGTTTATACTTTTATCACTTATAGTTGTCTCTGTACAT
Organism: Myxocyprinus asiaticus; assembly: GCF_019703515.2. Lineage (NCBI taxonomy): Eukaryota > Metazoa > Chordata > Actinopteri > Cypriniformes > Catostomidae > Myxocyprinus > Myxocyprinus asiaticus. The sequence continues at coordinate 5,042,342 of NC_059364.1, read as the reverse complement.
TAAACAGCGTATTTAAAAAAAAAAATTTTTAAAACATGTACACACTTCACCTATAAGTGCTATCAAGCCTCAAAGTTTAAATTGAAACATGACTATTTGCCCAAGCTTAATTTAAGTCATTGTCCAAGTAAGACAAAGGCAGCCTTAACTGTTTTAAATGGTCTAAGTGGTCATGTGACTCAGTCAGGTTTATCTAATTTAATGTGTGGAAAGTGAAAGTCTTTAAATGTATTCTCTGGCAAAGAATTCCAGTATGAGACAGACTGTGGTGCCCGTTTGGCCATCAGACAGAATGCAAGAGTGAGGGCAGGATGTGTAGTTTGATGAAGATGGAGAAGGTTCCACAGGCATGTCAAATCAAAGAGCAATCTGTCTTACTGCAGCGGATTGGGAAAAGAGACATCAGCCCTGTAGACTCAAGACCAACTTATAATGCATTTTATGCATTTAAATGGCAAATACTGGCCAGGTTTGTCCGTTTGAATCTGATTGGCTGGCCACTACGAACAGGTTTGATATAAATAAAATACAAATATGTAGTCTTGTTTTCCGGGAAGAGTACTTAAACATCCTTAAAACAAGATGTTAGATAATAAATCAAAATAATCAGATATATTTAGAGAATATCTTAAATTAAGTTCGGTTTTCTTACCCTGTTGGCAAATGGGTCAATGATGTAACGCTCTTTTATCGAATAAATTATTCAAAAAAAAATATTACAAATGCAATTCTTGTAAATCTCTTTAGACTCGCAAAACTGTGTATGAAGATTTAAAAACAGATAATTATTAGGTCATATCATTAAATATAAATATTTTGACATTTTAATGAAAAGGCACATTTGGTTCAGGTAATTTGGTGCAACCATGAGAAAACTTCTTGATATTCTTGACTTTTAAAATATTTCAAATTATCACCTCGGTCAACCTTATTTGTCATTGTTATTGTCAATATTGTTTCTCTCTCTTGTTTTAAGCATAAATCTAACAAAATGTAGTGAGGTTCTATGCTTAAAACTAGAGCAAACAGTTTGCCAGTGGAGTTAGAAATGGCCTGAATCCATCCCAAAAATGAGGCGGAAACCCAAGAGTTGGTCAGGCTCAGGTTGGGTCGCAGACGAAGACTTCTACATTGAGTACACCTTTTTTAAAGAGTTATAACCATAAATTGTCGGTGTGTAGTAATTAGTTTTGAGTAGACAGAAATTGTAACCTTAAAGTCTCCTCGCATTTTCCACTAATGTCTTCGGTGTCTAGAGACTGCTGCACCATTATATAAAAAGGCATACCACTTTGTGGCATGCATATTATTGGAATGCAATGGATTTCAGATTTACCTGCCCCCAAGTGTAATATAAAATACTGTGGCTGGTCTTTGTTGGTAAGACGGCCCCTTCCCATCAAAGTGATCAGTTTTTGGCCGGAATGAGCTACAGTGTGCGCCAGACTTTATGCCGAAAGTAAAGTCTGGCTCCTGCGAGACTATCAGCCTTGTCTTATAAAGGTGGGAATTAGGATATGCTTTTACTGTCTCACTCATGGGAGTTTTAACAGATCCTATAGCAAACAAAGCTTAGACGTGGTTTATGTAAACGTCTTTCTCACAAACACTTTCTCACTTGTTTTCTTTTCTGTTTTCAAAACAGGAAAGCATATGAAAACTGTGTAGTTCTCGATGCACAAATTTGTTACGACGTCGCCAAGCTGATGTCCCTGGAGTCGGAAAGGTAAAGATTTGACAAACCAAGCAGTGCTAAGACAAGTTTCAGTCTCCATAAAGGACTGTTTATTAAAGTCAAAATGAAATCAAAATTAACCTTATTTACTTTATTACATGTTCCTTTTCTTATCATGAACACTTCGTAAATGCTACATGTTCTTCCAAACCCCAAAATTGTGTTCCTGTAGCTCAGTGATTCCCAATCGGGTGTACGTGAAAAGAACTGGATTTTGCTACCAAAATTACATGTATGGATTAAAATAAAAATAATAAAATTAGGGATTGGGTAAAATATCGATTTTCCAATTAATTGCAATCTTCATTTGAACAAAACTGATATCGATCTTTTACTCTATGTGAAGTTTGCCAGCGAGATCCTTTCACTGCATGAGAGTAAAAGTTTGGTTTGACTTGTCCAGTGTAATATGTGTCCAAAGATGAGATCCACACAATCCATTTGTCATTGAATAATCTCTCTTTTAATACACTTCCTGTTCTTTACAGTCAGTTGTTGATCAAAAACAACAAAAAAGAAACATTAATTCTAATCACACATAGCACGGATGCGGTAAAGAAATCGTGCGCATTCTCTCTCATTAATATGCGCTGACTGGCTAAACTGCCGCCAGTAGTCTTAAAGAGACAGTACTGTTTTAGCTCTTATTCTGCATATCAATGTAAATACTTATAAATAATTCCAAATATGCATGTAAACAATATGTCATAAAACATATGTATGCAATATAGTATATGCAATTCCAAAACATTATATTTATTGATGGAATACAGGATTCATTTTTAAAATGTGACCAAAATTCTGATGATAAATTATAAAAAAACATTTGCAAAATTAATATTTCATAACGTACCAAGTTAGAAGGTCCCCTGTATAATTAACAGCATTAGCTGAGAGACAATTTATTTCCTATGTAAGCAAAATGGACATTTCAACTAAAATGTACCTGAAATATATATTTCATTATTATTATTAATTGTAATCAATATTAATGATAATGTTAAATGATATAGTGTTTGTTGGTACACATCTTTGGTTTTGTGTCAATGAAGGGGTACTTTAGCCTTACTGATGGTGCTGTGGGGGCACTTATGCAAAAAAAGGTTGGGAAACACTGCTGTAGCTCAACTGTCTCGAGCAATGCCAAGGTCATCAGTTTGAGTTCCGGGGAACAGACAAACTGATCCAAATATAAACCCTGAATGCACAGTAAGTCGCTTTGGAAAAAAGTGTCTTACGATCGCGTAAATGTAATGTTTCATCAAAATGTAACGACTTTACTTTTTGGCTGATGTCACCAAGCCCTCTTAATTTTCAGCACCTCCCCTCCTGCCACCTGTCATAGAGACGACTTTACACCATTGCTCCAGTCAATTCCCAATGTATAAAATTAAGTCCTGTCCTACATTTTGTTTTACTCATTTAATATCCTGTTTCACTTAAAGATATGTCAGGTTACAGAAGTAAAATGGATTGCAAATGCTGTTTAATGTTGGCTTCAAAGGACTGTACACTATTATTTTTATGAAGTGGACTTTGGACGTCAAGCTCAATTAAGTGTTCTGCTTGACTTTTTCTTACAGGAAAAAGACAGAACGCAGCAAAAAGTTCTACACAGATCTGATGGCCAAGGAGCATGTGCCCACTATGATAAACCCCAAACCCTGCGGACACTTGTGCTGCTGTATCATCAAGGGCTGTGAGCAGGTTAGACACACACAGATGCACACCAGGGTTGGGAAAAATTCAGAATTTTTTAAATTACGAATTTGGATGATGAATTGGTGGAATTTCAATTGGAATGACAAGAATATGAATTTAGTGAAATGCAATTCATAGAATCTCAACTAATTATTAGAAACGTGAATAATTCAATTGATTTACTTTAGACTAACTATGCATATCTATTTCTGAATTTTTTTTTATTTATTTTTTTGTCAAATGATTAGACATACAGTGGCTGGTTTTCTTAATTAATTGGTCATAGAATGTGATTTCATCTTCATTTAAGTCACAAGTATAGACAAACACGATGGTTCTTAAGATAACAACACACGAACAATTATAATATTTCATGTCTTTATTGAATACTTTCCATTAAACATTCACAGTGCTGTGGAAAAAGTAAGTGAACCCCTAGGCTTAAGAAACAAAAGCTAATTAGAGTCAGGAGTTTGTAAACATCACATCCAATTAATTTAAACCAGATTGGAGGCGTGGGTTAATGTTACTTAGACTTATAAAAAGCACTCAAACATTTTGAGTTTGCTGTTCACAAGAAACATCTGCTGACGTGGACCATGCCTCGCAAAAGAGATCTCAGAAGACCTACTATCAAGAATTGTTGCTTTGCATAAAGCAGGAAAGGGTTACAAAGTTATCTCAAAGAGCTTAGATATCCATCTGTCCACAGTTAGACAAACTGTCTATAAATGGAGATGATTTAGTACTGTGGCTTTTCTCCCTAAAATTATACATCCATCCCAGATGACTCAAAGGGCACACCACAGAATGCTCAGTTAGGGGAAAAAAGAACCCTAGAGTGACAGCTGAAGACTTGAAGTAATCACTGGAACTGGTTAACATCTCTGTTCATGAGTCTACTATATGAAAAACATTAAACAGACATGGTGTCCATGGCAGGACACTACGAATGAAGCCGCTGCTTTCCAACAAAAACATTGCTACACTGCCTGAAGTTTGCAAATGACCACCTTGACACTCAAAAGCGCTACTGGGAAAATGTTTTTTGGACTGACGAAATGAAGGTTGAATTGTTTGGGAAGAGCATGCAGCACTACGTATGGCATAAAAAGGGCACCGCATACCAACATGAAAACAGTGAATTACAGTGCAGGGAGCATCATGATTTGGGGAAGTTTATCAAGATATTCTACAGGATAATGCCAGGGTGACCGTGTGCCAGCTGAAGCTCATTAGAAGTTGGTTGATGCAGCAGTACAATGACCCTAAACACTGAAGTAAATCCATTACAGAATGGCTTCAAAAAATGAAAATCCACCTTTTGAGCCTGAGCCAAGACCTTAACCCAATAGAGATGCTGTGGAATGACTTCAAGAGAGCCGTTCACACCAAACATCCTAAGAATATGGCTGAGCTGAAGCAGTTCTGTAAGCAAGACTGGTCCAAAATTCCTTCCAGACGAGATGCAGGTCTAATCCGCAGCTATCAGAAACTTGGTTGAGGTTATTGCTGCTAAAGGAGGATCGACCAGTTATTAAATCCAAGGGTTCACTTACTTTTTCCACAGCACTGTAAATGTTTAATGGGATGTGTTCAATAAAGGCATGAAAGATTATAATTGTTTGTGTGTTGGTACCTTAAGCACATTGTATTTGTTTATACTTTGATAAGGATGAGATCACATTTTATGACCAATTAATGCAGAAAACCAGCTAATTCCAAAGGGTTCACATACTTTTTCATGTCACTGTATATGTAAAGGGTAAATTAAATGCTGTGAAAACAATTATCACAGCCATGAAAACAGATTTTAATTTTGTCATACAGCACCACAAAATGTCAACCACATTGTTTTCATTCACCGGTAAATTTATAATAATAAATATTGACATAAAAATTCAAATCTATTGATCATATAATATATTGAATGAATTAGAGCATTCTGGGAATGTTCTTCCACAATGATCTATAAAAAGTGTTAATTTATTAAATATGTATTATATATAAATTAATATTATGTTTTAAATATATTATACAGTTGAATTCAGAAGTTTACATACACCTTAGCCAAATACATTTAAACTCAGTTTTTCACAATTCCTGACATTTAATCGTAGAAAACATTCCCTGTCTTAGGTCAGTTAGGGTCACTACTTTATTTTAAGAATGTGAAATGTCAGAATAATAGTAAAGAGAATGATTTATTTAAGCTTTTATTCACATTCCCAGTGGGTCAGAAGTTTACATACACTTTGTTAGTATTTGGTAGCAATGCCTTTAAAATGTTTAACTTGGGTCAAATGTTTTGGGTATCCTTCCACAAGCTTCTCACAATAAGTTGGTGGAATTTTGGCCCATTCCTCCAGACAGAACTGGTGTAACTGAGTCATGTTTGTAGGCCTCCTTGCTCGCACATGCTTTTTCAGTTCTGCCCACAAATTTTCTATCAGACTGAGGTCAGGGCTTTGTGATGGCCACTCCAATACCTTGACTTTGTTGTCCTTAAGCCCTTTTGCCACAACTTTGGAGGTATGCTTGGGGTCACTGTCCATTTGTCTTGAGATGTTGCTTCAATATATCCACATGATTTTCCTTCCTCATGATACCATCTATTTTGTGAAGTGCACCAGTCCCTCCTGCAGCAAAGCACTTCCACAACATGATGCTGCCACCCCCATGCTTCACGGTTAAAATGGTGGTCTTCGGCTTGCAAGCCTCACCCTTTTTCCTCCAAACATAACGATGGTCATTATGGCCAAACAGTTAAATTTTTGTTTCATTAGACCAGAGGACAAGATCTTTGTCCCCATGTGCACTTGCAAACTGTAGTCTGGCTTTTTTATGGCAGTTTTGGAGCATTGGCTTCTTCCTTTCTGAGCGGCCTTTCAGGTTATGTCGATGTAGGACTCGTTTTACTGTGGATATAGATACTTGTCTGCCTGTTTCCTCCAGCATCTTCACAAGGTCCTTTGCTGTTGTTCTGGGATTGATTTGCGCTTTTCACACCAAACTACATTCATCTCTAGGAGACAGAATGCATCTTCTTCCTGAGTGGTATGATGCCTGAGTGGTCCTATGGTGTTTATACTTGCGTACTATTGTTTGTACAGATTAACGTGGTACCTTCAGGCATTGCTGCTAAGGATGAACCAGACTTGTGGAGGTCCACAATTTTTTTTCTGAGGTCTTGGCTGATTTATTTTGTTTTTCCCATGATGTCAAGCAAAGAGGCATTGACTTTGAAGGTAGGCCTTAAAATACATCCACAGGTACACCTCCAATTCAGTACACCTCCTATCAGAAGCTAATTGTCTAAAGTCTTGACATCATTTTCTGGAATTTTCCAAGCTGCTTAAAGGCACAGTTAACTTAGTGTATGTAAACTTCTGACCCAATGGAATTGTGATATAGTCAATTAAATGTGAAACAATCTGTCTGTAAACAATTGTTGGAAAAATTACTTGCATCATGCACAAAGTAGATGTCCTAAATGACTTAATAATATTAAATCTGTGGAGTGGTTAAAAAATGAGTTTTAATTATTTCAACCTAGGTGTATGTAAACTTCTGACTTCAACTGTGTATATATATATATATATATATATATATATATATATATATACACACACACACACACACACACACACACCGATCATCCACGGCATTAAAACCAACTGCCTAATATTGTGTAGGTCCCCCTCGTGCCGCCAAAACAGCGCCAACCCTCCATCTCACAGTAGCATTCTGAGATGATATTCTTCTCACCACAATTGTACAGAGCAGTTATCTGAGTTACCGTAGACTTTGTCAGTTCGAACCAATCTGGCCATTCTCTGTTGACCTCTCTCATCAACAAGGTGTTTCCATCCACAGAACTGCTGCTCAGGATGTTTTTGATTTTGGCACCATTCGGAGTAAATTCTAGAGACTGTTGTGCATGAAAGTCCCAGAAGATCACAGCAATCAAACCAGCGCTTCTGGCACTTGTATACACCAAAGTGGCATTCAACTGATCACAATGTATAGAAAGGACATTAATAATGTGAAAAATTACTATTACAATATGAAAAAACTACAAAGAGTTCTCATCAAAAAATCCTCCACATGCAGCAGTGACAGCTTTGCAGATCCTTGGCATTCAAGCTGTCAGTTTGTCCAGATACTCTGGTGACATTTCACCCCACACTTCCTGTAGCACTTGCCATAGATGTGTCTGTCTTGTCGGGCACTTCTCATGCAACTTACAGTCTAGCTGATCCCACAAAAGCTCAATGGGGTTAAGATCCATAACGCTCTTTTCCAATTATCTGTTGTCCAATTCTGTTTCTTTGCCCACTCTAACCTTTTCTTTTTGATTTCTGTTTCAAAAGTGGCTTTTTCTTTGCAATTCTTCCCATAAGGCCTGCACCCCTGAGTCTTCTCTTTACTGTTGTGCATGAAACTGGTGTTGAGCGGGTAGAATTCAATGAAGCTGTCAGCTGAGGACATGTGAGGCGTCTATTTCTCAAACTAGAGACTCTGATGTACTTATCCTCTTGTTTAGTTGTACATCTGGCCTTCCACATCTCTTTCTGTCCTTGTTAGAGTCAGTTGTTCTTTGTCTTTGAAGACTGTAGTTTACACCTTTGTATGAAATCTTCAGTTTTTTGGCAGTTTCAAGCATCGTATAGCTTTCATTCGTCAAAACAATGATTGATTAACGAGTTTCTAGAGAAAGCTGTTACTTTTTTTGCCATTTTTGACCTAATATTGACCTGAAGACATGCCAGTCTATTGCATACTGTGGCAACTCAAAAACAAACACAATGTTAAGCTTTATTTAACGAACCAAATAGCTTTCAACTGTGTTTGATAAAATGGAAAGTGATTTTCTAGTACCAAATTAGCAATTTAGCATGATTACTCAAGGATAAGGTGTTGGAGTGATGGCTGCTGGAAATGGGTCCTGTCTAGATTTGATCAAAAATGACTTTTTTTAAATGGTGATGGTGCTGGTTTTTTTACATCAGTAATGTCCTGACTATACTTTGTGATCAGTTGAATGCCACTTTGGTGAATTAAAGTACCAATTTCCTTCCGAAACAGCAAAACATGTACATTATTCCAAACCTTTCGTCGCCAGTGTGTGTGTGTGTGTGTGTGTATATATATATATATATATATATATATATATATATATATATATATATATATATATATATACAGTATATATAGACACACAACCCTGATGCACACACAAATGCCTAATTAGTATGTGTCGTCATGTATTTTAGATGTAAATCATCATAAATTCAACTGTAAATCATCATACTGTAAAAGCACAACATTTCATCATCCGACATTCCCTGCAGACACAGTCAGTTTGTCTTATCGCATGTTTAGCGTGCTGCCTGCAGCTCTGCTTTAAGTTTATTGCTGTATTGCTCAGGGATGCTGTAAGACATGGTGAACAGCAGCAGCCGCTCCCAAACCACTTCATTAAATAAACTCATTTCTCATTGTCCGAAGAGCTGTTCTTCTGTAACACACACTCCTCCTGCTGGAAAATGACTGTAATACTGAAATCAAACAGCTGGAAAAACAAACTGCTAACTTGCATGTATCCAAAGCATATAGTTGTCACAAAAATGTTAATTTCTGTAGCTTTTGCTTAGACAAACTCTTATATTATAATGGATATAATGTGCTTGACTTGAAAAGTGTCTCATTTAAGCCCTCATAAAAGTTTGACAAGCTCAATTTTCTTGCCTGCACTGTAAAAAAAATCCTGTTGTTTTAAAAAAATTTGGCAGCTGTGGTTGCCAGAATAATTATGTAAAAAATACAGTAAAAATATATACAACTTTACAGAACAACCTGTAAATTTTAGTTTAAAACTGTTGTAATTTACATGACCACGATGGCACTGTAAAAAAAAAAATATATATATTCTGTTAAATTTACAGTAAAAAAAACAATAAACTTGATATTAGCCTTCTGAAACTGTAAAAATCTGCTTTTTACTTTATAAGGTATTTGTTGAAAACTACAGAAGAGCACATGATGACATGAAGCTCACCAATAGGGGCTCTTCCAGGAGCAATGACCAATAAACATGTAGAGACAGTGCTCAATGTCACTCACACAAACACTAAACACCGTCAGGGTAACACATGTGAAATTAAAATAATGTAATAAATATTAACTAAACTACATAAAATATAAAACAGAACACCCCAATGTATGTAACTCTTATTAAAAATAAGAAGAAACAGAAATATTCCCATAAAATATAATGAAATGTAATGGGTCACGCAGGGAACTGTGGGAACGCATGATTATTGTTTTATACTGTAATTTCAACAATAATTTGCTGTAAAAAGTAAATGTACTCTCTTGTTAAACATGTAATTATTTTTTTTTTACCATTAATTATACAGGAAAATCATACTTTTTCAATCTAAAAAAAAATCATTTTTACAACATTTTATTGTAAAAACTACTGTATTGTCTTTTAAAATATATTAAATTATTTTTACTGCATATTTTACTTGTTAATCAATTAACATTTTATTTCTGTAGCATTTTTACAGTCCTTTACTGTTAAAATTACAGACATTTTTTACAGTGTGCATTGACATGTTTACGGCCCAAGCACTGAAAGTGCGGAGGCCCTATTGTTCTTCTAAGGATTATTATTTTTATTATTATTATTATTATTATTATTATTATTATTATTATTTTCAAGGTTTTCAGTACTTTTGGGGTACATAAAGTGCATGAAAACTCTTGATAGTTTGCACACACATCAGAGTCGCTGGCCATTAGGGCATGACAGAGTTACAGGTGGGGGGTGCGGGAGGGGCTCTGCGGCACCACCTAGAACATGGGCATGTTCGTGGGGCTATGTAGCACATCCCTTTTGAGCTACAGTCACCAAACTTTGTACACATGTAGATCCCATCAACCCGGACAACTTTCACACTGACAGTCATAAGCTCTGCCCAAAAGGAAGTTGGCCATTTTGGATTGTTTGAAAAATGCATGTTAAGGAATTTGATATACTCCCGGGTATTTCATGTTACAGGTACCAAATGTGGGCGACATCATGCCAAGACATTGACGATGCTAAATTGCGAAAGGATTTTTGATATATCCAACGGTGTTGCCATGGCGAAGCTATAAATTAATGGAAAAAGGAAATGTCTCATATCTTCTGCATGCATGGTGTGATTTTACATAAAAATTGAGCCAAATGTTTGTCCTTACAGGCTGATCACATTGATGTGACTATTGTGGGTCACGGCCGTAGCGCCACCAACTGGCGGAAGGAAGTGTGTCACTTTTAACAGACATTGAAATATCCCTATTATGTTAATCTGAATTGCTTCAAAAATGTTTAGAGTAATGTCAAGACAGTGCAGATTTAAAATTCTGAAGGGATTTGTGATATCTTAAATAGTGTTGCCATGGTAACGTATTAAATGTCATTATTACTTTTTATGTATATTCACATGTTTTTGAGGAGCTTGGCATGCTTGAATTTTCATGATATTTTGCACACACAGTTGTCGCCATTAGGCCTGGGAAAAAGTTAACACATGGGCGTGGCTGGGGAGCTCGGTAGCACCACCTTTTGACAAAAGTTGTGTGGGTCAGTTTCTTCTACGATCACCAAACTTGCTACATATATATTGTTCTCATCAAGCCGGACAACTTTCACAATTACAGTGATTAGCTCCGCCCAACAAAAATTCAGCCATTTTGGATTGAATGTGCATTTTTTGAAAATTGCAGGCCCTGAACTTTTGAATACTTCTCATAGGGGAATCATGTGACTGTCACCAAATTTAGGCAATATTATGCCAAGACATTGAAGATGCTAAATTGCGTACGGAGTTTTGATATATCGAACAGTTTTGCCATGGTGATGCAATAAATTAAGGGAAAAAATGTGAAACAGGAATTTCCTTATATCTTCTGTGTGAATTGTATGATTTTGATGAAAATTCAGCTGTATGTTTGGTAATGGGGGCTGATCACATTTATACGGCTATTATGGGTCACGGCCATAGCACCACCAACTGACACTTTGTGTGATTTTGAAAAAGTCCTCTTATATTTACCCTCTCAAATGCATGCGGCCACCATGCGCTTTGTTTTCCTAGAGCCACCAGGTGGTGATGGCGCCGTAGTGCTTGGGCCCGTCATCGCTGCTTGCAGCTATATTTCCTATTGAAATTTGATGGGATGCATTGAAAGGCTCGTCCTTTTTTTTTAAACAGCCAATAACCTTTCGTTTATGGCACAGCTTTTTATTGCACATAAATTTATGCATAAATTTGCATGCCATATTCCCAGAAGAAAAAGGCTGTATATTTTAAATGCACATATATCTGCTGAAAGTTTGTTGAGTTGACATTTTGTACACTAACATATAGAGACAAACAAGGCAAACAGACATGGACTAAAAGCCACAAAACCCCTATTTTGATGTCTTGGGGTCAAACAATGCATGAATGATTCTAATGATTTTATCTGTCTCTGCAGGAAGAAGCGGTGAACTACTACACTAAACTTGAGTCCAAACTGAAGGAAGAATACAGAAAAGAAAGAGAGGTAGTCAACACTAAACCTCTGGGAATGGCGTTTGTGACCTTTCAGAATGAAGCAATGACAGCACTGTAAGTCAAAAAGACTTTTTGGTGTGTTTGTGTCACAGAAAACCTGGAAATATCAAGGAATTTCAAGCCCTGGATTGAAATGAAGATGATCTTAAACTTCATGGAAATTTCTATAGTAGTTTATACATTTTTCTAGTTTTGCTCTGCTCTTAAATATTTCATAGGCCTCAGACTGCTCTTGCATCTAGTATATGAGCCAAAGTGATTTGTGAAGTAATCATTTTTTTGAGTCTCTTATAAATGAATCAATGAAAAAAAAAATTAGCAGATTAAAAAGATTCACAAATTGCTTTTAATTTGAATGGTTTTCATAAATCCTTATCTAGTAGTCATGGCAGTAGAAATGTATTGTCCAAAATTGTACCAAAACAAACTACATTATTACCATGGTGTTCTTTGAAGTGCCATCACTTAACCAAAAAAGTAACCAAAAAGTACCATGGTACTACCATGGTGTTTATGGACATTGTAGTTCCATGATATTCTTGAAAGTACTGCACCTTGGAGCACAATGTAAATACCATGGTATATGCAATTCAGTACCATGCTATATGTTGAAGCACCAAAAAAATTACCATCTGATACCAGCACTGTACCGTGGTACTTCCAGAGTACTTTTTAGTAATATCAGTGTTATTTTTCCTTAACAGAATTCTTAAGGACTTTAACGCGTGTCAGTGTCACGGCTGTCACTGTCGAAGAGAGCCAAAGTGCTCTCCTTTCAGCAACATCCTCAGCACATGTAACTGGACCGTCACATATGCTCCAGACCCACAGAACGTCTACTGGTAAATCTCGTAAAGCACTTTTCTCTGACATGTTTCACTGACTGAGTCACAGTGACCCACACTTTAATGGAAAGTTCTGGGTTTAATACTAGTTCAGTTCTATCGACAGCATCTATGGCATAATGTTGATTCTCTCTGACAATAATTTTATTTACACAAAGGAAAATCGCTATAATAATGCACAATTACAATAGAAGTCTATGGGGCTAGACAATCGAACTGGACTTAACCTTAAATACACACTGACTCAAAATTAGAGTCACAATACTTATAAACTTGCTGACCCTTTCATTTGTGCAAAGTTATATCAAATCTTTCAACTCATGTCATGACTATGTAAACCCGGTTAGTCCGGTAACTTTCACATGATGTGCAAGAAAACCAGGAGGGGACTGTTTACATGAAGAAAACTACACCAATAGGAATTATGTCTGTTACGCATAACTAAAAACTCGTCTGTTCAGAAAAGTCTATATAAAACCTATAAAAAATGTTTGGACAAGTTTACAGCTCAAAATACATTTATGTTTCCACAGAGAAATTGATGTAATTGCTTTAACAAAAATACGAGCTGCACATTTCTGCTTAAAAACCCTCCAGAATGTCTTCCCTCTAAAGCCCAAAGTATACTTCGATTTTGACATGAACGCTCAGCGTCTGCATACAGTCGAACGCGAGCCTGTCAAGTATACTCCATTTGACGGTGCGCGCATATACAGGCGGTTGGTGCATGCACGCTACGGCTGCTGTTAGACACCGGACTATTTATTTTCAGGAGTTTAGACCCATAAAGATGTATTTATATTCCTTCAGACTCGAGTAATACAAATGCAGGTATCTCCAGACCTCCTCACACTTTAATGGAAAGTTCTGGGTTTAATACTAGTTCAGTTCTAGCTCTTGACTTGCACATCAACTGTTGTTGTTTATACCTTCGTCTCATGTTGTTTACCAGCAATTACATCATCTTCTAGCACTTCATGACAGCAACAGCTCAAATGTTAGTGTTGCCCCCTTGTGGACCCACTAATTAGTGCAAATAATTCCAGGCGCATGCGCATTCAATGACGCGCGGTTAGAAAAATCCGGCTGCACACGTTCAGTGCTCGAGCACAGATTTGCATCATGTGTCCTGTATGTGGATGCTCAGAGTTCGCGTCTGACCGAAGTTTACTTTGGGCTTTAGTCTGCATTACAGTAAACATTAATTCTGTTTGTTTTTACAAACTGAGGGACAAGTCAATAAAAAAAATCAATAAAAAAAATGTGGCAATAAATGATGTCATAGATGCTGTCCATAGAGCTTAAATGAATTTTCCGGGTTCAAAACAAGTTAGGCTCAATCGACAGCATTTGTGGCATAATATTGATTACAAAATAAGTATATTTTGACTCGTTCTTTACTTAAAAAAAAATTAAAATCAGGCCAGTCCATAAACATTAAAATGCATACTGTTTCAATAAGTATAGCCACATGATTCTATTCCTTTAAAATCTGGGATTTATCTGCTTTATGGCGTTTACTAGATTACAGGTTTTACCTGCAATATGTCGTCATGGCAAAATAGTAGTCAAATCGGAAAGAACGGTGTGTATTTTAATTTGGAACAGTCCCTCTAATGTCCTCTTGTTCTTCACAGGGAGCATTTGTCCATTGGCGGCCTCAACTGGTGGCTCCGCTGCTTTGTCATCAACTGCCTTCTCTTCCTCCTGCTCTTTTTCCTCACAACCCCAGCCATTATCATCTCCACCATGGACAAGTTCAATGTCACCAAACCCGTGGAGTACCTGAACGTAAGCGCTCAACTGAAGAGCAGCATTTTGGAACATCACAGTTAAATGCATTTTGTCATGACTCCTCTGTCCTTTCCTCTGTGTCTGTTCCTCCAGAACCCCATCATCACCCAGTTCTTCCCAACCCTGCTCTTGTGGTGCTTCTCAGCTCTGCTCCCCACCATCGTCTACTACTCCGCCTTCTTTGAGGCCCACTGGACACGGTACCTGGACAAACTCTGCTATTTTTTTTACCTATTTTTGATAATGACCAGAGTTCTTCATACAGTAGGGCTGGGTAAATATATCGATTTTCTTGTTGAAGGTTGATTTGGCTCGTTTTGTATAATGTGTGTCCAAAGACAAGATCCACGCAATCCATTTGACATTGAATAATGTATTTTAATATCCTCTCTGTTCTTTACAGTCAATTGTTCATCATAAACAACAAAACATAAACATTAATTCTAATCATGAATTGCACGTATGAAGTAAAAAAGCCATTTGAGTCCTCTCTCGTTACTATGCGTTCTTTACAGAACTGCCGGTTTTCTTAAAGAGACAGTGCCTATTTTTAGCACGTGTTCTTCAAATCAATGTAAATACTTGTAAATAGTAACAAATTATGCATTAAACAATAAACATGTAACAAAATGTAATATATGCAGTGAAAATGTCCTTTAAAATTTGTCAATATTTCATCGTCATATTCATAAATTTTAGTCCATTTTACAGTTTTTTAAATGACAATTTTAGTCAATGAAAATAATATATTCTAGTTGATGATGGATAAATGGATAAAAAAGTGTCACACTGTAACACCGAACTTTAATAAAATATTCTAACATTTATAAAAATGTATTTAAACATGGATATCAAACATATAAATATAGCAGACAAACTGTCCTTGTTGTAAAAAAACCTGAGCTCCTGAAACAATAATGAATAGACTGAAGTATTTGCAAATTTTTTGAAGTAGGCCTACTGTATTCTGAATTCTTCATGCTTTAGAGACTTTTTTCTTGAAAGGATATGCATGTAGTAGGGCTAGCCGATATGTACAAATTATTTTATCGATAATCGCCTTAAAAAAACATCGCAATATCCGATTACATCGTCAACCCCCCTGCCGAGGGTCAGTGAATTTTTTTACTTTGTTGGGTTTGCTTTAAAAATTCTATTCATTTATTGAAACAAAAGACATTTCTAAATTCAAATTGCACTTTAAATGAAAAAGCAATAAAATAACGAAGTGATCAAAAAATCTTATTTAACCACCTCCCCAAATCCAAACATTTACCATCTCCAACGGCTCCATTTGCCATCACGCAGGCATCCATCAACGACAACAGGTGAAAAATTACTAATAGTCTAAAGATTAAGAACTAAAGACAATTATAAATGTAAAGATATTAATAATCATAATAATAAAGCCTAATAAATTCCCTTGTGTTCCCAAAATAGTGCTGCCAAATGTGTGTTCTTATCGAATTTATGTTTGTATTGCATTTTGGTAATGCAGTTAATGCTACATAATGAAAAGAAAATAGAATTCAATTTTAGGGTCAATGTGAATGTGTCTTGTATTATTTTATGATTGAATCACTTTTGTCTTTGTTTCTTTAATACAAAGATATATATTACTCAACCTGCAGAGTTGCGTTCACAATACATGCTAAACGCGTGGAAATAAAGCAAACTAAACTCACAGCACCTCCTGAGATGTTCGGAGATAATTTGCAGCATTCTCACAGACGACATTATTCTTGCCAACAGTTTTCAGACAAATGAAACAGAAAAAAAAAAGAGTGAAAACTCTTTACATTTGCCTGTTCCACGAGACGCCTCTGAACAAACAGCAAAACAGACATGGGCATTGACAACTTTTCTTTTGTCTGTTCTTAAAAATATAATAAAGTGTGTTTCTTCAAGCACGTGTCTTTGTGACTAACAGCATTTCTTGTCATGTGTCACTCCGAGATGTCTTACAGGTCGCCCGCTTGTTGCGGGTAGGTGAGCAAAATTACCCACGCATGAAATACATTTGGACGAGGAGCTTGCGTGCTGGATTCAGCCTCGTCGCATTTTGCGGGTGGCGGGTGCTAGTTTCACACCCTGGTCGCTGTTTAATATATTTGGCAACTTCCCAGATCCATGGTTTTGCCATTTCCCAATATTGTCGATCATCGTCTGTTCGCAGTCGGCATCAGCATCTTATGTAAGACATCATCGATATCTGATTACCGATCAGTAGTGTTTCTTACGGAAACAGCGTATTCACAACACAAGTTACGCAAAGCAAATAATGCATGTTGACTTAATCAAGTTCACCTGTTCATTTGCTTCACTGTGTTGATGTAAGTTGTTATATTACTTATATGTTGAGTATATAGTGATTAGAGGTTTACCGATTTTGCAGATACCAATAACTAAGGTTATGGAAAAAGGCAGATAACCGATTAATTGGCCGATAGTTTTTAAAATTGATAGAATGCTGAAAAAAAACTTTCTTAACCTTTTCTTACTATGACCAAGAGTCCAACATGAATAAAATGCAGATGCAGTTTGTGTAACCAAAATCCTAATAAAAAATGAAAATTTGGAGCATAATGCAGGACTATGCACAAGCACAAAATACACTTATTGTATTTAACTATTAACCAAATTAAGCTTTTTATAGTTTATTTATTCACCAGATTAAGGATTTTGTAATTCACCAAATTAGTTTTTTTTATTATTCATAAGATTTAAAGTTGGAGACACAATGTGACACGATGTGCTGACGGGTCATGTTTCCAAACAGTCGCATTTTTCTTTGCATGCTCTTACTTTCATTTACACTTGATTAAGTAATCAAAATAACCAAATTTGCTTTGAAGTGAGGATTAAAAATATAGATGAATTTTGTCAGTCAGAGATTGTTTTTATTTCAGTGCTGGAGGCCACAGATAAATAAAAACAAAACGATCAGCATTGAATTTTGCCGATAACCGATAGTTCCAAAATGCAACTATCAGCACCGATTAATCGGTAAAACCAATATATTGGTCTACCTCTAATAGTGATTAATCTCATGTAATGAGGTATTTACCCCATTTTGAAGCGGTAAATTTTACCGGTGTTTAGAGCGTTTAAGCTAACACATTAGATTATTGGATTAGATGAATCCATATTTAATATCTTCTTCTATATACAGATTCACTAGATGTTCCTCCTCGTGTTTATTTTTTGCACAGTTAATATCTTGCTGTATTCTTTTTATCTCATATTTTTCTCAATAATATGATTTCATAGAATCGTTTAATTATCGGCATGATGCGCCTTTTTTGTTTTGTCTTCGTTATCATTGACAAAATAAAAAAAAACCTTAGTCAACGTATGTTTACGTCAGTGATTTCGTTGATGAGATTAACACTGAATATATGCAATATAATACCATATTTATTGATTGAATACATGGATTTGTACATTTTTCAAAAGCTAACATGTGGCCAAAATGTTTAAATTAAAATAAAATAAAATTAGTAAAATTTATATTTTTGTAATGTACCTAGTCGGAAGGTCCCCTGGGAGAGAATTCTTTCATATGTAAGCAAAATATACATTATAACTGAATATATACCCATATTTCATATATATACAGAATTGAATCGAGAGCTTGTGAATCAGAATCGAAACCGTAAGTCTGTATCACCCCTAGAAATAATGTGGACTAATAGATTCAACAGAAGCATATGACATTGATTAACAACCTCGGAGCTGACAGTAGGTCTTTCTTTAAAGGTGTAAAAGTTATTATTAATAATCAATTCTCCTATGGAAAAAATAATGGGATTTGTACTTTTCGAAGCAGACTGTTGCATACTCAAGCGTTTGATCGAAGTCAATCCTGGTGTGACATCATGAGGCGTCATCTTTGAGTATGCACATGCATAAATGAGATTGGAGAACTGCATCAGAGGGCAAGATTTTCAGTGAATAACAACTTAAATTTTGGTTTATCTATCACATAAAGCTATTGAATTTCTTTTGCAGACTTGGAAAATAGTGCATGAGTCATATGGACTACTTTTATGGTGCTTTTTTTTTTGTCCTTTTTGGACATTCTCCAGAACTTTTGTGTTCCATTTAAGAAAGCCATAGAGATTTTGAACAACATATGAGGGTGAGTAAATGACCGAATTTTTTACATTTGGATGAACTAAAATGAGATTGTATGTGATCTTTGCCCTTCAGATCTGGAGAGAACAGAACCACCATGCACAAATGCTACACCTTCCTAATTTTTATGGTTTTGCTGCTGCCCTCTCTGGGACTGAGCAGGTATATTCTCACGCCTGGCCTTTTGAATTTGTACTACAGGGGTTATGCTACAAATAAATATAGCTGTCCCATTTTCAGATTTTTACAGATGGCTGTTGGATTGACCTGTTTCTATTTGTGCTAAACGTTCCACATTGCTTTTTCCCTTTGTGCAGTTTGGATCTTTTCTTCCGCTGGCTCTTTGACAAGAAATTCCTTGACGAGGCAAAAGTACGATTCGAGTAAGTCTATGAGAGATCTACCAGCGCTGAGATCCGGTCATACAGAGAAACAGAGACCGTTCATTAACTACATTAAGATCATAATGCTTTGTTGAAAGGATTTACAAAAGATATGGTTTATGGACACTTGTAGTTGCAATTTTTATGAATGCATACTTTATTTTGTCTCCGTTAGGTGCGTGTTCCTGCCAGATAATGGAGCATTCTTTGTGAATTATGTCATTGCGTCTGCCTTTATCGGTAACGCCATGGACCTGTTACGCATACCGTATTTTCTCATGTATATGATCCGCCTGTGTTTGGCTCGCTCAGCCGCAGAGAGGCGCAATGTGAAGAAGGTCTGTTTTAATTATAATGGTCATTTCAGCCGTACTTGCCTAATACGACCTTATCAGATATGCAAATGTATTAGTAAAAAGTCTTCTGATTTTTGTAATTGTGATCAGTATGTGGCTGATTTGCGTTACAGCATCAAGCGTATGAGTTTCAGTTTGGAGCTGCTTATGCTTGGATGATGAACGTCTTCACTGTGGTCATGACATACAGCATCACCTGTCCTATTATTGTACCATTTGGTGAGTGACACAAAAACAGAACTAAACGCTTAATAGAAAATGATGGTGTGTTTATAAGAAGTAAATAATAAATTGTCCATTGTGAATGTTGTCTGCAGGTCTGATGTACATGCTGCTCAAGCACCTGGTGGACAGGTATAACATGTATTATGCCTACCTGCCCTCTAAACTGGATAAAAAGATTCACTCTGGAGCTGTTAACCAGGTGGTGGCAGCGCCGATCCTCTGCCTCTTCTGGCTGCTGTTTTTCTCCACTGTCCGCACAAGTAAGACACCAATGAATAGTGGTTACATTATAAACCCTAGTGAGATGCCTACCTGGGCAGTATTTTCAGGCACAAAAGACAGCACACCCCAAAACGGAGCCTGTTCCAGACAGTAGGCGGTAAAATTACTCTGAATTATGTAATACCTTGTTTTGGCCAAATTCTAAAGCAGCAGTGCGTGAATCCTTCACAAATAAGCCAATCCAAGAATGGATTGCAATGAACTTGGCCGATGGAGGTAACTGACAATCATAACAATATAATTATCCAACTTAAATATTGTATCAAAGGTACACTACGGAGAATTTCTCATTTAATTTTCCGCTAGAAAATTCAGTTGGAAAGTAGTAGTTTGCTGGGGGTTTTTTTGTTGTTTTTTTTTTAATTTACGTAAAGTTGAAGTATGTAACTTTTTCGGTGTTAAAATTACGGCTGATGATTTAACACATTAATTTAGTGTGATTAATTATATATAAAATAACACGTAAAAAAATGTTATGCAATTAATCATGCCCACTGACACATATGTAAATTCCGTAATAAAGTACAGATTTTTCTACCATATGTGCAATTCAGGCTTGGTGTACATCTGTTTTTACGAGCCACGTCAATAGGTGGAAGTGCACCTCAAAAAAAACCTCACAAGCAGCGCAGCCACAGAATGAGAACCGCTCACGGTGGAAGCACAACAGAATACAGGAATCTTCAGATGTTTATCTTGTCAAAGCGTCTTAAAAATGCAGCGTTAATAATGCTGAATACCAGTGAGAAGCTCCGAATGTGTCCGTCTCAGCATGTAAATAGAGGACTTCAGAGGGTGAACTGATGCCAACTCCAGCCAAAAGACATGGGATACTTCATATGCCATTGCCTGAACCTTGGATATAGGATAGACCTCACTGAAATTACCGGCCGGTTGAGCTGCGATGCACCTCACTGATCTCTGCCTGCATCACCTCGGTCTTATGATGTACTACACTCTTATAATGGAATACATAGACTATCAATTAATTGCCAACAAAAGCCTTCATCAGCCAACTAACAAGAACAATGCATCTATGTGAACTTCTGCAGTTAATCCAGGATGAACTTCAAAGACATTAGTCATTAATCTTACAGTTCATACAAAATCTTTGTATAAACACTGACCCTTAACACTTACTTAGTTTAATCATTTTAAACCATGACTTGCACTATACAGAAGTAATATTGGCATTATATTCATGATGTTAGCCAGAGGGGATCTGGCCCCCACAGTGAGCCTGGTTTTCCCCCAAGGTTATTTTTCTCCATTAACTAACATCTTATGGAGTTTTGTGTTCCTTGCCACAGTTGCCTTTGGCTTTCTCACTGGGGTTCTAAATACAATTATTATTTAATTACTTATTTTTAAACACAATTCACAATCGTATTTTATCAAACTACACAGTGATGACTCTAAGACATTATAGATATTACAGTTTCATTTTCTGTTAATACATGATTTACTGTAAAGCTGCTTTGAAACGATGTGTGTTGTGAAAGGCGCTATACAAATAAAAATGACTTGACTTGATTAAGTGGGACCAACATAAGAAAATGTATTAAATAAACCTTTGTAAATTGAGTCTGACGAACCTAATGAAGTTGAGTTAAAACTACTATAGTACATTAATTTCACCTAATTAATTTGATGTTGGCTCAATGAAACTGACTTAATCTGAAGGAAAGACATTAAATTACTTGTAAAAACTTTCTACAATCATATAAAGTAAGAGTAATGACTTCATTTTTTGAGTATACAATAATACATTTAACATTCAGTGCTGTCGGGATCAATTTTGTGGGAGATTTCAGGCTTCTGTTATTCGTCCTTGAGTGTTTTTACATCATGTCCTTAAAAAATACATTAAAAAAAGGTCCGGCAGCAGATATGCTACATATTTATCGTATATACAGTACTGTGCAAAAGTCTAAGGCACATTATATGTTTCACAAAAACATTTGTCATAAGATGGTTATTTCTATCTTCTGCTTTAGTGTGTCAGTAGGAAATATAAATTTTAGATTCCCAAACATTCCTTTTGCAAATAGAAAAGATTAGAAGTAGAGCAATGAATCCTGCAACAGATGACATGGCCCACACAGAGCCCAGATCAGTCTGGGATTACATGAAGAGACAGAAGCAATGAAGACAGCCTAATGTTATGTTTCAATTTCAGATGTCTATAGAGTGCCCAGTATTCCGTAGCAGACCCTTGATTTCTGAAATATAATTGTGTATTCCTTATCTCTGCACAATGTATCTTTTGTGCATATTACAGTATCAGGTCATTCGCTTAGCAAACACTAATGTCAGACTAGCAACATGCAAGTGTCTCGTGCGCTATTTGTGTTGCACGTGTGAGTGTGCATTAATGTAATTGTATACAGTATGTAGAATGTTTTTAAATCAAACTTTTTAAAAGTTATCATTTTGGTTAGAATGCTCCCTTAGAAGGTAGCTACCTATGTACATAATAGACAGCAAGGCAGCTCGCTAGAGTTTGGAACAGAGCTTTTGTTACTCTCCAATAAAATAGTCTAGAAGTAGTTAATTGGATTCAGATTATTATCATTTCTCTAATGAGAACTTCCTCACCTGCTCGCTCTCACCCTGTCAGGTTTTTTTGCTCCGACATCGATGTTTACCTTTGTGGTTCTGGTCATCACCATCATCGTCTGCCTCTCCCATGTCGTCTTTGGTCATTTCAAATACCTCAGCGCACACAATTACAAGGTCAGAATCGGGCATACTTGCCTGAAGTACATTGGCTTTTATATACAGTCTAGCCCAGAATTATCTCAATGAATTAAAACCAGAATTAAGTCTCAGTGTATTGTTGTTCTGGTGTTCTGCACAGATTGACATGGATGGTGTGGACAACGGAAGACCACCGGACTCATCTCCCCCTGTAAAGTCTATGGTAAGTTCTTGTTTCTTACAAAAGGAAACATTTCTAAGAATATATACACTTCTTATAATGACCAGAGACTCCAAAGAAGAACAAAAAAAAAGTTGTCCATAAAACTTATGCGCTATATTTCAAAAGAGCTATAATAAAATAAAAAACTCTATGAATTCTTAATAACAACTATTTAAAGGGGTCATTAAATGCGCTTTTTATTCCCTGAGGTCCTCTGATAATGTTAAAGGTTTTTTTTTTTTTGTTTTTTGCATTAAAACAGTCATAATTTAGTAATAAATGATCATTTTCCATACTGTTTTTGGCCCTCTGCCTTCAACGTAAACGCCCACTGTTCTGATTGGCTAACATCGTGCAGCCCCTCGAATACAGCCATTTTTGAAATTCAGTCAGAAGAGAATGAACCAGCTCCACAACATTATAAACTAAATGTCAGGGTTTACACATAACACACATCCAGCACATTGCATCCGGATATATTACACTGTTCATCTCAAGCACAACTGTTAACACTCACGCCCTGTCTACACCGGACGCAAGAGTCGTGTCACGTCAAAAGCAATAGAAGCCAGTACAATCAATGGTGCTGTCTATCATGGAAGCATCCGTTGCGGTGTGCCTCATTTCGCCAACAGTAAACAGATGTCCCTTTCCATTTTGCACTGCACACGGTGGCGCTACTACTGCCAAAACCACAAATAAACAGTTTAGAAAGTTTGTGTTGATGCATCCAGTGTATACCGCCTCAAGCCGTTGCATCGCGTCGCATCAACGGACACGCACGGTGTAAACAGGATGTCAGCACCTTAAACTATCACACAGTCATTACATATGAAATATTCATGAATTAATCTCTTTACTCATGGTTTTTGCAAACGTGTTTGTGTTTTAACTGCCCCATCCTTCAGTAACAGTTCCTTTGCAAAGATTGAATCGTATTGGTATGAGCCAAACATACAATCCACTCTAAAATACGCTGAAGACACATCCAGTTTCCAGTATCATTCCTTCATGTTTTCATACACCAGCAACTAAAAATAGCACAGATGGGCTAAAGAACGCATCCATGATGCGTTTGTTCTCATCTGAATGACAGAAAGCTCCTCTTCAGAGTTGTAACTTGACACTGCGTCTTTTAAAAGTGGCCTGGATATGTACCAAGTGGTCAAAGACATCTGTCTGTGCATGTTTATGTAGAAAAGCATTTAAATCCAGACAAGCACATGAAGGTGTCCTGTGTAAGTCCATTTAGGATGAATCTCCATTTCAGCTGTGTGACTGACTCTGAGCACCATTGGCCGGGGTCAAAAAATAGGCATTGCATATGCAGATGTATTTGGTCCTTGTGATGTCACAAGTTCCACGAATTCTAAACGAGCCGTTTTTGCAGCTTGATTTAAATAAATGCTCTTTTTCTGTTAAGGAGGACGTTTTCAGTTCTGAAACTTACAGTGTGTTTTTATAGTACAATGACTTCTTATATGTCAAAAGATCAAGGAAAATTTGATTCTTCATGTCATGACCCCTTTAAATTCCCCATATGTTCCCTTTGACCAAGGAAATATAAATAAATATTTTCAAGCATAAGGCATTACGGGTATTCCCCATATAGCCTCAATTTAGTACTCAGTAGTTTGAGTTATAAACACTTAAAATCATAAGTTCAAAGAACATAAATATTTGAGGAATGAGCCCAAAACTTGAAATTTTAAGTAATGTTTAAGTAAAGGAATATTCCGGTTTAAATTCAAGTTAAGCTCAATCGACAGCATTTGTGGCATAATGTTGATTACCACAAAAATGTATTTTGACTCGTCCATCTTTTTCTTAAAAAAGAAAAAAAAGAAATATCAAGGTTACAATGAGGCACTTACTGTGGAAGTCAATGGGGCCAATTGTTAGAGGTTTTAAAGGCAGAAATGTGATGCTTAATTTTATAAAAGGACTTACATTAATTCTTCTGTTAAAACTCATTTATTATTTGAGCTGTAAAGTTGTTTAAATTGTAATTTTTAAAGTCGCTTTATGGTTTGTTGACATTACATTGTCATGGCAATGAAGTTATAAAATTGGATGTAACTTTACACAGAAAAGGTTAGTAAGTAAAAAGTGAGTATTTTAACATTTCTGGATTGGCCCCCATTCACTTCCATTGTAAGTGCCTCACTGTAACCCCGATTTCTGCTTTTTTTAAAGAAAAGGAGGGATGAGTCTAAATTAATTTTTGTGGTAATCAATATTATGCCACAAATGCTGTCAATTGAGCTTAACTTGTATTGAACCTGGAATATTCCTGTAAGACAAATAGATTTTTCCAGTAATTACAACAATAGGATTTACAGTGTATGAGGGGAACACTGCGAATTTTTACCAACGCCTGCACTTCCAAATCTCATTCGCTCTTGCATTCAATTCAAAAACAGCGCCTTTAGGTGCATCACACCAAATATAATGTCATTGATGCCAAATGGCACTGGTTCTCACATATGCCAAGCCAAACAGCACTTTCAGTGAATTACGACGTAAAATTAAGTCTGTTCCTCACATAAAGCTATTGCATGGGCAGTCTCTTGTGTGTTCTCTCAGATAAACCTATTGTTATACCCTGAACTCATGCTCTCTTGTCATTTTTTTCTTCCACAGCAGACGTATGTCGCTCAAGTGCTGCAGGACCCGACCTCAGACGAGACGGGCAGCGGCGAGGACGAGGCGCAGGGGTCCTCGCAGGACGAGGAAGCGGTAAACGAGGGTGATTTTCAGTCAGGAGAGGACAGCCTTATTGAGAATGAAGTGCACCAGTGACCTCGGCAGAGGTCGCACCGTGTGCTGAACTTCATGAAGCTAGCAGGAGCCCAACAAACAGAGATCCCCCACACTGCACTGTTTGGGTGTGTGAATCTATTTCAGCAGATGCACTCCATTATCACTGGGGCTTGGAAAGCGGATGGCCAATTTTCAAGAATCTGGTGTGGCTCTCGATTGATCATGATCTCCGTCACAATCGGTCACATTCTTTCCACATATATGAGAAATTAGTACATAATAGTTTCATAATTTTCCCTGTTCTTACAGAGGTTGGTAAGCACCGGATTACTTAGTGTTACACACCCTTGTCTCGTTAATAAGCTCTAAAATGATTATAGGCGATTTGCGTTTCACATTTAAATATCTCTATTATGATGAACTGAAAACAGTTATAGTGCTATTTCAGGTGGGCTTCAGATGGACAGTTCAGTGTTGTATTATTCTGGACAGTAAGTAAAGGATAATGTAAAGTCAGCCGGTCAATAAGGCAAAATCAAGCCAGACAGGTTCATCAGGACCCAGATATGAAACCTGTGAATAAAGGTCTTATTTTACTCTGAAAATCAAAAGAAATAAATATGAAATTAGATTTTGTATATAGAAATGTAAGCCTATTTTTAGGGCCATTAAGCGTTTTTACAACGTGACATTATTTTCATGACAGTTACGCACATTTTACCTCCCAATTCTCAATACCGCATTGCGAAAGAGATGATCATTTTAATATTCTCATTACCGCAATGTGGAAAAGGTTGCATATTATTTACATTGTAAAGTAACTATACATCATAGTATTGGTAAACAGCCTTGGTATTGCTTTTAATTTTCGCTAATTTTGAATTTAAATCAGTAAATTGTACAGCATCTGTTTTTTACTGTTATATTGAAAAAAAACTGCCTGTGTTACGGTAATTATTATAATTATTAAAAACAACCATACGTGTTACGGCAATGCGAATCGTGGTCTAAAATATGTTTAAGTGTCCTCAAAATAATGTCACAATGCAAAAAGTCTTAATTGTCCTAAATGTCGGTTTTATTTTCTTTATGAAAAATACAGTTTCTCATTTTTTGTATTGATTTGGGGTTAAAAATGACCAGGACATTTTCTTGATCGGTTTCATGCTGAAATATATAAATGATAAAATTAAAATTTTATCATTTTAAATATATAAAATTGATTTGATTTGTAAGTATCTTTTATGTGAGATGAAAAAAACAAGGAGTGATACAAGAGACAAAAAAATAGCACAGCTAGCAAATCAGTTGCTTTGGGACAACGGTGATACAGTTTAGTGGTTGCCACCATCCAATCAGAATTAAGTATTCCAGGGAGCCATGTAAAAAACTGCAATAATATGTGTTTTTTTTTGTTGTTTTTTTTACTTCAGCTACACTATTTCTCCATATATATATATATATATATATGAGTTTGTCTAGAGATCTTTTTGAATGCCAGTATTGTTTTGGCCCATCTGAAATGGCACTATAGCACAATTATATTTAGGATTAAATTCATTTGTGCAGATTTTCATGCTTTTTTTCCCCAAAGTGAATGTATTTGTCTTGAAGTTCATAACTAGTTCCTCTTGTATTATTAAAATGTTAGATAACACATGATCAAAATACTAGTCCTTTGGAAAACAGCAGTCGAACACTAACTTACTTGACATACTTGAACTGGTAAGGCCACTCAAGACTGTCCTACAGATTCAAAGGTGATTTCGTTATCCCTGGAACCGCTGTCTAACATCAAGGTCAAATGCTTCTTTTGTCCATCTGCTGAGCACTTTTGCGCCTCCAGTGTCTCAAGAGCTTAAATGAAAACTTTTTCGCACTACTAATGCATTGTTTTGTTATGCGTAGGAGGAAGACGCTACGTTCTGAATCAGGCATCTTATGGACCAAGTTTGAATTATGTTGCACTACTGTGGAATGTTTTGTGGACTGTTGCAAAATTTGTTTAAATGCACAGCAAATTCTCTCTGTGGACATGAATGCGGGAATTTGCCTATGTGAATACATTTTCTTTTAGTATGCATGGATATAAATTAACAAACATTGTTTTCATCTGTTTTAATCAGGTTTATCTTGATGTTTGTTTGTTTGTTTGTTTGTTTGTTTGTTTTTATTAGTGCTAACAAATTATGTAGACATTAACAGTTCATAAAAACTCATAAACTGTATAACGCATGGAAAACATACCCAGAAATCTCTGTGCATCCTAATAATTGGGTTTCTAATAGCAAGTTGGCAAGAATTATGGTTCACTTTTATTGGCTCATACCATCTGAGACGCACTTTGCGTCCTTATTATGGCCTTTTTGCGATGGTGTTCCTTTGCTTTATACTTTCTGCAAGAGAACTAAAAATAAGAGACACTTAACTACATATTTTACTAAATTACCTGTGTCTGTTACCAGTTGCTCACTGGCACTTTCTTGCAGTGCGTTTGGTTTGTTTGGGTGTATAAATTTACTGGTTGAAGTCTGAAAAAAATGCAAAAACTAGTAAATTCACCAAGTGTTACCACAAATTAAGTTAAAACATTTTTGTGTTCAGCTTTTAGCCTTTTTTACTACTGCATCATATACATTCATGACCATCCAAAACCATTATTTATCCTGAGTTTTGAAATGGCCAAGTTACATTTCACTCCGAAATCAAACAAAAAAGAAAGAAAATAAATTATATTTTAGAAAAAGAAAATAATAGGCTTATTTTTAGCACCATTAGGATTTTTTTGTTGTTGTTGTTGTTTTTTATTTTTATTTATTTTTTTGCATTTTTATTTTCAAGATAATCAGAAAATTTTCCCCGCAAATGTTCATTTCTGCAGTGCAAAAAAGTAAAAAAAAAAAAAACAATTTGAATTTACATTTCTGTAATACAGTAATGGAAATCAACCTGTCTGGACACAATGATTTATTTTATTATTACTATAGTTGGCTTAAATAAAATACTTAAAACTAATACCATAATATACATTTAATAATTAAATATTTACAATTTAAATATAATTTTTTTTGTGCATTATGGTAATGAGAAAGTGAAATAAACATGTCACATTTTACCCCAAAATAAATAAAATAGAAAAAAGACAGTAAATTATATTTTGGAAAAACAAAAATTATTCTTATTTTTAGGACCTGATTTTTTGCATTGCATTTTCATTATAATAAGGATTATTTTACTCACAAATTTTCATTACCATAATGTCAAAAAAAAAAAATCTAATGAAAATCAACACAATGATTTATTTTATTATTATTATTAAAATCATCTTAAACTAAATATTTAAAGCATATTACCATGATGTATAAATGCTTTGCAATTTAAATGTACTTTTTTTGTGCATTACGGTAATGAGAATGAGAAATAAAAGGGTCACATTTCACCCCAAAATAAAAAAAAAAGACTATAAATTATAATTTTGAAAAAGAAAAATTAAGCTTATTTTTAGGAACGTGATGATTTTTTGCAATGTATTTTCATTATAATAAGGATTCTTTTCCCCTCAAATTTTCATTACCATAATGCCAAAAATATCTAATGAGAATCAGCCTGTCTGGACACAATGATTTACTAATTATTACTTTTATTAAAATCAGTTGAAATGAAATATTTAAAACATATAATGCCTTTATACTGTATAAAGGCTTTGCAATTTAAATATACTTTTTTTGTGTGCATTACGATAATGAGAATGAGAAATAAACGGGTCAAATTTCACCCCAAAATTTTAAAAAAATACAAATTATATTTTGGAAAAAGAAAACTTAAGCTCAGTTTTAGGACTGTTATGATTTTTTGCTTTACATTTTCATTATAATAAGTTTTATTTTCCCCACAAATTTTCCTTACCATAATGGCAAAAAAAAAAAAAAACTAATGAAAATCAACCTGTCTGGACACAATTATTTTTTTTTAATTAATATTATTAGTAGTATTATTATTCAAATCAGCTTAAATAAAATATTTAAAACATATACTACCATGATGTATAAATGTTTAACAATTTTTTTTTTTTGTTTTTTTTTTGTTTTTTTTTTTGCACTTAAAATATCAAAATGCAATATATAGTCACAATGCAAAAAATCTTAATGAGCGTAAAATATGCTTTATTTTCTTTTTGCTAAATAATTGTTTTTTTTATTTATTTATTTATTTGTTTTGGGGGGGGTGAAATACATCCCGATTTGCTTGACTAATTTCATGAGATTCACCCTTTTAGAACAAGGCAACTTTATGTTGAAGAAATACTACCGATAGATAAACAGAAACCCATATTTCTATGAGCAGACGATGACTGTGCCTGAATACTTACTGTAAAATGGTTTTATTTTCCCTGTACAAGCCTGAAAATTGGCTGGAAATTCCTGCTAGTGGACCTTGTTTATAGTTCTCATTGTACCATTTACTGTTTACAGGAATAGCAGTGCAGTGTTTAAACTGTCATTTTCTGCTACAGAAGTTGACGTGAACAGTTGGGTGTATGTAAGCCTGTGAATTCACATGTAAATCATGCTATTCTACCAATCACTGAGTAGCTTTGTAACTTTTAATGAAAAAACACTGTAAACACTGTAGGCTATGCACTTCAGTTGAAATATATGTAACAATATCATGGTGTTTGTGACAATATCAAGCCATTCATTAGACAACATTGTCTAACTCCAGTGCTTTGAATACCTAAAGCTTATATACTGTAGGTGATGACCGTATGACTGCATTCTGGATCTATTTAAGGAAAAACACTGTTCTTAGGCATGATGAGGTGGCAATAATTTATTTATGCATCTTTATAGGCTTTCCCCATTTGTTACAGGTATTGTCCGCAATATTTATTTCATTCATCTGTGATAGTCATCTCAACTTAATCGTCTTTTGGCCTGGTGTGCAGCAGTTAAAACTGTAATATTTATGTAAATATTAAAGGCATTGCACTGCTCCTAAAACACTATACTGTATTTACATTTGTACAGCTAAAACCGTGTACAGCCAACCATGAATCTTTCTGTTTGCTTTGTCCTTTCAGATTTCTGTCTATGTCAGGAAGATCTAATCATTCGCTTGCGATTGCTGTTTTTAGCAGTTTTGTATCTCAGCCTCCCTTAAAAATGATCTTTTGTATGATGTCATCCTCAAACTGTTCCATGACTTTCAAGAATAAAATAGGCATTTACTGACAAAACTATATAAAGAAACAATTCTTTGTTATGGCTCTATGGGCTCAGGTCATTTATTAATAATACAAAGAAAGAAAACTGACTGTTTTAAAAACTATTTTTTGCTTTTGTGAGGTCATGTGTGTTGCATTCATTTTTTGTTTATTTTCACTGATAAAATTTGAATATTTTGATTGCTCAAGTTTTTTTTTTTTTACTTGATAATGCTTGATTTTTAGGCATATTGTTGAAGGTCAACATGATCAGCATATTTTGAAGTATTTAAATATCAAAAGTAAAAAAAAAAAAAAAATTGATTCCATAGTGTGCTTTTGATCATTAAAATACATATAATGTGTAATAATTAAACATTTTGGCTTCCTAATAGTTTAAGAAATGACAATGGACCATCATGAAATAAATATTAAGTGCATTAGACACATCAGTATTGATATATTTGTTCTACTAGATAAAAATGGCTCAATTATGAAGTGAAGTTCTGTTGTATTTCAAGCCAAATGTCATTTTTTTTAAATTAATTTAATAACTTTTCATATTGATAAACCTAATGAAACAATTAACAAAATATGACTCATATATCAGTGACTGAGCATAGCTGAAAATACTGAGTTTTCATTAAACATGTTTTTAAGGTCCATTATCATGTATAAATATTGTAATATAAATGTGTGATAAATGAAAGGTTATATATCACAAAAAAAACATACTTTTTTGGGGGGTATGTATTGTTAAAAATGATTGATTTAATAATAATGTAATATATAATACTCTTATAATATAAATTGTATTATATTATATAATTATGCATGTTATTTATTTTTACTTGTATTTGTTTATATTGTTAAAATGAAGTTATATATTTATATATTTTTTTAAGTTTGGGTATGTATTTAAAATTATATATATATATATATATATATATATATATATATATATATATATATATATATATATATATATATTAGTATTTATTTAATTTATTTTTTTCAAATTGTTTTTTTTTTTTTTTTTTTCATAATGTTGTCCATAGAGGCTTCAAACTTTGTTAATCTTTTATAAAGAGTCATGGTGTCATTTTATGGCAGCGCTCTTCTCTCCCTGCCTTGAAAGAGTGAACATAATCTTGACCTTTCTCAGTCTTATGGTGGAGTCTTGTGATATGTCTCCAGAGAAGAGAGAAAAAAAAAATCAATAGCAGGCAGTCATCAGCTCATTTCAGCTTTATCTGCAATGATGTCCGATTCGCGAATGAACCGTTCTTTTGAATCGACTCCTTTTAATGATTCGGACGAACCGATTTCCAAAGCAATTGTGTATCACGCGACTGTAAGAAATGACTGCTTGTCTGTAATAAAACTGTGAATATTGAGAATATCTACTAATATCATTTATAATAATATTATAATAATTAAAAATGTTCTCAAAATTCACCAAAATATCATTTTAAAGCAGAACATTTGTGCAAAACTCAAACGTAAAATCGCCGCGCTTGGTCTTTGGAGATATAGGCTCGTTTGAGATGCCAAACGCCTGGACTTGAAAGTAGACGAGAATAGACGGCTGCAGTTGGGAGTGAAATAAGAGATGTCGAGTCGGACAGTTGTCACTTCTTGTATTGGACCATCCGCTACGAAATCAAAGGCAGATATCGCGGGATTCACGTTCATGCGCTGTTGCTGATAAAGTGGATATAATTTAAATATATTCAGAGATCGCACTGTCAGAGTGTTGGGAATATTTACATATAATTTAGACAGATAAAACATGGTATTTAGGCCTGTCGCGATTATTAAATAACCGTCTAATCGCGGTTATCGTGCACTGTAAATTCCAATCACATTGTAATGCCCAAATAAGGGAATTGGAATGCCCAATTTCCAATGCGCTCTAAGGCCTCATGGTGGCGTAATGACTCGCCTCATTCCAGGTGGCGGGGGATGAATCTCAGCTGCCTCCACATCTGAGACCGTCAGTCCGCGCATCTTATCATGTGGCTTGTTGAGTGCGCATACGTCACCATCACAGGAAGTCGGACAGATTTCTAACCGGCATGCACCTGCCGCTGATCACCGGTGATCAGTTCAGCGCAAAACGTACTCGTCTCAAACGAGCCTATTGAGTGATGACTAGTGTTGGGTGTAATGCATTACTAAGTTATTAATCAATGTAATTAAATTACTTTTTCATTGAAAAAAGTAAAGGGATTACTCTTAATTTTTCAGTAATTTAATTACAGTTACTTCTGATGTAATTGCATTAAATACTGTATAGACTATATAAAACAATAGTGAATTTAAAATCTAAATTTAACGTCTAATGTTAAAATAAATGTTTTCTAATTTAACGCCACCCCCTTAAATTCTTTGGCCAGTTCATGAATAATGTATTTGATTTTATATGATTTATTTGAAAGAATTAAAAGAACATTTTCATGTCTATCTTTGTATTGTTCATCTGGTCGAGGTTGATAAGTGTTTTAGAAAGTAATTAGTAATAAGTAATGCAGTTACTTTTCAGACAGAGTAATTAGTACAGTGATCTAATTACACTGTAGAAGATGTAATTTGTAGTTAGTAATTAAGTACTTTTTTAGAGTAACTTACCCAACACTGGTGATGACGCAGTTCTGAATCGGTTCACTAAAGTGGACCGTCCGAACGAACCGATTCGCTAAATGAATCGGACTGTCCTCGGAGCATTTAGCATCATGCAATTCCAGTCGCCAGACTCTAGGGGTGGTTTTAGGATTGTGGTGCAGGGTGAAGAACTTCACTTTGGCTTTCATTGAGTTTTCAAAGAGGATATTTGTGACACACGTGGTGTTTGTTACATGTGATGTAGCCTGAATTTGTTTGAAGACTTTGAACAACAACAACAACAGAAGTCATGGACGGAGCTTTGGCTTTAATTCTCATTTCTCTGGCAATGTTTGTGGGATGTTTCGTGCTCGGAATAATTCCTTTATTAATCAATTTATCAGAGGTAAGAGGGTTAAGATTGTGTAAATGCATGTTAAATATGTGTTTATAATATTTATAGAGCTCTTAACTTTATATTTCCATTATTTCAGTGCTATT
This sequence comes from Myxocyprinus asiaticus, assembly GCF_019703515.2. Lineage (NCBI taxonomy): Eukaryota > Metazoa > Chordata > Actinopteri > Cypriniformes > Catostomidae > Myxocyprinus > Myxocyprinus asiaticus. The sequence goes on along the minus strand of NC_059364.1, from coordinate 5,008,278 downwards.
CAGTACTCTACAGCATAATGTCAGTTCAATCACGTTGCTGTTTTTACTTTTAACTTTTGCATGTTGTATTTATGTTTGTAGACCTGTAAATTCTATAGCAAGCAGAATTGAACTCTATAGAGTCAGGATTATCAACATACAAAACTAGTACTGTGGGGGTATAGTAATGGTGTCAGATAATGATGCTTTGATGTATAGCATGGATTTAAATGATCACCATATTCATCTACCATGGTATTTACATAGTACTCGAAGCTACTTATGGTATTTCCATAGGATATGTCCAAAAAAGTATGATAGTACCATGGTACCTTTTTGTTGATGTCATTTTGTAAGTCATGTTTATATTAAATTGAATTTCAAGGTCCATGTCTCTAAGTAAATTATACTTGATTATAAACAGCTAAGGCAGAAACTTTTGTGTATTTAGGCATTGTGAAAGAAAATTTTCTCTTCATCCTAACAGCAGAAACTGCAGCTGATTACTGTGCTGGGGGCGGGGCTTCTGTGTGGCACTGCTCTGTCAATCATCATCCCAGAGGGGGTGGAGTTAGTGCAGGAGTCGTGGAAAGGTAAGACTCTTCCTGTTTCATTCATTGACTTTAACAAACACTCATTTTATTCAAAGGCAAAAGAAATACTACAGTATTAGTGGCTAAAGCTTAAATATAAAAATGTATAAGCTTTATATATATATATATATATATATATATATATACACACACACACACACACACACACATATACACATACACACACATTTTTTATATTATTATTTTTATTTTATATTTTTCTCCCCTTTTCTCCCCATTTGGAATGCCCAATTCCCACTACTTAGTAGGTCCTCATGGTGGCGCGGTTACTCACCTCAATCTCAGTTGCCTCCGCTTCTGAGACAGTCAATCCGCGCATCCTATCACGTGGTTCGCTGTGCATGACACCGCGGAGACTCACAGCATGTGGAGGCTCATGCTATTTTCCGCGATCCACACACAACTTACCACGCGCCCCATTGAGAGCGAGAACCACTAATCGTGACCACGAGGAGGTTACCCCATGTGACTCTACCCTCCTTAGCAACCAGGCCAATTTGGTTGCTTAGGAGACCTGGCTGGAGTCACTCGGCACGCCATGGATTCAAACTCGCGACTCCAGGGGTGATAGTCAGCGTCAATACTCGCTACAGATACAATACAGAGCTACCCAGGCCCCCCAATAATATTATTATTATTTTATTTTTATTATTATTATCATTATTTGTATAGGGACAATACATTATTTTTTAAAAAGAATTATTTTTTTTGTGTGAAATAGATGCATTTTGTGCTTTTCGTCAAATATATAATGCAGTGTCACACTTTTTCTTTTTTTTTTTTTGTTGTACTTTTGCATATTTGCCCCCTGGAATTGATTGTCATTTTTTACTTTTATATTAAAAAAAAATCTAACCTTCTAAAATTACATGTTTTATGTCAAATACTTCCATTTAATCAACTCAGTCTGAATAATGAGATACTGTAAGCTGTTACCAACAATTTGTAGGGCTGGCTGTTGGAACTGATTTCCCAATTTTAATGTGATTCAATATTGATATAGTTTCACTTGTTTACTGAAAACAGCATAGATTTTTTTAGGAATCCATATTGAATCGTTCAAATGAATTTTGCGATGTATGCATTTGTAATTAAGCCTAGAATTACATTTAGACAACTATATGAGATGTTATTAATAATAATCATGGGAACGGGGGCTCGTTGCCTCCATATTTTAAATTTTAGGGGCATTTTTTCTCAGAGCCTCCATTAATTTCTGACCCTGGTCCACTTATAATGTTATTTTGTGTGCCAAAAATTTTCAACCACATATGAAAAACGTTTTATGCGGCCCTTTTTTAACAAACTCTTAAATGCATCTGCCAACAGACAAGACTGCTTTTTATATGAAAATAGTTTAATTGCATGATTGATTATGTTTGCCAATAAACATGTTTCTTGTTCTCTTCTAGACTGGTATTGCTCTACCATAAGAGAGAGTCAGAATAACTCTGAACTGAATTCAACTCTTTTTCCGGCGACAGAGAAAAATATGCATCCTCATTTCTTAATCGGTGTCTCTCTGGTCTTGGGTTTTACACTCATGTTTGTGGTGGATCAGATCGCCAACTACTGCTCCATACATGGTAAACTAGTGCTTTTCATCATTACAAACACAATTTCATATTTAGCCAGTCACTTCTGTCAGACATGGGCTGTGTTCGGAATAGAATAAATACTAGAATAAATAAATTATTAATATAGTATGTGAAACCGTATGCAGTATGCCACAGTAAACATTTCAAACTCTCTCTATGGTGCATGTTTAATTCAGCGAGTGTGATCCAGTTGTTTTGTGTAAAATTCTGTAACTAATTTCTACTTGGTGAATACTGCACAGTATGCACTGTATATCTACTGTTTACTATAAATAGTAGATGTAACAGTATGCATTATGCAACGATAAACGTTTTTAAACAGTGGAAAGCTTCAAACTACGTTTAGCTGGATACAGCGACCTAAAAATGCTGTATTTGTTTATGACACAACGCAACCAAAGTGAGACGCTCCAAAAGCATCCATCTGACACGTGTTCATTGACCCGCCCTTAGAAAAGCCCTTTTAATAAATCGATCTCAGACAGATTGGCAAATTTAAACGAATTGCTGTGGACTGAAGGTCAATGATAGGCTTATGTTCAATAATGTGGAAATAAACAATATATTGCTTTCTAAAGCCACTTTTTGTATTGTCTTATCAATGCTTTACTTGTCTGCTACAATAATTTAATGCTTTTTAATTATCGGAATTATTATTTTTATAATTCATATTATATTTATTATTATTTAAATATAACTTGTTATATTTTTATACAAATATTTATTAAAATATGTTTATATTACAGTATATATTTTTATATTATACATTTATACACTATATTGCCAAAAGTATTCGCTCACCCATCCAAATAATTGAATTCAGGTGTTCCAATCGCTTCCATGGCCACAGGTGTATAAAATGAAGCACCTAGGCATGCAGACTGCTTCTACAAACATTTGTGAAAGAATGGGCCGCTCTCAGGAGCTCAGTGAATTCCAGCATGGTACTGTCATAGGATGCCACCTGTGCAACAAGTCCAGTCATGAAATTTCCTCGCTACTAAATATTCCACAGTCAACTGTCAGTGGTATTATAACAAAGTGGAAGCGATTGGGAATGACAGCAACTCAGCCACAAAGTGGTAGGCCACGTAAAATGACAGAGCGGGGTCAGCGGATGCTGAGGCGCATAGTGCGCGGAGGTCGCCAACTTTCTGCAGAGTCAATCGCTACAGACCTCCAAAGTTCATGTGGCCTTCAGATTAGCTCAAGAACAGTGCGTAGAGAGCTTCATGGAATGGGTTTCCATGGCCGAGCAGCTGCATCCAAGCCATACATCACCAAGTGCAATGCAAAGCGTCGGATGCAGTGGTGTAAAGCACGCTGCCACTGGACTCTAGAGCAGTGGAGACGAGTTCTCTGGAGTGACGAATCACGCTTCTCCATCTGGCAATCTGATGGACGAGTCTGGGTTTGGCGATTGCCAGGAGAACGGTACTTGTCTGACTGCATTGTGCCAACTGTGAAGTTTGGTGGAGGAGGGATTATGGTGTGGGGTTGTTTTTCAGGAGCTGGGCTTGGCCCCTTAGTTCCAGTGAAAGGAACTCTGAATGCTTCAGCGTACCAAGAGATTTTGGACAATTCCATGCTCCCGACTTTGTGGGAACAGTTTGGGGATGGCCCCTTCCTGTTCCAACATGACTGCGCACCAGTGCATAAAGCAAGGTCCATAAAGACATGGATGAGCGAGTTTGGTGTGGAAGAACTTGACTGGCCTGCACAGAGTCCTGACCTCAACCCGATAGAGCACCTTTGGGATGAATTAGAGTGAAGACTGCGAGCCAGGCCTTCTCGTCCAACATCAGTGTCTGACCTCACAAATGCGCTTCTGGAAGAATGGTCAAATTCCCATAAACACACTCCTAAACCTTGTGGAAAGCCTTCCCAGAAGAGTTGAAGCTGTTATAGCTGCAAAGGGTGGGCCGACGTCATATTAAACCCTATGGATTAAGAATGGGATGTCACTTAAGTTCATATGCGTCTAAAGGCAGATGAGCGAATACTTTTGGCAATATAGTATATATGAAATTAATTGCAATTAATTCACTTAATTAGCTTGTCGTAATTAATTTGATTAAAAAGTTTTAATCGATTGACAGCTCAAGTGTCTGTACAAATGACTTTCCAATCAAATATTAAATGCTAAAAATTGCAGTTGAAATTGTTTCTGGTTCTTTCATCACACTGGAAATGTAAAAAAATGTGCAAAAAAAAATAAAATGCATACTGTGCAATATAAGTATATACTGTATACTGCATACTACAAAACAGTACAAGTAGTATGCTATTTCCGAATGCAATCATTACCTATAACCAGTATTGGGTGCAATCTGATTACAAAGTAAGAAGTTACTGTAATTTAATTGCTTTTTTTTAGGGAAAAAGTAGTGTAATACATTACAATTTTAATTCTCCTAGTCAGTTACTTTTACTTATACTTTTACATACATGACTTGGGTTACACATTTAAAAAAATATTTATGTAGAATGCATTTAAAACATGAATTATTTTCATACGTACATCTGTTTGTGTTTCTGTGACCGATGAAGGGACATTTATAATGAACAAGTAGGAAATATAGACATTATTTTGAATTTTCCTTTAAAAGTGTTTTAGAGGGGGTCTGGGTAGCTCAGTGAGTAAAGACGCTGACTACCACCCCTGGAGTCGCGAGTTTGAATCCAGGGTGTGCTGAGTGACTCCAGCCAGGTCTCCTATGCAACCAAATTGGCCCGGTTGCTAGGGAGGGTAGAGTCACATGGGGTAACCTCCTCATGGTCGCTATAATGTGGTTTGCTCTCGGTGGGTGCGTGGTGAGTTGTGCGTGGACGCCACGGAGAATAGCGTGAAGCCTCCACACGCGCTACATCTCCACGGTAATGCGCTCAACAAGCCACGTGTTAAGATGCGCGGATTGACAGTTTCAGACACGGAGGCAGCTGGGATTCGTCCTCCGCCACCCGGATTGAGGCGAGTCACTACGCCACCACGAGGACTTAGAGCACATTGGGAATTGGGCATTCCAAATTGGGGAGTTCTTACTGTTTTAGAAAGTAACCTAAAAGTAAAGTAATAAGTAACATGATTGATGTTCCCATGAAGTAATCTGATTACAATTTTAGAGAATGAATACTTTGTAGTGGATTACTATTTCTTCTGTTAACTTGGAACTCCATCAAAACCACATCCAGACAGATACCATTATGTTTGGTGTGAAACACTGTCAGAAGCTCTCATGAGAACATTACTGTTTGTTTTATTCTCTAGAATCCCGAGCGCGCATGTCCAATAGAAGCAGTGTTACCGCCACACTGGGTCTCCTTATTCATGCTGCAGGTAACGAGTCCTCACTTCCTCTGTTATGTTACTAACACACTGTGTACTTCCCAGAATGCCCAAATGAAACAGATTTCATTAGTTTGATGATTCAAGTCAGTGAACAATGGGCTTGTTATCCAGCATAATAATAAGCTGCTGTTGTGTTAATCACAGTGTCTGTTGTCTAGTGACATGAAAAGGGACACAATCTGGCACTAAAAACAGACTTAAGTCATTGTGTCTCATCGGTTTGACGTTTTTTATGGCTAGTGTTGTGTCTCTGGGCTTTTTCATGTTTTAGTTTAGATATTTTAAAAGGTAGTGTTACTAAGAGGCCAACAATATAAAAAAAAAAAAATGAAAATTCTGTTTTCATTTACTGTAGTCTTAGGGCGTTTTCAGACCTGTTGCTCATTTGATTTGTTCCGAAACAGGGGCTAAAATTGTTACAATGTTGCATTTTCTTCTTGGTTCGGTTTACTTTCATAAGGCAACATTTTTTTCATTTAATTTTTTTTTCATTGTAACATGTAACAAGAATCATATACAATATTATTTTCTAAAACACATTACGGAAGTGAAAGGGGAAAAAACAGTCAAGAAACAAACATAAACCAAAAATAAAAATATAAAGATATAAGATACAAATTATTATGCCTGAATATATTAGTTATTGTCTTTTTGTGTCCTGTGCACAAATGTCATATTTGGTTGATTGATCTGATACCCACAGAAAGGGGTTAAAAGAGAAAAATAAGAGAACAAATAAATAAACAAATAACAAAAAATAAATAAATAAAAGGTGTGTATAAGACATGAGCTTGAAAGATATCATTAAAAGTGGGAAAGGGAAGAGAGCAAGGAATTCTTATTATTCTTAATTTTTATATAAAAGAGGTTATCATCATCATTATCTCAGTGTTTGGAAAAAAAGGGAAAAGAATAACACAGCGGGAGTTGGGGGGAACAAAGGTAAAAGTACAAATAAGAATAAGAATAAGGGAATGATGATAAATAAAGAGAAAAAAGCAAACAAAAATGAGGGTTTGGGGGGAGAAAAATAAATAAATAAATGGAAAGTTAAAAAAAAAAAATTATTCAAAGGCAACATTTCAAAACGGACCAAAACTGTGTTAATATAAGTCACATGTGAGCAGACTGTCCCCTCATTGGTCAGACTGTTTGTGCACTGTTCCAGAATTTAGCTCATACATCAATATACGAACAAACGAACAATTTGATTGACACCTATGGTTCTTGAGGCAACGTTGTTCAGAATGAGGAGATCTGTCATATGATATGAATAACGTGTGTCTGTGTGAAACATTGCAGAATACACAACCATTCACATGCACGTAAAACACAATAGCAAAAACATTCATAACTGTTATAGCGCCACCTATTGTCTGATCTCCACCAAATTTTACATGCTTCAAAATGCTATCTCGCATATAGGACTTTTCGTGTAGGACTTATTGGCTTTTACGCAATCTAGGCCACACCCATATGTTTAAATTATCCTGTTATAGTCATGCCAAATAAAATGTTCAACTATTTTTTTGATTATTATTGATCTAAGCTGTCCAAAGATTCTTCCTATACAGGTTTTGCTGATCTCACGTAAAAATCCTAGGACTAGTTCGCAAAAGTAAATTTTGTTTTTTTTCTTTAAATAATCTTAAATATCTTAAACTGTTTGATTGACACCAGTGGTCCTTGAGGCAAAGTTGTTCAGAAATTGGAGATCTATAATATGATGTGTCAAACGTGTGTCTGTGTGTGCAGACACACGTTTGATGTAAAATGTGATAGCGCCAACCGGTGGCCATTTTTTATTTTAATTTTATTTTGCACAGACCTCTAGGGCCAAGAGTCAAATATGCCCACCGTGTTTTGTTCCGGCTTTTGTTAACCTTGTCCAAAAGCTGCTGAAAGTTGATGTCGGCCATGTTTTTCGAGATATGCAACTATCCTAATGGAACTTCATGGCACCTTGGACAAAGACCCTGCATGCATAATTACAGGTTGATTGGACCATTGGTTCCTTAGTTAGAGCCATTTTTAGGTTTTTAATTATTATAGCGCCACGAAGAGGCAATTTTTTGTGTGTGTCCTCAAAATGACCCCATACATAAGTGTACCAAATTTGGAGATAATATATCATTCCGTTCAAGAGTTAAAATAGTTTTCGTAAAAGTGGCCACCCACACTATGTACGTTTTGGCATACATTTGCTACGATGAATCGAAAGTTAAAACTTTTTTTTTTTTTAATTATTATTAATATTGGGACTCCAGAGAATCTTTCTGCACTGGTTTGGTTCCGATCGGACAAATCACCTAGAACAAGTTCAAATTGTTTTTGCAAACAATCCGAAATAGCAGGAAATCCAGTTTAGTCCATAATCCAAGGAATTACAGGAAAAAAATTATTTTGTTTCTAGCCCTTACAGTTCATAAGTTATGACCCAAAATGTCATAACGTTGCCATAATGTTGTTTTGCTCACTATAGCGCCACCTACTGGCCAATCAGGTGGATTCCATGCGGGGTACTACCATTCCCCCGGTTTGGTCTGCACAATCAGTTTTAGAGCAGAAAAATAACAATCCTGACAAATACAATAGGGTTTCAGCACTTCGTGCTTGAACCCCTAATAAATGCTGTGAAAAATTGTAATGAATGGAACCTTATTGTAAAGTGTTACCATTGTTTTAATCCGTCATTAATTCCTTTTGCATTATTTCTACATTGAAAAGTGCCTGTTCTCTCTCTCTCTCATGCAGACACAAACACACACATTCAAAGCAGAAAGAGTGAAGCCATGCAAAGATAATTTTTATCTGTCAAAAATTTGCTGACGCCATCCTACCTGTGTTCTGCCCCTTTCCAAAAGAGAGAAGCGATCATACTAAAATAACCTCAGGAATTACTAAACAACAACTATTTTAAACGTGCAATAATATTTAATATAGTTGCCAAAAACTATACCCACGTTTTGATTTATAAATCTTCTCCGCCGATCCATCAGGTATGATCATGGTTTCTAAAGGCATATTGTTTGGTTTCGTTGGTCAGTTTGGTCAGATTGCATTCTCACTAAAAGCAAACCTGTCCAGAGTTCATTTGCAATTGGACCGATTGTTTTGGTGTTGATCTGAGTGTGATTGCCGTGTTCATATGCCTAAACAAACCAAACTAAGGTAGAAAACGCACCAAGTTCAGATGCAAATGCTCCAAACAGGCCAGGCGTGAAAACACCCTTAAGTTTCAGTCTATGTGTTACATGGAAGAGGAAATTCATATGGGTTTAGAACAACATGAGGATGAGAAAATGATGATAGATTTTTGATTTTCCTGTGAACTATTCCTGTAATGGTAGAAATCATAAATGCAGCTTTGGTTGCTTTTTTTTTTTTTTTTTTTTTTTTGCATTTTGAACAGTTATTGATTCCCACAGTTGAATATGTGTTTGTGTGGAGCTTGTTTAATGCACATTGTCTCTCTCTGTCTCTTCAGCTGATGGTGTCGCTCTGGGTGCAGCCGCAGCATCATCACAGGTGACTGTTCAGGTCATCGTGTTCTTCGCTGTCATTTTGCACAAGGTTAGACTTCTTCAATATCACTCCTTTAATACTGATCTGTACTACCACTGCTGGCTCATGCTTGATGAATGTTGCAAAGCATGTCCAAACAATTCCGCGTTCATTAATACAATATATACATCCTCATGCGACCCCATGAGTCACATGACACAACTGCATGGCGTCGATTTCCGTGAAGCTCTTCTACGGGCGCAGAGCCAACAAAAGTGCCTCTGGTAAGTTTTTTAATTGAATCCTGTTTGGGTGTAAAGTGTAGCGTCACTAGTGCAGTGATAAACATGATGTCCACATACTTGGATTTTGGGACATTATTCTTTCAAAAGTTGAAAAAACATGTCAGTTAATAACTTTCAACATTAACACATCTGTGGGTCATTTTGCTTCATTTTAATATTAATTTTGTTATATTTTATTTTATCACTGTGCAATACGATTCTATTCATTATCGTTAGTTAATGCATTCCTATATTCACTGTGTATTTTCACGTTGAGAATAAATGGGTTCATCCAAAAGCTGAAAAATGTTGCTTTCAGAGGCTTTCTATGGAGTTAGGATGAAAATACGGTGCATTTCAAACTGTTCTGAGAGCAGTGCACAGCACATTGGAGGTTTAGTCATTCACTAAATAGGGAGCAAGGGAGCATTCTATAGCTCTCAATGCAGCTAAGTGCATTCAATCCTAAAATCCGACCAAAAGTTCAGTTTCAGGCTGCAGATGATGTTTGAACCTCTCAACATGTTTGGCAGACATGGGACAATAGTGATCAGTACAATGGTAATCATAGATTCAGATTTTTTTTATGCAAAATTTTTTTTAAACATGGTTGTGAGTGATTGGATGATGCTAGTCATTACTTTAAATCAGAATTATTTATGCTCATTTCTGATATAATGTCTGTAACGTTTCACAAACATGAATAACCATATCTATAGTTTGGTATTATTTCACAACTTTGTCCCGCTGTCCACATATGTGGACATCAATTTTAGAAAAACTATTTGCTCTAGACTGCTTTTTTGTTTTGTTTTGTTTTTTGCATGTTAAGGGGCTACTAGTTACAAATCAAAAAGGAAAATGGAAAATGCACACAGCAGTCACGCTCGGGTTTCAGGAGGATATACATTTATTATCATTTATATCAATGAAAATTTTTCTGAAGCTTTGCTGTTGAGGAGGAGGGAGCTGTTGGCAAAATTAAGAGCTGCCCAGGACAGGGGTGATAAAGCCATCTTAAAGTATGACAAATTAGTTATCATGCACGGGAATGGAGATACGCAAACATCTAACTAGATGGACATTATGAACTCTGGTTTAACTGTTTTTATTGCTTCTAATATCTATTTTGTCTTTTAAAATTGTGCTTACTGTTTTTTATGAGCCAGGTCAACACTATATCATCTCTTTTGACAAGTTTACCAAGAAAAGGTTTAACTATTGCTCATGTAAACATATGTAGTCTTAGAAATACAATTCATAAGAATATGTACTGTAGATAGTATTTGTGTTCTAGCATTGTCAGAAACCCATCTGGATTCAACCATTAGTAATTCTAAGCTCACTGTTATTGGATATATATTGTACAGAAAAGATAGGGACAAGTATGGAGGTGGAGTTGCTTTTTATATTCAGGAACATTTTGGGACGCTTTTACAGAAAGATCTTATGAAGAATAACATTGAAGCTATATGGTTACAAATTTTTGTTCTATGTCTGATGCTTGTAATCTTACTCAAATGACTACCCAACCAACAAAAATGTCAATGGCGGTCAGTGGTGTTAATACTTCCACTTGTATTGATATATTTACCAACGTCCAGGAGCTGTGCTCTAAGGCAGTATTAGTTGCAATGACCATAATTTGAGTGCTTTAACTAAAAAGTCAAAAATGCCAGGAACAAGTCAGGAACAAAAGGTTTAATGAAGACTTATTTGTCAATGAAGTGCAGAGTGTGCAATGGTCTGGAGTATGTTAGGAAGATGATGCAGACATTGCCCTAAAATCTTTTATGGACATATTAGGACACATGCTTCCTGGCTCGATGCTGAGCTGAGATTATTAATGCTTCAAAGAGACAATGCAAAGGAAGTTGCACAAAAATCTGGATAAACAGTTCTATTGTAAGTCAAAGAATAAGGTTACAAAATTAAACTACATTAAAAAGAGGGAATATTTTAAGCAAAACATAAGCTGCGCCAACCCATTCTCATGAAAATTCATACATATTTTACGAGTTGGCTATTTTGTATGAGTTCCTTCAAGTTCTTTCATTTACATTTTTACGATTTCATCACGTGCAAATGCCCGGATGTCAAATGCTGAAGTAAGCATGCGTTCCGCTCATGGGGCGTTAAGGATATGCTTATTAATATTATGTCTTAACCCAAACCCCTTATCTAAACCTAACCGATCAGTAGAGTATGTAAACATGATAGGAAGCTGTTGTGTGTGACAGAAGCAAGTCATTGTCGCATATTAGATGGAAACGATGTCCAGCGATGTCATTGGCTGTAGTGAAAGTCGTACAATATAATACGAATTAGCCAAATTTAGAAAAGTCGTACGAATCCTTACGATTTCGCCGTGAGAGTGTGTAGGATGTGCAGCTAGTAATAGCAAAAAAAAAAAAAATGGAATCATGTGTAGAAAGTCAAACAATGTTCAAAAGTACGTGGAAAGGGATTGACAGTTTATCACTAAACCACTGGATATAGCTAATTATTTTAACAACTTCTTTGTCAATAAAGTGGATAATTTAAGATCTAGTATGCACTGCAATGATGTACAATTAGCTTGTAATGCTATTGTAAATGTCAAGATGATTCCACAATGTTCTCTGCAAGTAACAAGGTCAGCCGAGCTTCAAAGCAATCTAAGTGTTGAGTTGCAAACAATTACAAACTGGGTTGGAACCAATAAACTAATACTGAATATAGCAAAAACTAAATGTATTGTCTTTGGTAACAGGAATATCCTCATCAAGGCTACTGATTTGAATTTATCTGTTGATGGGATACCAGTGGAACAGGTTACAAAAGTTAAATTACTAGGGGTGAAACATGATCATTTGTTGTCTTGGTCTAATCATATAGATCACATTGTAAACATGATGGAAAAAAGGCGAAGTGCTTTCCGTTTGTTTCATCTTCTGTTTTAAAGGTAGTGGTGCAGTCACTAGTTTTATCACACCTTGAGTACTGCCAAATCCTGTGGTCAAGTGCATCTGAGAAATATCTTAAACTTCAAATTGTACAGAATAGAGCAGCAAGACTAGTGCTTCATTGTCCTTTTAATACCAATATTTGTGAAAAGCACAGAAAATTAACATGGCTCTCTGTGCAGGCTAAGTTGGATCTAAGAATCATGGTATACTTTTATAAAGTCATCAGGTATCACATACCATATTTCTTTTTGGGTTGTGGTTACAAGTATAAGACTCATCAAGTGAGCAGGGCTCAACTTCTTTTACCATGTCCACAAACAAACTCAATGAAGTGAACTGTTTGTATCGAGGTTCAGCTGCCTGGAATATTCTTCACATCAATATAAGACAAAGTAAAAGTACATATTTGTTCAAAACATTATGTAAAAATATGCTTAAATGTGCATAGGTCCATTTATGTGCTTTTCAGATTTCTTTTAGTTTTCATTTCATTATTGTTGTTATTATGTTTGGTGATTTCTTTAATTCTGTTCCATATTTCATGTGCAGCCTAATATAATGTTCACCATATGTTCACCGTAATGTGGTGATTTGACTACAGAGATTTATTTTTATGTTTTGCATTGTATGTATGTCATTTTTACTGTATCATTTTTGTGTGGACCCCAGAAAGATTAGCAACCACTTCTGGAAGCTAATGGGGATCCGAATAAAGAATATACACCGATCAGCCACAACATTAAAACCACCTGCCTAATATTGTGTAGGTCCCCCTCTTGCTGCCAAAACAGTACCAACCCGCATCTCAGACTAGCATTCAGAGATTATATTCTTCTCACCACAATTGTACAGAGCGGTTATCTGAGTTACCGTAGACTTTGTCAGTTCAAACCAATCTGGACATTCTCTGTTGACCTCTCTCATCAACAAGGCGTTTTATCCACAGAACTGCTGTTCACTGGATGTTTTTTGTTTTTGGCACCATTCAGAGTAAATTCTAGAGACTATTGTGTGTGAAAATCCCAGGAGATCAGCAGTTACAGAAATACTCAAACCAGCCCATCTGGCACCAATCATGTCACGGTCCAAATCACTGAGATCATATTTTTTCCCCATTCTGATGGTTGATGTGAACATTAACGGAAGCTCCTGACCCGTATCTGCATGATTTTAAGCACTGCACTGCTGCCACATGATTGGCTGATTAGATTATCGCATGGATGATTGTTGGTGCCAGATGGGCAGTTCTGTGGACGGAAACGCCTTGTTAATGAGAGAGGTCAACGGAGAATGGCCAGACTGGTTTGAACTGACAAAGTCTACGGTAACTCAGATAACCACTCTGTACAATTGTGGTGAGAAGAATATCATGTCAGAATGCTATTGTGAGATGGAGGGTTGGCGCTGTTTTAGTGGCACAAGGGGGACCTCCACAAAATTCACAAAATATGTGAAAGATTCACAAAGCTATCATATGTCTTCAAGAGACTTTATTTAAAGTGCACGAGTCATATGAAAATGGTTCTTTTAAGCCATTTTTGGAGCTTGACTGTAACGACCATGACTTGCACAGTATCGGATTTGTATCGGATTCATCGTACCCTGAACTGCAAGGTGAAGAAATTTTTTTTTTTTGTTCTCTGATTTTTTTTCTTTTCTTTTTATTTCTTTTATTTTTTTTATAAAGAGTAAACATCTCATATGTTTCTTGCTAGCTAACAATTAGCACATAGTACCAACCTCGGCCACCAGGTGCCACTATCAGTTAGCATAAAATCTTATGCTGACAAGTGGACAGAATGTCTGTCATACTTTGTGTTGATTTATAGTTATATAATACAAAATCAAGAATGTTTTGCAATCTAGAAATCTAGAAACAATGTTAGACAGTCTTCTAATACATGTTAGAGACTAGGCAATAGACAAAAAGCTTTTAAGGTCAATAGATTATGAAACTAAGTGAACAGCCATGCTTTTGGAGTACATTTGAGTAATATAATCATATTAATTTCAGTTTTGCAGGCTGTATTTTTGTACAAAATAACAGAGAAAAATCATAATTGTCAATTATTTCCCTTGAAATTATAATTGAGATTATTTCCGATTAATTAACAAATTTACGTTAAAACGTTTATTTTGTGTATGGCAATTGCATGCTATGTATTTATGTAAGCTACATTTCCTAAATAAGCTGAGAACTGTGTTCCTGAAATACTTAATTGGTTTTGTAAATGTAAGCAAATCAAGACCGTCCTTAACTTCATATTGACCCTCTCAGCACCATAAAAAAAATCATATTTTGAATAAATTATACCTCCTGCAGCAACCTCTGCAGAAAAACCATTGTAAATAGAAAACAAGCAGATAATGCTGCCAAAGAAACATTATCTACAGAACTCAAAAAGTGCTCAATACCTTCCACAGATCTGAAACCAATCATAAATTAATATGTCAAAACAAGTGGCAATCAGAATGGGATCAGTACTTAACAAATTACATGAATTAAATCCTGCTGTTGGGACCAGAATTTTATTCTCTTTTAATAACGGGTGGGACCAAGTTGCTTATGCACGATGTTGGATAGGCCACTCAAGACTCAGACACACATTTTTACTATCAAAGGAAAATCCCCCTTATGTGCATCATGTCAGAGCCCACTGTCTATCAAACATATTTTATTGGATTGTAATATTTCTACTCCTGTGAGAAAACTCTTTTGTTCCATTGACACCCTTGAAACGTTTATTTTTTCTCCCAGTTTGGAATGCCCAATTCTCACTACTTAGTAGGTCCTCGTGGTGGCCCGGTTACTCACCTCCGGGTGGCGGAGGACAAGTCTCAGTTGCCTCCGCTTCTGAGACCATCAGTCGGCGTATCTTATCACGTGACTCGTTGTGCATGACACTGCGGTGACTTACAGCATGTGGAGTCTCATGCTACTCTCCGTGATCCACTCACAACTTACCACACGCCCCATTGAGAGCGAGAACCACTAATCACGACCACGAGGAGGTTACCCCATGTGACTCGACCCTCCCTACCAACCGGGTTAATTTGGTTGCTTAGGAGACCTGGCTGGAGTCACTCAGCATGCCCTGGATTTGAACTCGTGACTCCAGGGGTGGTAGTCAGCATCAATACTCGCTGACCTACCCAGGCCCCCCTCTTGAAATGTTTTTAACAAAATTAGTCCAAGTTTAGTTTGAGTTTTTAGAAAAAATGAATCTTAAACATCTTATTTAGTTTTACTTTTATTATTTTAACCTGATTTTCACCATGAAAATAGCCATCGAAGCTGGCATGGCGTTAAGAAACAAACAAACATAATATATTTTATAAAATACTTTTACATTTTTTTCTCAATATTTAATATCTATGGCATTACCCAATAGATTGTGTCTCTTTAAAGAGATTTGATTTGAGAATTTACAAATTGTCAGGCACCTTGAAATCATTTGGTGGGGCTGATAGCTCTCAAAATATGTTAAGTTTAATGATGTCTGTGGTGTTACTCATTTACAGTACAAAGTATATTTTTTCAAGAAGATATTATATTCCACCTGCTCTATAAAAAGTGAGGAACCTGTTTAATTTGTAACCGTTTGGTTTGTAGCAATTAGAAAGCACTTGTTCCTAGTTATACAGTATATTTTTATTCTCTCTCTGTCTCTTCAGGCTCCAGCTGCGTTCGGTCTGGTCTCCTTCCTCATGCACGCTGGTCTGGAGAAGACGACGATTCAGAAGCATTTACTGGCGTTTTCTGCTGCTGCGCCGCTGTTAGCCATCAGCACTTATTTCCTACTGAGTGTGGTGAGACACATCAGCTCTCTTTATTTGTCCTTTGAGGCTTAAGATAGTTTGCCAAGCAACAAATGCTCTCACAGAGCAATCAACATGGTGATTACTTACACTTTTGTCAATGTATAATGTTGGTCAATGTTTATTGCACTATGTACTTAATCATTTGATACAATGTACTTATTATGTACATACATGTTGTGTTGCATTGTAATTACATTTAAAGTACCTGCATTTAATTACATTTGTTGTTACACTGTTAACTTTACCCCTAACCCTAAACCTACCCGTACCTCAACCTCAATAGCAGCAAATGTGGATCTTTTGCAGAACAGCATGTAGTTACACAGTAAATACATAGTCTACATTAATACATGTATTTAATGTTAGTACATAGTTGTTAAGGCCATCTAATATAAAGTGTGACCAAATATAATAATTAAATATTATTAAATATAAATAAAATAACTAAATATAATTTAGTTTTTGTGTTGTGAACCTGTCATTATATATCACACTTGTTCATTTATTTCCTGTTTTGTATTTTCCTCTGCAGACTAATAGCTCTTCCCAAAACCGCCTCAGTGCGACAGGAATTGGCATGTTGTTCTCAGCCGGGACTTTCTTGTATGTGGCTACAGTTCACGTTCTACCTGAAATCAACAGCAGAGGGCAGCAGAGCTCCAATCACCTTCACCATCATGCAGGAACTGGGGGCCACCAGCAGGGGGGTCTGGGAGTCATAGAGAGCCTCACTCTCATACTGGGAGCGGGACTTCCTGTGCTGTTGGCCCTCGGACTGCCAGATGAATAAGCCATAAGAACAAGCCATTTTTCTTTAAAACAAACTTGACTGGTCATTTGGAGAAATTTTTTTGTATTTTATTTTTAGTTAAAATGCTCTCTCTCTATGCATATATATATATATATATGTATATATATAATATATATATTTTTTTTTTTTTTTTTTCTTTTTTTTACAATTTGTTAAAAAATATATATATATATTGTTTGGTAAGTTTTTGTGGTTTTGCTTGAACCAAAAATGCCCATTTATTTGTAGTAGGCAAGTATTAAGAAATCTTTATTTTGAGACAATGCACTGAAGACAGGAACAATTATACTTTGCTGTACATTATATCTTGAATATATGTAGATTAAAATGGCAAGACAGTTTATCAGGTTTTGAATATCTATTAAAAGTCTTATAAGCTGCTTTATTTTTGTGTGAATGTTTGGGTTTTGAGGTTCAGATGTATGAAAGGCAAAATTGAGAATCACTCAAATTATATAACACTGAAATATTCTTAATCTTTATTGATGATACAAACATTTTAAAAAGTCACATTATTTGTCCAAAAACAAGTCAATATATAAACTAAAATTGACTCTATAAATAAATACTGTCACACTATTCATAAATACTCTTCTGCACTATCAGAAACATATGTATCATGTTTTAAATGTGTTTTGGCCTGTTTTTGATGCAGTCTAAAAGATTTTTGGTTCTCTTTTTGGCTTGGTAATACTTCTAGAAACATTGTAAACATATACAAATCATATGAAACAGAAAAACACTTGTCTAATACTTCAGAAATTATACAATGACATGAAATATTCCAGGTTCAATACAAGTTAGGCTCAATCAACAGCATTTGTGGCATAATATTGATTACCACAAAAATGTATTTTGACTTGCCTGTCATTTTCTGTAAAAAAAAAAAAAAAGCAAAAATCTGAGTTACAGTGAGAAACAATGGAAGTGAATGGGGTCAATCCATAAACGTTAAAATACTCTGTTTCAAAAGTATAGCAACAAGCTTTAAACAATGTGTTAAAACATGATTTTAGTGTGATAAACTCACTTACTAACCATTTCTGTGTAAAGTTATATCCAATTTTACAACTTCGTTGCAGTGACGATGTAATGTCAACAAACCCTAAAACAACTGTAAAAATTACAATTTAAAGAACTTTACAGCTCAAATAATACACAAGTTTTAACAGAAGAATTAATGTGTGCTTTTATAAAATTATAAGCTTCACATTTCTGCCTTCAAACCCTCAATAATTGGCCCCATTCACTTGCATTGTAAGTGCCTCACTTTAAATTTTTGCTTTTTTTTTTTTAAAGAAAACACAAAACACAAGCAGCGGCGGGTGGTGGTGCAGGCTGTGCAGCAATCTGATCCATTTGAAAAGACAGTGTTACCTTAGGAAGTCTCGATTCTGTTAAAGTTTCTTCTCTCCACAAATTCAAACCAAACTGAACTAGCAACAATGTAGCTTAACTAGTATTTTGCAACAGAGTATACGGTGAAATCACACAAAACTGTCCAAGTGTTTTGGCTAACTTTCAACTGCTTACGATCTTGTGTAGACAAGAAAGATTTCAGCCACAACTGCCAGAAGAATTGTTCGGGATACAAAGAAAAACCCAGAGGTAACCTCAGGAGAAATACAGGCTGCTCTGGAAAAAGACGGTGTGGTTGTTTCAAGGAGCACAATACGACGATACTTGAACATAAATGAGCTGCATGGCCGAGTTGCCAGAAAGAAGCCTTTACTGCGCCAATGCTACAAATGACAACACCTTGACACACCTCACAGCTTCTGGCACACTGTAATTTGGAATGACGAGACCAAAATAGAGCTTTATAGTCACAACCATAAGCGCTATGTTTGGAGAGGGGTGAACAAGGCCTATAGTGAAAAGAATACCATCCCCACTGTGAAGCATGGTGGTGGCTCACTGATGTTTTGGGGGTGTGTGAGCTCTAAAGGCACGGGGAATCTTGTGAAAAGTGATGGCAAGATGAATGCAACATGTTATCAGAAAATACTGGCAGACAATTTGCATCCTTCTGCATGAATGCTGCGCATGGGACGCTCTTGGACTTTCCAGCATGACATTGACCCTAAGCACAAGGCCAAGTTGACCCTCCAGTGGTTACAGCAGAAAAAGGTGAAGGTTCTGGAGTGGCCATCACAGTCTCCTGACCTTAATATCATCGAGCCACTCTGGGGAGATCTCAAACGTGTGGTTCATGCAAGACGACCAAAGACTTTGCATGACCTGGAGGCATTTTGCCAAGACGAATGGGCAGCTATACCACCTGCAAGAATTTGGGGCCTCATAGACAACTATTACAAAAGACTGCACGCTGTCATTGATGCTAAAGGGGGCAATACACAGTATTAAGAACTAAGGGTATGCAGACTTTTGAACAGGGGTAATTTCATTTTTTTCTTTGTTGCCATGTTTTGTTTTATGATTGTGCCATTCTGTTATAACCTACAGTTGAATATGAATTACTTCATAAGAAATAAATGAAATGTGTTTTGCCTGCTCACTCATGTTTTCTTTAAAAATGGTACATATATTACCAATTCTCCAAGGGTATGCAAACTTTTGAGCACCAACTGTATCTAATGTGATGAACTATACCTGTGTGAACTTGATGGGAACGGACTTCATACCTCTGTAAAATCACCTTGATACCAGTTAAAGGTCAGTTCTGAGACATCATTTGTCTTCAGATATCTTGATGTTTTATTATCTGATGCAATGACATTCATTCATTTCATGTGTAGCCTACTACAAATCATTTTTAGGGCCAATGTATCTTCACTTTCATGAGAAGGCATCTAATGTTTTGTACAAATACTCACCCTCATCCCACTTAACATCTTATTCGCTGATAGCTAAAAAGCTTTTAAAAACAAAGCAAAAATCGAGGTTACTGTAACGTCACTTCCAATGGATGTGAATGGGACCAGTTTTTGAAGGGTTTAAAGGCAGAAATGTGAAGCTTATTTTATAAAAGCTCTTTATTTACACTAATTCTTCTATTGAAACTGTATTATTTGAGCTGTAAATTTCTTAAATTTTTGTTTTTTTGCACGCGGGATTACTGATTTATGTCGTAATGGCAACAAAAGTTGTAAAATTGGATATAACTTTACACAGAAAAGGTTAGCAAGTGATTTTATCACAAAAAAAACATGTTAACACATTTTATTTACATACTGAGGCTATACCTTTGAAACAAAAGTATTATAACATTTACTGATTGGCCCAATTCACTTAAATTTCAAGCGCCTCACTGTAACCTGGATTTTCACTTTCTTTTTTGAAAAGGAAGGAAGAGTCCAAAAATTTTTTTGTGGTAATCAACATTATGCCACAAAGCTGTTGATTAAGCTTAACTTGTATTGAACCCAGAATATTCTTATTAGAGAATCCAGATAGGATTATCAGACTAAATGTTCATCATAACTATGATATTTTGGTTCAACTAAGTTTATAGTCCATTTTTATATGGGAAATAAGCCTTTTTGTGACTGAAAAATATTTAGTTTTCATGGGTGGAGAACAAATGACGAGTATAATGTTTAAAAGTTGCATTCAGCAACTATCAGAAGAGTTTTCTTGGGGTTGCCACAGGAATGACAGCAATAGTCAACAACATGCCTTGTGTAATTACAGACCGTAGTTGCGTGAACGCTGCATTAAAATCACATGCAGCTGTGTGACTGATGCAGCAAAGGATGACACCAAGGAAACAAAACAGTACAAATACAAATACAAATGTGTTTATTTCTACCCCCTTCAAACCCCTAACCCACCCACACATTTCAATTTTGGCATACTATTTTTAAATATCTCATTCAAAAGCCATTAAAACAAGTTAGGCACATCATACGACACACTGAATTAAAAATCATACAAAAAGCTGTTTAAAAAACAAACACAAACATTATTATAACATCAAATGTAATACTGTAAGGCCTTTAATAAAGATAAACAATGTATAACATTTTTCAAACCACATTCATGCAATAAACATTTGAACTGATATTACCATTCAAAATGCCACATGACCCGTCATGAACTTACATTGGGGACTTTTATGGTATGATACAGTATGGTTTATCTAGACTTACTGCCCTAACTAATAGCTGCATATCTCTTTTGCCATGGCTAAACTAAAACTGTGACAAATAAAACCATTCAAAGGAATATTCTGGTTTCAATACAAGTTAAGCTCAATCGACAGGCATAATGTTGATCACCACAAAAAATATTTAGACTCGTCCCTCCTTTTCTTAAAAAGAAAAAAAAAGAAAAAAATCGAGGTTACAGTGAGGCACTTACAATGGAAGTGAATGGGGCCAATTTATGGAGGGTTTAAAGGCAGAAAAAAAGCTTTAAGTCGGCATGAAATGAAAATTCACCCTATCTATTTTCTAAATGCATGTTATTGATCTTGTTGTAAAAGATTCATCCATGCATATGTTTTGTTTATTTTTTTAATTTTTGACCTTGTAATCTTTAATCAAAATGTAATAACTCGATTTTCTGGTGAAATGACAGACTTCTCTCTGGTGACGTATGCATGACTTCTGCAATCATTTAGTCCGCTTAAACCTCACCCCTTTCTTATAAATGCCCACTGGTGGATTTAGGCAGGGGCGACATGGGCAGTTGCCCAGGGCGGCATCTTTCGGGGGGAGTGCTGAAGCGGGTTTCGCCCAGGATGCCTTACAAGCTAGAACCGCTACTGTAAATGCCGCAACCTTGCGTAAAGTTAAAAGAAGCATCAGTCGCATGTTGGTGAAGATGGCAAGGTGCATTTTCGTCTGTTTTCCTTCAAAACTATCGTTCCTTAACCCAAAATTCCTTGGTTACGGGTCAGCTGGCTTGAATTTACATTTCGAATGAGGAGGAATAACGGCGAATTCGCAAATGTGTTCGTAAAAGCATTTACATTAATTATTTTGTTAAAACTCATGCATTATTTGAGCTGTAAAGTTGTTCAAATAGTTTTTTTTTTTTTGGTCATTTTAGGGTTTACGGCATTACGTTGTAGTGGCAACGAAGCTTTAAAACTAAAATCATGTTAACATGCATATTGTTTACAGCTATACTTTTGAAACTTTCAAAATGCAACTGTGATTGGTCATGTACATGTCTCAGACAGCTCCTTCACGTGAATCAGACGATTCTAAGCACCATTGTGGCTTAAACTAATCGGGAAAACTGAAAATAAAATGTAACCGTTGCCGATAATTTAAAAATACCAAATATCAGCGATATATCAGTCGACCACTAGTATTGAACATGGAATATTCCTTTAAGAGCAACAAAACACTTTTCTAAAAAACAACAACAAAAAATACACAAAGCCTCATTAGGGTCAACTTAAATTACACTATTGACTAATACTGAATTGGCACAATATACAAAAAGTATACACAAACAAAATGTAAGAAAAAAAACTTGGCTTGTTCGTAGTGGCTCAAGAATACAAAATGTTGATGAAGAGGGATCCTCTTTTCATCCACCGGTGAAAACTGTCTATTCCAGTTGCATTAGTAGCTTGTTGGAGAGGACACACACAAGAGCGACAAAAGTAAGCTGGAAGCACAGATAGGTGGCCCGTACTAACAGCAAAAAATGCAACAGATGTACGTGTAGGTTAAAGAAATCTTCTCTCAGGCTCTGTGGTTCGACACCATTATGAATCCATGTCAGTATGTAACTAGGAGGAGATTAAGTTTGTCATCTTCTTTGTACTGAGAACTCGGCCAGGGTTTTATATCATGGCACGGAAACCAAAGGATAATGCGGCTCCCAGAGCCAAACCAAGAGAGAGGAAGAAGGCCATGATAGCCCCTGCAGTTTCCGCTTCATGCTGGGACACTTTCCTGCGGGACAAACACCAAACATTAGAAGACATGGAGAAACAGACTAAACTGTTGGACAAACATTATCAGGGCAATGGTCAACAAGTCATTAAATATCTTGAATATCAAATCCAGCTAGTTCTTTGTGTGAAGCCCAGCAACTGAAGTTCTTCGTCTTCAACTATGGGGCCATATTACACTCCATAAGTATTAGACTTTTACTAAATAAACTCCCTTAAAACCCACTTTTCAAACTCACTAGTTTATTTAACCCTTTAAGCTCTGAAGGTGTTTTTAAAGATTTCCTGTTTCAGTGGCATACCCAAAATTAAAGGTAACTACAAACTCTACAAAAAAATAAAGAGGGTCAATTGTTTGGTATTATTTTAAAGAAAACGTATTATTATTATTATTATTATTGAAATAGATTATGATAAATTATGAGACTCTCAGCCTAAGAAACTGCTGAAAAACAACAACAACAACAACAACAACAACAACAACAACAAGGGGGCCTGGGTAGCTCAGTGGTAAAGACACTGGCTACCACCCCTGGAGTTCGCTAGTTCGAATCCCAGGGCGTGCTGAGTGACTCCAGCCAGGTCTCCAAAGCAACCAAATTGGCCCGGTTGCTAGGGAGGGTAGATTCAAATGGGGTAACCTCCTAGTGGTCACTATAATGTGGTTCGCTTTCAGTGAGGCGTGTGGCGAGTTGAGCGTGGATGCCGCGGTGGATGGCGTGGAGCCTCCACACGCTCTATGTCTCCGTGGCAACACGCTCAACAAGCCACATGATAAAATGTGTGTATTGACTGTCTCAGACGCGAAGGCAACTGGGATTCGTCCTCCGCCACCTGGACTGAGGTGAATCACTAAACAACCATGAGGACTTAAAAGCACATTGGGCATTCTAAATTGAGAGAAAAAGGGGAAAAAATACCAAAAAAACAACAACAAAAAAGTTTTTTTTTTTATTTGACATAATATATCTCAGGGAGTAAATAAGGTAGCTTTGAAAAACACAGAAAGCTTTTGTTTTGTTCCCAATCATATCACCTGAAACTAAGTAAACTTTTGTGTACGACAAAGCCATCAAAAGTTATAGCATTACAAAAATAATTTATCTTAGTGTCAAAAAGCCTCTCCAAAAAAAACTAAAAAACATTAATTGTACATACAGTAAGTACTAATTACACATGCAAATACAACAATGACTAAAGGTTTGCTCTCTCTCCAAAGCATGCAGGCATGAGTAATGAGATCTCATTCAGTTCCATTCTGTGTCATTTGAGTCATCATTGAGTCTGTGTCGTATACTTGGTGCCATCTCCTGGTGGCCATATGTAATTACAGTGAATAATCCTCTCTGCCCATATTTGGATGACTTTCACCTCTGGTTGCAGTGATCTGAATCCTAATACAACTGGTTTAGTGTTCCATGATGCTGGACAACGTACTGCAACAATTCTGATGAAATCATCTGATCCAGAAAAGCTAACATGTTTTAGCCAGAAAGCACAATATGTGCTGTGTGCACATTGTGCTTTGTGTGGATTATCTAATGATCTATGCATCCGATTACGTTGTATGTGGGCTCCTTTTAATGGGAATCGCCTCCTCTAAGTAATGTGAAATTTTATGTTCACTTTATGTAGTTATAAGCGAAAACGCAGCTGAAAAGCAACACCTGTTTACAAGTAACATGTATGTCAAAGACATGTACTTAGCTATTACTTGCTATATTTTTGTCTGTGGGTAAAACACATAGGCTGGTTGTATTCTACTCTTTGATAGCTTTCCAACGACATATGGCACATGGCTATTTGATCACTTTTATGTTTTTATCGATTACAATAATTTGTACAATGCAAAATTGTTAATAAATTATCAAAACAAAACTCTTCTAATTTGCCTGCTAACTTCAAAGCACTTGTTCAGTTTTGGTCATAATGCCTACATGCATTGTAAAGTAAAGCTTCTAAGCTTTAAAACTATTCCAACTCTGTGTTGGTCAAGCCTGTAGTTATTAATATTTTGATAATTATTTTTTTCTTTGCGTGGGGCCAATCAGAGCTTAAAGGGTTAATGTCCACAGGAAATATACATGCATCAAAGGAGAATTGAGACATTTTGACACCGGGTGTTGATGTAGTTCTACTTACTTTGGTCCGAAGCACATGCAGAGGCTGGCCAGATATCCGTTACTGAAGGAGAAGAGGATCATGAAGATGATGTACCAGGCGTCGTGAGCGAAAAACACGGGCAGGTAGTGTCTGGGCTGCACGTTGCAAAAGACGAAGAGAGGCACAAACACGACTCGAGCAATCACCAGGATTGGGAGCCAGATACTGTCTTTACCAGGCTG
The DNA here is from genome assembly GCF_019703515.2 of Myxocyprinus asiaticus. Lineage (NCBI taxonomy): Eukaryota > Metazoa > Chordata > Actinopteri > Cypriniformes > Catostomidae > Myxocyprinus > Myxocyprinus asiaticus. The sequence goes on along the minus strand of NC_059364.1, from coordinate 4,983,149 downwards.
AACAGAAAGAAATCAGAGATCAGACCTTCAGTCAACACAAATGTATCTGCAGACCTGAACCAAACTACTTATTAAGAGTTAGGCTATTTGTTGTGCAACAATGTTTAATTTATGTAAGTAATTTATTAGTGATAGAGACCAATACGTCAGTTAGGTTGATTAATCTGATGATATTTGGCCAGTTTTTCAATGGCTGATGCGATTATCTAGAGAGCAGGGTGGCCAATATAATGCTGATGTATAATTTAATGACAGCAAATGACATTTTCTCCTCTTCCCCAACATTCTCCAAATGAACACTCATTTAAATAGATGGAAACCAATGGACACAAACTGTAAGCTTCTTGCGTGTCAGTGGAGAATCAAGCGTTACATTGACTGACGTAAATAGCTGAATCATACACCACCGACGGGCCTATAAACGGGTCACATGAGCACGAGACAGCTGACTGCACACATAAGACAGGATTTATGTGGTCATGTTTTTAAAAACTCCCCAAATGTCAGGAAAACCATTAAGGATTTCTAGTCAGTCTGATCTGGTTCACTAAGGTTTTCCTTTAAGACCTAATCAGTTTTTCTTGATCCAATTTAAGTGAGTTTGGGTTAATTCACATTAGCTTGAAATCAGATATCATTTTATCAAGGAAGTTACATAACTGTCCAAATTCCATGTGAGATGTTCTGTGTTGACTTAGATTTGAATTAGTAAGAGGAAATGAGCCACCATATGCACCATAAAGCAAAGGCTAAACTCTAGTTTAAACCAACAGCTAAAGATCATTGCCAATGACAATAACAACAGAAGCATCAAAATGTTTAGATTACAATTTAAGAGTACTAATGCTTTGACATCTGGGTAGTTCACAAATGTCCATGAACTTGTTCAATAGAAAGTTACAAAAAGTAACAAATTGTACAAAAATAAATAATAATAATAATAAAATAAAAAAACAATTATATATATATATATATATATATATATATATATATATATATATATATATATATATATATATATAAATTGTTTTTTTATTTTATTATTATTATTTTTTTACAATTTGTAAATATATATACATATATATATATGTTTTTTGTTTTGTTTTTCTATTTTCTGTTACAGAAATTTATACTAATAAAAAATTAAGTTACAAAAATAATTTTCTATTTTGTGTAATAGAATTTGTTTTATATTTTTCTATTTTCTGGGAAGTTACAGAAAGTTAAAAAAAATTGTTATAAAAATAATATTCTATTTTATGTATTTGAATTTTTTTTCTATTTAAGTTACAGAAAGTTTTAAAAAGTTTTAATTTTAAAAGTTACACAAAAAAAATTTTTATTCTATTTTCTATAAAATATTTTCTTAAAGTTACAAATAGTTACAAAAATAATCTATTTTGTGTAATAGAATTTTAAAAATGTTAATATGTTTTTGGAAAGTTACAAAAATTAAAATATATACACCAGTCAACAATAATATTAAAACCACCTGCCTAATATTGTGTAGGTCCCCCTCCCTCGTGCCCCCACCGTTTCCGTCCACAGAACTGCCACTCACGTGATGTTTTTTGTTTTTGGCACCATTCGGAGTAAACTCTAGACAGGTTGGTTTGAGTATTTCTGTAACTGCTGATCTCCTGGGATTTTCACGCACAACAGTCTCTAGAATTTACTCAGAATGGTGCCAAAAACAATAAAACATCCAGTGAGCGGCAGTTCTGTGGCAGAAACGGTGGCGGCACAAGGGGGACCTACACAATATTAGGCAGGTGGTTTAAATGTTGTGGCTGATCTGTGTATATAGTTACAAAAATAAAGTTCCAAAAAACTCTTTTCTGTTTTGTGTGATCATTTTATTTTTATTTTTACATTTTCTGGAAAGTTAAATGAGGTTACAAATAGTTACAAAAGTAATCTATTTTGTGTAATAGAATTTTTTAATTTTTTATATTTTCTAGAAAGTTACAAAAATGTACACACACACAAAAAAAAGTTACAAAAATAATATTCTATTTTATGTATTATAAAATAGAAAGAAAAAAAGAAAAAAAAATTCTGTAAGGTTCCAGAAAGTTATGAAAATTTAAAAAGTTACAAAAAATAATTTTCTATTTTGTGTAACAATTTATTTATTTTTCCATTTTCTGAAACTGATACATGCAATGTGTATATTTTAGGTGCAGTGGTCACCATTCACCTTCACGGATAATGCTGCTGTTCCCTTAAATTCTGCCTAACATTTTCTTTTGTGTTTCACAGAAAAAAGACATACGGGTTTGGAACAACATGAGGGTGAGTAATTAATGATAGAATTTTCATATTTGGGTGAACTATCACTTTAAACAATGTTCCTCTCTTTGTAGTTCACAAAGAACACGTTTATCAATAATTCCATGAAATGCAAGGGAGGGACAGTCATGGACAACCAGTCAACGTAAACCAGATGCTCTGTCTGATTCATCTCGTAAAACAGCATTCAGGCGAGATGCTTCAGGAGTCCTTTTTAACATACACACACATACGTACCCACATACACCAAGCGGTGAGGCTTCTACCGGCCCAGTCCATCACGTTAAAGAGGAGGAAACAGGAAACAGGGATGAAGTATGTTTCTGTGGAAACCAGCAGGCCAGCTATTATATGTCTGTATGACTATTCCTTCAGATAAATTCTGTCTGTTTGGACTATTGTTCTAAGAACAGGAACATAAATATGTTGAAACCTCACACATCCAAACACACTCACCCCAATCACCCCCGTTAGCCACTGCAGACTTGACATCTACAGTTATAGCTGGGAATGTGCCAATGGTGATTGTGAAGACAAAGCACACGGAAAGAGCCATCACCCAGATCTACGTAGGGAGACGAAACATTATTATTATTATGGGTAAGAAATACAGTGGCTTTAAAAAGTATTTGGACCCTTAAGCCACACTTAAAAATGTCTGAATGTCTTTGCATTAGACAAAATAATAATATTAAAGCAAGTGTCATCTGTGAACAAATGCTGCTAGAGCTTTTTCTCAGAACTAACATCACATCTCTGAACCATTTTTGGAATGACTTTTAATCAACTGGTGTCAATGTGATTTTTAGTGGATGTATGAAGTCAGTTCTTGGGAATGGCAGATATTAGGTTGGCTGGAGCTGGTACCTGTTTAAAGATGGCAAAAACTGACACTGTGGGACTGATATCTTCATCAGTCAGACTGACGACTGCTCTCTTCTCTGCTGCACTTTCTACAAGGCAAAAATTAAATAAACATTGAACATGTTGTAAATTTTGAATTACATACGACACAAATACTCTGGAACTGAATATTTTTTAAATATTTTCAATTAGAGGCACTAGTGTTGGAGCGAGTTAATTAATGAATCCAACTATTATAATGGCTTGGCTCATGAATATTAATCAGGTTACTTGACTGGATGTTCATGGACGTTTACAAAGCAACATCTGTATGACCTGATTAATATTCATGAGCTATGCCTTCGCCAAAGTAGGATTCAGCATTTTGCAACGTGATACATGGTAGCGAACTTTTGCATGCTTTATCCGTTTTGGATGGAAAATAACAAAATCAGCCAATCGCAGTGTGAAACGTAGCTTGCATACACTTTAATGGATTAGTCATTTTCATTTCTATGGTATTATGTTTCATGAGTTTTAAATGGGAGGTCACCTGCCCCACTTTTTTACATTTGCACACAGTGGTGTTAATTAAAAACATGCAAATAAGCAGACACATTGTTGTGTTAAAAGTTTTTGCAAGGGGCCTGGGTAGCTCAGCGAGTATTGATGCTGACTACCACGCCTGGAGTCGTAAGTTCGAATCCAGGGTGTGTTGAGTGACTCCAGCCAGGCTTCTAAGCAACCAAATTGGCCCGGTTGCTAGGAAGGGTAGAGTCACATGGGGTAACCTCCTCGTGGTCATGATTAATGGTTCTCGCTCTCAATGGGGCACGTGGTAAGTTGTGCGTGGATCGTGGAGAGTAGCATGAGCCTCCACATGCTGCGAGTCTCCACGGTGTCATGCACGACGAGCCATGTGATAAGATGCGCGGATTGACGGTCTCAGAAGCAGATGCAACTGAGACTTGTCCTCCACCACCCGGATTGAGGTGAGTAACCGTGCCACCACGAGGACCTACTAATTAGTGGGAATTGGGCATGCCAAATTGGGGAGAAAAGCGGATTAAAATAAAAAATAAATGAAAAAAGGGCAAAAAATTTGGTTACAGTAAGGCACTTACAATGGAAGTAAATGGGGCAAATTTGTGGAGGGTTTAAAAGGCAGAAATGTGAAGCTTATAATTTGATTAAAAAACACTTACTTTAATACTTCTGATAAAACGTGAGTAATTTTTGAGCTCTTAAGTTGTTTAAATCATCGTTTTATTTTTTTTTGTTACGTCATCCTTGCAACCAAGTTGTAATATTGGCTATAACTTTACACAGAAAAGGTTAGTAAGTGATTGTATCACACTAAAATTATGTCAACATGCATATTGTTTACGTCTTGTGGCTATACTTTTGAAACGGTATTTTAACGTTTACAGATTCACTTCCATTGTAAGTGTCTCAATGTAACCCAGATTTTTTTTTTAAAGTAAAGGAAGGGCAAGTCAAAATAAATTTTTTTGGTAATCAACATTATGCCACAAATGCTGTCGATTGAGCGTAACTTATATTGAACCCGTTATATTAATTTAAGCATAAACCTCACTATACTTTGCTAGATTTCTCTGAAAATAGGACTTCCTATTTTGTGTCATTTGCTTCTCAAGTAAATGTTTCTTGTTTAAGGATATTTCTATATTTTTACTGGAAAGCAAGACAAAAATACTAAGTGAGAAAAGTGTAGAGCCCTGGTTTAGGACTGAAATAGGAATTAACTTTTGACAACTTGGGAATTACCAGATTTCAGCAAGTCCATATTGTTTTCCTCATCTGTGACGGGCACTGAGCCATTGCTTTCAGAGTAAAACTGGAAAAACTCCTGCAGAACAAAGTGTTCCAGTTCTCAAAAAGTACACATAAAAACACAGAGATTTAACACAATAAAGGCATTGAATCACATCTAAATTGTATTAACTAATCTGAGAGATTATGTCATACCATTCTGGGCAGGGCGAGGTATGAAACGATGGCCAGGAGAATAACAACACAGGCTGTGATGAAGTAGCCGAAGGCGCTGTCCTGTAACGCAGAGCCCGCTGGAAAAGAGAAAGTTCATGACTGGCGTCTGAAAGCAAATTATAAGTGAGGAGCACAGGGTGTTTTGTGAGTATGAGTCTATTGTTTGGAACTGCTAAGTGTGCAATACATACTAGCAAGTGCACAGATCATGGAGAAGGCCGCAAACGTTCCAGCAAACCCTTGACCGCTCATGATGGGTGTGGTGTAGGACGCTGGGAGCAGACCAGCCAGACCAAACAGACTTCCCTGAAGAACTGCACCAAACGCTACAGAAAGGGAAGGAGAGAAAGAAGAAATTTATGGTTAAGGTCCGAGATAAACGCACATAGAGACAAGATACACAAAGATTTCTCGAGAAGTGGTTGTGACAACATAGGACTTCATGAAACATTTCTAAGTGTTTACTCCCCTAAGATCTTCTCTTTCAAGTAGTACTCTTCCCAGTTTGATTTTCAAAACTAAACATAAGCATCAAAGGCTGTCTGTGGACTCAAGCCATCTTCAGCTCACAAACATAACTGTGTTCCTCGACCCAGAGGAGAGAACCAGTACAGAGAAGACCCCTGAAGCTAACATGAGTATAGTCAAAGACCCCTGGAATAAACATGATGTAACTGAAGATGATGGAAAGGCCTGGAGCGGGTACTCACAGTTGATGCAGATGATTTTGATCATGGTGAAAGCAAAGAATGGCAGGGGAGCCATCTCTACCTTTACCAACACTGCTGTGATGAGAAACAGTACGAGAATGACAGAGAGACTGCCCGAGATCCTCAACTTCTGAGGAATCCTGAGAGACAGAGAAGTAGAAAATAACATAACAGAACTTTCCAGAAATGGCTGTTTTGAGCTTTCAGGGTAATTCCTGGTAATCCTCACCTTTAATTTAAACAAACATTCTCACAAAGTAATACAATACACCTAATATATATATTATATATACACACATATGAGAAGGTATAATATAGCATAAAAGTGGGAAAGACATTTCTGCTGAGATATTCTACATAGTGTGTGATATTCTACTAAATTAATTAAATCTGTATTATTTCCATTAATACTACTAATAATAATGAATAATAAATATTGTTTTATTATTATAATATATTAATAATACTAAATATACTAATTATAGTATGTGATTTTCTACTAAATTAAATAAATGGTTATTATATGCATTAATACTAATACTGAATAGTAATACTATTATTAAAAAAAAATACTAAATTAGTTTATTATTATATCATTATTGTTAAAAATTATTAATACTAAATCTGAGGTGGGGGGGGGGATCCCCCCTTACACGGCTCATATGGGGGGGCATTTTTTACCTTTACAAAGATCATTTTTTTCTAACCTTATAAAATGAATCTGTCATCCTCTGTCAAATATTTTAATTTAAACAATTAATTACATTTGAAATGTCGTGTTTCAATAATTACAAAATTGCATGATCTCTAAACTGTATGATGTGCATTGTTACTGAAGCAAAACTTTTTTTCTCATTTACATATTTCCAAATATTTGGGCTATTAAATCAACATAGCCTACTAAACTAATGAACCGAGATGACAGCATTTCTTATAGGAGCTTATAAAAAAAAAAAACTTACCAACTCCTGCATGCCAATTTAAAAATATATATATATATATATATATACACTATATTGCCAAAAGTATTCGCTCACCTGCCTTTAGACGCATATGAATTTAAGTGACATCCCATTCTTAATCCATAGGGTTTAATATGACGTCGGCCCACCCTTTGCAGCTATAACAGCTTCAACTTTTCTGGGAAGGCTTTCCACAAGGTTTAGGAGTGTGTTTATGGGAATTTTTGACCATTCTTCCAGAAGCGCATTTGTGAGGTCAGACACTGATGTTGGACGAGAAGGCCTGGCTCGCAGTCTTCACTCTAATTCATCCCAAAGGTGCTCTATCGGGTTGAGGTCAGGACTCTGTGCAGGCCAGTCAAGTTCTTCCACACCAAACTCGCTCATCCATGTCTTTATGGACCTTGCTTTGTGCACTGGTGCGCAGTCATGTTGGAACAGGAAGGGGCCATCCCCAAACTGTCCCACAAAGTTGGGAGCATGGAATTGTCCAAAATCTCTTTATGCTGAAGCATTCAGAGTTCCTTTCACTGGAACTAAGGGGCCAAGCCCAGCTCCTGAAAAACAACCCCACACCATAATCCCCCCTCCATCAAACTTCACAGTTGGCACAATGCAGTCAGACAAGTACCGTTCTCCTGGCAACCGCCAAACCCAGACTCATCCATCAGATTGCCAGATGGAGAAGCGTGATTTGTCACTCCAGAGAACGCGTCTCCACTGCTCTAGAGTCCAGTGGCAGCGTGCTTTACACCACTGCATCCGACGCACTTGGTGATGTATGGCTTGGATGCAGCTGCTCGGCCATGGAAACCCATTCCATGAAGCTCTCTACGCACTGTTCTTGAGCTAATCTGAAGGCCACATGAACTTTGGAGGTCTGTACCGATTGACTCTGCAGGAAGTTGGCGACCTCTGCGCACTATGCGCCTCAGCATCCGCTGACCCCGCTCTGTCATTTTACATGGCCTACCACTTCGTGGCTGAGTTGCTGTCATTCCCAATCGCTTCCACTTTGTTATAATACCACTGACAGTTGACTGTGGAATATTTAGTAGCGAGGAAATTTCACGACTGGACTTGTTGCACAGGTGGCATCCTATCACATTACCACGCTGGAATTCACTGAGCTCCTGAGAGCGGCCCATTCTTTCACAAATGTTTGTAGAAGCAGTCTGCATGCCTAGGTGCTTCATTTTATACACCTGTGGCCATGGAAGTGATTGGAACACCTGAATTCAATTATTTGGATGGGTGAGCAAATACTTTTGGCAATATAGTGTATATATATATATATATATATATATATATATATATATATATATATATATATATATAAAAAATAAACATTAGTCGAGATGGTTAAAAAGTGGTTAATGTTCTGTAAAATGATTGTGGCAGGCCTATCATTAATAACGTTTTATTTAACATAAAGGGTGTTAAACATATCCAGATATTATTTTTGTTAATATCACTATTAACTACATTGTAGAATTTGATCATTTTAGCGCGTGAGCACGACATCGAACTGATGCAGAGCGTGAGAAGCGGAGTGACCATCTGTGTGCATTTATGGTGCGAGCATCCGCAACTAACTCGGTAACATCTGCACAACGGACGTCACAAAACAAACAATGTTCAGCGAAAATACTATATATGGTCCAACATCACACACGTGCAATGTTAACAGTTTTGTTGATTATAAACAGGAACGATATAGTTTTATCGCTCGCTTATGGAGACGCAGTATAACGGCATTTGCGGGTGGAATTAACAGGTTTTATTAACATCTTAAGTTCAGTAACTATGCGACAAAGTGCTTCCTCACTGCACGCGCTCACACTTCTGACACTGCTGACAGCTGCACGAGAGAGAAAGTGAGAGACAGAGCGGATTTACTCGCACATCTTCTGGAATTACAGTTTGATACAAAAACAAGTTTATTGATTTGATGTGTTCATCTGTATCTATTGGTTTATTAATTCGCAGCTGCACTGTAAAGGGAATAAAAGTGTGCGGGAATTTCCCGTAATATGGACATGGAACTTGCAGGAATGATTAAAATTGTGTGCAATACCCGCAATCCCTCACCAAATCAGGCCCTGCAAACTGTATTATGTTAAAATATGAAAGTTGCCTTGGTTCTTCTCTTTATGATTTCCTTATATATAAAAAAGAACTGTAATCTGCTAAATTAATGCAATGAAAAGCTGCATCAATAGCATTTGTTTTTTATATTTAATTTTTTCCCAACTCTTGTCATATACGTAAAGGCAGGCCAAATCAAAGATCATCTGGTTTGGGCATCTAAATATACTAAATATTATACTATGTGATATTCTACTAAATGTTTATTACATCCTTTAATACCAAAAATCCAATAAGTTATTAAATACAATATTATTTATACTTAATATACTAAATATTAATACATAATAATATTAATAGATATATTAATATAATATCATATTAATTACCTTTTTTGTTCAAGAAATTCACATAAAATCACATTTATATTTGTCTACAAAATTAGTTTAAATTGTTTATGCATAAGTCAAGACAATACATTAGAATGTATAAATGTATATATAATTTATACATTAATATTTATAAATCAATGCAAAATAAGTTTATTACATCATTATTAAATAATAAATATTAATAAATAATATTCTAAAATGTTTAATACATCCTTTAATACCACAAATACTATAAACAGTTATTATTATTATTATTATTAATATTATATTATTTATACTTAATATACTAAATATTAATACCTAATATTATTAATAGATATATTAATATAATATACTAATAATTACCTTTTTTGTTCAAGAAATTCACATAAGCACATTAAAATTTGTCTATAAAATTTGTTTCAATCATTTATGCAGTCAAGACAATTCTACTAAACTAATTGTGTATTACATCCATTTAAACCAATAAAACTATAAAACTTTATATATTATTTTATTCATCAATTATTATTATTATTATTATATATAATATTATTTTATACTAAATATGAATAACTTATCATATTAATATAATATACTAATAATACATTTACCTTTTTGTTTTTTAAGAAATTCACAGAAAAGCACATTTATATTTGTCCACAAAATTAGTTTCAATGATTTATGCACAGGTCAAGACAATACAGTAAAATGTATATATGTATATGTAATTTATAAATGAATACAAAATAAGTTTATTATATCATTAATTTTAAATATAATTAATACTAAATATACTACAAATATAAATATAGTATGTGATATTCTACTAAATTAATTGTGTATTACATCCAGTTATACTAATGAAAAATGTGTTATATATGTGTTATAAATGTGTCATATCATTTTATTCATACAAATATTATTATTATTACTATTGTTACATATAATGTTATTTATACTAAATATTAATAACTTATCATATTAATAAATATACTAATAATTACCTTTTTTTTAAGAAATTCACGTAAAAGTATTTGTCATTAGTCTACAAAATATGTTTTAATCATTTATGCATAAGATAATACATTAAAATGTATAAATGAATATGCAGTATAATTTATAAACTAATATTTATAAAATTAATATCTAACAAAGATTTTTGCTACTAGGCTGCAAAAGTCCACCAAAGGTCTTCTCAATAATAATAAATCATCATCATCATAATAATGTTTTGCTCATGCATTGCATTTCATACTAGTTGAGTTTCAATAATACTTGTATGTAATAAGTAAATGACTTTGCTTTTGTTAAAAGTTCCATTTGGATTGATTTATACAATAAAAAAATAAGGTCTTTCTCCATCATTTTCTGAACTCTGGCAGACCTAATATTTGCATGTATCTATCCCTAATACATATGCAGTTTCAGTGTTTACCACACATCCTGAAGCTCGTCTCACCTCTGGTGAATGAATGAGTTGAGGCAGGTGAATATCAGCAGTGGTACCATGGCACAGAGGGTCATCACATTATTGAACTTGGACTCTAGGACATTACGTGTGTCGCCCTCGATCACCACCGTCCCATTGGCTGTTTGATTGTGTTCTCCATTCATGTGAGGGTTCTTCAAACGACTCGTAAAGTACTGCAGACAATAAGAGGACAGAGATGTAGAAGCAGTTCTCGCTTTTTAAAGACACTCATCTGTAATTCAGTCTTTAATCAAACTTATTGCTTTTATGTCATCAGGACACACAATGAGAGGATCGTTACCACTGTAGCGGTCATGAAAAAATTCCATGGCAGCAGAGTTCCCAGCCCAAGAATGAAGAATATGATCCATACGGCGTTGTACCTAAAAGACACGTAACGTTATCCACACATAGTTTCACCACTGAGTATCTCACGTGAGGAGAGTCATACACTCATTTACCGGTCTCGTGGTGCATTCACTGCAGTCATTGTGTCAGTCGGTGGATTTGTCACTGTTTTGTTTCAGAATCTGGCATTAAATCTGAAATTACAATCACATGGAAAACGACCACTTTCAGTAACACATATTCCATTGTAAACACAATAACACAGTCAAGTCATGGCCCATAAACATATTCAAACATTTATGCCACACTTAAAAATGTATGAGGGTCATTGCATTAATAACAAAATAAACTAACTTTTCTACGCCATTTTTGCAATGACTTTAAACCAGCTGGCATTTGTTAATGCAATGGCATTTGTGTAGCTTAAGTGGCCAAATACTTTTTAGGGCCACTATAAATTTCAAAAGATCTCTAGGTCTAAATATTAAGCTAGTGTATAAACTTCTGTTGATATTAAATTATGTTAAACTATATAATCCTCTTTATTGACATTCTGGCAGCACCAAAACAAACACATTCTTCAAACAAATCTTTTCATTTGGGACTCATTTCCAAATGTATTTGCAGTTAGCCAATTTTGATTATATCTCATATGACCCTTTATTAAAAGTATTGAGTTCCAGAAATAATAAAAATGTATTTCTTGAGCTAGAGTAACAGCGAATCCACGGCCATAGAGAACCAATCAATGTGCAAGCTACGTAAATCTCAAGGCTTACATAGAAATATACACAGATTAAGCAACTGCAAAATTAATTTCGCTCAAGAAATATATACTGAATATTACATATTGATTTATTTTGCAATCCTTTGAGAACATACAAACACAAAAAAAGAGAAAAGTTACGAGAATTTTTATGAACTCCAGAACTCATACACTCCTCCAGCTGTACCTGTACCACTCGCTGGATTTCCACTGAATCTAGTCATTATACTGATTTAAAAGAAGATTAAGTAATTATGTATGCATGACAGAGCACACCTGTGCAGGTCATTTTTTTTCCATCATTGATCAATGGAAAAATCGTTTGAATGCATTACTAAATAATAAATTTTGTTCCCTGGAGATCAAACCCATGACCTTCGCGATATTTGCACTATGCTGTTATTAAGCTAGACGAAAATATTTCCATGACTTTTCCATGACTTCTTCATTTTATTAATTTTTTTATCCCCTTTTCTCCCAATTTGGGATGCCCAATTCCCACTACTTAGTAGGTCCTCGTGGTGGCGCAGTTACTCACCTCAATCCGGGTGTCGGAGGACAAGTCTCAGTTGCCTCCGCTTCTGAGACCGTCAATCTGCGCATCTTATCATGTGACTCGTTGTGCATGACACCGTGGAGACTCACAGCATGTGGAGGCTCATGCTACTCTCCGCGATCCACGCACAACTTACCACGCACCCCATTGAGAGCAAGAACCACTAATTGCGACCACGAGGAGGTTACCCCATGTGACTCTACCCTCCCTACCAACCGGGCCAATTTGGTTGCTTAGGAGGCCTGGCTGGAGTCACTCAACACACCCTGGATTCAAACTCATGACTCCAGGGGTGGTAGTCAGCATCAATACTTGCTGAGCTACCCAGGCCCCCTTTTTCCATGACTTCTTAAGATTTCACTCGTTTACATTACGTCACACTTCAAATCCATACTTGACTGTTTAAACTGAAGGAAGCCAGTAAGATGAAGAAACCCACATACTGAAGCATCATCAGCCTCTTCCAAAAAAGCATGCTTTCAGCAGTCAAATAAAACACATTTTCTGAGCTTGCTTGAGTCATTCAAACTAGGGATGAAACGATTAGTCTACATTATCGACAACGTCAACAATAAAAAATTGTCGACAAAAATGTTCGTTGTCGAACAGTCGTTTAACGTAATATAAGATATATGAAACTAATGATGGCGCGAGAGCAGCACTTCAGCTTGCGCCTGATTGAGGAGAGGAAGAATTACACATCTCAGTCCAGACGCACTCTAAACTTTCCAAACAGCTTCAGGTGATGTAGATTGCAAAGTATGAGGAATTATAATGCAAAAATACAAAATAAGTCAATACAGAAGCACTCTCGTTTTGGAATAAGTGGAGCTGGAGCTGCTGCTGCTCCGCTGAAGCAAAACTTGCGTGTCCAGCGCCTTTAAAAGAAACACCCCGGCGTTACATCTTTAATGCAGTTATATTTAATGCATTATAGCTTTATTAAAGTTCAAATAATAAGGAAGCAGGTCATGTAAATAACTACAAACTCCGAAAGGGTCATTTCTCTGTGCGGTCAACTTCTATGAGTTGCGTGAATGTCCCGATCTATGGGGTGGGTGGGGTGGGGGGGAGACTGAAACTGCACCCGGCTGATGCATACTCGGTCGCGGGGACGCTCATCCCTCAAGCACGTGCGCTTGCTGCAGCTAGATTATAACATGATGGCTTGCAACTTATTGAATCATAATGTATGTGTCACTGTGTGTTTCTTATCGTGAAAAAAATTGGCAATACGCAGCTCTATTAATAAGAGAGAGTTTATTTTGTGAGTTAAAGATGGATTGAAGTGAACAGAAAGGTGAGAGAACTTATTTATGAGAACTTCTGAGAAACAATGACTTCTAGTGGTCAATGCAAAATTCTGATTAATACAGAAATACAGTACTGTGCAAAAGTCTTAGGCACAAGATGTTTCACAAAAGCATTTGTCTTAAGATGGTTATTTATATCTTCAGCTTTAGTGTGTCAATAGGAAATATAAATGTTAGACTCCCAAACATTACTTTTGCAAATAGAAAAGATTAGAATAGAAGAACAGGGAGCCCTGCAACAGATGTCATGGCCCCCACAAAGCCCCCCACTGAACATTGAGTCAGTCTGGGATTAAATGAAGAGACAGAAGCAGTTGAGACAGTCTAAATAGATAGAAGAACTGTGGCGAATTCTCCAAGAAGCCTGCAACATCCTATCTGCCAACAACAAAGAAAAACTGTGTCCAGGTGTACCTAGGAGAATTGGGGCTGTTTTAAAGCAAAGGTGGTCACACTTAATATTGATTTAGCTTTTTTATGTTTACTGGACTTGTATGACATTAAGTGATAAATGAAAACTATTTATGGCATTATTTTTGAAGACATCCTCACTATGCAACATTTTTCACAAGTGCCTAAAACTTTTGCACAGTACTGTATGCCAATCTGTTTTTTTTAGTAACCGGAACATTAATCGGGTGCAATGAGGTAAATGCCGTTTCAAGACACTTATATAAATCGGAAAATGACAAAATTGACTAATATAGGAATATTTTTGTGCATGTAATTGTAAACCTTGTCAATATCAAGATAGCTTAAACTAGTGATGCATCAAACTGAAATATTTTGGCTGAAACCAAACATTCAAGACACACTGGGCCAAAAACCAAAACTAATCATTTAATTTAATTAAACTAATTATAAAGGTCATATTACAATACACTCACTGAGCACTTTATTAGGAACACTATGGTCCTAATAAAGTGCCTGACATGGTCTTCTGCTGTTGTAGCCCATCCGCCTCATGGTTCAAAGTGTTTTGCATTCTGAGATGCTATTCTGCTTACTAAAATTGTATAGAGCGGTTATCTGAGTTACTGCAGACTTTCTGTCAACTCAAACCAGTCTGGCCAGTCTTTCTCATCAACAAGGCGTTTCCATCAGCAGAACTGCCACTCATTGGATGTTTTTTGTTTTTGGCACCATTCGGAGTAAACTCTAGAGACTGTTGTGCGTGAAAATCCCAGGAGATCAGCAGTTACAGAAATACTCAAAACAGCCCATCTGGCACCAACAATCGTCCCACTGTCGAAAACACTGAGATCACATTTTTTCCCCATCCTGATGGTTGATGTGAACATAAACTAAAGCTCCTGACCTGTATCTGAATGATTTTATGCATTGCACTGCTACCACACGATTGGCTGATTAGATAAATCGCATGAATAAGCAGGTGTACAGGTGTTCCTAATAAAGTATCAGTGACTGTATATTACATTACATTATTATAATATAATGTAATATATGTATTATAAATAATATATACAATTATTCTAAGTGATTACACTTAGAGCTTACTGTAGGTTATAGTCAGATTTTACAGCTGGAACTCTAAAATGTTTTAATGACAACAGAGTCTTTATTTACATTACGTTTAGATGACTTTCACAAGAAAAGCCTTAATCACCTTGCCGAAATATCCTACGTGCTACAGAGCAAGCAATGCAATAATACTTTTTCAATCCAATATCATTATCTTCTCTGATTTACAATGTACAGTCACTTCCAGACCACCTAACCCTAACCCAAATATGAGGGAGTCATTCAAAAACCTCTCAGCCTTTCCAAACCTTTCATTTCTGCAGTGTACATGAGCCAGGGCACACACTGTCACCGCCAAATGGCACAAATTAATCACAGCCACCTACAATCACTCAGACACCCGATTTGACACGCCTCCCAGATCCTGAACACCACCTTGGCCAGTTTCCCAGACTGTTCTCTGATATTACTTCCTGGGACTCAGCTTGCAAAAGGTCCTTTGGTGGCTCAAAATAGTCTGTCCTAGCAAACCTAGCATAGCCTGTAACCTGAGAACATCCCTGGTACGTTCGAGAACAAGTTTGGAACAGATTTCTATAATAAGGGCACAGCGAGCCAAAAAGGGCTCACCTCACCACAGACCCCTTTTACAGTTGCTGACATTAATTTCTTCACCACTAATGGCACTAGGGGTGTAACGGTATGAAATGTTCATGGTACGATAACCTTCACAAAAATTACCACGGTATTATGGTATCACGGTATTAAAGTGCCATGCTAAAATTATTAGCAGTTTAATATTTATGATATGCCATTTTTCCGGAAATAAAGTCGCACCTGAATATAAGTCACACCTGGTCACGCATTTCGCAGAGAAAAAAACAGAAAGGTCGCACCTCTGTATAATTGCCACTGACAGAGATTGTATTCGGCAGACACTAGGACCCGGGAGCAGGCACCACAGTCCCGAATTTCCTTCATCTGCTCAAAAGTCAGACACGCTCACGCTTACAGGCAGAAACTGAAACAGGAAGCACCCGCCCTCAGAATGATCCAGTGCTGGTCAGACCAATCATATTCTATGCTACAGGACTGTTTTGATCACGTGGACTGGGAGATGTTCCGGTCCGCCTCTGATAACGACATCGAGATCTACGCTTATACAGTTACGTGTTTCATCAGGAAGTGCATAGATGTAGTGCTGACCAAAAAAATACGGATCTGCCCTTACCAGAAACCGTGGATTAATAGCAATGTTCGTGCAGCACTTAATGCGCTTTTAATTCCAGGAATGCGGAGGAGCATAAACAAGCCAGTTATGCCCGCTGCAAAATTATCAGAGCAGCCAAAAGCCAGTACAGAGACAAGATTGAGCTCTCGCGGCCAAAGCTACAGAGGTTAGTTCATTCTCCGTCTCTGTAGCGGACGTAACCCGATCCTTCCAACGGGTGAATATCCGTAAAGCCGCGGGTCCAGACGGCATTCCGGGCCACGTCATCAGAGCGTGCGTGAACCAACTGGCTGGTGTTTTAATGGACATTTTCAACCTTTCCCTCTCCTTGTCTGTGGTCCCCACATGCTATAAAACATCCATCATTGTGCCTGTACCAAAGCAACTCAAAATCACTTGCTTAAATGACTGGCGTCCTGTTGCTCTGACCCCCATCATCAGCAAATGCTTTGAGAGGCTAATCAGAGATTACATCTGCTCAGTGCTGCCTGCCTCACTGGCTCACTGCAGTTTACTTACCGCAACAATCGCTCCATTGCATCTACACTACTACACTGCTCTCTCCCACCTGGAAAAAAGGAACACATATGTGAGAATGCTGTTTGTAGACTACAGCTCAGCATTCAACACCATAGTGCCCTCCAAGCTTGATGTGAAACTCCAGGCTCTGGGCTTAAACAGCTCGCTGTGCAGTTGGATCCAGGACTTCCTGTCAAGCAGACGCCAGGTGGTTAGAATAGGCAGCAACATCCCATCACTGACCCTCAACACTGGAGCCCCGCAGGGCTGTGTTCTCAGCCCACTACTGTATTCCCTGTACACACATGACTGTGTGGCAACACATAGCTCCAATGCTATCATTAAGTTCGCTGATGATACGACAGTGGTAGGTCTGATCACTGACAATGATGAAACAGCCTACAGAGAGGAGGTGCACACTCTGACACACTGGTGTCAGGAGCACAACCTCTCCCTCAATGTCAGTAAGACCAAGGAGCTTATGGTGGACTTCAGGAGAAGAGACAGAGAACACAGTCCCATCACCATCAATGGAGCACTGGTGGAGAGAGTCAGCAGCTTCAAGTTCCTGGGTGTCCACATCACTGAGGAACTCACATGGCCCGTCCACATCACTGAGACAGCTGAGGAAGTGGAATGAACCACCACATCCTCACACGGTTCTACACCAGCACTGTAGAGAGCATCCTGACAGGCTGCATCACTGCTTGGTATGGCAACAGCACCGCCTTCAACCGCAAAGCCCTACAAAGGGTGGTGCGAACTGTCAGACACATCATCGGAGGTGAGCTTCCCTCCCTCCAGGACATATATACCAGGCGGTATGTGAAAAAAGCTCGGAGGATCAACAGAGACTCCAGCCACCCGAGCCATGGGCTGCTATCACTGCTACCATCAGGCAGGCGGTATCGCAGCATCAGGACCCGCACCAGCCGACTTCATGACAGCTTCTTCCCCCAAGCAATCAGACTTTTGAACTCTTGATCGCTCACGATACATATATCAGCACTGCACTTTATTAGCCTCAGACTGGACTCACATTTTATACTTCTCTTAATAACACACTGGCAACTGACTATAAACCGACAGCTGAATGTCAACACAACACTTCATATTTATTTCCACTGATTACATGGGGGTAGGGGGGGTACAGTGTATTTTTATTGTATACAGTCTTCTTATTTTGTGTATACTGTATATTGTATATTATTAGGTTTATATTGTGTTGTGTAACAAGATGTCTAAACTGTTTTATGTGTAAATCAGATGTTTATTGTAATTGTCATACTGCTATGCTGCGTGGAACTGCACCCAAGCCTTTCACCCACTGTTGCACTTGTGTATATGGTTGAGTGACAATAAAGGGATTTTATTCCTGTCTGTAAGGTGATGTGATTTTGAGAGTTGTCCTTAAAGGAGTTTTCAGATGTGGAATGGAAACAAAATAATAGGGACTTTAAGCAACATCTGCAGACGGGACGCTACGCAAAAATCACTAAGCAATAATGACGGAGGAATGGAGTATTTAAAATTTCTCTTTAAATTTCTATTCTAAGCAAAGTTACACACGTTATCACAAATTATTTGATGCTGATTTAATTTTATGGCTAGGGGGTAATATATTATCACACTAACTGTTCATATTAAGAACTTGTTAATTTATAAAATTGAAATATTTGATTTGACAGTATATTTTTATGCATTTAGAAAAAAATGCCTGAAAATCAAATGCAGGGGGCAATTATTGCTCTTAATGTAAAATTTTGACACAGTATCTTAAAGCTGAAGTGTGTAATTTCTGCACCACTAGCATAACCAAACAAAATTGCAAAGATAATGAATGTGTTCAAACAGCTTTCCTGAATACTGCCATTGGACAAAAAAAAAAAAGATAGTCCCGCCCCAAACTAACGCCATTGGTTGAGCCCATTTTTTTGTGTTGGGCTGGTCATAACAATTGAACAAACAGCAGTTTGTTTTGACAGAGCCACAGAGTCAGTGCTTATGATTTTATGGTAAATTAATCTGCGAATGATTTATTTATAGACAACTGCATATTAAGCTGGGATAGGAGAAAGTAATATGTAACATCAAAAAGAATGAACAGGGTCCACAGTAATACAGAGACCTAAATGAATTTCATTCATTACCATGAGCACCATGAATAGACCTAATTTCAAACAAAAACATTTTTTGAGCTGCGCCACTCCACCTGCGCCCGAACAATGCACGTATTCTAATACAGAGAAACCTGTGGACATATTTCCATAAAACCTCTTCTGTAAGGAGTTTTGTGTTGTCATAGAAGAACAGCAGGCCATGGTTACATTTATATTCCCTGACTCAAAATGCTCCGAGGCGAGGGTCTGGGTAGCTCAGCTCAGAGTATTGATGCTGACTACCACCCCTGGAGTTGCGAGTTTGAATCCAGGGCATGCTGAGTGACTCCAGCCAGGTCTCCTAAACAAACAAATTGGCCCGGTTGCTAGGGTGGGTAGAGTCACATTGGGTAATCTCCTCGTGGTCGCTATAATGTGGATCTTGCTCTCAGTGGGGCACGTGGTGAGTTGTGCGTGGATGCCACAGAGAATAGCGTGAACCCTCTACATGCGCTATGTCTCCATGGTAACGCACTCAACAAGCCACGTTATAAGATGCGCGGACTGACGGTCTCAGATGCGGAGGCAACTGAGATTCGTCCTTTGCCACCCGGATTGAGGCGAGTCACTACGCCACCACGAGGACTTAGAGTGCATTGGGAATTGGGCATTCCAAATTGGGTAGAAAATGGGAGAAAAAAAAAATGCTCCGAGGCACAAAGCTGGATGCCAAGCCTGTTTTAACAACTGAACATCGTTCAAAGACAAGTGCCTCAATATTAGCTGCAGAATAAGAGCATTTCATTTGCCTGCTTTTCTCAACCTCTCTGAAATGTTCATGAAAGCTAGTAAGGCATTAAGAGTTTGTCTCTCTGCCATTGTACCCGAACCAAAACTGGATTGCAGTAAACATTCCAATATGTCTGCATATTTGTGAAAAATGTTCCAGCCCTTATTTTGCTTTAAAGTTGACAAGAAATGCCATTTCCAATCGCAACCCATTTTACTTCTGTAAGGTGACGTGATTTCAGAGTAGGACTTTATTTTTACCCTTCAGGAATTAGGGATTCACCGATCCGATACCTGGATCGGTATCGGCTCCGATACTGAAGCTTTTAGACAGATCGGGTATCGGTCCGGGTTCCAAAAAATAACTGTGTGAATAAAAAGTGGACTGATGTCTTACAGCTAAATTGAACAAAAAAGAGATCTGAATCCTTTAAAGTCCAGATACAAGTTGAAACATTAAAAAAGAAAAAGAAAAAAAAAAGGCAAAATTAAAAAACTGGTTTCTTTCCTACTGAAGGCTTGAAGACTGGAATTACTGTTAATTTTGCTGCTACATTATCCAGTATACTAGTTAATAAAAAAGTGTTTCTTAATAAGCTATACATTTATATTGTGTAGTTAGAGGTTTGTGTTTCTTTACATATTAAAGAGTACTCCCAATTAGTTCCACACAATAATGTAAAGATATTCTAAACTGATTATGCAAAAAAAACAACACTGGTATCGGCTTGAGATCGGTATCGGCCGATACTGAGATGTCCGATATCGGAATCAGATCGGAAGAGAAAAAGTGGCATTGGTGCATCCCTATCAGGAATTTATTTGATCGTATAAAAGTGGATGTTACATAGGTGTTGGGGGTGGGGGGGCAGTTAAACTTGCAACCTTGGTGATGTCATCAAAAAAAGAAAGTCGTTTCAGAGGCGGAGCAAGTTATTACATTTTAAATTAAGATTACGAAGACAAACATTTGTTTATTTTGGAATAATGTGAACTAATTAATTGCGCACAGTTAGACCAAATACATGTACTGAGAAAGTAAACAGGGTTCATTCTGATTTCATGTTGACTTTACAAACATCGAGGTACTACAACCAGTTTAGTTTTTTGATTATAATTGCAGTCAAATACACAAGTGAATGGCTGATAAACGATTTATAATGTGGAACAAAAAGGGAGGTTCCTTGCACAGTCAGATGCAATACCACTTGTGATACCAATCTATAGGTTTTGACTTCAATAATGAGAGCATGTGGCTGTAGTTCTCATGCACAGCACATGCTTCGGAGTTAAAAATAAGAACATTTGCCTGAGAGCTATCTGGGTTCATAATAAAGCTCACATGAATCTCATCTGCAGTCCATAAGATGATATCCAAAGCACAAGGATAAACAATACCACAGTGGAAACTCCAAAAATATGACCCATTAACGCCACAGAAGACACAACTGTGATGAAAACTTAGCAATCAGATCTCTGAAGGGTTCCCACTCATATTGATAAATGAATTTCGATTTTTTTTTTTTTTTGCAACTTTTCCATTACTGGATAATAATTTTGTAAAATCCTTTTGTTGGCATAGCCAGGAGGGATTTCCATTTGTATGTCAGGTTCCAATATATTTAATTAATTACACTGATCAGTATATAAATCTCTCTATTAAAGCCCTTAAGAGACAGAATGATGTTTCACGCTGGCTTGCAAGCAAGTTTTGCTCTTCACAAGCACCAGCAAAAACAATATCTAGCCAACAAAATATTTCACAGCAGAGCAAACAAGGAAAATTTACTTTCACTATAACTTTCATGATATGATTTTTAGCATGACCTTTCCAGGCCTGAATGACACAATTTAAAAGTCCCCTGGTACTTCTAGGTTTGCAATGACTACCACAAAATGTTTGATATGCTTAATAGACACTGCAAATTAATGTGTATGCAGATGTCACCTACTTTGAAATTTTCTATGATGCAATGCCTTTTTTTTTTTCTTTTTTTTTTAAGTGTGGCTTAAAGAAACATATCACACATTTTTTTTCTTGCCCTCATGTTCGGGCTGTTTGTCGCATAAATCTATCGTATTGCTTCTGAAGACTTGAAAAATAGTGCGCTTATGGACTGCTTTTATGGCGTTTCTGGCGCCTGAAGATTCGTTCATGTTTGGAACGACATGAACGTGGGCAAATAATGACAGAATTTCCTTCTTATTCTTTCTGGTGGCTGAACAAAAACCTTGAAGTGGCAAAATACTTTTAGGGACTAGTCTCATTGAAATAACCAACTACAGACAATCTGAGCTTCTCTTAATACAAAGTAATAAATAAATCAGTATGCTGACGTCATTGCGTACGATGCTTTAGAAACAATGACTGGCGCTAACTTAACACTTGTAAACCATGTGGTCGTTTAACTTGACCCAGTGGATCTTCTTGGTAGCCAAACTTATCTGTAACTCCACATGTTCACACATAACTCATAAGTTCTTAAATATGTTTTATTTGTTAGCCAATGATTCATAATGTGGCTTAAACACTTAAGCCGCGTGGTATGATTCCTCACCACGTGGAAGATATCGATCACGACAAATAGTATACTTATGCAGTGTTATATATACAAACAAACTCAAAGGACGCGTATGATCATCGATCTAAGATAAGTTCTTCATAATAACGCATAATTATCGTCTGATTGTGAAATTAACGCTAAAAGTATCCTGCGGTCACGCGCTACAACAACACATTCTTTGTTTTCATTGCTTTGAGAAAATCATTTTTTGTTGTTGTTGTTGTTGAAAATAATACATTTCACATTGTTCCTAAAAACAGAGGAAACGCTCACTTAACACAAGACTGTCTGCGCAATAATACTTTTAGAGTTTAGGAGAGAGAACCACTTTCATCACAATAAATCAACAAGAAATAAATCTACATGTATCAGTATCTGATTTGAGTTTGTAATGCATTAGAGAAGAACCCTACCTTCATGCGTGGAGAGCAATGCACAATGCCAGTAGAGTAGTGCTGGAGTCTGAAGAGTCAAGAAGAAACACAAAAAATGAGAATGGGACGGTCCCTACACACACATACACAAGTTAGCAGTGGAGGGCTGGTGTGCAAGCTGGGTAACCCTTGATTACTTTCATTAGTAATATTAACAAACAATATATGATGTGTATCACTTCATGAGCTGAAGAAGTATTTTGAGACAAAGCCCAGAGTGTGCTGAGCTGGAATCTTGACAAAGGGTGACTACTTTGGAGAAGCTCAAATATAAGATAGGGTTGGTTTGTATTGTTTTAGTCAATAAATAATAAAAAAATAGTGCTGAATGAATCTCCCAAAAACTTCAGACTTGTAGGCTAATGTTTGTTTAGGAGAAAGTATATTTGAATCACTTTTAAATATTTAGATATGCGTGGTGTGGCCAATACTTATTTATTTTAAGCACAAATATTCCATTTAGGCCTCTAAATGTAGGCTATATGAGGTCATAAACCGCATATGTACTATTATTTAAGAATTATACTTGTGTTGCTTATAATAGTGTAAGATGAATATAGCAACAAGTATGTGGAGTGTTTGTTGTTGTTGTTGTTGACATATGTGAATATTACACATGGACACTGATGAGCCAAAACATTATGACCACTCACACGTGAAGAGAATAATGCTGATCATCACCTAACAAGGCCACATGTCAAGGTTTGGGTAGATTAGATTGTAAGCTAACAATCGGTTCTCGTAGCCAACAAGTTGAATGCAGGAGAAATGGGCAGGAGTAAAGACCTGAGTGACTTTGACAAGGGCCAAACTGTTATGGCCAGACGACTGGGTCAGAGCATCTCTGAAACAGCAAGGCTTGTGGAGTGCTCCCGCTCAGCAGTGGTGAGTACCTACTGACAGTGGTCAAGGAGGGACAAACTGGCAAATCTGGTCCAAACCGATAGAAGGTCTACTGTGGCACAAGTCACAGAAAATTTTAATGATGGTTGCGAGAGGAATATGTCACAACACACCTGCTGCATATGGGACTGCATAGCCGCAGCCCTATCAAAGTGCCCATGATGACCCTTGTCCACCATCGAAAGTGCCTACAAAGGGCACATGAGCGTCAGAACTGGACCTTGGAGCAGTGGAAGAAGGTCGCCTGGTCCGATGAGTCCCGTTTTCTTCTACACATGTGGACGGCAGTATACATGTGCACTGTTTACCTGGGGAAGTGATGGCACCAGGATGCACTTTGGGAAGATGACAAGCCGGTGGAGGGAGTGTGATGCTCTGGGCAATGTTCTGCTGGTAAACCCTGGGTCCAGCTATTCATGTGGACTTCACTTTGACATGTGCCACCTATCTAAACATCATTGCAGCCCAGGTACACCCCTTCATGGTAATGGTATTCCTTGATGGCTGTGGCCTCTTTCAGCAGGATAATGCACCCTGCTACACTGCACACATTGTTTGGGAATGGTTTGAGGAACATGATGAAGAGTTCAAGGTGTTGCACTGGCCTCCAAATTCCCCAGATCTCAATCCGATTGAGCATTGACCAACAAGTCCAATCCACGGCGGCTCCACCTCACAACTTACAGGACTTGAAGGATCTGCTGCTAATGTCTTGGTGCCAGATACAACAGGACACCTTCAGAGGTCTTGTAGAGTCTATGCCTCAGCGGGTCGGTAGCTGTTTTGGCGGTACGTGGAGGACCAACAGCATATTAGGCAGGTGGTCATAATCTTTAGGCTCATCTGTGTATACACTTGTTGTTGTTTAGCAGATCCAGTGAAATCCGTTGAGATCCATTGCTCTTGAAAATACCTTGAAACTCTCTATTCTCATAAGACTCACCAGCTGACTGAATCAAATTAGACATTTGCAGACAAATATAAAAGACAGGTCTTTATTAAGTTTTTTTAATGTAAATTATTAATATACAGTCTTTCTGCCTTACCTTCCTGTGAACCAAATACATGCTGTTTTTCTTTAGAAGTAAATCCTGACATAACAGAACATTAAATGCTAACAAGTCTCCTACTTGTTTTTTATCTTGCATAGAAATACATTAAAATAAACACTTCATTTTAAAATGTACTCTCCCAATCCAGTCCCATGCAAAATGGAAAGTGGAAATCCCCTGCCCGGTTTTAGCAATGCATTGATGCGACACAAATTATTCATAGTCCCAACATAGTTAGATTAAGTGAACAAAGATGGATTACACACAATGAAATACATTTGAGACCATGAGTTGCATTAACTCACTTTAAATAATTTAAATGCATGCAGTAAAAATCATGTTGAGTGAACACCATCCAATTAGTAGTCTGAATCCATTTGAGCATTTCATTGCAATGTGATCATATCATTTTTTGATGACTGTGTTGGATATCACTTGGACTTTACGCAATATAATTGTTTTCTTGTCAAACATAAATGTATTAAGTTGATCTCAAGTGTTCTGGTTTAGTATTTTCAATAGAGCTGCTTTCCCTTTTTGAATTTGTAAATGTTAAAATACACACTCTTTCAAAAGTATAGCCATAAGATGTAAAAAATTTTTTTTAAAAATTTGTGTTAACACGATTTAAGAATGATATAATCGCTTACTAACCTTTTCTGTGTAAAGTTTTATCTAATTTTACAACTTTGTTGTCATGACGACATAACGCCATAATCCTGCAAAAACGACGATTTAAACAACATTGCAGCTCAAATAATAAAAATGTTTAACAGAAGAATTATTTTGTCATTTTATAAAATTATAAGCTTCACATTTCTGCCTTGAAACCCTCCAAAAATTGGCCCCATTCACTTCCATTGTAAGTGCCTCACTGTGACCTTGATTTTTGCTTGTTTTAAAGAAAAGGAGGGACGACTCGAAATTAACTTTTGTGGTAATCAACATTATGCCACAAATGCTGTCGATTGAGCTTAACTTATACTGAACCCGGAATATTCCTTTAAAAGGACAGTTCCCTCAAAAATGAACACCTTTTTTTTTTTCATACAAAGAAAGTAAAAAGATTACTTTGCATCTTTTGTGTTCCATGGATTAAAAAAAGTAATACATGTTTGGAACTCTATGAGGGTGAGTAAATAATGACAGAATTGTAATTTTTGGGTGCTCTATTCCTTTAACATTAGTCTCATAGGATGTGACAGCACAAATGTTGCACTTTGCCTATCATGCTGACAAAGACAAATATCGTAGTTAATAGTTTTAGTGAGGGGGCGCACACCTTCCAAGTGAGATTCCACACCCAGAGAACAATAGTCTGTTGTTTGTTAATAACGTGACATTAGCCAAAAACTCCCATCGAAACACAGCTGCACTTTGAAAATTGTGATGGAGTACACGATGAGGCTACTGTGCATCAGTCTGAAACGGGTTCAGGATGGGCATGGAGGAGGCAGGAACCGGCAGGACAGTTAACATAACTTTAATGACGTAACTGAACTTAAAACAAACACACACATACACAGAGCGTTGCTGCGTGTGTCTCTTTCTCCCTCGAACTGGTGTCTCTGCCTCCCCTTTATCTCTCACTCCCGCTGATTAATTGACTCATTGCCGGCCATGCACCCTCACGACCTGGCCACTCCCTCCTCCTTGTCACACTCCTCCCCCGCCCAATTCAGGCCGGGGCACCATCCAGACTGGCCTACTAACCCCCCCCCCCCCATCTCTGGAGAGTAGATGCTTCCCTTACGGCCGTTCCGCCAGTAAGGGAAGCACAACCCTGAGAACCTGGGGAAAGACGCAGGGAAGGAGAGGTGAGAGGGAAAGGGTGAGCAGGAGAAACAAAGAGAGAGAGAGAAAGAGGAGAGAGAGAGAGAAAAACTTGCTCGCCGGTCCCCAGACACACCGTCGCCTGGTCCTCAGCCACTCCTCCGCCCTCAGACCGACGACAGCCACTCCTCCCCGGGTGATGGCAGCGAGTCCTCCGACCCATGGCAGATGGAATGGCTCCTCCCCTTCTTGCCGGATGGCAGCAGTTCTTCCGACTCCCGGCGGCCAGAAGCAACTCCTCTGTCCCCCGGCAGACGGCCGCGGCTCCTCCCCTGGCGGACGGCAGTGGCGAGGACTCCACGACAGCTCATCCCTCCTCCTTCCTGGTTTCGGCACCAATGTAACGTGTTCAAGATGGGCAAGGAGGAGGTGGGAACCGGCAGGAAAGTCAACATAACTTTAATGACATAACTGAACTTAAAACAACATAAAGCATAAACACACACACACACACACACACAGTGCGGTCACATGTGTCTCTCTCTCCCTCGAACTGGCATCTCCGGCTCCCCTTTATCTCTCTCTCCCGCTGATTAATTGACTCCGCACTGGCTGTGCACCCTCACGGCCCGGCCATGCCCTCCTCCTCATCAGAGCCACGTTTGTTATGGTTTTTCTCCTAAGGAGTGGAGAAATGCAATACACCCACTTTGAGTAACTGGGAGAGTCACTATTAAGAACAAGTATGCAATAATTAAATTGCTGTTGTTTCATCTTTTTCGACTCTGGAATGAAAACATGGTAAAAAACCTTTGAAAGTCGATATGAAATCCAAATTGTCCCTATTTATTATGATTCATTGATCCACATTATTTAAAAAAAGAAAATACAGTTTGTCTTTGTTATCTTTTATCAAAATGTAACAACTTGCTCCGCCTCTGAAACACTTTTCCTTTTTGGATGATGTCACGAATCACTCTTACTTTTCCCCACTAACAACTTGTCATATAGAGGCCACTTTTTTATAATCCAAACAATTCCCAATGGATAAAATCAAGTCCTGCTCTACATTATTTAGTCCCGTTGACTATGTCACACAGAATAATGTAGAAATTAGGTCTATTTCCTAACGTCATAGGTCACATCCACACTAATATGTTTTCATTTGAGAACGCATGAATTTCCTTATGTTTACACCTCTCATCCACATTAGTATAGCATTTTCCTCCTCTAAAAATGAAGTGTTTCGAAAACGCTCTCCTTTACCACGTACTTTGGAAAACACTGGCGTTGGGAAACCAAAAAACGTTATCAAACGAGTTTTCAAAAGAAAACAGATTTGTGCAACCTAGCTTCATAGAATGAACGTTACTATAACTACATTTTAGCAAACTAACTTTTACGTTTTATTCAGTTTCACACAAATAACGATTACAACGGTTGATTATGACTTTATAAACACTTATTTTTGGCATTATTACTCACACACTGCTATGTTATGACATCGAAACACTTTTGCTATTACACATTATTTAAAAAACTATAAATTGTAATGCTTGTATTACAGACTCACTTACATTTACACACTTATTCCAATGTAATTAGCTTCCGCGGTAGCTCACCTCATACTGTTGGACTTTGGACTAATAAGACCGCAGTTTGAAAAAAGTCAAAGTTGCAAACTGACACGTGAGATGAGAGTGTCATTGAAGCAACACAAGTTGACGTGGTTGCTTTAGAAAATTTGCTTTTCATTTCTCATTTTGTTTTTTGGACACTGTCGGTTAGGTTTATGTGTTGGTTTAGGGTAAAGATATCTGTTTTGTTCACCTCTCATTTGACTTTAGATCACTATTGGTTAGATTTAGATGAAAGTTTTTGGTTAAGGAGGTAAGTTTTACTCATTAAAACCTCCATCTAACATTCACCATAAAAACCTCGTCTGATTATGACACCATTTCACTCACTTTTGGCGCCCCCTGCTGGACATTTCACTGGTAAACTGTAGCCAAACGTGTTATAAGCAGTTTTGGGTGTTTCTGATTACAAAGTATTTAGTTACTGTAATCTAGTCTAGTTTAGTCAAAAAAGTAATGTAATGCATTACAGTTTAAATTCTTGTAATAAGATTACAGTTCCGACTTTCAATAAAAGTAATTACTTTTAAGTACATTACCTGCGCTAAAGTAATATGTATAATACATAAAAAATATGAATTTATATGTACGTCTGTTAGAGTTTCTGTGACAGCTGAATGGTGTGCGAAAATGAACGAGGAGAAAATATAGACATTTTGAATTTGAGAACCAAAAGCTTTTCTAGGAAAAGTGATTTAGAAAGGAACTGAAAAGTAAAATTACTAGTAATGTGATTACTTTTAAAATTTAGTTATAAGTAATCTGATTACATTTTTAGAGAAGTCATTTGTAGTGGATGTAGTGGAGTAACTTACCGAACACTAGTAATAAGGCACATCATTTCGTTTTTCAAAATGATTGCAATGGTCACGTAATGTTCATGAGACCAGGCTGGAGTTGCGTGGATGTTGCCATACTTTTCCAAAATATGCAGTAGAGCATTTTCGGTCTCCATTTTGGCAGAGAAAAAGGTAATTCTAATGTCGATGAGAGGTCTAAACTTTGCAAAATCAATGTATTTTCATTTTCTAAATGTCATCGTTTTATAAAGTATGCAGTAATGGAGAATGTTTTTGAAAAAGCAAAATTTTTGGTGGAGAAAAATGTTCCAGTGTGCATGAGAGACATAAACATAGCAAAATCTATGTGCTTTCAAACAAAAACTTATTCATATGGGCGTGGCTTAAGGTCAGCTGTGTGATTCCAATTAAAGTACAATGATATTCATTTTAAAAAACACCTGTGAATGTATAAAACTCTCTTGTGTTGACATGTTCCTCTTGTTATGTTTTTAGGTTGGGTGCCGTGTCAGAGGAATTTGTATGTTGAAAATAGAATTGGCAACAGTGTTGTATTCCTATGGCCTTTTAACCATGTGGTTAGACTCTATTTGCACTTACAGCCAGACCACTTCCACCTACACCCTGTCTAGCCTAAAGGGAGCCGTGGTTTGGGTTAGACAGTCTCTCCGTGGATGTGAAGTATAACAGTAAACATATACAGAGTTAGTCAGAGGAAAAGTACGCAGACTACAAAACAAGTGCTTCTTGGCGTAATATAACTCATTTTGATAGTATCAGCTTAAAAAAGAGAGGCACAAACATCTAACGAAGTTTCATATTTGGTGAACTGTCCCTTTTAGTCAGCACGAATTGTGCCATTGGGCAAGGCACATAACCTCAGTTTAATCCAGAATGAGTGTTCCAGAAATGTGGAATAGTTTGGATGAAAAGTATCTGCTAATAAACAAGAAACGGATATGAACCAAAAATCTATGTTTTCAAGGGTAAATGTGAGTCATCATCTCTACAAAATTAAATAGCTGACAATGTTTTTCCAAGACCAGTTGATCTTGAAAAGGAGGCTTGTGAATAAGACAGATGAACTCATTAGTTTCTAACTTTACTTTTGATTTACAAATGATAAGTAAATATTTTACAAAATCATGTTACAAAATGAACAACCTGTCTAGAGTTTTGAGCTTCAAATATTCATATAAAAAGTATACATTTGCACTTGCACTTATTAGTTAAAGTATATTTCCATTAATTTATGGAATTTTTAATGGTCTTCAAGTGAAGCATTTTAAAGCCTTTTTATAAGGAATATTTCACCCCAAAATAAACATTCTGTCATCATCATTTTATCGCTCTCATGTCGAAATTATTTTTCCTTTTGTTATTTTGCAGAATGAAGTTGCTACTCGCTTCCATGCAATGATAGTGAACTGTGATAGGACTGTCGATCTCCAGAAATGAGAAAAATATCAGAAAAGTAAGTAGCAAATACAACTTCGGCACTATATTTGAAGCCAGACAGAATTTAAGCCGGAATTTAAGTCATTATTCACTGAAAATCTTCAACAAGTCTTCCCCTCCACTGCAGCTCTCAAATCTAATTCTTGTGCTAATGCACATTCTTGACTTGGTTTGACACAACATGAGGTGTAAATGATGACAGAAATTTTTTAGATTTTTGGAGTGACCTATCCCTTCTTTTCACAAAAACATAGGTTCTGAAAGATTCAGTCATACAAATTAATTAATCAACCGTGGCTTACTGTTCTTTTTAATTTGGACATTGACTTTAATCCCCATTTTTTCCAAGATTTCCCCCCACTACTTTCCAACAGGCAGCAAAAATTAGGTCCTTAGGGTTCACTTACGCAGCAAACAAGAACAATTGCCAAACTTTTACAAATTTTACTCTATAGAGCAACTTTTTGAAGAAACACCCACTAAAGAAAACCACAAAAAGCATTTTAAAACAAGTATAAATTCATATCTCTTGTGAATATCTTTGGCATTAAGCTTTGTTATCGAGAAGTTTGGGATATAGAGCTCTTTAATGCCCAAAGGCACATTTAAGCAGTGTGCAATACGTGACACCTGGCACAACAGAGGAATGAGAGCTGAGCACCTGACAGAGCAACAGTCTTTTTTGCCATGTGACATGAAATCAGAGCCGCTCAGTCAACACTCTACCAGTGTATGCTCAGGTGACGTAGTTTTTTATTTGTGCCCTGTTCTAATATTTGGGTTTATCATTGTCTATTAGCAATGTCTATTATAAAGATATAAAGCAGCTAGAAATGGATATAGTTACTACTCAAAAGCCTTAAAGGAATAGTTCACCCAAAAATTATTATTCTCTCATAATTTATTCACCCTCATGCCATCCCAGATGTGTATGACTTTCTTTCTTCTGCTGAACACAAACAAAGTTTTTAGAAGAATAGCTCAGCTCTGTAGGTCCATACAATGCAAGTGAATGGTGGCCAGAATTGTGAAGCTCCAAAAAGCACATAAAGGCAGCATTAACCTAATCCATAAGACTCCAGTGGTTAAATCCATATCTTCAGAAGCGATATGATATGTGTGGGTGAGAAACTACGGAGCCCCTCAGAGGACAGGGCAGGAATTTTTTTTCTGAAATAGTTTTGCGTGCCCTCGCAATAGTTTTGCGTTCCCTTGTAATTAGTTTTGCGTGCCTTCGCAATAGATTTGCATTCCCTTGCAATTAGTTTTGCATGCCCTCGCAATAAATTTACCATGGGTTCCTACAGTAACCATATTTTAACCATGATATTCGTAGTAAAACCATAGTGATAATACAGGAAAACAAAAATGATGGTAATAAAACTTATAATTTTGTGGGTATCATGGTTTTACTATGAATATATCATAGTTTAACTATGGTTTTACTATAGTAATATTGTGGTAACACTAAAATAAAGTTTACATTTGTTAACATTAATAAACAACATTAGTTAACATAAACTAACAATGAATAATACTTCTACAGCATTTATTAATCATGGTTAATGTTCATTTCAATATATGATTTTTAAAATCAAAAGTTGGATATGTTTACATTAGTAGAAAATATTTTGTTCATTGTTAGTTAATGAAACTGTTGGAATCTCTCAGAGAAGACCAGGAGACTCTGATTGAGCTTCAGCTGGATTCTTTATTGCAGAAGATCAGGAACATCAGTCTACTTATCAGAACGTGCTGTCTTCCGCTGCAGTCATCAAGTCTAACTTAGGGAGGCATACTTTGTATTTTATAGGCATTCAGGGGGCAGTCCTTATCCATACTGGCCTTACATGTAGGGGTGAAACAGAGGTGAGACTATGTACCCCCGACTGTAAGCTCAAATCGACATAATCTAGATAAGTATCACAAAATGGCTTGAGGCCTTGTGAGCTCCAGCATGCCTAATCTAGATAAATATTATCACCAAAGGGCTTGATGCCCATCTGGTCCCGAGAAATTGAGACAGGTCAACATTTACGCATAGTTTGATTCTTATCAAGAATGAACAAAGAAACAGGCATTATTTATCTGTGCTCATCCTGAATGCTAGATTGTATATTACTGTAGTTTTTTTTTTAATGTGATGCAATGTGAAAGACCGTGGACCACCTGATCTTATAGTGACACTTAAATTTGCAATCCCACAATACCTAATGCATTTACTAATGTTAACAAATGTAACCTTATAATAAAGTGTTACCAATATTCTGGTAACCATACTTTTTGGTGGAAAACTTCTCCGGTTACACATGTAACCTCAGTTCCCTGAGATGAAGGGAATAAGACATTGCTGTAAGCACTATGGGGAGTGTCCTTCTACATGACCTTGTTGAAACCCTTATACAATCATGCCAATCCTCTGATTGGCAATGGTGTCTGAGTCCCGCCCTTTTAGGTGTGCATTTGGCCTATATAAGCAGGCGCTCAGTCACAATTTCTTCAGAATTGTGTTTATGAAACTCTGAAGCAGTAGTAGTTCCCTTCATCTCAGGGATCCGAGGTTACATGTGACGATTCAGTTCACTCGACATTGCTGTAAGCGCTATTGGGAACGATATCCCATCATGCCGCACTACGTGACATCACACTAACACTAAATAGAGATATTCATAAGGAGTCACAAGCCACAGGCCAATGACTTATAAGTCATATTTAAGTGTATATGAATAGTCCCACGTGGCGGATGCCACATAGAAATTAATGTAGTCTGGGATTTATATGAACTCTATTGATATACACAATATGGTTTATTAACCCTCTCACAACATGGTTGGAAAAGTAGGTTTTATTTCTTATGGGAGTGCTTATGACTTTTAAAGAGCAGTTCATCAGCATATAATTAGTTTGCTGTGTTGATTATAGTCGGTAGCCCACCCGTAATAATGCCTTGGGCTCACCCGCTTGAATGTAAGAAGCACTCTATACAGAGAGGACTTGTGAAGATATGAACACCACGTCCAGGTTCTAAAATCTCGAGAACGTGTTTTGTGAGGACCATCCTGCTGCCAAACATATGTCCTGTAAGGACACACCGTTTGTCCACGCCCATGACGATGCCATGCCTCTGGTTGAATGCGCTTTGACACCAATAGGGCAATTTGCGCCCTGTGATTCGTAAGCGAGGGTGATCGCTTCAATGATCCAGTGAGAGAGTCTTTGTTTGGAGACGGACATTCCTTTTGTGCGTCATCCATAACAAATAAAGAGCTGATCTGACAGCCTAAACTGATGAGTGTGCTCGAAATATGTATGCAATGCCCTCACAAGGCAGTACAGTACATAGATTGCTCTTCATCCAAATTAAATGGTGGGGGAAAGAAGGCTTGCAAATGAACCACCTGAGCCCTGAAGGGCATTGATAACCCCTTAGGCATGTAGCCTTTTCTAGGTTTAATGGTGGCTTTTGACAGATCTGGACCAAACTCCAAGCATGAGCTGTCAGTCGACAGCGCCTGCATGTCACCCACCCATTTAAATGAGGCCAAAGCCAATAGGAGTGCGGTTTTTAAAGAAAGCACCCGCAGCTCAACAGATTCCAATGGCTCGAATGGGGAGTTTGTGAGTGCCTTCAGCACCAGATTTAAGTCTCAAGTCGGCACCATAGCAGGGCGACGGGGGTTCAAACGGCTCACTCCCCTAAGGAACTTTATGAAAAGATATTTGCCTATCAAAGAGCCAACCTTGAGCGTTGACGGGGTAAGACCAGCGTCCAGCCGCACTTGAAGGAATGTCAAAATCTCAGCTATGGGGCAATTCACCTGGTCTTTACCATGTGAAGAGCACCAATTTGCAAACACGTGCCATTTAAGTGCATAGAGATGTCTCGTAGGCGTTGCTCTAGCCTGTAAAATAGTGTTCATCACCGACTGAGCCAATTCTGGCTCATCCGATGTGCTCCGTTCAGGGGCCACACATATTGGTTCGACAGCTCTGGCTGGGGATGCCAAATTGAGAGAGAAGGTTTCTCCTCAGCGGTAATTCCCATGGAGGGCCGTTTAGTATTTCTATCATTTCCGGAAACCTGGACTGATTGGGCCATTTCGGCGCAATTGACAGAACTGTTTCCATGTCCACTCGGATTTTGCTGATGACAGAATGAAGGAGGCACACCAGGGGAAACGCATGCTTGCATTTCGCCGGGCATTTGTGAGCCAGCTCGTCCATGCCCAGCTGGGCTTGGGACATGGAGTACCAAAGGTGACAGTGGGCGTTCTCCACGGAGGCGAATAGGTCACCTTCCACTTTGACAAATATTTCCAAAATCCTCATCACTGTCTGAAGATGAAGTCTCCATTCCCCTAGTAATGCTCCCTGGCATGACAACAGTCTGCTCTGAAATTCAGATGGCCTGGGACATATGTCACACGCAATGAGAGGAGATGACACCTGCTTCATTGGAGGAGGCGTTGTGTCATGCTCATTAATTATGGTGATTATGGAATCACCCACGACAAAGTGATTCACAATGTCAGAATGAAAAGCTCTCGAGACTAAAAAGACAGCCAGTAGTTCTAGGCGGTTGATGTGCCACACCCGTTTCACACCTGTCCAGGTGCCGAAAGTCGGGCGTCTATCGCATACCATGCCCCAACCTGTGTTGGATGCATCTGTGGTCACCACTTTTCTTCTGAAAATTTGACCCAGTATAACACCTTGTTGTAGAAGGCCGGTGCTGTCCATGGCTCCAGGCACGATGTGGAATGTGTCGCTTAAGCCAGTACTGGAGAGGTCTCATGTGTAACAGACCTAATGGTATGACAGCAGATGCTGCCGCCATAAAACCCAGCATTCTTTGATATGACTTGAGCGGCAATGTTTTCCCCAGTTTGAACTGAGACAGACAACGAAAAATGGTCTGTACATGCTTGTTCTTGAGGTGCGCGTACATGCTCGTGGAGTCAAGGCAAACTCCTAAAAAGGAGATTTGCTGGCTGGGGAAAAGTGTGCTTTTCGCCCAGTTGACATTCAGACCCAGATTTTTCAGATGGCCAAGCACCAAGTCTCTGTGTTCACTCAGTAGTGCCTTTGATTGGGCTAGTAATAACCAGTCGTTGAGGTAATTCAAAACACGCACACTATTCATTTTCAATGGGGCAATTGCCACATCGATTTCGTGAACGTGTGGAGAGCGAAAGGAAGGACTTTGAATTGATTCGCAGTTCCCTCGAATGCGAATCTCAAAAACTGCCTGTGACGCAGTACATGAAAGTATGCGTCCTTCAGATCTATTGACGCAAACCAGTCCTGAGGATGGATGTGTGATAAGATTTTGAATGGCCGCTTCACAAGCGCTCGATTGAAGCGTCTCAGATCTAGAATGGGCCGAAGCCTGCCGTCTTT
The DNA here is from genome assembly GCF_019703515.2 of Myxocyprinus asiaticus. Lineage (NCBI taxonomy): Eukaryota > Metazoa > Chordata > Actinopteri > Cypriniformes > Catostomidae > Myxocyprinus > Myxocyprinus asiaticus. The sequence continues at coordinate 4,947,275 of NC_059364.1, read as the reverse complement.
CTTCTTTCGAAAGACTATAGGAGACTTCAGAAATCTCTATAGGAGATAGAGCACTGCTCACTATAGGGAAGCAATTGACCATAATGTGCGGGGTGTATGATACGTGAAGAAGAAATGTCCCTTTTTATGTGTGAGCGTCCCATGTTTGTACAATGGGTGCTTTTTTATCTTTTGTGAGAACAATCTTTATTTAAGTAATACACATAGAAGCAACATTTTGAAAAATGTCCCGATCCCTATGAACAGTATTGGGGAAGAGGGGAGAAACACCCCTCAAATCAAGCCTTCTTCGGCTTTGGGCCGTGAATAACGGCAAGCTCTGGGCTCCTGTTCATGGGGCTGGGCATGTCAGGAACGTTTCTGCTGCCTGGCCAGGGTTTTTCCGTCAGGTGCTTATGCTTGGGCCACGGTTTGCGTGGCTTCACAGATGGCTCAGTAGTAGCTTTCGGCTGCATTGGGGCAGCGAGAGATGGATTCTTTTCCGGGTACTGGAATTAGATCGGGAGCGTGCCGGGAAAGGGGAAGTGCTACTTTTCTTTGGCAGAAAGCATTTCATTGCTTGAGACTGCTTTTGCGCCATGATGAAGCGTTCTGAGAAGCCTCCCATGGCGTAGCCAAAGAGACCATCGGGCGAAGCCAGGGTGTTGAGGAGGGCGGCTTTCTCTGCATCACACATCTCTGTGAGAGTTAGCCAAATATGCCAGTCCAGAACCACCAGATTGGAGGGGTGGGTGGAGTGGGATTTCACTCCCATGGCAGTATTATGGCAGAGGTGAGCTGCGACCGCCTGTTCCACCGGGGTAAGCTTTGAGTAGCCTTTTTCCTCAACGTGGTCCACTTTAGTGAGGACGGCAGCACCTCCGACCTGAGTATGCAAAGAGTAGGGCGCACGCCAGGTCTTTGTGAGCTTGCGTGGACCTCAGGGAAGAAAGGTGTGCTCATCCGGACAGCAGTCTGTTGACGATGGCCACATTGCAAAAACCATTCATCCAGGCAAGACTTTTCAGGCTCTTCTGAAGGGAACCACTCAAGACCGAGCTCTTCAACCACCCTCGTGAGGACGCGAAGAAGCTCCTTGTCCATGGCGTGTGCACGTTCTTCACCCTTGCTGGGGGAAGGGGTGGCAAAATCCTCTGTTGACCACTCGCCTGTAGCTGCGAGTGACACAGCATCATCCCCATCATCAGAACCTCCAAACATAATGAGGCCGTTTGCTCTAATAGAGGGCCAGACCTCATCACGCACTTATTGCACTGGCAAGGATGTTAGATCGGAAGTTTGGGGGGCTCTCCAGGGCTTGCGCCGGCACGAGATCCTCCTCTAATTCTTCCAGCTCAACTTCACTGCCCCGCCATGCTTCCTCATGTGGTCCCTCTAGAATGAACACAGAAGAGGCGGGTGGGAGGGTGCAAGAGGCTGGATCTTCCTTCAGAACGAGGTCAATCCTAGAGCACAATGTCCGGAGATTCATGCCCTTGCAGTGAGGGAATTCTGTCTGCATGAGAGCTGCTTGTGTGTGAACACAGCTCTCGTGCTCATCAGGCAGAGGGATGTGCCATTCACATAGGGAACACTTGCGGAATGACATCTTTAAAAAGATGCATATCACACAAGCAGCTCTTTAGTAAATATTGTATATTTATATATAATATTTATATATTTATACAGTAAATCCAGCCGAAGCACTGTGGGAAGCAGGTAGGAGTTTCGCTGAAGTGCTGCATTGATCAGTGACGAGCGTCTGAAGCAAAGAACCCTGTCACTGAGAGCATCTTCGACGGCGATGTGAAGAACTCTTCACCGGAACACACAGGGGAGCGGTAAGTCTCTCGGTGCAGGCACTGAACACAGGTGACAAGTCGTCCTGTTCGCGTCTTGAGAAGTTCCTTCCGCTGTAAGTGTATCTCAATGGCGAAGCAGAGAGGGTTCCATGACGAAGACGAAGTTCGCAGTCTTGGAAGAAGAAAATTCTGAAGAAATGGTGACTGAGTGCATGCTTATAGAATCAGAATCAGAATCAGAATGAGATTTATTGCCAAGTGTGCTCACGTACACAAGGATTTTTTTCTCTTTTTTTTGGTGAAAGGAGAAACAAGCAAGTGCACACAGAACATTACAGTGAGACACATAATATAAAACAAGCTAAGAGTATAAATAGACATACAAAAAAATAGGACATATAACATAGAATGGCGTATGTACATGTGCAAGTGATAATATATATGCAAGAGAAGGGTATGTACAGTTATTGAATTAAATATGAGTGAATTTACATATGTACATGACATATTTATACATTATTGCACTATGAGAGTCCTGAAGGCAGTTTAATTGTTCATGTGGTAAATGGCCTGAGGGTAAAACTGTTCATGTGCCTGGTTGTTCTGGCACTGAGTGCTCTGGAGTGCTGGCCAGAGGGCAGCAGTTCAAAAAGGAAGTTGGCAGGGTGTGTGGGGTCCAGAGAGATTCTACCTGCACATTTCCTCACTCTGGAGATATACAGGTCTTGGAGGGTGGGCAGAGGGGCACCAATAATCCTCTCAGCAGTCTTGACTGTCCGTTGTAGTTTCCTTCTGTCTGATTTGGTGGCTGAACCAAACCAGACAGTTATAGATGTACACAGGACAGACTCAATGATGGCTGAGTAGAACTGAGTCAGCAGCTCCACTGGCAGGTTGAACTTCCTCAGCTGGTGAAGGAAGTACAACCTCTGCTGAACCTTCTTCACAATGGAGTCTATGTGGGTGTCCCACTTCAGGTCCTGAAAGATGGTAAAGCCCAGGATCCTGAATGACTCCACTGCTGCCACATTGCTGTTCAGGCTGGTGGTTGGGTGGGGGGTGTGGGGGGGGGGGGGTTGTGGAGTGTGGGGGGATTTATCCTGAAGTCCACTATCATCTCAATGTTGAGTGAACTGAATCGAAAGGGAACATGTTTTTTCTATAGTAGGCCTAATATTGTAGAAACCATTATTGTTTTAGGCTAACTGTTTTTATTTTATTTTTTTATTATAATTTTATTTTATTTTATTTTTTGACGGAAACCATGGTTTTATTATAGTAATATTTTAGTAACTATGAAAAGTAAGATAAGTAACCATGTTTTTTGGTGGAAACCATGGTTTTAATACAGTATACTGTATCCATTAGTAACCATGATTTTACTATAGATTAACCATGGTTAGTCTTGTGGTTACTATAGTTTTACTACAAATACCATGGGAGTGCAAAACTATTGCAAGGGAATTCAAAACATGCCAAAGAGGTGTAAAGAAACTTAATTTCATTCCTACAAACAAGTCTTTAAGGAATGTTCCAGCTTCAATACAAGTTAAACTCAGTTAACAGCATTTGTGATGTTACTTTACACACACACACACACACACACACAAAAAAAATTAGACGAAATTTAAAAGCATTTTAATGCAAAATTCGCAATTACAGTGAGGCACTAACAATGGAACTGAATGGGGCCAGTCCATAATCACACTGTATAAAGAAACAAGACATAAACTTTATGCATGTTAACATGATTTCTTATCTTTTTATTATAATTTTTTTTTTTTTTTTTTTTTTTGTGGTAATCATTATAATGCCACAAATTATGTCAATTGAACTTAACTCATATCAAATCCAGAACATTCCTTTAAGTTTGTGATTTTAAATGGAGAACAAGACAAAAACACTGATAAAGAAATTATTTTTCCTCTGCAGCATAACGGCAAATTTCACTCTCATTAGGCAGAAAGTGGGTTAGACTATGACTATCATCTGACTATGATCCCAGAAAATTCCCACATCCCTGATTGTTTTCTGCAGGCATGAAAAGGGTCTTCCTGCTAAACTTTGTGTGGGAGGAGTTTCCTGATGTTCACTTCAAACACACCAGTGGTCCATTGTCCTCATCCTACTATTACCTGAGACGCAGCAGCAAAAGATAACAAGAGGAAATGGCCAAATGGCCAAGTGACCCATGATGAATGTGATGTATTGCTGATGAATGGACCTATAAGTGCCTGTTACACTAATAGAGTTTTTCAATGTGTCCTAAAATCCAAAAGAGAATTATAATTAGCCATGGGTTCTCTCAGGAATATATAATGGGGTTTCAGAATAGCGGTTTTCAGTTAATGAGTCAAATAAAATATGTGCATAAAGGGATAGTTCACCCAAAAATAAAAATTCTGACATCAATTGCTCAAGCTCATGTTGCTCCAAACCCATATGACTTTCTTTGTTAGGCAGAATGTAAGTGACTGACAGCCTCAGTCACCATTTAATTTCATGGTACGGGGAAAAAAGCTGCATTGACATACTTCAAAATTTCTCCTTTTGTGTTCCACGAAAGACAGAGGTTTGGAATGGCATGTGGTTGTATCAATGATGACAGATTGTCCATTTTTTAAATTAACTGTAGTCCAAAATAGATATTTAACATGTCTTTTGCCCTCTTGGCCAATTCTTCAGAGAAACACAGCAGCTTAACTCTTCTACGGTTAGTCTTATGACCTTCAATTTAAACCCAACAGACCTCGAGATTTCAGATCTGATCAGACTTCACGGTACATTTACGCAGCACTAGAAACTGACCTTAGAAAACAGCACTGCAAGACTGTGATTCCAAACAGAACATTTACAGATTACAAGGAAACTTGCATACATTTTTTTTAATCATAATTCCATGAAAACATACAGCCAACATTAAATTAAATGGACATTAAATACAGGTCCTATGTGCACAATGTCACGTACCTGACCTTGTGTGTATGTGAATGCTGGAGCTAATGTCGTGGTGTTATGGCTCTCACGTCATTCATGCTGGCACATTGCAGATGCCTCTTACGTTAAATCCGCTGCAGATAGAGTTTGTGCAATAAACCAGCCAACTCTAACCAATAAAAATCTCGGGTGGGAGCCAGCTGCAGAGAATGAAGGTCTTTAAAGGATGTAAAGGTGCTGTAAGCTATTTTTTTCTAATGGAAAGGTATGCAAAAAAATGTCCTACACCCTGAAAGATATTAATGAAGTGTTGTGAGATATCTCACCTGTCACTGTGACAGCACTAGACTGTAAACAGCAAACAAAAATCTGTCTGCGGGTGACGGTCTCTGATGCTTTTGACCTGTCAATCATTTTGCACATTTTCATAGTATTGTAGTTGTAGCGAATTATTGAGGCTTACTGCCATTTTTATGCCATGATGTTCATAACAGTTATCAGTTGAGGGCACTATTGTGCTGCTGTTGTTTTAAACAACCGTTTCTGTCAGTCTCAATAAAGCTAATTTGTTTTCTTTGGAGTACAGGGTTTTGGAAAGTCCACATTTATTCACCCTCATGTTATTAAAAACCTGTGTGACTTTCTGTCTTGGAATGCATGAGGAGAAATTTTGAAGAATCTTAAAATCCTGTTCTTTCACATATAATGAAAGTGAATGGTGACTGAGGTTGTCAGGCACTAACATTCTCTCTAACATCCTCTTTTGTGTTTTACACACTGAAAAAAAAGATTACTGGTTTTTATTACTTAAAATTTCTTACATTTTTGCATACAGTGAGTACATTTTAATAACTTCTTGAATGTTTAATCTAACTTAAACATTTTGGTTAATATAGTAACTTTTACTAACAAATCTGATGCGATAGTACTTAAAATAAGTAAAATAACTTATGGGGCTTTTCCACTGCACGGTACGGCTCGACTCGACTCGAATCTGCTTGCTTTTTGGGGGCTTTCCACTGTGGATAGTACCTGGTACCTGGTACTTTTTTTAGTACCACCTCGGTCGAAGTTCCAATGTAAGCTGAGCCGATAATAAATGTGACGTCACATTTGTGTCCTCGTCTGCGCTTTGGTGTATGATTTCCCAAACTCTCCTGTTTTTTTTTGTGGTATTTTATCTTGCTGCCGTCAGCCTTTTTTGAAACAAAGTTTGTCATTTTGCTGTGAAAAACAGCCACATGCTGAGAATCAAGAACACCATTCCTTCGATATCTTCCATTGCTCCTTTGTTGTGTGTTTGTGTCGCGTTTAAGATGATGTCACAGCAGTAGATGTGGCGCAACTATGACGATCAGCCTATAATCCCACCCACGTTGAGGCTGCACTAAACTGCAGTGGAAAAGCAAGCTCAGAAAAGTAAAGCGAGCAGAGTCGAGCAGTGAAAAAGTGCCATTAGTGGTCATCACTAAATACAGTGGAAACGGGGTCCAAAACGTACGGAGGTAGTCAAAAATGCATGTGACCAAATCGCATTTGAGGTGTAAAATGCTGTACTGTATTTACTTCTCCACAAAACCGTTTTTGTTCTTTTTCAGTGCAGAAGAATGAAATTCATACAGATTTGGAAAGACATGAGGGTGAGTATATAATTACAGCATTTTTATTTTTGACTGAACTATCCCTTTAAGACCAAAAGGCTTTAACAGAAATGAAGTGTAATGTCTCAAAATATGTTTTTATGGATTTTGCTTGTAAATGTGGATGATCAGCAGTTCTAAATAACATAAGGTAAAAACAAAAAGGGTTTAGGGGATTATCAGAAAAACAAATGCATTTCAATAAAATCTCTACTAAACGATATACAAAATGAAAACTCTGAAAACGGCTTGTTTTTGTAAAATCCAGATTATTCTCCTTTGCATACATTTAGTTATGTGTACAGTGCATCTGGAAAGTATTTACAGCGCTTCACTTTTTCCACATTTTGTTATGTTACAGCCTTATTCCAAAATTGATTAAATTCATTATTTTCCTCAAAATTCTACAAACAATACCCCATAATGACAATGTGAAAGAAGTTTGTTTGAAATCTTTGCAAATTTATTAAAAATAAAAAACAAAAACAAAAATCACATGTACATAAGTATTCACAGCCTTTGCCATGACACTCAAAATTGAGCTCAGGTGCATCCTGTTTCCACTGATCATCCTTGAGATGTTTCTACAACTTGATTGGAGTCCACCTGTGGTAAATTCAGTTGATTGGACATGATTTGGAAAGGCACACACCTGTCTATATAAGGTCTCACAGTTAACAGTGCATGTCAGAGCACAAACCAAGCCACGAAGTCCAAGGAACTGTCTGTAGACCTCCGAGATAGGATTGTATCGAGGCACAGATCTGGGGAAGGGTACAGAAAAATTTCTGCAGCATTGAAGGTCCCAATGAGCACAGAGGAAGTTTGGAACCACCAGGACTCTTACTAGAGCTGGCCGCCTGGCCAAACTGAGTGATCGGGGGAGAATGGCCTTAGTCAGGGAGGTGACCAAGAACCCGATGGTCACTTTGACAGAGCTCCAGCATTTCTCTGTGGAGAGAGGAGAACCTTCCAGAAGAACAACCATCTCTGCAGCACTCCACCAATCTGGCCTGTATGGTAGAGTGGCCAGACGGAAGCCACTCCTCAGTAAAAGGCACATGACAGCCTGCCTGGAGTTTGCCAAAAGGCACCTGAATGACTCTCAGACCATGAGAAACAAAGATTGAACTCTTTGGCCTGAATGGCAAGCGTCATGTCTGGAGGAAACCAGGCACCGCTCATCACCTGGCCAATACCATCCCTACAGTGAAGCATGGTGGTGGCAGCATCATGCTGTGGGGATGTTTTTCAGCGGCAGGAACTGGGAGACTAGTCAGGATCGAGGGAAAGATGAATGCAGCAATGTACAGAGACATCCTTGATGAAAACCTGCTCCAGAGCGCGCTGGACCTCAGACTGGGGCGAAGGTTCATCTTCCAACAGGACAACGACCCTAAGCACACAGCCAAGCTAAAGGTGTGGCTCCGGGACAACTCTGTGAATGTCCTTGAGTGGCCCAGCCAGAGCCCAGACTTGAACCCGATTGAACATCTCTGGAGAGATCTGAATATGGCTGTGCACTGACTCTCCCCATCCAACCTGATGGAGCTTGAGAGGTCCTGCAAAGAAGAATGGGAGAAACTGCCCAAAAATAGGTGTGCCAAGCTTGTAGCATCATACTCAAAAAGACTTGAGGTTGTAATTGGTGCCAAAGGTGCTTCAATAAAGTATTGAGCAAAGGCTGTGAATACTTATGTACATGTTTGGGGTTTTTTTTCTTTTTTTTTTCTTCATTTTTATTTTAATACATTTGCAAAGATTTCAAACAAACTTCTTTCACGTTGTCATTATGGGGTATTGTTTGTAGAACTGAGGAAAATAATGAATTTAATCCATTTTGGAATTAGGCTGTAACATAACAAAATGTGGAAAAAGTGAAGCGCTGTGAATACTTTCCGGATGCACTGTATGCTATTCTTCTGGTGCACAAGTTTTTGTCGTATTGTGTAAGTGGATTTGAAGTGCAGCAAAAAATTTTGTTTGTTTAAAATCATCTGAGGTTTTCCTGATTCTATAGATGTATAAGGGATGCCAATGTTTTTACATCTGTTCATCCGCTCCTTTCTGCCTATTCTCTGAAGTCTTCACTGGACCTTTCAGTTGTTTGGATAAAGATCAAGTTGTGGAATTCACAGTTTTCTGTTTTCCCTTCTCATGCTAGCCTTTCTCTCCGCTGAACTCAAAGCTGGCCTGTGGATTTCCCACGTAGTGTTTTGATGACCCCTCGCTTATGCAGCAGTAGGTGATTGGAATCAAACAGTAGGTTTTCTGTAAACACTGATGCACAGAGGTTCCTTTCGCATACTGAGCAATGCTATTTTTTTTACCTTAAACTTCCTCCCATGTGAAGGCAAGTTCTTTGTCTACTTGTTGCATGCCATTGCCAAAAGCCAAATTAGGCAACCTGGTCTCATAGATCACGTTACTACGTACATTTTTGCTAAATTATTTTTACGTGTCCTGTACGTATCGCGGAGGTTTCAAGGTGAAATGAACTTTAGAGGAGCTATAACAATGACTTTTATTCACTTTCACACAAATCACGATTAAAATGGCAGATTATCAGTTCATTCCTCTGTTTATATTAACCAGATTTTTTTACAGGGCTCATTAATCCATCAGAACATATCTGTCATTATTATTCTAAAGAGAGCTAATGGAAAAACACTGCATTGTTGTCAGTCAAATATTTGCAGGGTTTACCCTTATTTTTGCACCAAGGTGATTAATTTCTCAGATCTCTCGCTTTCTTAACAGTCCACGCAAAGAGGTACTCTGGCTCGTTCCCAGGGAGAACATGGGCATGTGTGGTCTTTTCAACACTCTTTAGTGAAGCTGTATAACCGTGAGGTCAGATGAAGTTAACAATGCATTTCTAGCTTATTCATTTAATCTGTTGTCAATGGATGGCCTGGGTCAGTCCTTCCAATGTGGGTTGGTCACCAACGCACCATGTGTTACACATCTTAACCTCTGACTCAGGGGTATAGGCAGGAGTTGCTATTTGGGTGGGCCTCCAAAAATATGGGTGGTTGACTTTCAAGGTGAAGTGTGTAATTTTTGCCACACTATTTTCTGAAATCGCACTAATAGTGACTGCCTACCATTATTCGGAAAAACAGATAGTCCCACCCCATATTAGTTGAGGCAGTTCAGGAATTCTGATTTTGGCACTGACGAGAAACAACAGATTGTACTCAGCATGGGGTGGCAGACATTTAGGATACCCACTTCATGCCAGGAGGGCACCGGATTATCTGAGGTCACTTTCTCAATATAACACTGAGGTGTTATATTATTAATGGTATATTATTATTTATTATATATAGACATTATTTATAATCAACTTTGATACAGTTTCTAAAAGATAACTTTTCTTGCATTTTTAATGACTCATACAAATGTTGACAATTACAAGAAAAACATATCAAACAAACATTTGATGGCAGCAGTAAACATAAGACTGTGATAACGTTTTCCTGTTATGAATGCCTCGCAATTTTGTATAATTAAAATATCATTTGTAACGTATTTCGTTAGATTACTCAAGGTCAGTAACGTATTCTAAATACTTTGGATTACTTCTTCAGCACTGGTAGATTTTTTCACTTGTTTTGACTATAAAAACTCTGCCAGTATGCAGAGTTGCTTATAAAACAAGATAAAGCAAATTTATCTTGTTTTTAGGATTTTTAGATATTTTTACAGAAAAACAATTTAAAAAATAATCTCACCAAGAATAAGATTTTTGCCTTAATATCAAAGGTCTTTCTAGAGAAAAATGCAAAGTAATCTCTTCAGTAATCAAAATACTTTTTGAATGTAACTGTATTCTAATTACCAATGATTTAAATTGTAACTGTAGTGGAATACAGTTACTTATATTTTGTATTTTAAATACGTAATCCCGTTACATGTATTCCGTTACTCGCCAAACCTGTGAGTGTGTGTGTGTGTGTGTGTGTGTGTGCTCAACATGACATTCCATTTCCAATGTGATGAATAAAAATCTCTTTCTTCACTCATTATATATTCGGTCTGGCAAAAGTTTTATAGGCATTTTTAAAATGCTAAAATAAACATGCATATAATGAGATCATGTGACAACAATGTAGCATACTATGATTTGAAATGTTTATTGTTGCGTACTGTTTCACATACTACTTTAAAAAAATACAAGGTAGTATACATTTTGTTGTATGTAGTTAACAGTTTGCCTGTATTCTATTCAAGAACATAGCCCAAAACATATACGACATAAGCTGTTTGTAATAGAATGCTCAATATTACTCAGTCATCACATAGGAAATGGAAGCCAAGGACATTTGTTTGTGGCATACAGTATTCTATGCAGTATGCTTTGGTTGTATACTGAACATTTTGGGAAAATGTAGTAGGTCATCAAGGTATTCTTTGCAAACTGCGAACAGGATACATCTAAAATGGTATGCGTAGTATGGTATTGCACTACAGCCACACTGTTCTTACAGCAGAGAATGTGATTTTTTTTATTGAGAAAGACTTGCTACAGTGTTGCAGTTTACTTACATTCTTGAGCTCAGCTGGCGGATTCTTCACATTTTCTCGAACGTTTTGCATATCACTGTTTGTAGCTTGCAGTTTGTTTTCTGTGTTTTTGTTGGATGGCTGTCACAGCACTGCCCTCATTCGTGGTGAATGCGCTATTTCTCAACGTGAAGTTGTTCTAAATTCCACTGCTCTCAGTGAATGGCTCTCTTTGAATAGATTTGGCTCTGGTTAAGCACCCCATGTTTTGCACCGTTATACCCACTACGTCATCAAAACTGATACATGTATGGTTTCTTAAAGAGATGAACATACTTTACAAATCATAACAGAGCACTGAGGTTGAACTTGGAACAATCAGTGACATTTTATTATCTACTACATGTGGATAGATTTTAAGTAACTGTTTAAGTTTATCTTAATGTATAAGGAAAAGTGTATATTTAAGGTGCTAAACAGTGGTGTAAAAATGAACTTACTGTGCACATATACCACGTAATCTCTCAATTAATATAAGGTCATGAAAACTGGGTCTAGAATAATTATACAAGGATTAAAAATGTTTTAATGTTTCGGGTTCAATGCAAGTTAAGCTCAGTTGACAGCATTTTTGGCACAATGATGATTACAACAAAAATAATTTTGACTTGTCCATCGTTTTCTTTAAAGCAAAAATCTGGGTTACAATGAAGCACTTACAATGGAAGTGAATGGAGCCAGTCTATAAACATTAAAATACACACTGTTTCAAAAGTATAGCAACAAACACTCAAACTTTGTGTTAACAAGATTTGGATTTCCCCTTTCAACTCATTTAAATATCAGTCAGCTCTGGCTCTAAATATTGTCCACCCAAATGCATACTTGAAGTCCCTGTTCTTCTTTAAATTTGGCTTGTGACTTTGTGGTTAAAAGTTACGTATATTCGCCACGATAAGAAAGGAGGATGATTTTCCAGGGGTGGTTGCGGGAGGTGTGGCGCATAAGCTTTTGATTTACGCAGATGATATTTTATTATTTGTTTCTGAACCTACTAGATCTATGCCTTGCCTCCACAGAATTATTAATTCCTTTTCCAGGTTCTCACGATACAAAGTCAATTGGTCTAAATCCGAAGCTTTGGCACTGACAGCGTACTGTCCAGTAACGGCTTTCCAGCCGGGTGCCTTCCAGTGGCCCAAACAGGGCATTAAGTATTTGGGGATTTTATTCCCAGCAAATTTGTCTGATTTAGTTAGAATTCATTTTGACCTTTTAATAAAAAAGTTTTCGAGCGATGTGGGCAGGTGGGCTTCATTACATTTATCTATGATGGGGAAGGTTAATGTTATTAAAATGAATTGTATTCCAAAATTCAACTACCTGCTTCAGTCTCTCCCTGTAGATGTCCCCCTCTCTCATTTTAAGCAATTTGATAGCATAGCGAAGTCCTTTATTTGGAATGGTAAACGTCCCAGATTGCATTTTAGTAAGTTACATAGACCAATAGACAAAGGTGGGCTAGGCCTACCCAAGATTTTGTTTTATTATTATGCGTTTGGTTTTAGACATTTGGCTCATTGGTCGCTTCCACCTGAAAGAGCCCATCCCTGGTTTTCTATTGAACAGGAAGTCCTTGCCGCTATTTTGCCACTGCAAAGCCTTTCTATCAAAGTAACCAAAGAAGTTAAAGCACACTCCGTTATTTCACATTTGCACGTGATTTGGACAAGAGTGGCCAGAGTGTATAATTCGGACATTTATTTAAATGTCGCCTCAAGCATATGGCTGAACCCCAAATTATGTATCAACAAGTCCCCTTTCTGCTTGTCAGATTGGATTGTGAGGGGGTACACTCGGCAACCTGTATGAGAGTGGAGTGTTGAGATCTTTTGAGAATTTGGTTCATCATTTTGGGATTCCCAGATCTCAGTTCTGTAAGTATTTACAGCTGCACCACCTGCTCTGTACTGTTTTTGGGAGTAGCACACACCCCCCTAAAGCGGCAGGTGCTTTGGGAGAGGTATGAGGCATCAGTGTATTACTCCTTGCTAATTCAGAGTCTGGGGGACAGAGCTTCAGCTTCTCTCAAGAGATTATAGGAGAAAGATTTAAACTTGGTATTGGAGGAGGGAGTGTGGACTAAGATTCTTAAAAATGTCAAGTCTGTATCTAGAGATGCAAGAGTTCGCCTTATGCAATTTAAGATTTTACATAGATTTTATTGGACCCCCTCTAGATTATATAGGCTTGGTCTTAAAGACACACCCACCTGCTGGTGATGCCAATCAGAAGTTGGAGACACTACCCATATCTTTTGGGGGTGTGTTAAGATCCAGGAGTTTTGGTTGAGGGTTCGGAGTTATTTGTGTGATGTTTTGAACATTCAAGTTTTGCTTTGTCCCAGACTCTGTATTTTGGTTGATGGGGCGGTCATGAATTTAGGGAATAATCACATTAAAAATTGGTTTCTGACCAGTCTCATGATCGGCAGGCAAATAAATTTAAGGGGTTGGAAGTCAAGTGGAGCACCCTCTTTTTCGGAGTGGTGTGTGGAAATGGGGAGGGTAGCTGCATTTGAGGAAGCGGTAAGTAGAAGGCTGGGGTTTAGGGACTTATTTGTTAAAAAATGGGGCAAATATTTAGCTTTTTTGGGGGGACTCTTGGGGAGGGGATGTGGAGAGTGTAGTTTAGTTTAATCCTGTATGCTTATTATTATTTTATTTATTTACTTATATATATATATATATATATATATATATATATATATATATATATATATATATATTGTTTTTTTTGTTTTTTTTGGATTGTGTGTGTGTGTTATGTGGGACCACAGGGGTGTTCGTTAGGGGTCAGGGTGGGATTGTATTAGTAGGGTTTAAATGTAAAATGTTGATTCTTTATATATGTGTTGAGTTGTTCACTGTCATGTGCATAGGAATCAAATACAAATGTTAATTACAATAAATGTGTGCAAAATAGCTAAACAAAATGAGTAAAAAAAAGAATTTTTGTCACTTGAATTCACGTCATTAGTGTTCAGAACGTTAAAAACTTGTATTTTGACGATACGAAAGTTGTGGCAACTTCTGAGGTCAAAGTTAACAGGAAGAGGCTGCTCAAATGTGCTCAAAGTGATTTACCCACCATGTTGAAAGTTATGCATTTACATTTAAACTGTAATTGTTTTTACATGGTTCATTCATTCTATCATTGGTGATAGATTGTTTAATGTTCATGTGAAAGAGTTTTATTGAAAACATTTTTTTAATGGTATGATTTGATTTTTGTCTGATCAGTGGTGTATGTTGTGATGCTATAGACGCACCATCTTAAAAATGAATCTTAAAAGAATTTTTCACTGATGTTACCTACACTGTATTACAACCCTTGCTTCATTCACAAAATTGATTAAATAAAAACAGTCAATTTGTCCTGTGTATAAAAAAAGAAGAAAAAAAAAAGTTACATATATACACCCCGAACAAGAGCCTTTGATCATTCAAGCAATTCCACTAAATAATCTGCATGACTTTGCAAAGGATTAGCCCACTTTTCATAACCTCATTCCCCTGTCCTGTGGGGCGCGGTGCAAAAGAATGTCAAATCTCATTTTAGTAAAGCCAATAGACTCAAGCAGGTGTTGCATTACCTACAGGGTATAATTTTGAGATAACAGCTTGAATGTTTAGCAATATAGACCTATTTAACATATGAAAGATAAGACAGTTTGTGACAAAATATTAATTTAGTCATTTTTCTCACAATTTCTTCTCACAAAGTTGCTTGTCACTGTCTCGCCTTCATCTCTGAACTAACGTTCCTGAACAATTATGTTGTTAGCTTTCATTTGTATGGAAGCCCTGAACCACAACGTGAAAAAAAAAAAAATCACTAGGGAAATTTCTTTTTAGGTGTCTTCCTGGACCTATGTCCTACGTTTTTTTCTCTCTCGGGTAATTTTTTTTCTTTCTGAATGTTTTTTTTTTTTTTTTGCATTTGTTTTTCTCTCTGAAATTGTTTTTTCTCTCTAAAAACTTTTTTTGTCCTAAAGTACGAAGCTACGGAGCCCCTGAGGGGACAGGCGGGAATTTTTTTCTGAAATAGTTTTGCGTGTCCTCACAATAACTTTTGCGTTCCCTCACAATAAGTTTTGCGTGCACTCGCAATAAATTTACCATGATTTTACTACAATAACCATATATTAACCATGATATTTGTAGTACAACCATAGTGATAATACAGGAAAGTAAAAACTATGGTAATAAAATCATAATTTTGTGGATACCATGGTTTTACTCTGCAAATACCATAGTTTAACTATGGTTTTACTATAGTTTTTTCTGAATTTTTTTCTCTCTCTGAACTTTTCTGCTCAAGTACGGAGCTACGAAGCCCCTGAGAGGACAGGGTGGTAATTTTTTTTATAAAATAGTTTTGCGTTCCCTTGCAAAAAGTTTTGCATGCCCTCGCAATAGTTTTCTTTCCCTCGTAGTTTATTTACCATGGTTTTACTAAAATAACCATATTTTAACCTTGATATTCATAGTAACACCATAGTAATAATACAAAAAAATAAAAATAAAACTATGGTAATAAAAGTCATTATTTTGTGTTGCTCAGAAAGGTAACATTTTTTACCTAGTGTAATTTTTTTCACCTTGCGGTTCAAGGCTTCCATACATTTGAGAAAGACACAGTCTACAGAGACTTTCCAAATCAAGAACATTTGGAGATGCTCATGTTGGGCGAGTACTCTTAAAGGCACTCAAGCAGGAAAACTGCAACAATTGTGATGCAACATTAACAAACACACAAAACTTAACACATTTGTGCAAGAAACCAACCTTGAGAAATCTGCAATATGTTATATGAAGTTCTCTCTCAATTTTTTTAAACACAGGAAATTGTTCCCTCTAGAGGAAAGAAAAACACAGGTCAGTATTTGAATACATTACAAGTTTATATGCTCAGAGATTAATTTAAAACCTTAGATAGCATGTACATACATAACACAAAGATACAGGTGCTCAACTAAAACAAAGCATTAAAAGCAGGAATGTCTTGTCTAAATGTCTTGATTTGCTTTGTCAATATATCTCTGGTAAAGTGGGACAGAGGAAAAGGGATTCGATAGAAAATATCTACAGATTATTTGGAATGACTTTTTTTTTTTACATTTTCTGATACACTATTATATCATAAATCATTATATGTAACATTTACAAACATAAAGTGAACTTTTACTTTTGTATAACTTTTAAATATATTAACCTCAAATTTCTGTCATTTTCTTTACCATTGCTTTTCCCACCAGTGGTCATGGGAATCTCTTCCCAGAGATTAGTTTAATAATGATTTTTAACCATTTAAAGAAAAATCCATATGGATTTTTCTTTAAATGATCAAGCCCTACTGACATCTGTTGGTTTTCAAATGGTACTGTTGGTGGATTATGTGAGTTGAGTGGATTTGACTCGATTTCAAACTGGAATTTATTCCTGTATATATTATATTATATTATATTATATGATTTATTTACAGTAAATTAAATGTTATTTTAGACATAGTAGAATATGTCATTGACAAATAAGGTTGTTCGAGGTGATAAAATTTAGAAATATTTTTAAAATCTGGTTTAAAACACGTCAAGTTCGTAGACATGTAATCTTTGAGTTCATGTTGTTTTTACAAAATTTTGAAAAACATTTCTAGAATTTTCTACAAATATATTTAATGACTTTAAAAATGTCATGTGGTGCAAACATCAAGTAAAAGGGATTAAAATAGTTTCCTTGCACCTTGAATACATGATAGTGTACACTTCAACTTCATAATTAATTTAAAAAGATGTTTTCAAACATATGTTTCAAGGTGATTTGTTTTTTTTATTTTTTTTTTTATTTTTTTTTTTTCAAATTATGAATTTTCAATTCAAGAATATAAAGATTTTTTCTCTTGGTTACACCAAATGACCTGAACAATATATGCCTTTTCATAGTAATGTCCAAAAAATATTTATATTTTATGATATGACAAAATAATGATTTGTTTTTAAATCTTTACACACAGTCTTGTGGGTCTAAAGACATCTCTTTTTTATGATTTTTGTCACATGAAAACAAAATTGCTATCTACATATTGGTTAAACCACATGACTTTGATCTGGTGGACAAAAGTTTTTCAAATATTAATCATTTTTTTTTTTTTTTTTTGTTATTAACAATTTTTATTGATTCCATATAAAAAAATTTTTTTTTTTTTAAAACATAACAGAATATTTGGAATCAAATTATATAAATTTATAACCCTTCCCCCCGAAACAATAACCCCCCCACACCCCACCCACAAAAACAGGCACATCAGTGGTCAAATGCCAATTGGTAATGACGAACTAACAGATAATATTTAGAAACATAAAAAGTACACATTCAAAAACAAAAAACAAAAAGGTTGCAACACACATTTAAAACAACAAGTCTCTCTCCTCTGCCCCTCCCAGAGAGCCTTCTAAAAAGGCTAAATAGCTGCCCCATTTCTTAATGAACAAATTTATGTTGCCTAGCCTTCTATATGACATTTCTTCAAATGCCGCTACCCTGCCCATCTCCGTGTACCACTCATGAAATGAGGGCACTCGGGCCGACTTCCATCCCCTAAGGATGACCTGTCTGCCAACAGGGTTGGGGAGTAACAGGATACATGTAACGGGATTACGTATTTAAAATACAAAATATAAGTAACTGTATTCCACTACAGTTACAATTTAAATCATTGGTAATTAGAATACAGTTACATTCAAAAAGTATTTTGATTACTGAAGAGATTACTTTGCATTTTATTGTCATTTGTTTCATTTAATATTTAGTCCTTTCAGATGGAAAACATTTATACATATAAATGATGCGATCCAAAGTGCATTTGAACAGCGGTGAAACACTTTCTTATGATGTGTTACATTCATACGAGCAGACAGAGAAGTAAATTTGAAGTAAGTTTGGAGCAGAAGAAATAGAAATAAACCTTGTGTAAATTGTCAGCTTTACACTAAGCTAAAATGCTATTTCTAGCCATTTTACATGCACACGTTACCAGACACGATCATATTTTTTATCAAGAAAATTCACGTTGGATCATAATTTCTTTTTTTCTAGTAAGACCTTTGATATTAGTGCAGAAATAATATTCCTGATAAAAGTGTTTGTATTGTTTTCGTGTAAAAATATCTAAAAATCCTTAAAACAAGATCAGTTTGATCTATCTTGTTTTAGAAACAACACTGCATAAGATATTTAGGTTTTTCAGAGAATGTATTTTTAACATGTGTATTTTGTCTTACTGAAAAAATCTACCAGTGCTGAAGAAGTAATCCAAAGTATTTAGAATACATTACTGACCTTGAGTAATCAAACGGAAAAGGTTACAAATGACATTTTACAGCATGTATTTTGTAATCTGTAGTGGAATACATTTCAAAAGTAACCCTCCCAACCCTGTCTGCTGATCATAACACTGGCTAGGACCCAATTTTTTATGTATTTATCCCTTATATTAATGACCGCCCCATCGCCTAAAATACAGAGTCTGGGGCAAAATGAAATTTGAGTACCCAATACATCACACATAAAATTCTGAACCCTCAACCAAAATTCTTGGATCTTAACACACCACCAAAAAACATGGGTTGTGTCCCCATCTTCTGCTGGCAACACCAGCAGGTGGGTGTGTCTTTAAGACCAAGCCTATTCAATCTAGAGGGGGTCCAGTAGAATCGATATAAAATCTTAAATTGCAAAAGGCGCACCCTTGCATCTTTAGATGTAGACTTGATGTTTTTTAGAATCCTAGCCCACACTCCCTCCTCCAATACCAAGTTTAAATCTTTCTCCCATAATCTCTTGAGAGATGTTGAAGCTCCATCCCCCAGACTCTGAATTAGCAAGGAGTAATACACTGATACCTCATGACCTGTTCCAAAAGCAGTAATCACCTCTCCCAGAGTATCTGCCACTTTAGGTGGGTGTATGCTGCTCCCAAAATTAGTACAAAGCAGGTGATGCAGCTGTAAATACCTAAATAATTGAGGCCTGGGAATCCCAAAATGTTGAATTATATTTTCAAAGGATCTCAACACTGCACTCTCATATAGGTCTCCGAGCATATTAACCTCCCTCACAATCCACTCTGTCCAGCAGAAAGGGGACTTATCAATACATAACTTTGGGTTCAGCCATATGCTTGAAGCAACATTTAAATAAATGTCTGAATTAAACACTCTGGACACTGTTGTCCATACCGTGTGCAAATGTGATATAATGGGGTGTAACTTAACTTGTCCGGTTAGTTTGATAGAAAGGCTTTGCAATGGCGAAATAGGGGCAAGAACTTCCTGTTCAATACAGAACCAGGGAGGGGCTCTCTCAGGTGGAATCGATCAATGAGCCAAATGTCTGAGACCGAATGCATAATAATAAAAATAAAAAAACCTCGGGTAGGCCTAGCCCACCTTTGTTAATCGGCCTATGCAACATACTGAAATTTAATCCGGGACATTTACCATTCCAAAGGACTTCGCTATGCTATCAAATTGCTTGAAATAAGAGAGGGGGACATCTACAGGGAGAGATTGTAGCAGGTAGTTGAATTTTGGAATACAATTCATTTTAATAACTTTAACCTTCCCCATCATAGATAAATGTAATGAAGCCCACCTGCCCACATCGCTCGAAAACCTTTTTATTAAAGAGTCAATATTAACTAAATCAGAAAAATTTGCTGGGAATAAAATACCCAAATACTTAATGCCCTGTTTGGGCCACTGGAAGGCACCTGGCTGAAAAGCCGTTACCAGGCAGTACACTGTCAGAGCCAAAGCTTCAGATTTAGACCAATTGACTCTGTATCCTGAGAACTTAGAAAAGGAATTAATAATTCTGTGGAGGCAAGGCATAGATCTAGTGGGGTAGGAGACAAATAATAAAATATCATCTGCGTAAAGCAAAAGCTTATGCATCAGACCTTTTGCCACCACCCCTGGAAAATCATCCTCCTTTCTTATCATAGCTGCTAATGGTTCCAGGGCAAGACATAATAATAAGGGGGAAAGAGGGCAACCCTGACGGGTGCCCCTATCCAGAATAAAATAATCTGAAATTAATCCATTTGTTTGAACCGCCGCTACCGGGTGTCTATAAAATAACTTAATCCACCCAATAAAAGTATTCCCGAACCCATACATTTCCAAAATTAAAAAAAAAATAATCCCATTCTACCATATCAAACTTTTCGACGTCAAGTGAGATGCAGCAACCGGAGTCTGTTCGTTCGCCACTGCCCACATGACATTAATGAAACGCCTAATGTTATCAAAAGAGTTACGGCCCTGAATAAACCCCACCTAATCTATATGTATAAGAGATGTCATAACTTTTTTTAACTTGGTTAGCCAGAATAGCTGGATCAGGGAAATTGAACAGTAAATCTTACACTCACTTAGATCTTTGTCCTTTTTCAGAATCAGACTGATCAAGGCTTGCGTCATGGTTGGCGGAAGCTTCCGATTCTTTAATGATTCCGTATAAACTTCTAGCAAAAGTGGAGCCAGTTCTGTAGCATAAGATTTAAAAAATTCAGTGGCAAAGCCATCTGGCCCCGGAGCCTTGCCTGTAGGCAAGGTCTTAATTACCTCGCCAAGCTCCTCCAAGGTTATCTCAGAATCAAGAGATTTTTTTTGCTCAGTCGTCATTTAGGAAGTGCTAATGGTTCCACAATGGTTTCTAATATCCTCATCAGTAGACGAAGACGTGGAACTATAGAGATAAAGATAAAATTCTTTAAGAGCATTATTAATATCAATGGCTGAGGTAAATATTTCACCACCAGCAGATTTCACTGAGGGAATGGTAAAAAAAGACTCTCTCTGCTTTATATATCTAGCCAAATGCTTCCCTGCTTTGTCCCCCGACAAAATAGTATTATATCTGTATTTCAGTTGGGTCAATTCTCTGAGGCCATTAGACGACATTCTGCGCTTCAGCTCTGCCTCGGCACTTTTAATATTCCCTTCCAATTCCACGAATTCTTGTGCTTTGGATTTTTTGGTGAATGTGGCATACTGTATGATCTGGCCCCTAAGAACTGCCTTAAGTGCCTCCCAAGCCATGCCCACAGAGGATACTGAGGACCAGTTGGTCTCCATATAGACACTGATTTCAGCCTTTAACATTTGTTGGAATTCAGGATTTTGCAAAAGGGATACATTAAAGCGGCAACTATATGATTTCCTTTTCTCCATATGTGGCAACACCTCTAAACACACCAGGGCGTGATCTGAGACTAAAATGTTTCCAATTGAGCAATCAGCTACTGATGAAATGAGGGACTTAGATATATTTTAAAAAAAGAGTAAATCTTATAGACTGATGAAAAAAATGTATAGTCCCTCCCAGATGGGTTCAAAAGTCTCCAAATATCTGCAAGACCAAGATTTTTACACATCCTGTGAAGCGTCAATGTTGCTCTAGGGGGCTTGCACACTTTTGCTTCACTATGATCAAGGACTGAGTCCATCAAAAGATTTAAGTCTCCTCCCAATATTATATCATGAGGGGTGCCAGCGGCTTGCAACATCCCTTCAATATCTATAAAAAAGCCCTGCTCATCAACGTTAGGTGCATAAATATTAGCAAATATAAGACTTTGCCCCTGAATTTCAGCTAAAACAATAATGACTCTTCCTAAATCTGTTTGAGACATTTGAATTATAGATGTTTACTTATCAGTGTAATGAGTCCCCTGCTCTTACTTGAGCCAGTACTAAAGAAAACATGTCCACCCGATATCTTCCCAAATTTTTCAGTTTCCTGCGGGGAAAGATGCATTTCTTGGTGAAACACTATATCATATTTCTTACACTTAAGAAGAGAAATAACCTTCCCTCTTTTTATGGGGTGCCCCAGCCAATTCACATTCCATGTGGAGAGAGACAATCCACTCATATTAACATCTGACATTTTGACATATAAGAATGTGGCATGGGGGGGTGTGGTCTTGTGTCTGTCTGCGGGAGAGGGAAAGCGGTAAGGCTCGTCACTTGGGCTGTAATTACTCTAACACCTGTCTCTCATTATAGTGATGGCAGAGAGAGACCTGATAAGGCCCGCCAGAGTGGCAGAGGAGGGAGAGAGAGTGGCCAGAGCAACAGACCACAGAGAGAAAGCTATTTTGAGTTGGCCACCCAGAGCCGTTTTGCTTGAATGTGTGTGTTTATGTTTGAATGTGTGTGTGAAGCTGACGATAAGAATAAACACTCAACTGTTCGCTGTCTCCTGACTCCTCCATTGCCTACAAACCTATCTTTATCACAAAGAAAAAATAGATTGTGTGTCAAAAACAAGATTATAAAGACCAACTTCCAACATTAGTGCATCCATCAAACCCCGAACATCCCCCCCGAACCAAACAAACAGAAAAAAGAAAAATGTGCGCATTAACCCCGTGCACGACAGCGCCAACTGGCGTCCAACCCTCTAAACTCAAACAGTTCATGCACGCCTGCGAGAACCCCAGAGACAACTTTGCTATCGGTTTACTCAAATCCGGTGTTTCTTTACAAATTGTGTTAGACAGAATTACACGGCAAAAGATAATCTATAAAATAAACTCCAGCCAATAGGCGGAATAAACACAAAGAGATTCATCCATAAAACTGTCCTGAAGATGTGTTACGCTACAAAATGAACTATCAGTGCAAAAGCGAACTTCCATTGATGTAAACGTTTCTTAATTCCTTGAATTGATCACGTTTCACTCTTGTCGAAGTCTGGGAACAAGAAAATGCTGTGGTTTTTCCAAGAAAGCCTTCCTTTACACCTCACCTCTTGTAACACAAGATCTTTATCAGATAATCTCAGAAATTTGGCCAGAATTGATCAGGGCCAGTCTCCCTCCGCGGATCGCCGAGAAGGAACCCTGTGAGCTCGGTCGATTTCCAGCTTATGGCCTGCTATGTCGAGCAGATTCGGAAGGAGCCCATCCAGGAATTTCACCACATCCTGACCCTCTTCGGCCTCAGGAATTCCGACAATACGGACATTATTCCACTGGCTACGGTTCTCCATGTCCTCCAACTTCTC
Organism: Myxocyprinus asiaticus; assembly: GCF_019703515.2. Classification (NCBI taxonomy): domain Eukaryota; kingdom Metazoa; phylum Chordata; class Actinopteri; order Cypriniformes; family Catostomidae; genus Myxocyprinus; species Myxocyprinus asiaticus. The sequence continues at coordinate 4,924,271 of NC_059364.1, read as the reverse complement.
CCAGACACGCTCCAAATCCACCTTGGTCGCTAGCGGATTAGCAGATAATCCCCTCTCTGATGACTCCATATAATTGATCCGTTTCTCGACATCTCCCACTCTTGTAACCACCTCAGTGAACTTCGCCTCCATGGCAGTGATCGATCGATGTAGCACAGCAAGATCCTCCAAGTCAGCAATGACCTTTGTCAGCATTGCCGACATGTTCAGCATCTCTCGCCGCATTTCCCACACCTCTCCGTCTAAATTGACTCCCAGGCTCGCGGCCTGCTCAGGGGCGTCAGCTTGAGCACGTAAGTGTGTTTTAATGTCTCCAGAGCCCGAGGATTTTGAATTCTTTGACATATTGTCCTCCTAGAACATTTATGGAACAGAGTGTATCGAATCTCACTGGTTAATGTCATTAAAATTGTTAAAACTAGCAAAGTGCACAGAGCTCGCCGTTCACACGTCCGATCCTTGCATGGCGTCACGTGACTCCATATTAATCATATTTAAAATAAAATTGTTTCACTGCTTATTTTCTTAAGAAATTATAATAAAAGATTTTTTTAGAAGAACTCATGCCAACATTTTGTTTTTCAAGAATTTCAGCTTTTAATGAAACTTTTATTTAATTTTTTTATACTGTCTGCTGTCAGTTAAACCACGTGACATTTTTTTTACTTGAAACCCCAGAAAAAAATATCAAAATGACTTTAAACTCAGTAATTGAAAACATGTTCATCATAGAAAATGTATATTCAAGTAACTGTTTTGTGTGAATTGCATTTGTAATGTGTTTCTTTTATGATTTATTAGACGTGGACCAAAAAATAGCTACATGTCATTGACACGCACACACACACACACACACAGATAGATAGATAGATAGATAAATGTAGAAATGAATGAAATTTTATATTAAAACCATTTAAATGAAATAATATTGCATTAAAAATAATATTGCATTAAATATGTTTAAGTAATATATACATTTTACAAATTTAGATTAAATTAGATTTTATTTAGTATTTGTAAAAAAAATTACCATACTATTTAAAAAATATTCTTCAACATTAAAATCAACACTTTAATTTTTATTGAACTTTAAACCGTTGTTTCTATTTTTACTTGTTGATTTTTCTATTTACTTGAATATGTGTGCGAATGTTTGTGTCAGATCCTAATTTGGGCTTTGAGGAGACCGAACAAAATTAATTTGACATGTATTGCCATCTGTTGGTTTCAGATGGTACTACTGAGTTGATTTTTCACTTGATTTCACACTGGAACTTATTCCAGTAAATTATTTATTGTTCATAAATAATTTAAAAATTATTTAGAGTAAATTAAATGTTATTTGAGACAAAATAGAATATTTAATTTGTAATAATAATAATAATAATAATAATAATATAATACAGGTGCATATTACGATATAATATTACAGTATGTATAATTATAAAAGTTGATAACATTCTAATGTAAAAAATACATTTTAAATGAAAAGACATTTAAATAAAATAACACTACATAAACATGTTTATTTAAAATGTTATTTTTTTCTAATTTAAAAGAAAAATAATTATTTTTTATGTTATTTTGAACTTTAAAAAATGTTTTTTTTTTTTTTTTTCCTTTTAAGTTTTATAATTGTGTGTATATTCGTGTGTGTGTGTGTGTGTGTGTGTATGTATGTAGGTATGATATATTTCTAATGCTTTGCCATGGTTAAGCTTTTTACCTCAAAAAATCTTGTATGTTTCCAGGACGGTATTTTGAACTTTTATTTTGAAGAATCTTTAACCCGGAAAAGAAGAAGGGTACAGTATCCGCAGATGATGTACATGTGAAGATAGTGGTAACTGTGTGCAGCGTTACAGTTGTTCTGTTAGGAAACAGTTTAAATGGTCAGTTATATTTTTCACCTTTAACTGGCCACTTTAAATTCTTTAATCGAGTTGAGATGGCTGTCGTCTGCTTTTGTAAGACTATTTCCCATGCAGGCAGTCAGCTGCTCAATGTGACAGTTCTCAGGACAGTCACAACACATGCAACTGTAAGAACTGGATCAGTATGCAGACAGTTTATTCACAGGAGTGTTAACAGCGCATTACAACAGCTTAAAAGTACAAATCAAAGAGTCTTACACACATCTCAGTCTCTGATGGTCACTAAGATTATGTCTGTGGAAGAGATCTTCAACAAGAAATCTTTACATGACTATTTAAAGAAGAAGGAAAGGGAATATTACACATGTTTACAAGCTATCAATACTGATAAACAACCAGCAGATGATATACAGAGGACTAACCTGTCTGTACTAGGGCCTTTGGTCCAAAAAATACAAGAGTTAGAAGGAAAACAAAAAGAGTTGGAGGACACACAAGATTTGTTGAAAGGTAATAAAGTGAAAAGACTACATTTATTTTGAACTCTCTAGAGAGGCATTTCATTTGCATGTATCTCTCTTTCAGATAACGATCCAGACTTGCGTGAACTGGCTGAAACAGAGAGGAAAGCCTGTCTTACAGTCATTCATGATCTAAAACAAAAGGTGAGGTGGTGTCAGTGGCACTTATTAACATTTCAATGGCCTTTTTTTAAAAAACTAAATTACCCTTATCAATGCTCATGCATAGAGACATACATGGCACAAAGATCTTTTTTAAGAGGTAAAAGACTTGTGGGCGACATAATTAATTAATTAATTAAATGCTTAAAATATGTGTGAATTTCAAGGAAGCATGTTTAGGTCACATTTCAGCTCAAATCAAAAGAATAAATAAGATGTATTTTGCATGAAGGCGATGAAAATTCTCTCATCATTTACTCACCCTCATGCCATCCTAGATGTGTATGGCTTTCTTTCTTCTGTTATACACAAATGAACATTTTTTAAAAGAATATTTCAGCTCTGCTGGTTCATACAATGCAAGTGAATGGTGACCAGAACTTTGAAGTTCCAAAAAGCACATAAAGGCACCTTAAAATTAATCCACATGACTCCAGTGGGGTAATCCATGTCTTCTGAGGCGATATGATAGGTGTGGGTGAGAAACAGATAAATACTTAAGTCCTTTTTTACTATAAATTCTCCTACCTGTCCAGCGATATGCACGAATAATGTGAAATGCCAAAAACAAAAGAGGAAGAATGTGAAAATGTAGATTTGTAGTAAAAAGGACTTAAATATTGGTCTGTTTCTCACCCACACCTATCATATCACTTCTGAAGACATGGATTAAACCACTGGAGTCTTATGGATTACTTTTATGCTGCCTTTATGTTCTTTTGGAGCTTCAAAGTTCTGGTCACCATTCACTTGCATTGTCTGCACCTGCAATGATGAGATATTCTTCTAAAAATCTTTGTTTGTGTTCAGCAGATGAAAGAAAGTCACACATCTGGGATGGCATGAGGGTGAGTAAATGATGAGAGAACGTTCTATTTGGGTGAACTATCCCTTTAAACTGTGTGGCAATCACTTCCAATGAACTTCAGTAAAAACAATATTATTTTTGAATACTTTATAAATGAATTATCAATATGCTTGTTCATGTGCTCAATGTTTCAGATTTTATCTCTTCTGATCCCAGACGAGGAATCGGACATGAGTGACCTGGTCCTAGAGGTCACTGCAGGGGTCGGAGGTCAAGAGGCTATGCTCTTTACCGCAGAAATCTTTGACATGTATCAAAACTTTGCTGCTTTCCACGGCTGGGGCTTTGACATCTTAGAGGTCATGTCTAGTGAACTAGGTTGATATAAATGTATCTACTACTTAATTTGCACACATCAGTATAACATTAAGAATATTAGATATTTAGATAGCCCTAGTTTATTTCTGACCCTGGTAGAAGCACGATTGCAATTTTTCTTATAATGTCCTTGGAACCCTCATTTGCAGTGTTGTATTTGCTATGCTTTGTCTAGGGGGTGTCAGGCACGCAACGGCCAGTATAAGTGGTCCACTAAGCTATAAAAAGTTAAAGTTTGAAGCTGGTGTCCATCGCGTCCAAAGAGTCCCGAAAACAGAAAAGCAAGGTCGCATGCACACCAGCACGATGACAGTGGCGATACTCCCCCAACCCACTGAGGTACACATAAAGCTTCAGTAAAATACAAATTATTAATGATTGCATTTTTAGGACTTTAGGACATGCTCGATAACTTTAGGATCATGATTAGGAAAGCTTTGTTTATTTAACAGTTTATATGTACAGTATGCACAATTCTGTGCAGGTGTATGTGATCATTTGTGTTGATTGTGTTAGTTTTCATCTGTATTAACTGTAATTTATAGATCTCATTCAATATTAACCCCAAAGATCTGAGGATAGAGACGAAAAGAGCGAGTGGTGCGGGCGGACAACATGTCAACACCACTGACAGTGCAGTGAGGATCGTTCATCTACCTACAGGTCCACAAAATAATAGAGTGCATATGATAGTTATTATATGAAAATATGATCGATCTATCTATCTATAGTCAAGATTTTATTTAGTGATCATTAAGTGATCTTTATGAACTTTTAGTTAGTGCCTGTGTTTGTTTCTGTGGCATGCATGGCATTGGGAGTGAAAGCGATTTATCCCTTGTTGGAATTTCAGGCATAGTGGCTGAATGCCAGCAGGAGCGTTCCCAGATAAAAAACAAAGAGAAAGCTATGACGTTACTTCGAGCCAAACTCTACAGCGCCAGACTGGAGGAGGAGACCAGTAAGAGATACCATGCCCGAAAACTCCAGGTACATGCCTTTACGAATCAGCATTTTATTTTATTGAACTTTGATTTATGAGTTAGTCTTTTGAAAAATTGTCTATGATGTACATCCAAATATGTAATTGATTAAGTACAGTCAGCCAGTCATTATCACAATATAATGATTGGCTAACTGTACATTATCCTGCTTATTACATAGCTAATTGCCAAATTAAGTAAATGGAAATGAAATATTGGTTTGAGGTGAAATTGAAGATAGAGTGAAATGAGAGACATGAAACAAGTTATGTAGTTATGTACATTAAACTGTTTACTGGCGATTATACTAAAATATTTGACTGTAGAATGCCATGATTGACCAATCAGAGTCAAGTATTAAAAGATTATAATTTGCCTGTTATAAACTATGCAATTTCACCTATGTTGTAACAGATTGGCACCAAAGGCAGATCGGAGAAGATCAGGACGTATAACTTCTCCCAGGACCGAATCACCGATCACAGAATTGGAAAAACCATTCATGACATTCATGGATTTTTACAAGGAGAGGAACTGCTGGAGGAAATGGTTGTGTTTTTGCAACAGTTTTCTGAACAGGAATCCCTCATGGACATTCTCAAAGACAATGATCACAGTCAGTAGTTATTTGTTGCAATAAATACGTGTGTATAAGTTTTGTTCTGTCGGTGTCAAATTCAGTTGTGATCCTAGCCATCAGTTTCTAGAGAAAACCACAGTTTATCTCACTATCCCTCTGAGTAGTTTCACAAACAAGCTTTGCTTTCTTTAGAACTTTCCACCATGGTGTGAAATGCTTTGGTGGGGTGTCTGGTTTTGTAAACCACCTAGAGTGCTTGGCATTGTGGAGTATATTTTAATTTATTCAATGTGTAATTGTAGTTTAGATTATTTATAATATATAGAATGCATTTTATAAAATTATATATATATATATATATATATACACACATACACTACTGGTCAATAGTTTTGAAACACTTACTCATTCTTTATTATAATTTTATATAATATAATTTTCACATTTTAGAATAATAGTAAAGTCATCAAAACTATGGAACAACAAATGGAACTATGGGAATTATGTTGTGACTAAAAAAATCCAAAATAAATCATAACTGTGTTATATTTGAGCATCTTCAAAGTAGTCACACTTTACCTAGAATTTGCAGACATGTACTCTTGACATTTTCTCAACCAACTTCTTGAGGTATCACCCTGGGATGCTTTTAAAACAGTACTGAAGGAGTTCCCATCTATGTTAGGCACATATTGGCTGCTTTTCTTTATTATTTGGTCCAAGTCATCAATTTCAAAAACTTTTTTTTTTTATTATTATTAAATTTTAGATTTATAATGAAATAAATTAACATGTTGGCACAATTATATTTTTGTCTACAAAACTAATTTTAAACATTTAAGCATACACATGATTTTTAAAATCATGAGAAACATTTCAGTCAAGTGTTTCAAAACGTTTGACCGGTAGTGTGTGTGTGTGTGTGTGTGTGTGTGTGTGTGTGTGTGTGTGTGTGTGTGTGTGTGTGTATATATATATATATATATATGTGTGTGTGTATATACATGTATATATACATGTATATACACACACACACACACACACATATATATATATATATATATATATATATATATATATATATATATATATACACACACACACACACACACACACACATATATATATATATATATATATATATATATATATATATATATGCATTCTATATATTATAAATAATATAAACTATAATGTATATACTGCATCAATCAATCACTGTATATACAGTGGGGTCCTAAAGTCTGAGATAACATTGAAATCTTTTTTAAAACATGGAAATAAAGTTTTATGATTTTGAAGAATGCAAAATAACTTTAAAACCCTAAAATTAATAATAATTGCCAGAGGTATTTTGTACATAAAGTGGGATTTAAACCCCATTGAAGCACACAAGATGTCATCGCCAAATAAATTATTTTTTATTAAATTTGTTATTAAAAAATTATAAAAATGTTGTGCTGATAATATTATTTCGTTATTATAAACATTTATAAAGTTAGAACTATATAAAATAGCATTTTCATTTTCAGAATTTGTATTCCACTGTATATATATAAGCGTACGCGGGTAAAATGCAATAACAAAATATGTAAACAAATTTTAATGATAAACTTAAAAAAAGGCGCTTTTTTTTTTTTGTACTCGAGTTGCGCCTCTCATTGGGTGGCGCTCTTTGTTCGCTGGTGACGTATCAGTTTTGCTACGTCAAGACGTCACTGGAGTCTTCAGAGTTATTTTCATTGGCTGCACCTGGTTTAAAAGTATTCTACTGCGCTCTGATTGGTCGGAAGGTTTTGTCGCCAAATTTCAAATCAGTTTGCTGTGGCGCTTTTTCTCTCAAGCTCAGAAACAAATGGCTATGAGTGTTTGCCAATGCTGCTACTGTAATAGCGACTAGGAAGCAGTTTTAGGGATATATGAAGACTGTCTAAAAGAGTGCTTTTATCTTTACGAGGTAAGAGACGCCTTTGTTTTTATATTTGAATACATTTGTAAAATGATATGGTTTTTAAAGAGGATTTTAAACTAGTAGATGACCGACCATGCTTGAGTTAACTCTTATGTAATAGGCTGATATATCTTATTACTGTTCTTTTTATGTTGCAATTTTGGCTACATATGAGACAGGTGGCATTTCAAGATTGATATAAATTATGTAATATTTAAAAAATTGTAAGTCGTGTTAAAGGTAGGTAGTATATGACTCATAGAGCCACGTCAGGACTGCATGCACGTAGGCGCGCAAAATGTTAAGTATAAATAAACCACATAAATATAGATAATACTCCCTAAATAATTTTTGCATGTGTTTATTAGTATACAGTTACAAGTATGTATTCTGATATGCATGCTTAATGTATTTTAATAATAATATGCAATGCCTAAAACAAGTAACCAGATTAATATATTTAAGATTTGAGTATAAAAATGTGTGAATTGACTAACTATGCTGACTTAATGTTAGTATGTTAGATAATGTGTGCATATTGCTTTATTAGATATAATATATCAATAGGATCAGCAATTTGTTTAACATGCATCATAAAGATCAAAGATAATCATGTCTTATTTCCATATATGTTGGTATGTTATTTAATACGTTTATGCTAGTTTGATATTAATGTAGTATATGATAATATATGTGGCTCAACTGGAAGAATATGGTGCTAGCAACACCAAAGTCATACGTTTGAATCCCAGGAAACTCACATGTTGATTAAATGTATATCTTGAAAGCACTGTAATTCACTTTTGATAAAAGCATAAATATTAAAAGGATCCACAATTTTTCTAGTACACTTTGCAAAACAAAGATCAGAGGTTTAATGTCTCTTTCTCTCCCTCTCTTTCACATCCTCCAGTTTGGCCAGTTGCTGTGTCTGGATAGGCCTCGGATATGAAGTGTCCAACCTACAGTGACGATTGTGCGGTTTTATACCACATGGAGAATCCTGAAACAGACCTCATTGAGGTGAAAGGTCACCCCGTTTCGCCACGGAAAACAGCCAGCCCGCGTTCCCCTGTGAAGGCCAACATCTCCACCCCACTGGAGACCAAAAACAAAGGCCCTCACAATAAAGAAAACTATAAGGGTAAGCGCCTCTCCTTGGAGGTGGCATCAGATGATGAGGTGATTCTAAGCGGTAGCGGCCTGACCGAGGACAGCGGGTATCTTTCCCTCCAAAATAGCAGGCTGGATCACGGGGATGTGGATGGCGTGGACTTATCGGAGAGGAGTGAAGAGAAAAATGTGTCCCCTCAGTCCTTGGACGTTGAGTGTCAATCCACTTCCTGTCTTCCTGTGCTGAAGTTCCAAAAGGAGGTTTGCAGAGAACTGGTGAAAAGCTTTAAAAAGAACAAAAGTTATGACTGGACGGTCGTCAACAAGGTGGCTGAGAATTACGGGCTCCATAATGTGATCGGTGGGAAGATGGGACTGGAGTTTGTGGACATCCTTGGCGGCCTGTTGAGGAAAGACATGAGGCACATTCTTGCCAGGATATTGGGCCTGTTGGAGGATTGTGACTTAGTAAGGTAAATTCTCTTGCTTTCACCTTCTGCCACATGATATAATCTTTTTGTTCGTCTGAAATACTGCTTATGTGCAATATATTGACTGTTTGTTTGTTTTTTATGTTGCAGCTGTAAGAAAGTGAGCCGGACATGGCGAAAGGTCATTTGCCAAGACCAGGTGGCTCTTCGGAAGTGCCGAGAAGCAGAGAGAAGGCTAAGGGTAAGATACTTTTCTGACTGACAGAATTGGACTAATTCATAGTGTCATTTGGTTGAAGTACTTATTTCTAATTTAATTTCTGTGTTTTGATTACAGGACTCTGGGCGGCCCGTAGGATCATGGACACGAGACTTCACCTTGAGTAGGGTGGTGTTCTCGTGCGTGCAGGCTGTAGCCTCTACACCTGTTCATAAAGCTGTTAAGAAGCCGCTGTGCCAGACGGGTGGGGCGCAAAACACGTCCCGTTCGAGTCGCTTCCAACAGTTTCAAGAGGTAAAAATCCAAATCATTATCTACAGTATGTCAAGGGAAAGGGTTCCCATGATTATTGGAAAAACAGGAAGTATCAGGGATCTTAAACACATTTTTGCTATTCCATGACGCACTGTGAATGACGCAATCAAGTCTGTGTCCCTACACTCTCAAACTACATAAATATTTGTATATATCAGAATATTTTGCAGTAAACATAAAAATATGTTGCTTCTATCATTTTCAATGCTTCATGTGATTGTAGTTCATGCCCTCGTAAAAGACGGTGAGTACATAGCCTTGTAACTTTACACTTTTTGTCAGATATTTTTAAAATACTTTTTCAAATCAAGGTTTGTAATGTTGTGGTTCACCTGGTTGGTTTGGTTTATGGCTTAGAACTCCTTTTATGAAGTATTTTATGAAAAGCCAATGGGAAAAATACTTCCGGAACCCAGACGGCTAAAAAAAGTGGACGGGCACTGTTGCACTCTATTGTATTTCTGACCATACGTGTGTGTGTGTGTGTGTGTGTGTGTTGCATGGCAAGGGGATTTAAGCATTTTCAGACATTTTAGTGTGGACTGAGAGCATTTCCGAAAACGCCATTTTCAAATTTATCCGGATTAATTGGATGTAGCCTAAGAGTCCTGAAAACTGTCACAATGCAAAAAAGCTTAATTGTCCAGAAATGTAGGTTTCAGTTAAATAAGAAAAGGACATTTTCTTGACTGATTTTGTGAGAATCACCCTATGGTCTTTAACCCAAAATCTTGAGACTTATGTCAACTATCCAAAATATCTATGGTACTCTCAAACGACTGTCCAATCATATTCCATGACTTTTCCAAAAGCAATGGGAACCCTGTAAATGAGACTATTTGGAATTTGTGTTAAGATTTCTGTGTGTAGTTACTCTGGTATCTGCTGTTTTAAAACAGATTTTTTTTAATGTTGTTATTTTCTTCTTCTAGGTTGGCAAAACACTAAAACAGCACGAATCACTACGAGCATGCATTCTCTGCGGTTTTCCGGCACGGTTTGATGCAGCCATGCAACGGGCAGTGTGTACACGCCTCAGCTGTGCATTTGAGTTTTGCACACAGTGTCAATCGGCGTTCCACAGCTCCACCCCCTGTCGCAACGCCGGCAGGATGTTCTCTGCTCCCCGAAACACGCTTGTTGCTGGCTCCGCTCGAAGCAAAAGAAACGTGCATCGCCTGTGAAGTCACCCAAATGAAATTGTTACGAAGAACTTGTTTTGAAAAGACTTTTAGAAAAGGAATCTTTTATGCTTGTTTTGATGTGATTTTGACCAGGTTTGTGGTCATTGCACAAAGAAACTACAATCATCTTTTATTGCCAAAAAAAGAATTAAAAAGGGGGTTGAGCAGCCTCCTTAAATTGTAAATGTGAATGTTTTATAAGATTTTATAGATGTTTTATTAATGAAATGACCAATTCCTGTCTGTCAGTGAAACATTGTAAATATTTAAGTGGTTCAATAAAGCCTTGTATGTATATTTTTTTAAACTTTGATTCTTTATTGACTGGGAATATGATTTAAATGTGTTTTTTTGTTTTGTTTTTTGAGTAGAATTAACTTTTCTTTTTCAGGTCGGCTGTATGTCATTTGCTTATTCATAATGACATACTAGCTTACTGCATCCTGTGCTGTATTTGTGTATTGCCTATTAATTAATAGTATGTGAAGCAGTATTCAACAATTGGCACTTCTAAACCATACTATGCTATGTTGTCACAATTTAGTGGGTGCTGAACTTATTTACATTTATTCATTTTGCAGACGCTCTTATCCAAAGCGACTTTCATAAGGAAAAGAACCAGTTATTTGTTGTATAGTCAATATCTGCAGTATTTCACTGCCAAGTTCCGATAGTAGTAACTTCATCTTGTTACTACAGTTAGTTATTTAAATTGAACAGTGAAAAATATCTGAACTTTCTGCAGTCCAATTAAATTAAAGGAAGGATGTCAAAAGCCTTGGTTGATCATTTGAGCACATTGCTTTGTTTGAACTACACATTTTACCAAATATAGTAGCCTTCCAAAAATCTAGAGTTCTGGCAAATTTAACATTCATAATTTGCACATGCAAATAAGTTTGCCAGAACTCTTGTCCAGATAGCACACGTACATCTCCGAGATGTCTGTTTTCGAACTTTTCATCTGGATAACATCACAATCTAATTACCATCTGCTAAACATCTTAAAAAGATCAGATTTACAAACATTCTGAATCATAAACATCTTGAAGGCATCTGCTGAATGTCTTATTGACATCTGAGATATACTTATTGTCATACGTCTTATAGATGTATTGCAGATGAGCAAACAATGGAAAAAATAAATCTTCCTGATATAAATACACATTAAATATATGTCTGGGCGACGTATGTGTGCTTTCAAGAACATAAATAGTCTACAGTGTGGATATTTTTTTAGATTTTTCCTTTTGGATGTTAATAAGACATTCAGCAGATGTCTTTGAGACGTTTATGATTTAAATGTTTGTAAATCTGATCTTTTTAAGATGTTTAGCAGATGTTAAAAAAATGTGATGCTTTCCACATGAAAATACCTAAAACTGACATATCAGAGATGTACGTTTGCTATCTATGTCAATGACAACTCTGATACCACACGTACATCACCCAGACATGTATTTGATGTGTTTACATCTGTAAGACGTATATTTAATGTTGTCTGCTCATCTGCATTACGTCTATATGAGGTATGTCAATAAGTATGTCTCAGATGTCAAGACATTCAGTAGATGACCTAAAAATGCTTATGATTTTGAATGTTTTTAAATCTGATCTTTTTAAGATGTTTAGCAGATGTTAATTAGTTTGTGATGCTTTCAGGATGTCCTAAAACAGACATCTCAGAGATATATGTGTGCTATCTCAGATTATTGTGGTGCAGGCACATTAGAATCTCTTTGGTCTATCTATATTACTTCAGTGTACAAACTGCAATAACACAGAGTAATTCTATAAGAATTGGTCAATCAATTAGTTATGTAGTTTGGTGAGCTGAAGGCATGAAATGGACACCACAACACACTTTTAATTGAAAACCTGTTTTTCCCTGGAAGATCAATTTCACCATCTAGGCTAAAATGTATGTATTTTTTGGTAAAAGATCAACTCCGAGATCTTATTATGGTTTCTTGGCAAAATCGACCACATTGATGGTTCAGAGATTGAGTCCATATTTGTGGTTCCCTCAGAATTTAATGGCACCAAAAGCATGAGGGAAGGGCATCCACATGGCTGTAGCTGGGTATTCTGAGGCCCCTGACTGTATATTGATTTGGGCCCCTTTCTGCTTAAAAAATACAGTTTAAAATTTGTTGTGGGCCCCCCCTTGGACCTATGGCCCCTAGAATCATTACCACCTTTCACCTCTCTAGTTACGGCCCTGCATCCACACAGTACAGTCTGAGTTTACCAATCCTACTTAATTTTAAAATTTGATTTGCAGATAGAAATAGAGCTACACACTAAATGACAGAATTACTTCAGTACATGGTGGAATTTAAATTAGCGTCTGAGAAAATAACCATTTACAGACATATAAATAATGTGTTTTAGCGCCTCTAGTGTTCATTTCACAGGAAACTGTAGGTATAGTAACGTGTTTCAATGAAACTAGGTTGCTTTAGGATACAAAAATATACAAAACATACTGTTAATGACAAAGGGAAGTGTTGTACTAAATCTTTGTCCTAGCAATCAAAACAGAGACTTGATAAGACTTGATAGACAATAAATCAGTTCTATAGGGACTGGTCCACGTAGCCCTTTGAATTATGATTTGAAATGTAATAATTATGCTTTCTACTTTTCAGGGATGTAATAGCCTTTATAGTCAGTCTCTATGAGTGGAAATTTTAACCATATAACATCCATCAAAAAAAGTGATTGCTCCCAGTGATACCTGAATAATGTTTTAAATTGTATTGGAGGATGTAAAGTGAATTTTAGGCATGTAATGGCATTTTAATTTTCAACTAAAAGATGATAAACATTAATTATACTTTTACTGCATGCTTGTAGCAAAAATACCAATTAATTTTGAAATAAATTGATTTAACTTAAAGGGGTCATGTCTTTTTATTATTATTATTATTTTTATATTGTCCATAAGGTTCACTTATAATATTATTAAAGTTTGTTTTGCACAAAAAAGTTATATATATGTAGAACATGATAATTTTCCACCCTCATTCTGACCCTCTGTCAGAAACGCTCGGTTATGGAGCTGCTTCTCCTTTAAGACTTTAAACGCTCAGTGTTCTGATTGGCTCTCTGCTCTTGACTGACATGCTTTCTCTACTTGCCATCTCACTGTTCACCGCTACTGGGCGGGGCTACAGAAGTGATAAGGTAAAGTAGGCTATAATGTGTTGTTGTGGAGGCAGTCAGATACAAATGTCTACCTCAGTGTGACATCACAATGTGGAGGAAGTAGAGAACGAGTCGTTTTGTCAGCTTGGTTTAAACAAATGCTGTTTTTGAAGAAAGGAGGAAGTTTTGAGTTCTGAAACTTACAGTTCTTTTTTATAATGCAATGACCTCTTATAGGTCAAAAGATTAAAATGTTTCTTTCCTCATGTCATGACCCTTTTAACTAATTTAAACAGATTTTTTTTTTTTTTTGTACTTCAATTGAATTAAGCTTAAATAAATTTAAATAAAATAAAAAACTAAATATTTTAAGTTTTATTCATTTAATTTTGTTATGAAATTCTAAAAATAGGTTTAAATATGATGCATGCATGATAATCAGCCTTGAAATGAAACTTCAGGGGTTAAAAGGCTGTTTGCTTGGTAAATATCATAAAAATGCCTTTACAAATAAAGTACTTTGACAGTACAGTGATGTTATCAAATGGTAATACCAAATGATTTTGCTGATCATGCACCTAGGTATTTACACGGTAACCTTGTTACCTTTTGCAAGAAAAAAGCTTTAAAGTCAACATGAAGTAAATTCCGCAACCCATTTTAAATACATAATATGATGTATTTCCATGTGAAACAGGAAGGGGAAAAATATAAGGTGGGATTTGATTTTATCTGTCAGGAACTGATTGGATTGGCCGAAAAGAAAAGTTATTTCAGAAGCAGAGTGAGTTATTACAATTTGATGAAAGATTATAAAAACATTTTCTTTTTCTTTTGGAATAGGGTGCACTGATGATTAATGCACAAACAGGAATGAGCATTAAGACAGTAAATAGGGTCAGTGTTGATTTCAGGTTGAGCTCAATGTTTTTGTTTGGCAAAATTGAGCATTAAATGTTTGTTTCATTAATCTCAGCAAAGCGACTGACTGCAAAACGTAAAACACTCCAGAGCTTGACTTGAACATTTCAGTCTCCATCTGAAATGTCATCATGCAGTTGATGATTCTGTCACTGTCCTAGAGTCCTGATTGGCACTTGTCTGACACGCAGCCATTTCCTGCGACTTCCCTGCAGCGCTCACAGTCACACTGTGGAACAAAGGATAAATGAAGCACTAATTTAAGACACCCCCACATTTTAATTACTTTTTTTCCTTCATCTGTAAACATGCACATTTAACCCTTAAATGCATGGGAATTTTTTACATATTCGGGTCTTATTTCTATAACAAATGGATCTACAAATTGCCCAGATAGTGTCAAATTTTCTAAATAATTTCAAGAAAATTAAAATAATAGAATAAAATATATATTGATTTCTTTTTTTATGTTTTCTTTTTCATATATCAATGAGAAAATGCAACAAATCATTTTCATGAGATGCAACTGGCTGTCAAAAACACATTGTGCTACACATAAACTACACATAAGTATTTTCTCAGGCACTGTTTGAGTCTAAATAGATGAACAATTTACATAATTTCAATAGTACACCCAAATAACAATAATCATATCATACTGTTCACGTGTTACACTTGCTATAGTTTACATCCATGTTGCTTCTTCATCAAATAGCAATGTAAAATTTAAATCATGTCAAGCACTGAAACAACAGTGCCACCTTGAGGAAGAAATAGCATGTATAATATGTATATGTACATGTATATAGACTACTGATTGATCACCATTGTTGTTAATATATTGTTGCACAGAAAATCATATGTGATATAGTGTTTATTTGTATGAATATAGTGCTCATTCCTCTTGTGACATAAAAAGAAATAGATATCTTGTGATTGTAAACTTATATAGATATGAAATAATCATAAAAATATGATTTATCGAAGTGCAAAAAAAAAAACGACATTCTTACATACCAAGGGTCTCTAATGACCCTATACACTTGTGGCACTTAAAACATCTTTTTTTTCTTTTTTTTTAATTTAAAAAAAACATTTGTGTTACACTATTTATAAGAGAAATATTGAGAAATACTACAGAGGTGTGGGCACGGGGGCCTGGGTAGCTCAGCGAGTATTGATGCTGACCACCTCTGGAGTCGCGAGTGACTCCAGCTAGGTCTCCTAAGCAACCAAATTTGCCTGGTTGCTAGGGAGGGTAGAGTCACATGGGGTAACCTCCTCGTGGTCGTGATTAATGGTTCTCGCTCTCAGTGGGGTGCGTGGTAAGTTGTGCGTGGATCGTGGAGAGTAGCATGAGCCTCCACATGCTGTGAGTCTCCGCGGTGTCATGCACAGTGAGCCACGTGATAAGATGCGCGGATTGACGGTCTCAGAAGCGGAGGCAACTGAGACTTGTCCTCCGCCACCCGGACTGCGCCACCACGAGGACATACTAAGTAGTGGGAATTGGGCGTTCCAAATTGGGAGAAAAAAGGGATAAAAAAAAATAAAAGAGGTAAACTCCAAAAAATGGATGAGGTACAGGGGGTGGAAATGAGGTCCCGAGTCACTAAAAACCTGTGGTATGCGTTTAAGGATTAAAGTGATAGTTCACCCAAAATGAAAATTCTGTCATCATTTACTCACCCTTATGTTGTTCCAAACCCAAATGACTTTCTTTTTTCTGTGGAACAGTCGCCATTCACTTTCAGTGCATCTTTTTCCCCCCATACAATAAACACACTTCCTAACATCTCCTTTTGTGTTCCACCAAAAGCCATTCAGGTTCGGAACAACATGGGGGTGAATAAATAATGACAACATTTTTATTTTTTAGTCAAACAATCTCTTTTATTTCACAGTAGGGTTTGCAGTCGCTGGATGTGTAAAAATAAAATACACTACAATTGAAAAGGACAAATTTGGAGTTAATTAGGATTGGGAAAATACAAGTAGGCTTGTGTAGTTGAGAAATATTCCATCGTTAGTGCCATTCGTGCAGTATAATTAATCTCAGGACTGACCTTTCTGGACGATGAAAGCTCTGGGGCCGTGTATTATTGTGTTTCCAATTGATTTATTAAAGCACGGCCACCACAAATGAAGCTCCAAATCATTCGAGGATATTCAGAGCAAAACAGGTGTTTACACTCCTTGTCCAAAACACACATGCACACACAAACTATCTCTTATTATGAGTCATTGTGCTTGGGCATAGGAATCTAATTTGTCTGTTGAGAGCTATTTGCTGTGATTAACCTTTTAGATTAAATGCAAACCTTTCCAATTGTGTGTGTGTGCATGTGAAATTTTAATTTGAAAGTGAACGTAATATTCTCAGTATTTTGTACACACCAATGAAATTTGCTTGGTCTGTGAGTCCTTTGAAAAACAATGTGGGTTATGTGCACTAAAGAAATGCATTATTGAAATATTTATCTTACAAAACGGATGGTCCTGACACTAATTCCTGATTGGTTAAGCCACATTTGAAGTTACAGATACACATAAATGCAAGCCTTTAACCACATTTTCTATATTAATTTGTTGGTTGATATGTTTCTAAACAGCCATAAACAGCCTACAGTTAAAAGAATATTTCGAGTTCAATACAAGTTAAGCTCAATCAACAGCATGTGTGGCATAATGCTGATTACCCAAAAAAAAAAAAAA
Organism: Myxocyprinus asiaticus; assembly: GCF_019703515.2. NCBI lineage: Eukaryota > Metazoa > Chordata > Actinopteri > Cypriniformes > Catostomidae > Myxocyprinus > Myxocyprinus asiaticus. The sequence continues at coordinate 4,906,965 of NC_059364.1, read as the reverse complement.
AAAAAAAAAAAATAAATATATATATATATTTGACCCATCCCTTCTTTTCTTAAAAACAAAAGAAGCAAAAATCAAGGTTACAGTGAGGCACTTACAATGGAAGTGAATGAGGCCAATTGTTGGAGGGTTTAAAGGCAGAAATGTGAAGTTTATAATTTTTTAAAAACATTTTTACATTAATTCTTCTGTTAAAATTTTGTTGTTTAAATTATTATTTTTACAGTCATTTTAGGTGTTACGGCATTACGTTGTCATTACAACAAAGTTGTAAAATTGGTGTCTATACTTTTGAAACAGATTTGGGGCCTGGGTAGCTCAGTGGTAAAAGAGTTCACTAGTTCACTAGTTCGAATCCCAGGGCGTGCTGAGTGACTGTAACCAGGTCTCCTAAGCAACCAAATTGGCCCGGTTGCTAGGGAGGGTAGAGTCACATGGGGTAACCTCCTCGTGGTCGCTATAATGTGGTTCGTTCTTGGTGGGGCGCGTGGTGAGTTGAGTGCGGATGCTGCGGTAGATGGCCTGAAGCCATCTATGGCTCCGTGTCTCTGTGGCAACGAGCTCAACAAGACACGTGATAAGATTGGGATTCGTCCTCCGCCACCCAGATTGAGGCGAATCACTACGCCACCACGAGGATTTAAAAGTGCACGGGGAATTGGGCATTCCAAATTGGGTGAAAAAAAAAAAATGACAGTGAGTATTTAAAATTTACCGATTGGCCCCATTCACTTCCATTGTAAGTGCCTCACGTTAACCTTGATTTTTGCTTTTTTGAAATAAAAGTAGGGACAATCTGACACTTGTGTACTGAACTAAATGAAGGTCCCACCTGCAGGTTTACTACTGTATATACGTAGCTCCTAATGTATGTTGTTGGTTCTTAAAGGAATAGTTTGCCCAAAAATTATAATTCTCTCATGATTGACTCACCTTTAAACCATTCCAGATGTGTATGTCTTTCCTTCTTCAGCAGAACCGAAATGAAGATTTTTATAAGCACATTTCAGCTCTGTTTGTCCATACAATGCAAGGAAATGGGTGCCATCAGGCTGCTGGTTTGACAGTCCAAAAGTCATATTTAGACAGCATAAAAGTAATCCACACGACTCCAGTCGATCAGTTAATGTCTTCTGAAGCAAATCGATAGGATTGTGTAAAAAATAAATCGATAATTAAAACTTTATTAACTTAACAAAAATGCTTCCTGCTCGCAGTCGACCCATCACGTAACTGTCGCGTGACGTGAGAAGTCGGAAGCGCGAGCTTTGTTTACAACAGAGGAACGAATGTTGAGTACGTTGAGAGTTAGTTAATTTCAAACAGCAATACAGTGGTGGGAGGAAACAACGATTTAAAGTTAAAAACTTTTTAATTATCGCTTTGTTTCTTACACAAACCTATCGATTTGCTTCAGAAGACACTAGCCCCGTTCACACACACAACCAGGAAAATTACAGGAAAATTGTTGGGTTGCCTTTACTGGTAAATGTATCAAATGTGCTGTTCACACATACCATCAATTAGGAAATGTATAGGTAATGATAAAACTTCGCATTAAGGAGAATTGCCAGAGCAAAATGTACCAGTATTTTCAAAAGGGTCATTTTCACACATGACCTCTAAACTGGAAATTGTAGGTAATTTTCTGGAAAAGGCTGTATGTGTGAACGCGACAATAACTGAACGACTGGAGTTGTGTGGATTACTTTTATGCTGCCTAAATATTAATTTTGGACTGTCAAAGAAGCTGGCACCCATTTACTTTCATTGTATGGACATACAGATATGAAATGTGCTTATAAATATCTTCATTTCGGTTCTGCTGAAGAAGGAAAGTCATACACATCTGGGATAGCTTAAAGGTGAGTAAATCATGAGAGAATTTTCATTTTTGGGTGAACGATTCCTTTAAGGACACCAATTCACTGGTTTGAGCTAATCACAATGTTCTGTTAAAAAAAAAAA